>NC_133527.1:126010136-126635136 GCF_048544455.1 Silene latifolia
AATTGATTATGAGTGAACCCATATTTTTTAGGGGTTTGATGAACCCAGATTGTGGTGGGTGGTAGAGTGAAATTGAGTGGGTGAAATTGTAGAATGAAGAAGTGATAATTGGTGGTTTTGGCGACTTATATTGGGTGTTTGTTTGATGATATATTGATGTTGATATTGATGTGTAGTAAATGGTAGTGTATAAGAACACCTTGGAATGTTGGTGTTAATGGAGGATGAAGTATGAAGAAGTACTAAGGAAGAAGGTGGAAAATAATACTGTATACGGTTTTTGATTGTTGAAGGGGATGCAAATTTTAAGTGATGTTTAGAGTTTAAGAGGAAAGGTAACTGCGGTTTTACCGGTATCCCTTCCAAGGGAGAAATATAAGGTAAATGATGTTAAATATGAGATTATTCTCAGTTAAACACTAGAATAGATTAATTTGAGAAGATGAGGCATAGGATGGATTATTCCCGTGAAATAACCCTATATTATACAATATTGTCATAATATATGTTGACGGGCTGGTATTGATAAATCGACTGCAAGCTGTTATAAGTGGACTTATTAATACATGTCGATATATAGACAATTGAGAAAATAATACACATTTATACATTTTGAGGATTACCAAATAAGAAGATTTTCTCCTCATTTTGATAGTTGAAAAAACCCGAAAATAAGGAGATTATTCTCCTCATTATTTCGGTTGATTTGGCCGAAAATTAGGAGAAAAATATCTCCCCTTTATTTCTCTTATTTCGGTTATAATAAGTGAATGTGAGATCATTTTTCCAAAAAAAAACCTAATTTTGATCTAATTCTCTCATCAAAACAAAAACAAAAAAACCCTAATTAATTAGTGAATTGGGGATCGATTCTAGCAAGAACAAAAGGGCATTTCTCATATCATCTTGGGTGCAACGATTAGGCGAATATCTATTTTGATATTGTTCTTAGGCCATATTTGCAAGGACCAAAGGTTGATTATTAATCTCTCTATTTTGTTTATGCTATTTCATTTATGACTAGAAATTTCATTATCATAATTTCGTTATAATCCTTATAATTAAAAGGGAAGCATACCGATATTTCCCACAAGTGGTATCAGAGCCAAGGCCACGAAATTATTTTTGATGGTTTTCATAAATGAATTAAACAAAAATTTCGAGAAAAGAAAAAAAAAACATTCGGTTGTCAAATTTTTTTGCCGTAGGGTTTTTTATTTTTTGTCGATTGGTTTTTTTTTTGATGATTTATTACCATTTTGATTCATTCATTTTATTGTTTTAATAAGTTAAAATGATTACATGATGAATTTGTAGATGTTTGATTTAATGAGGATTAAATTAAGATGTAAATGGAAATCGTCTTGTTTAATGATGTTAAATTCGTTTTGCTATATAGTTTTTGGCATATATGGTTTTAAATCGTTGTTTAGAATCATGTTTCATTAATTTACATGTTCATATTATGCCAATCTTGTTCTAATAGCAACCATAAACGAATTTGTTCATCTAAATTGTTTTTTGATTTTAGGGCATTATGCCGCAAAAGAAAAAAAAACTTGTTTTCGGTTTTAGGTTTTTGCCGAGAGTACAAAAAAAAAAACTGTTTTTTTTTGTATTTTGCAGAAAAACCGTGAAAAAAAAATTCTGGTTTATTTGGCACAATGCCGTGAGCAAAAAAAAAAACCAGGGGCTGTTTTTTATTTTTGCTAAATGCCGAATGCACAAGAAAAAAAACTGTTTTTTTTTGTTTTTGTTCTTGGAATTGACAGAAAAAAAAATTCTGCTTTTTTTATGGGATTGCCGAGTGCAATTATAAAAAATAAATTTTTTATAGTTTTTGGCCAATAATTATAATTATACATTTTAATGTATGATTATTTGTTGTGAAAAGGTTCACATATTAAGATACCTAATTATTTTAAAGAGGTTTAAAATAATGTTGAATAATTCATATTACAAGTTTAATGTGAATTAAGACTAAAATTAATGTGAGTAATTGAGGAATTGTCACTTAATTTGATCATTTAAATAGGTGGTTTGGTTAAAGTAATCTACATAATTATGGAATTATGTCTTGAATGTTTAATTTTTAGTTGATGCATATTTTTTTTTTTTGAATGAATCATTGAATGGTTTTATTTACGTATTTTTGCAATCGGTTGTAATTTGTAATACCTAGTGTGGCCTTAGTTAAATTATGTTTTCGTAATGATGGAAACATAATTTTTAATGTAATTTGAGATCTCGAATCTCCTTTTATTTTCTTTAAGTATTATGTTTTGAAATTAGAATGTAAATAGGTTTATATTTGTAATTTTAATTGTAATTTTAAAGAAGACTAAAGATGGAGATTAGAGCTCACTCCCGCTACATGGACCAAGATGGAACATCAAGACAAGCTTCTCGGGTCCAAGGATGGATTCCAAAATTGTATTTAATGTTCATTTTGGTAGATAGGCCACACTAGGACTTTATTTTGTCTTACGTTTTACCGTTCTTATTGCTTTTCATTCACATGATAGTTAGTGCATCATATTCCGCCTAAAACCAAACCACCTACTAAAATGCATGAAAATTGACTCATATAGGTTGAATGTTAGTTTTCATTGACATACAGATGTCACTTTTTAAGCCATCACCTTAGTTTATTCATTCTCGCATGCTAGATATTAGTTCACTTAAAATGAATTAAAATAAAGTTGATGGGATCTTCCTCTAAAACTGAAATTGAGACTAGTCTTTATAAGGGCAAACAACTATGAATCCTTTCTTCGTCGGTAGGCATATAGGACATTACTCTCCATATGACCCCTTCTACGTTGGGTAAGTAGTTTGTGTTGACTTAGTTTACCTCAACATTTTAATCAGAAGAGTTTCTCGTGATTTTACAGAAATTTATCGACCAAGAATTCTAACAGTAGAATTTGCCAAAAGGTTGGCTTATCAATTTACAGATAATTGAGTCTTGGGATCATTTATATAATTCTTGAGGGAGGTCAATTGTATAAATGCTTGAGTCTTCGCGTTATAACAGTATTGCATTAGACTTAAATCATAACGATGAGTATGCTTATTATATTTATTCTTCTTTTCGCAGTGTAGAATACGTTTATTTTGATAATACTGTTACAACAAATGGCTGGAAATAACGAAATCCCAATGCCAAGTGCCACACTTGGACGCGAGTCCTGGCTGAAAGCTTTCATGGACCACATGAATCGCCACACGTCTCGAAAAATGACGGGTCCAACTTTGCGGACTCGGGAGGCATCATTGCGGAATGCTTTGCCATTCTGACGGTAAGCTCAAGTACTTAACTGAGCCAATACCGGTAAACCCAGGCCCCAATGCAGGGAGTTAACGAGTCACTTGCTTATAGTGACTTCGTCATGGAAGCGGGTGCGATAAAGAACGTACTCATCTTTGCAATGGAAACCAATTTGCAGAGACGCTTCATTGCCCAAGGTGCAAACAAGATTTTCACCACGCTCACTAACGAGTTCTCAAAAGCACCGGGAATCGTTACTTATGAGCATACCTGTCACTTCTTTGATGCGAAACTCCAGAAGGGCCAACCGGTTAGCCCACACATTCTTAACATGATTGAGAATGTCGAGAAATTGGAGGCACTTAATTGCAAAATCAGTGAGAGCATAGTCATTGACCGTATGCTTCATTCACTTCATGATGGTTTTGCCCTTTTCAGGGCAAATTACTACATGAATGACATGAAGAAAAGTCCTCATGAGCTACACTCACTTCTCGTACAGACCGAAAAGGATATGAAATTGAGTGGGAGCATGAAGCAAGATGTTCTCATGATTTCCAACAAGAATAAGGGTAAGGGCAAAGCTCCAGGCGATCTAACTGTAGGTAAGCCAAAGTTTAAGAAGCCAGGAAACGGTAAGAGTGGGCCTGGTGAGACTAGTGGCTCACAATGCAAGGCAAAGAGCAAGGGCGGTGACATTGAGTGCCACCATTGTCACAAGATTGGACATTGGAGGAGGAACTGTCCTGTGTACCGTGAGGACATAAAAGCAGGCCGCGTCACTCCTGTTGGTATGTCATCTTATATTCATATGATTGAGATTAACCATGCAAGTTTCGGAACTTGGGTATTAGATACTGGTTGTGGTTCTCATCTGTGTAATTATTTTCAGGGCCTAAGAAACATCAAACCCCTCGCAAAGGGTGATGTGGACCTGCGAGTCGGAAATGGGGCACGAGTTGCTGCAGTCTCCATGGAAACATATGTAATCCAGCTCCCTAGTGGGTTTGAGTTATATTTATATAACTGTTACTATGTACCTAGTTTATCTAATAACATTATTTCTGTTTCCGTACTCGATAAAGACGGTTTTTCATTTTCAATAAAGGATAATAGCTGTATTTTCTCTTTCAATGTAATGATTTATGGCAAAGCAGTTTCCATGAATGGAATTTACATCTTAGATCAAACTACAGATATATTACACGTGAATAATAAGAAATTAAAGGTTGGTGACAAAGATCAAACCTATCTATGGCATTGTCGAATGGGACACATAAATGAAAAACGTGTAAAGAAACTCGTCGAGAATGGGACTATTCCCGCATTCGATTTTTCTACATATGGCACGTGTGAATCATGTCTTATCGGCAAAATGACTCGAATTTCCTTCAAAGGTGTTGGAATGCACGCTAGTGACCTATTAGGACTCATACATACTGACGTATGTGGACCTATGTCAATTACCGCTAGAGATGGCTATAGATATTTTATCACTTTCACGGACGATTTCAGTAGATACGGATATGTCTACTTAATGAAGAATAAAAGTGAGTCCTTTGAGAAATTCAAGGAATACCAGAATAAGGTTGAGAACCAACTGGGTAGAAAGGTTAAAGCACTCCGTTCAGATCGGGGTGGCGAATATCTTTCAAATGAGTTTGATCAACACCTTAAAGACTGTGGAATCGTTTTACAGTTAACTCCACCTGGAACACCTCAATTAAATGGTGTGTCCGAACGGAGAAATTGAACATTACTTGATATGGTTCGATCCATGATGAGTCACACGGTAGTACCTGATTCATTAAGGGGTTTTGCTCTTTTGTCAGCTGCTCTTATACTTAACCGAAGTCCGACTAAAGCTGTCGACAAGACTCCATATGAAATGTGGAGGGGAACGGTCCCCAACTTGTCCTTTATTTGGGGTTTGGGGCTGCGAGGCTTATGTCAAGTGGAGACACGAGGATAAGCTCGGCCTGCGATTGGTCAAGACATACTTTATTGGTTATCCAAAAGGAATGTTTGGTCATTACTTCTATTCGCCTACCGAACATCGAGTTTTTGTTGCGGCTAGTGCGACGTTCTTAGAGAAAGAATTTCTCGAGAACAAGACAAGTAATAGAACCTTCGAGCTGTCGGAGATTCCAGAACCAACAACCGAGGAAAAGATGGAGGAAGTTGTTCCTCCAATTGATGATACGGTTAATATTCCTCAGGAACCTAGGAGGTCGGGTAGAGTCTCTAATCCTCCAGACAGATACATTGGTATGGTCGAGGAGAATGACGTTTTGCTCCTAGAGAGTAATGAACCCGCTACCTATAAAGGTGCTGATACGTGCCTTTTATATAGTCTTTTTAGCCTATTTTATGCACGTATTTCTATGCTTTTATCGTAGTTTTATGCTACAAAATGCCCCGAATATGCTACTTTGGGTTATTTTGTCTTATTTGCAGGTATGAACCAGAAAGTAGTGAAATCGAGCCTTTTATCGTCCGTTTTGCATGAATTTGGAGGAAGAGTGAATTTGGAGCAAAATTATTGTTGTCTTGGGATGCGTGAAGATGTTTCGGGAGCTAAAAGGACAAGTCATAGCTGAGCTAACGAGATTTTGTAGCTGCTGAAGTTAGTTTCCACTCGATCGAGTACTTAACTGGTCGATCGAGTGGTTTTAGGCTAAATAATAAGTCGATCGACCACTTTATATGGTCGATCGACCAGTTGCCATTTAGTGTTTACTCGATCGAGTAAGACTTTTAGTCGATCGAGTAGTTTAAGCCAGGATTTGCTCGATCGAGTAGTTTAAAACCACTCGATCGAGTGGATTCTCTTTCGGGCTTGGGCTTTTTAGTTTATTTCCGTCATTAGGTTAAATAATTCCTATTTTCTTATAAATAGGAAGTTAGAACGTCATTTGTAAGGTGGTCCAGGATCACACGTTACTTTTACTGCTGCTTTTCTTCTGCTTCTTCCTTCTCTTATTTTCCGGATCATTATTGCTGTAATTTATTCCTTCCCTTTACTTTTATTTAATGCTTATTTCTTCTTTATCTCTCGCTCTTATCTCTTTTACCATTATGTCTAGCTAAATTCTCTTACTAGGATTAGGGTAGTCAATGAATGAATCTTAATTGCTAATTAGGTTATTAGATCTGTCGTTGTTGTTGTAGTCTATGTTGTTAATCACTGCCCTTAACTGTATCTTGCTAGTTGATTCGAAGCAATTAGCCTTTTAATATTGGTAAACCTTGACCTGGACCGAAAGGTTGGAATAGGCGAGACCCGCAGTGAACAATAGGATGCTTTAGTGAGGGCGAAAGTTAAGCTAATAGCATTTTAGGGTGAATTGAAACCGAAAGGAGATATTCATTGCCCCCTAGACCGACTCATCGACTGATCTGGACCTTAACTGTGATTAACTGACGTTCATTGATGACCCGAAATCCTAGTTCCCTTCTCTTATTGTTAATTTCTCTTGCCTTTATCTTTCTTGCCTTTAGCCTCATTAGTTTAGTTAAAACATTTCAAACCCCCAGACTGTGACATTAGAACGACCGAATAGACAAGTAGATAGTAAACCGCCTCCCTGTGGAGATCGACCCTACTTATCGCTAGCTTCTGTTAGTTATATTTAGGTATTTATTTTTGGTACATAATGACCGTATGAAATTTTGGCAAGAGGAAATAATGAAGAAATACAGGGGTAAATCAGATAAAAGAAAGAAATATGCTAGGAATCGGTCTACCGTAGCAGCTACACTATTGGGCCAACTGAATCGATTAAATTATTGATAAGAAGAGCGAGGTCGTCACCTTTCGTTCCTTAAACCTACGATTATACCCTTTCGGTCTCTAATCGCCCTAGGGTCTCCCTAACTTAGCTTTCGCCCTAATTAGGTATCACCTATTGTAATTAAGCAAGCCTTCCCTCCCAATCTTTCGATCCAGGTCGGGGGTAACTAATTAATCGGTCTCCTGCATGCATTCATTCAACCTAATCACAATTATATTGCTTAATACAATTCTTGTCGTAAAACTAATCTAATCATGTCGATCCTAACATATTGCTACCACGGTTTCCCTAGTCCTAACATATTAAAGGAATTAGCTATGCATGGCTTGGGATACTACACTAGCAATTGTTAATCTAATAACATAAGACATGACAACTAAATAGAGAAATAATAAAAGCAATAAAGAAACAAGGAAGAATAAAAGGGAAGAGAAAGTTACAGAGTAAGGATTCGAAAAAATAGGAGGCAGAACAGAAAGTAGTATTAAAACAGTAACCAGAGGAAAGTAACGTGTGATTTCCCCCAGCAAAAAGCACACATACAAATGACGTCCTAACTTCCTATTTATAAGAAAATAGGATTTATTTGACCTAATGACGGAAATAAACTAAAAAGCCCAAGCCCGTAAGAGAATCCACTCGATCGAGTGGTTTTAAACTACTCGATCGAGTAAACCAGAGCTTAAACTGTTCAATCGACCATAAATACTACTCGATCGACTAAACACTAATATGAAACTGTTCGATCGACCAACAAAAGTACTCGATCGACTGATTATTTGACCTAAAACCACTCGATCGACCAGTTAAGTACTCGATCGACTGATTACTAACTTCAGCAGCTCATAATTCTCGTTAGTTCAGCTTTGACTTGTCTTTTTAGCTCCTGAAACAGCTTCACGCATCCCAAGGCAGCTATAATTCCGCTCCAAATTCACTCTTCCTCCAAATGCATGCAAAACGGACGATAAATGGCTCGTTTTCACTACTTCCTGGTCCAATCCTGCAAATAAGACAAAATAGACCAAAGTAGCATATTCGGGGCATTTAGTAGCAATAAACTACGATATTAGCGTAGAAATACGTGAATAGATAGGCCAAAAAGACTATATAAAATGCACGTATCAAATCTCCCCAAACCAAACCTTTACTCGTCCTCGAGTAAACTAAATGCAAACTAAAGGAACGGAAAAGATAACTCAGAGCTAGCTACAAATGCCCACTTAAACCAAATTAATGCAAGCAAACTAACACTTATAGCAAAATAGTCAAATGCAAACGAGTTGTAAGATGTTTATAATAAAGCTGAACCGTCGACCTTGCAAGACCTTTAATAATGGACTCTCACGGATCACTCTTCTCTCATGAAGCAAAGGGTAAGCATATATATGTAAGAGAGAAAGAAAAATAGTCGCTCACCTAGACTACGACCCACATAACATGCATGCAACTAATATGATAGACAATTCTAGCTACCGTACATACATTCCAACCAAACAAGGTCCTGTCACAGCCGAGGGCTTACAAAAATATGGTAAAGTGAGGCAATGGGTAAGAAAAGGCAAAACAATTATGGGAATGTGAAGTATAGGTGATCAAGCTAGTACCTAAACAGAACCATATGACAACATCCATTTCCAACTCAATTATGAAATAAGCACAATGCCCTTCATTTGGCATAAAACTCACCAAACCGAACTGAAAATACTCCTCAAATGATATAGATAAAGCATAGGAGTGAAACCGTCTCAACATCTTTTTTTCTTTCTTTTTTTTTCTTTTTTTTTCGGTTTCTTCGTTTTTCTTTTTTTCCGAATTCCTTTTTCAAATTCTTTTTTTTTTCCATTTTTCATGTCTTTTTTTTCTTTTTCACGTTTTTTTTTCATCATCCTCCCTTTCTTCATAGATTACCAACTCCGAATCATCAAATACAAGCCAAACTTGGCACAATGAAAAATATACCGCAAACACATACACTAACTAGCTTGATAAGGCAGGCTAAATTTGGAATGTAGTTAAGGGTCAACAGGCAAATTTGGCTAATGTGGAGTTAAATGGGTAAGAATGAAAGAAAGGGAAATTGTAAGCACCTCCCTGCATGTGACACCAACCACTAACCCGAATGTATGTAGGCAAAAAGCAATTGAATTTCATATACGTGCAAATTAATGAACATGCTATGCAAGGAGTAACTACTCACAATCCTACATGAAACTGGTCACAAATGACACCAGTTTATAAGGCTCTAATCCTTAGAAATTATAAGTAGGTTGCCAAAATTTTAGGTCAAGTCTATTCGTTCAGCTAAATTCAACATTAACTCGTAGATATGCAATAAGACAAAGCTAAGAGATAACAGTTTATTGCAAGGCTTAAGCAAAAAGACAGTTATAGTGCAATTTCATCATTGAAATCAACCGTTCCGACTCAACCTATATGCTAAAATAAACATGAAATGTTTTTGAATTTTCTAATTTTTTTTTTTAATTTTTATGAGATTTTAAATTTTATATGAAAATAAACAACAATGCATACGAAGATTAAACGTGATAACAGAAATGCAAATAAAAACAGTATGCAGACACAGATATGGATGCATAACCTCCCCAAACCAAACTGTACAATGCCCCCATTGTACCAAAACATGGAAAGGAAATGCAAACTAAAGGAAGAAGAGAATAAATACGGAAAGCTTACAAGATACGTGAAAGAGGGACCTCCCCAAACCGACCATGAACATGGGAGGTTGCTAAAGGCCCGGAATACCGTCACAGGAAGCTAATCCAAGTCAAAAACACTCGATGGCACTCGAACAGTGGTCGATCGAGTGGGTTGGGCATCCAAAACTGCTCGATCGAAAGGAAATTAGGTCGATCGAGTAGTTCTCTCTTTGCAGGTGCTCGATCGAGTAGGAAAACTGCTCGATCGAGAGGATTTATCAGCAAAAGTGCTCGATCGAGTATAAAAAGTACTCGATCGAGTGATCCTCAGTGTGTTCCTGCAAAACGCAATAAAAATAGCCCGCAAAACTAACAAAACAAGCATACTGATATAGTCTATGGTATGAAAACCATTTATTACAACTGAAATGAAATAAAAATGCAAAATAAAAACTCCGGGTTGCCTCCCGGGTAGCGCTAGCTTCAACCGGTCAGTCCCAAATACCTTCTTTTTCTTCGAGCCTCTCTAAACAGTCATAATCAAAACAGCTCAAAGCGCGCAGCATTAAATCATAAATCTGTGCATGTGCTACACAGAAATGTAAGTAGCACCACAGTGGAATAAAAATATAGGAAATAAAATTGTTTAACTGTTTAAGTCTAACAAATTTCCTATGAGAGCTCCTAAATTTATCCACAAAATATAGGAGCGCAGGAGCAATTGACGATAAATTAGGGCCCCATTTTAGATTAAGAAAATTGAAATGACAAGGACGGTGAAAAATCGTTAAATTACGCGTCCACATGTGAGAGGGTATATTATTGAAATACGAAGCGTGAGTGAAATGAGGCATTATACTATTCAAACAAACAATAATAGAATTATTGTTTACTACCTCGAGTTGGTTGCTCTCAACGACGGAATCATAGATAAAGGAATTTATTACCTCTTCCGTGTTAGGAGCAATTACCGACTCAGCTGTCCTTTCGTCACCCTTCTCAGTGGATTTCGTCCCGTAGATCGCAGCCTCAAGTGCATCCAACTCGGCCTTGAATAGGGGTGACTCACCGTATCCATTATCATCATCAAAATTGTCGTCTAAAATGAACCCAAGCAACAAATCATTGCTCTCGCTGGCCAACTCACTCGATCGAGCAGAATTGTTACTCGATCGAGGACTTCCCTCCTGATTTTCACTCGATCGAGTGCTTTGAACCACTCGATCGAACAGCTTTTCTGGAAATTCACTCGATCGACTAATATAAGTCACTCGATCGAGTGATTTTTCCTGTACAGCGCTGAAATCCTCGTGTAAGGCAGTGAAATATGATAGAAATTCGTCATCCGAGTCATAAAAATCATCCTCAGCATTGGGCAACACGGTTTCTTCATGGGAAAACCGATCTCGATGACAAGATACCTCTTCTGGTTGCCAACTATCCGACTCAGCAACTAACTGAGCTATTTCAGACTCGAGCTTATCAAATCGCGAAAAAGTGTCTCTATCACCTTCTTGCACTTGGAATGCAAGTGCCTTCATTAAAGACTTCAGCTCCGCCATGTCTTCTTCCCGAATATCAGGAGGATCTTGTTGCGGTGGCCAGACAAACGGAGGCTCTTGGTAGCCTCGTTGATAGGGTGGATGTGGTGGCACAACTACAGTTGCTTGACTAGCTCGGTTGCGCTGCTGGAACGCGTAAACTTCATCATTTTCTGCCATGCAAAAGGCTTCATTGTGCTCAGCAGCACCACATCTACCGCAGTAAATCACCTGATGTGCCATATAATGGACATAGGTGACGGGTCAAAGCTACTCAAGCCTTCCCTTTGACGATCTTTCACCTAGAACTGTCTAGGTAGTACCTGTAAGGCCTATCAAAACAGCACTAAAGAAAAAGATTAGAACGGCCTCAAGGGAAAAATCCCCTGAGGCTAAAAACAGACAAAATTAAACAAATGAATACAGTAGTTGCCTCCCCGGCAACGGCGCCAAAATTTGATACGGTCGTTATGTACCAAAAATAAAATACCTAGATATAACTAATAGAAGCTAGCGATAAGTAGGGTCGATCTCCACAGGGAGGCGGTTTACTATCTACTTGTCTATTCGGTCTGTCTAATATCACAAGTTGGGGGTTTGAAATGTTTTGACTAAACTAATAGAATTAAGGCAAGAGGAAATAATGAAGAAATACATGGGTAAATCAGATAAAAGAAAGAAATATGCTAGGAATCGGTCTACCGTGGCAGCTACACTATTGGGTCAACTGAATCGATTAAATTATTGATAAGAAGAGCGAGGTCGTCACCTTTCGGTCCTTAAACCTACGATTATACCCTTTCGGTCTCTAATCGCCCTAGGGTCTCCCTAACTTAGCTTTCGCCCTAATTAGGTATCACCTATTGTAATTAAGCAAGCCTTCCCTCCCAATCTTTCGATCCAGGTCGGGGGTAACTAATTAATCGGTCTCCTGCATGCATTCATTCAACCTAATCACAATTATATTGCTTAATACAATTCTTGTCGCAAAACTAATCTAATCATGTCGATCCTAACATATTGCTACCATGGTTTCCCTAGTCCTAACATATTAAAGGAATTAGCTACGCATGGCTCGGGATACTACACTAGCAATTGTTAATCTAATAACATAAGACATGACAACTAAATAGAGAAATAATAAAAGCAATAAAGAAACAAGGAAGAATAAAAGGGAAGAGAAAGTTACAGAGTAAGGATTCGGAAAAATAGGAGGCAGAACAGAAAGTAGTATTAAAACAGTAACCAGAGGAAAGTAACGTGTGATTTCCCCCAGCAAAAAGCACACATACAAATGACGTCCTAACTTCCTATTTATAAGAAAATAGGATTTATTTGACCTAATGACGGAAATAAACTAAAAAGCCCAAGCCCGTAAGAGAATCCACTCGATCGAGTGGTTTTAAACTACTCGATCGAGTAAACCAGAGCTTAAACTGTTCGATCGACCATAAATACTACTCGATCGACTAAACACTAATATGAAACTGTTCGATCGACCAACAAAAGTACTCGATCGACTGATTATTTGACCTAAAACCACTCGATCGACCAGTTAAGTACTCGATCGACTGATTACTAACTTAAGCAGCTCATAATTCTCGTTAGTTCAGCTTTGACTTGTCTTTTTAGCTCCCGAAACAGCTTCACGCATCCCAAGGCAGCTATAATTCTGCTCCAAATTCACTCTTCCTCCAAATGCATGCAAAACGGACGATAAATGGCTCGTTTTCACTACTTCCTGGTCCAATCCTGCAAATAAGACAAAATAGACCAAAGTAGCATATTCGGGGAATTTCGTAGCAATAAACTACGATATTAGCGTAGAAATACGTGCATAGATAGGCCAAAAAGACTATATAAAATGAACGTATCAAATTTCATGGAGGTTAAGGAGAAATAAGCGCCAGTGATGATGTTCCTTGGGACACAACATATGGTATGATCTGTTTTTTATTGTGCAGTTACTGTAGAATGTTTTATCATTTATCTTCAATTTTCTTCACAGTTTTATGGTATTTTATAGGGAATCTTTGAAGACATGCTAGAGCAAGGAGGGGATAGTGATGATGTAACTGACAGCCAGAAAGACAAGGTTGTGCAGTTTTGGTCCTATTATTTGGGTGAAAATGTTGTAAACTCTGAAATCGATGTGGACCTTGTCGTCATCCCGTTGTCTTTAGAGAAGTATTACTTTTGTGTTTGTGTGAACTTTATGAACAAGACGGTTGATATGCTGGACCATACGTCGCATAAAGATTGGGAAAAATCCGATTTTTACAGACTTGCAAAGATTGCAGTACGTTTTTCTAACTCCTGATCATATACAAATGCTATTTGCAGTCAGAATTTATTGTATTGCTGTAACAAAGTTATTGTATTGCTTTAAACTTGTTATTGTATAGTCGTGATTTCTAATTCTTTTTTTGTTTGTACATGCGGTATGTTGATTGTTTTTCTGACTTTTTGGAGACAAGGAAAACAGCAAAATAAGGAGTTCTCATTAACACATTTACATTCGTGAATGTTGATTTTGAATGGAAAGCGAATGTCAAGGCTGATAAGGAATCGGGATTTTTCACCATGTTTCACATGCTCACATATGAAGGGAAGCACGAGCAAGGATTGTATGCGGTTAAGAAGAAAGTTGAGAGGATTCCTATATGGCTTGAGATGGTGGCTATTTTGTTGATGTCAGATGTCAACGAGTCAAGAGCGTCTCTTTTGGAAGAAGTGGAAATTTTGAGGCGGAGTATATTGGAAGTAGAGAAAGAACTTTTAAAAGACAAGATCGGGAGGAAAAGGGTTAAAACAAAGAAATTCATCGGGTCCTTCTCGGCGAAACACATAAAAGAACAATTGATTGATTATAGATGGATTTAGCAAACAATTCTAGATGGATTTTGTTGGATAATCTAATGTTTTAGATAGTCATTATTGATTGATCAAAAAATTTGATGTAGTCATTATTGATTGACTGAACAAGTTAGTGTTTTTGTAATGCCTTGAAGCTGTTATTGTAATATCTCTAGACAGTTATTCAAATGATCAAATGCAATTATTTTAAAGCTTTCATGTAGCTGATTATTGTAAAGCGTTTGCCCAATTATTCTAAAGCATACCTCTGATTATTTTAAAGCTCTCATGTATCTGATTATTGTAAAGCTCCTCCCCAATTATTTAAAGCATATCTTTGATTATTGTAACAAATTGGCAAGTGCAAAACATTATCAATTACAGTAAAGCATTATCAAATTAATATATTTATGGAAAAAAATCAGAACGATTGCAAATAAACTCAGCATCAATTATTATAAAGCATAATTTTGATTATTGTATAGTTTTCACATGATTATTCAGTTATTCAAATGATCAAATGCAATTATTTTAAATCTTTCATGTAGCTGATTATTGTAAAGCGTTTGCCCAATTATTGTAAAGCATACCTCTGGTTATTTTAAAGCTCTCATGTATCTGATTATTGTAAAGCTCTTCCCAAATTATTTTAAAGCATATCCTTGATTATTGTAACAAATTGGCAAGTGTAAAGCATTATCAATTACTGTAAAGCATTATCAAATTAATATATTTATGGAAAAAAAATCAGAACAATTGCAAATAAACTCAACATCAATTATTGTAAAGCATAATTGTGATTATGCTATAGTTTTCACATGATTATTGTAATAGCGCAAGGTATTATTAAATGAACAAAATCAGAACAATTGCGAAAAAATTCAACATCAATTAATGTAAAGCATAACTTTGATTATTGTAAAAGTCTAACACACTTATTGTAAAGTATACCCCTGATTATTTGTAAAAAAGTTAACACAATTATTTTGCAATCTTGCGGTTATTGTAAAGCATAATATGGATTATTTTAAAACGTAATCTTGATTATTTTAAAGCGTAATGCATTTTTCATTCTTCTTCTTCATCTTCATCCTCCATTTCATTTTCCTCTTCATCTTCTTCCTCCAAAGCATGCTCAACAAACGGATTTGGACAGTTTCTCTTGTCATGGTGTCCCATTTGTTTGCAGTTATTACATAGCCTCTTCGGTTTGCTCGCCTTCTCAATTGCCTTATCCTTGTTTGATTTCATTCTCATGCCGCTTCCTTTGTTTTTTGCAATCTTTGGTGGAAGAACAGTAATATTTGATTTTGCTGAACAACCTAAGAGCATTTCCAGTTCTTGATCCTTTGTCAAGCTCTCTTTGGTTGGATTTATTTTCTCTCGGAATTGTAAAAACATCAAACTTAGCTCCTTGATTTGATTTTCGTGCATCGAGTTAAGAACACTTATTGTTGCATAAAACTCGACCATACCCTTGATAATTCCAACTTTCTCAAATCAAATGGGATCGTAGTCTTGCAATAACTTTCCATCCAGTCCATACAAAGGCTTTCTATATGATTTCTTCGTCCATCTAGTTTCGATGTACTGCTCCGGTATGCTTTGCAGTCCTTTTCCTGATATAATCGATATAATGTGTTTACAAAGGATTCCTTTCCTCTCAAACATCTTGCACGTACATGTTGTTTCCTTTGATTCGTTATTGTAAGCAACCTGCATTACAGTGTAGTTATTTTAAAAGGCAAACATAGTTATTATATAGTTCAACATGAATTATTTTATGCAGACTAGAAATTAACACCAAGGTAGAAGTCCTTCAGTTTTTTTATGTTTAATATAATGTTACAAAGTAGTTTTCACATGATTATTAAGTTATTCAAATGATCAAATGCAATTATTTTAAAGCTTTTCATGTAGCTGATTATTGTAAAGCGTTTGCCCAATTATTGTAAAGCATACCTCTGATTATTTTAAAGCTCTCATGTATCTGATTATTGCAAAGCTCTTCCCAAATTATTTTAAAGCATATCCTTGATTATTGTAACAAATTGGCAAGTGTAAAGCATTATCAATTACTGTAAAGCATTATCAAATTAATATATTTATGGAAAAAAATCAGAACAATTGCAAATAAACTCAACATCAATTATTGTAAAGCATAATTGTGATTATTGTATAGTTTTCACATGATTTTTTAATGGTAAAACACGGTTATTGTATTCTTTTATCACAGTTATTGTATGTTAAAGTAAAAAGACAATTATGTTTATAAAATTGAATAACCTGAAATATTCTATGCTTCCTGTAGGAAACTTCAACATTTATAATGTGCATGTTTCCTTGCTCAGAAAACCCCCTAACGGCACACGAACAGGGAGCCATTTGCACTTGCTCTTGGAACTCAAAGAAAACAGTATGTGTGTAGATTTTAGAGGCATGTTTTTCAATCATTGTCTTAGAAGAAACCTGTGGCAATGTGCTGTCACTTGCAGCATCAAGAAATCTGTGATTATAGCGTTGTTCCATTGCACTTTGAAAACGCAACCAAAATTCTACAAGTGTGCCATCTATGCTCTCAAATATTTTGAAATAACTGTTTTGACTCTCTGATCTTTGTGTAGTCTTCAAAAGGCAGCCTAAAGGTAAATCCCTAAAGTAAGCAGGTATCCATTTGTGCCTTTTGCCATACATGTATGTCAACCAAGTATTATCATTCAACTCAAAGTCATTAATCACTTGAGTCCATTTTTCTTCAAACTCAATGGGTTCCAAGTCAGTATCCCAAACAACTCCGCATATCCGCTCAACAAAGTCAGTCTCCTTACAAATCTGTGACTCAACTTTATCGGTAAGTTTTTTCATTATATGCCACATGCAGTAACGATGTCTTGCTTGCTTGAATATAGAACGCACCCCGAGTTTAATTGCCGGATCTTGATCAGTAAGAATGCACTGAGGTTCCTTGTTGCCCATACAATCAAGGAACTTCTTAAACACCCAAATGAATGACCCATCATTCTCATGATCGACAAGTGCAAGTCTGCAAAAAAGTCACCGATTTTTTGTGGTTGTCAACACCAGTGAATGGGGTGAAGGCCATGTGGTACTTGTTAGTACCGTAAGTAGGATCAAAGGTGATGGTGTCCCCAAACAAGGAATAATTCATTCTTGCTTGTGCATCTGCCCAAAATATTTTAGCCAAACAATTATCCTCATCAACTTGGTAAGCATAGTAAAAGTCATCTTGTGATTCAAAAAGTGCCTTTAAATAATCAGAATCATGTCGAAGATCCTTCTCACCTATATAACATTTAATGTTTCTTTTGAAGTTCTTGAATTCTGTGAGAGATGCACCAATGTTTGCATACCCATTTGATTGTTCCGCCAGAATTCTAAAAGTCTTGGTAGCCCCGATGTTGAGTTTACAATTGTTAACAATTGTCTGCTTCATGTAAAGGTTAAGTGTTCTTACGTTTTTCTGGAATTCCCGTTCTTTGAGTGAGCAGAGTCTGTGATTATGACCTTCATAAAACGTATCAATAGCATACCTTATTAGCTCCTTAAGGTCATTGAATACAGCACAAAACCGCATTTTTGCCTTGCAACCAAATCTTGTTATTTTTGTTTTCTTTGGTTCTACAGACCTTTTCCTCTTCTTTTTCTCTTCTGTGTTTTCAAATTCAACAACAGGTTTGAGTTTTTTGCGATCCTCTTTGAATCCATGTCTGTTGCAGACCATTGATTTTTTGTCTATCAAACCATCACGGAATCTTGTTTGTGTGTACTTTCTTGGTATGAAACCACAAGCCACAAAGATATAAATTGTAAAACTCTATTGCCTCCTCCACTTTTTACAAACATTAACCCCAGAGCAGGTTTGAAACCATTTTCTACCATCCTATTCCACTCCTCACGGCCACCGGAGTATATCTCAATCCCAGTTATGGATAGTATTTTCTCCTGTTTCGAGGCACGCAACAGTAGTTGTAGAAAAAGTTGTTGCATTGGTAGTATTAATTTCAATGCCTGGAAACATTAAAACAGGAGAACTGTTATGGTATTATTAATTTCAATATCTTAGATTATATACAAAACAAAACAATACAACCTCTGCAGCAGCAGTTTTTTTAACGTTATAATGCAGTTATTGTATTATACAAATGCAATTATTCTATCAGAGAGGGGAGTGTTTTAGTGAAATTGGTAGCCTAGTCCACCACAATACACACACAGTTATTTTAATGTAGTATTAAAGTTATTTCATTATTAAAGAGTAGTTATTGTAAGGATTTTTTTGTTAGATCCTATAAACTAGTATTTATTATGAAAAAAACAATCTCTACTACAGCAGTTATTTTAATGTTATAATGCAGTTATTGTATTATACAAATGCAATTATTATATCAGAGAGGGGAGGGTTTTAGTGAAATTGGTAGCCTAGTCCACCACAATGCACACACAGTTATTTTAATGTAGTATTAAAGTTATTTCATTATTAAAGAGTAGTTATTGTAAGAATTTTTTTGTCAGATCCTATAAACTAGTATTTATTATGAAAAAAAACAATCTCTGCTACAGCAGTTATTTTAATGTTATAATGCAGTTATTGTATTATACAAATGCAATTATTCTATCAGAGAGGGGAGGGTTTTAGTGAAATTGGTAGCTTAGTCCACCACAATGCACACACAGTTATTTTAATGTAGTATTAAAGTTATTTCATTATTAAAGAGTAGTTATTGTAAGAATTTTTTTGTCAGATCCTATAAACTAGTATTTATTATGAAAAAAACAATCTCTGCTATGCTAGCTTATTTTAATGTTATAATGCAGTTATTGTATTATACAAATGCAATTATTCTATCAGAGAGGGGAGGGTTTTAGTGAAATTGGTAGTCTAGTCCACCACAATGCACACACAGTTATTTTAATGTAGTATTAATGTTATTTCATTATTAAAGAGTAGTTATTGTAAGGATTTTTTTTGTCAGATCCTATAAACTAGTATTTATTATGAAAAAAACAATCTCTGCTACAGCAGTTATTTTAATGTTATATTGCAGTTATTGTATTATACAAATGCAATTATTCTATCGGAGAGGGGAGGGTTTTAGTGAAATTGGTAGCCTAGTCCACCACAATGCACACACAGTTATTTTCATGTAGTATTAAAGTTATTTCATTATTAAAGAGTAGTTATTGTAAGGATTTTTTTGTCAGATCCTATAAAGTAGTATTTATTATGAAAAAAACAATCTCTGCTACAGCAATTATTTTAACGTTATAATGCAGTTATTGTATTATACAAATGCAATTATTCTATCAGAGAAGGGAGGGTTTTAGTGGAATTGGTAGCCTAGTCCACCACAACGCACATACAGTTATTCTAATGTAGTATTAAAGTTATTTCATTATTAAAGAGTAGATATTGTAAGGATTTTTTTGTCAGATCCTATAAAGTAGTATTTATTATGAAAAAAACAATCTCTGCTACAGTAGTTATTTTAACGTTATAATGCAGTTATTGTATTATACAAATGCAATTATTCTATCAGAGAGGGGAGGGTTTTAGTGAAATTGGTAGCCTAGTCCACCACAATGCACACACAGTTATTTTAATGTAATATCAAAGTTATTTTAATACTGTAAGGCAGTTATTGTATTATTGTAATCCAGTTATTCAAATACTAGATATTGAATGATATCATGAATGAAAACCTACATGCAATTATTGTTATATTATGTAGTTGTTATTGTTATTATAATGACAAAATGAGTAACAATATGAAAACAATCTTCATGCAATCGCACTTTTACAAAAAACTTATCAACCTAATAACAACATTATTATATCAAAGATTATGTCACAAATTCACACCTGAATTCATCGTTGTTTGATTATCAAAGAATATTATCAAGCGAGTAAGCGTTTGATCGTCAATTCAAAGATCGTTGAAGTCTGAAATTTATGGAAAAAACACGTAAATCAAGTCGAATTTGTTATTTGATTCAATTACTGAAGTTATTCGATTATTAAATCAGAAATCGGAAGAATATCAATACCTTCAGTCGAATTTGAAGAATTAGGGTTTTCGGAGAATTGTTGATCAAATTTCAAAAAATTGATGAACAAATTGATAGTTTTAATTGAAAAAATCAAAATAATGAATGAATTGTTGATCAAATTTTGAAGAACTGATGAATTTGTTGATCAAATTTGTTGATCAAAATTTGAAGAACTGATGAAAAAATTTCGCGTGGTTTTGAGATGAAACAGAGTGTTTGATCAGTAGAGAGAGAAAGTGGGAGAAAGAGAGAAAAAGAGCTGGGAAGATTATGACGGCTCAAATTTTGATAATTGGGTTTTGTCAACTCATTTGCTTATATATGCAGGGGAAACTCACGAAAAGTGTCAAACTCACCAGATCTTGCCTGATCTTGCCTCTATGGTGAGTTGTGAGTTGGGGGAATCTCAACCATTAGATTACATTAGAGATGAGTGGCCAAGATTAATCTTAGTTGTCATATAAAAGCATTGTTATTTAGTTTATTTTCTCCTTTTTCTAATGCTACTCTTTTTTTTTTTACTTTAATTTTTTTTCTCTTTTTTTTACCTCGTGTTATTATGCTTTTTTTTACAACTTTGATTTTTTTTTCTCTTATGTTTTTCTCTAATTTTCTCGTTATGTTACCTTTTTTTGTTTTTCTTTTTGTACCAAATTTTTTTTTGCTTGAATTTTTTTCACTCTTATTTTTTTTACCTCGTGTTATTATGCTGTTATTGTGCTTTTTTTTTAACTTGATTTTTTAACGACTTTGATTTTTTTTTCTCTTTTTTTTTACCACATGTTATTGTGCTGTTATTGTTATTCCGCTGTTATTGTGATGTTATTCTGTTGTCACTTTAATTTTTTTACGACTTTGATTTTTTTTCTTTTTTACCACGTGTTATTATGATGTTATTCTACTGTTATTGTGATACTATTCCGGTGTCACTTTGATTTTTTTTTTACTACTTTGATTTTTTTTACGACTTTGATTCTTTTACTCTTTTTTTCACCGCATGTTATTGTGTTGTTATTCTGGTGTTATTGTGATTTTATTCCGGTGCCACTTTGATTTTTTTTACGACTTTGATTTTTTTTTTACCACGTGTTATTGTGCTTTTTTTTTTACTTTGATTTTTTTTTCTCTTTTTTTTTCTACCATGTGTTATTGTGCTGTTATTCTGCTATTATTGTTATTCTGGTGTTATTGTGATGTTATTTCGGTGTAACAGATTTTTTTTACTGCTTTGATTTTTTTACTCTTTTTTTTTCCACATGTTATTGTGTTGTTATTCTGGGTTACAGTTATTCTGATGTTATTGTTATGTTATTCCGGTGTCACTTTGATTTTGTTTTACTACTTTGATTTTTTTACTCTTTTTTTTTACCACGTGTTGTTGTGCTATTATTCTGGAGTTATTGTGATGTTGTTCCGGATTTTTTTACTACTTTGATTTTTTTACTCTTTTTTTTATCACCTGTTATTGTGCTGTTATTCTGGTGTTATTGTGATGTTATTCCGGATTTTTTTTACTACTTTGATTTTTTTTTTTACTCTTTTTTTTACCACTTGTTATTGTGCTGTTATTCTGGTGTTATTGTGATGTTATTCCGGTGTCACTTTGATTTTTTTTAGTACTTTGATTTTTTTACTCTTTTTTATCACGTGTTATTGTGCGGTTATTCTGGTGTTATTGTTAATTCTGTGTTATTCTTATAATACCTTACCATTGATAATTCTACTTCAAATTTTATGAATTTCAGTTCAAAATTAAAAATGGATATCTCACACATGGACAGAAAAATAAAATAAAATAAAATAAACATCCTACTTTACACCACTTATCTTAGTCAAAGAGCCGAGAAAGAAAATGGGTATAGTGTAGTTTACCATCCTACACCAAACACATGAAAAAGAAACGGGTTTGCTAAAGATCGCCCCTAACTTTACTCATATCGCCCCTAGAAATTACCTTTTTGCCCTTAAACAATAAATAAGCAAAAACTTGTTTGTATTTTATTTCTTCTCGAGTTTCGTATTTTATTAAAAACCGTTTCAAAACCGCTTCAAGCCCGCTTCAAAAATAGAACACAGCATTAAATTTTGAATTAAATTTTGAAAAAAAAAAAAAAAAAAAAAAAAATACACAACACTCATCCTCACGTTGAACCCAGCATACCCAACAACAACAACAACTTTCCCCTTTTTTTTTTCAAATTCAAAATTTAAAAATCGTTTCAACAACTTTGTTCAACAAATCGCTTCAAAATTCAAACGGATTTGTCCTCCATTCCTCCCAAAGTAGAAGAAGGTATGTTTTTTAATTTTGTTTTGTAACCCAATTAAATTTGTTTGGTTAGTATAGATTTATGTATAGGTTGATTTAGGTATAGATTTGTGATGATTAGAGCCAAAATTAGGATGTTTGTTTGTGATTTGTTGTGTTTGATTGAATGCGGAAACTAAAAAAAAAAAAAAAAAAAAAAAAAAAAAAAGGACGAATTATTTCTGGAAACCCAGAAATTTCTGGGAACGATGCACATTTCGTGTGAAAAACACGAAAAAAACTGGGTTATTTCGTGTGAAATACACGAAAAAACCTGGGTTTTTTCGTGTATTTCACACGAATGGACCAGGCCATTTTCGTGTATTTCACACGAATGGACCGGTTTTTTTTTTTTTTTTTTTAACCGTTTAATTTTTTTTTTTAGCCGTAAATTTTTTTTTTCTTATATTAATTCGTAAATTAAGTGTTCGATTATTTAATTCGTGTACTTTTTTTTCTATTTTTTACTTCGAATATTACGTTTTTATGTTTGCATTAGTTTTATTTGTATCCGTTTAATTTTTTTTTCTTATTTTAACTCGTAAATTAGGTGTTTGAAATAATTTTATTTAATTCGTGTACTTTGTGTTTTGTTTTTTTTCTATTTTTTACTTCGAATATTACGTTTTTTATTTTTATATTTACGTTTGAATTAGTTTATTTGTAATATTAGATTTGAATTAGTTTAATCCGTTTAATTTTTTTTTTTCTTATTTTAACTCGTAAATTAGGTGTTTGAAATAATTTTACTTAATTCGTGTACTTTTGTTTTTTTTTTTTTTCTATTTTTTAGTTCGAATATTATGTTTTTTATTTTTATATTTACGTTTGAATTAGTTTATTTGTAATATTAGATTTGAATTAGTTTAATATTTTTTTTATTACGTTTAAATTAGCATTTTATTTGTAATTTTACGTAACTAAATTGTTCGTTAATGCAGATGGCCGATGGTGATGAACGTCGAAACAAACTTCATGCTTCACTTCGAAAAAAATTACTTTCAAGATGGGTAGTACTAGTTTTGGTTCGAGAGAAGTTTCTATGCCTTCTGAGACAGATTTTTATGAAGGTGGCGAGTTCGAGCAATATCAGAAAGAGCTTGCGGATGAGATGAGAAATTATGAGGGGTCGGAAAACGAGGAAGAGGAAGATGAGGAGGTAGGAAATGAGGTGATGGAAAATGAGGTGATGGATAATGAGGTGCTTAGGAAATCGGGAGGCGGGAAATGTGGAGGCTACTTCTGGTTTACGTGTTAGGCGGGGGATCCATGGTAGATTTGAGGTCTATGGTGAGGGGTCTAGCACTTCGATTCCTGAGCCGCGGAGGAAAGTAAGGGCTAGAGGGAAAGATACTAGTTGGATATTGAGAGGGCCAAAGATCGGGAGGACCAAAGAGTACCGGATTTGATTCCGAGTTTTGGTGGACACATATCTTACCTTTTGTGGAGTCAGCCTCAGTTGCAGCGTTTGTTGACTAAATATACTAGAGAGCGATCTTTGGCCGAGCTTCGTTCATGGAAATTGTCGGCGGCAGCTTGGAAGTTAGTTGAGGATTCGGGGATTAGTCATTTGCCCAACATCATGCATAAACATTTGAACATGCCATTGTTGTGTGCTTTTATTGAGAGGTGGCAGCCAGACACCAACACTTTCCATATGCCATGGGGTGAGATGACGATATTATTACATGATGTGCAAGAGATTCTTGGGATCGAGATTGATGGATTTCCTTGTAGCATACCCGATGCAGATATGGCACATCCGATACTTGGCGTGTCGGAGTTGTTGGGTATGACTGAGGCGGAGTTGGGAAGTCAGTGGGGACCTGATAAGGATGCAAGGATTTACAAGGGAAATTTGATCTTACAAAAAGCTTTGAAAGATTTGGTTGAAGGAGACAAGCGGGGAATGGTATCGGAGGCTCAGGGCTACTTGATGCTTTTATTGAGTTCGACGTTATTTGTTGATAAATCCAGTGATAGAGTGCGAGCTAACACTTTTCCGATGCTTAGAGATGTTGGTAGTATTTCTGGGATTGCTTGGGGTGCCGGCACACTTGCATATCTATATAGGCAAATGGGGATCGCGACGAGGTCTGATTGTAAAGGTTTGTGCGGTTGTTTGACTTTGTTGCAGTCTTGGATTTTTGAGTACTTTCCGGCATTTAGGCCAATGGCTACTTTGACGGCCCCTCCGGGTGCACCTAGAGCTATGTTGTGGTTCACTACTGCGGTGCCACAACGTGAGGCAGGGAGAGCTTTGGTTTCCTATCGTGAGCAGCTTGATATGATGCCGATTGAGACGGTAGCTTGGAGACCGTACCCTGACCACCCGAAGACTGAGCACCCGCGTAGTGTTTACCATGGGTTGTTGAGATTTATTGATATTGTTGAGCCGTATCAGCCAGATCGATGTCTTCGACAGTTTGGGTACATGCAGAACATCCCGACCCCAATGGTACAACCTGACAAGGTCTACCGTCCGGTGAAGTCCATTTCCTATGATGTGCAGTATGACGGTGCATTTTTAGACTACACGTGGAATAATTGGAAGATGCACATGACACATTTGGATAGGGTGTCGATGCCCGCTCACCCACCACATTCCTATGGGGTAGGATATATGGAGTGGTTTGTCTCACATTCGCATCCTTACGTGATGAATGTTCCTCGGGATGCTGATCAAGTGCCCTTGGCGAGGTCCCACTTTCCGACTACGGTAACTATATTTAATATTATTTACTAATTCGCTTTTTTTTTTGGTATTTTTTAATATCTTTGTTATCGTAATTTTCAGGTTGGACAGTCTCTTATTCAGACGTTCTCGCACTACGACAATGTTGAAGACCCTGCAGTGACCGCAGAAGTGACAAACTTTTTAAGGAACGTTCATCGTCAGATGCGTGCGTACACTGGTCGACCCCCGGTTGTGGAGGGTAGTAGAGGGAGAGGCAGACGATCCGGAGGACGTGGTAGGGGTCGTCATGAGGAGGAGGTCGAGTCGGGACGAGGCAGAGGTCGAGGCCGCGATGATGACCAAAGGTGGTCGAGATCAGAGCCTACCACTAGTAGGCGTACTTATTAGATGTTGGACTTTTAGTTGTTATTTTGTTGGACTTCTGGTTTTTATTCTGTTGGAGTTGTGTTTTTTATTTTGTTGGACTTGTTATTATTTTGTTGGACTTGTTTTTTTTTTAGATGTTGGACTTCTTTTTTTTTTAGATGTTGGACTTGTTTTTATTTAGATGTTGGACTTGTTTTTATTTAGATGTTGGACTTCTTTTTTTTTAGATGTTGGACTTCTTTTTTTTTTAGATGTTGAACTTGTAATTTCAATTTGGTTGGACATGTTTTCATAATAAATTCTCAATTAACTAAGTTCAATATGTCAAATTTCTAAAATATTACAATAACTAAGTAAACGGGTTAAACATAATACCCGAAAATACAAATTGCCACCACAAATCAAGTCTTTCGGTATAAATGTTTTCATAATACACTACGTCATTATGCCGATTATTGATCCACTGCTCGCTGACGGGAGGCATGGCACAATTATCATCCATGCGTAGACGCAGAAAATGATTACCTGTAAAAAGAATCCATAGAATACCATATGGGGCCCTGACACCTGGAACTGGTCGTAGAGGTAGGTACGTGTTAGAACCGGTCCATACACGTTCACCGATTAGGTTAACTTGGAGAGTCACGAAACATATTGTCCAGTTGAACAATGTTGCAAAACCATGCAAATCATTGGCCTCCATCCAATTTGGCTTATGACATGGTGTATGATGAGCCCATTTGATTCGTCTACAAGCACTGTTTCGCTCACCGTAGTAGATAGTCATATAGATGTTCTGTTGCAACTCCACCATCAACTATTTTCGCATCTCGAGATAATTTTTTTGATTTCCTGTTTTTGCATGCGACATAACCCGAAAACCACAATGACCATCACCTTCCGGGTTAAAAAACCCTAAAAAACCATCAAGGACCGCCTCAGGCATACAATACTGATAATCGAAAAGACCGACGTCTGTTATACAGTTATAATTAAGCTCAAGAGGGGGTCCATCACCACCTACATATTAACATTAACAATTAATTAAGTAAAAATATAAACAAAAACAATTATTAAAAATTTAAATTAACTAAATATTAACATTAATTTAAATTAACTAAATATTAGCATACCTTCACCGTTACTGGTTGACGTACTCGGGAAACTACGTCTGGAATGTTCGAAAGCAGATTTATTACGGGTATTGGACTTCCTTGGACGACCACGGCGTGTATCTTTTATTTCAGGTTCCTCAATAACCTCGTCCTCAGGATACAACTTACTGAACAATGACTCAATTACATCTCTTTGGACCGAATGGTGGGCCGCCCGAACTTTATCGAAAAGGTCCTCCATCACATCATTATGGCGAGAACGCCGATGACTGGAATCCGTGTAGGCTAACCGTGACCAAAACACATGTAAATCATCCGGATGAATTTTTTTACCTTCATGGAAAACTGTATGTAACCGAGAAGCACACAATAGCTTATGGGTCGTCCATAATGTGCAACCACAATTCTCCTCCGAATAATAACCCAAATCAGTCCCACGATTATATTCCACTAACATTGCTTCAATGGCGGTCGCCGAAACTCTTCCACTCAACATTGAAAATATATTCCCATAATACATATTAGTAACAACTGTCTTGCTTATAGAATCTTCCAGCGTTTTACGAATTTCAATATGTTGCCCGTGGAGCATAACATCAGCCCGTTTCCATATACTGTCAAGAGTAAGTTCAGCTGATCCTAACCACATCTTCAATTGAGCATGAGCGGACTCAACTCTAGACGTAGTTGTGTTGCCAAAATGAAGCACCAAATTAGTAAAGCATTTGCCAAACATATGGATTTTATGCCACCAAGTCAACTCAAGATAACTGATAAGTGCAGGATGACAACAATATTTTTTCCGCAACTCATTCCACTCCATGGTTCATTCATCAAATGTTTTAGCTTCAACAACTTTCTTCCAAGCACCGTGTGCTAACGCTTTCCCAAAATTACCATTCCTCTCCATGTTCGTTGCTCTAGCCTCAATTGCAGTGTATACGTGAAATAAGCACAAGAAATGATGGGAAGTACGAAATACAAACAGAAGTGCGACAAGTAGACCACGCTCGTGATCCGTAACTATGACTGTTGGCCTCACACCTGGTTCCAACAATGACTCTAACCTTCTCAAAACCCACTTATACCCTTCTTTATCCTCATTCTCAATTAACGCGTAACCTATCAAAAAACTTTTTCCAACAGGTGTGACACCTACACATTGAACCAATATAAGACCGTATTTATTTGTCTTGTAAGTGGAGTCGATTAGAATAACATTTGGCCACGCTTTAAATATCTCACCGCCTCGGATGAGTAAACCAAACATGTGTAAGTTTTTTTGTTTCAGGATGTTTGACGGACTCACTAATGTAGTTAGCTTGGTTCGCTAAATGCAACATATATTGCACACTATTTCTCCCATCTTTATCCTTCGCACTCAATCGGGCATTCTCATTATAAATTTGTTTCGAATCGGGGCGGTTGATCGGGATACCGAAGCGTAAAAGCATGTCTAACCATCCCGGTTTCACGTGAGACTCGCCGATCTCGCTTAATCAATTCTTTCTGTTCTTGATAAATTTCGCTCTACGCTTGTGACCTTCTAGAAACTTTCCAAACTTGTGATTGTGCACACCGCACTTCGGAACAACAACCCACACACCTTCACCTTTTTTAATCATTCTTAATGAAAATGGACACATAAATTTTTTGGTCTTCGATTTTCTTTGCGGTTTCAAGGGATCCTTAGCCTTGCTATTATACGGTCCGTGTCGGTCACATTTCACTATTTTATACAGAGGACTCTTTTCCATGTGATACTTAGCCTTTACCAAATGAAAGCCTAACCCATATGCAACTTCATCACAACGATCAAATGCTTCTTCAAATGTGTTAAACGGATGCTTAAATACAAAATTATCACCGTAATCAACATTCTCTTCACCGGGATCTTCATAATTTTCCTAATTAAATCCATTAAACGTTTTTTTAAAATTTAAATAACAAATAAAAGTCCATTAATGTAAAACACAATAACGTTTATTACAAAAAAAAAAAAAAGTAAAAAAAAAAAAAAAAAAAAAAAATGGTCCATTCGTGTGAAATACACGAAACAGCCTGGGCCCATTTGTGTGAAATACACGAAATAACCCGGGCCATTTCGTGTAAACCACACGAAAAAACCTGGGCCATTTCGTGTAGTTCACACGAATGGGTCTGGGCTATTTCGTGTGTTTTGCACGAATTGGTCTGGACAGTTTCGTGTATTTTGGACGACAATTCCTGGGCCATTTCGTGAATCTCACACGAAATCATTTTTCTGGGTAATGTTGTACGCGTGTTTAATACAAAAATGCGTCAAATTTACCTCATTCTCTTGCATGTTTTCATTGTCTTGCGTATTTTCAGCTTCCTCGTAATTTCCCGTGTTACTACCGTCTCCATAACCACTACCTTCGCCGTTACCGTAACTATATTGTTGATCGTTGTACCGATAATGTTGTTCGGCATTCCAATCGTTTTGAAATCGATATCCATCATTGTTGTACGAATTATCATTATTGTACGAATTATCATAATTGTACGAATTAAAGAGATAATTAAAAAAAAGGATTTCCGTCACTCATTTAAATTTTTCCGGAAAAAAACAATTTTTTAAAGTGTAAAGTAGAGAGAAGGGCAAATTTTTTAAACAATTCATTCTTGCTTGTGCATCTGCCCAAAATATTTTAGCCAAACAATTATCCTCATCAACTTGGTAAGCATAGTAAAAGTCATCTTGTGATTCAAAAAGTGCCTTTAAATAATCAGAATCATGTCAGCATCCTTCTCACCTATATAACATTTAATGTTTCTTTTGAAGTTCTTGAATTCTGTGAGAGATGCACCAATGTTTGCATACCCATTTGATTGTTCCGCCAGAATTCTAAAAGTCTTGGTAGCCCCGATGTTGAGTTTACAATTGTTAACAATTGTCTGCTTCATGTAAAGGTTAAGTGTTCTTACGTTTTTCCTGAATTCCCGTTCTTTGAGTGAGCGAGTCCGTGATTATGACCTTCATAAAACGTATCAATAGCATACCTTATTAGCTCCTTAAGGTCATTGAATACAAAGACAAAACCGCATTTTTGCCTTGCAACCAAATCTTGTTATTTTTGTTTTCTTTGGTTCTACAGACATTTTCCTCTTCTTTTTCTCTTCTGTGTTTTCAAATTCAACAACAGTTTTGAGTTTTTTGCGATCCTCTTTGAATCCATGTCTGCATGCGGACCATTGATTTTTTGTCTATCAAACCATCACGGAATCTTGTTTGTGTTGTACTTTCTTGGTATGAAACCACAAGCCACAAAGATATAAATTGTAAAACTCTATTGCCTCCTCCAACTTTACAAACATTAACCCCAGAGCAGGTTTGAAACCATTTTCTACCATCCTATTCCACTCCTCACGACCACCTGGAGTATATCTCAATCCCAGTTATGGATAGTATTTTCTCCTGTTTCGAGGCAACAAAGGTGTAGAAAAAGTTGTTGCATTGGTAGTATTAATTTCAATGCCTGGAAACATTAAAACAGGAGAACTGTTATGGTATTATTAATTTCAATATCTTAGATTATATACAAAACAAAACAATACAACCTCTGCAGCAGTTTTTTTTTAACGTTATAATGCGCTTATTGTATTATACAAATGCAATTATTCTATCGAGAGAGGGAGTGTTTTAGTGAAATTGGTAGCCTAGTCCACCACAATGCACACACGGTTATTTTAATGTAGTATTAAAGTTATTTCATTATTAAAGAGTAGTTATTGTAAGGATTTTTTTGTTAGATCCTATAAACTAGTATTTATTATGAAAAAAACAATCTACTGTACAAAGATTATTTTAATGTTATAATGCGATTATTGTATTATACAAATGCAATTATTATATCGAGAGATGAGGAGGGTTTTAGTGAAATTGGTAGCTTAGTCCACCACAATGCACACACAGTTATTTTAATGTAGTATTAAAGTTATTTCATTATTAAAGAGTAGTTATTATAAGAATTTTTTTGTCGATCCTATAAACTAGTATTTATTATGAAAAAAAAAACAATCTCTCACTGGCATTATTTTAATGTTATAATGCGATTATTGTATTATACAAATGCAATTATTCTATCGAGAGAGGGAGGGTTTTAGTGAAATTGGTAGTCTAGTCCACCACAATGCACACACGCTTATTTTAATGTAGTATTAATGTTATTTCATTATTAAAGAGTAGTTATTGTAAGGATTTTTTTCGTCGTCCTATAAACTAGTATTTATTATGAAAAAAAACAATCTCTCTACGCAGATTATTTTAATGTTATATTGCGCTTATTGTATTATACAAATGCAATTATTCTATCGGAGAGGGGAGGGTTTTAGTGAAATTGGTAGCCTAGTCCACCACAATGCACACACAGTTATTTTCATGTAGTATTAAAGTTATTTCATTATTAAAGAGTAGTTATTGTAAGGATTTTTTTGTCAGATCCTATAAAGTAGTATTTATTATGAAAAAAACAATCTCTTTCTGAAGAATTATTTTAACGTTATAATGCGGTTATTGTATTATACAAATGCAATTATTCTATCAGAGAAGGGAGGGTTTTAGTGGAATTGGTAGCCTAGTCCACCACAACGCACATACAGTTATTTTAATGTAGTATTAAAGTTATTTCATTATTAAAGAGTAGTTATTGTAAGGATTTTTTTGTCAGATCCTATAAAGTAGTATTTATTATGAAAAAAACAATCTACCTTTCTACGAAGAGTTATTTTAACGTTATAATGCGCTTATTGTATTATACAAATGCAATTATTCTATCGAGAGGGAGGGTTTTAGTGAAATTGGTAGCCTAGTCCACCACAATGCACACACGCTTTATTTTAATGTAATATCAAAGCTATTTTAATACTTTTGTAAGCGATTATTGTATTATTGTAATCCAGTTATTCAAATACTAGATATTGAATGATATCATGAATGAAAACCTACATGCAATTATTGTTATATTATGTAGTTGTTATTGTTATTATAATGACAAAATGAGTAACAATATGAAAACAATCTTCATGCAATCGCAATTTTTACAAAAAACTTATCAACCTAATAACAACGATTTATTATATCAAAGATTATGTCACAAATTCACACTGAATTCATCGTTGTTTGATTATCAAAGCAATATTATCAAGCGAGTAAGTGTTTGATCGTTCAATTCAAAGATCGTTGAAGTTTAAAATTTATGGAAAAAACACGTAAATCAAGTCGAATTTGTTATTTGATTCAATTATCAAAGTTATTCGATTATTAAATCGAAATCGGAAGAATATCAATACCTTGATCGAATTTGAAGAATTAGGGTTTTCGGAGAATTGTTGATCAAATTTCAAAAAATTGATGAACAAATTGATAGTTTTAATTGAAAAAATCAAAATAATGAATGAATTGTTGATCAAATTTTGAAGAACTGATGAATTTGTTGATCAAATTTGTTGATCAAAATTTGAAGAACTGATGAAAAAATTTCGCGTGGTTTTGAGATGAAACAGTGTTTGATCGAGAGAGAGAAAGGGGGAAAAGAGAGAAAAAAGAGTGGGAAGATTATGACGGCTCAAATTTTAATAATTGGGTTTTGTCAACTCATTTGCTTATATATGCGGGAAAACTCACGAAAAGTGTCAAACTCACCAGATCTTGCCTGATCTTGCCTCTATGGTGAGTTGTGAGTTGGGGGAATCTCAACCATTAGATTACATTAGAGATGAGTGGCCAAGATTAATCTTAGTTGTCATATAAAAGCATTGTTATTTAGTTTATTTTCTCCTTTTTCTAATGCTACTCTTTCTTTTTTACTTTAATTTTTTTTCTCTTTTTTTTACCTCGTGTTATTATGCTTTTTTTTACAACTTTGATTTTTTTTTTTCTCTTATGTTTTTCTCTAATTTTCTCGTTATGTTACCTTTTTTTCTTTTTCTTTTTGTACCAAATTTTTTTTTCCTTGAATTTTTTTCACTCTTATTTTTTTTACCTCGTGTTATTATGCTGTTATTGTGCTTTTTTTTTAACTTGATTTTTTAACGACTTTGATTTTTTTTCTCTTTTTTTTTACCACATGTTATTGTGCTGTTATTGTTATTCCGCTGTTATTGTGATGTTATTCTGTTGTCACTTTAATTTTTTTACGACTTTGATTTTTTTTCTTTTTTACCACGTGTTATTGTGATGTTATTCTACTGTTATTGTGATACTATTCCGGTGTCACTTTGATTTTTTTTACTACTTTGATTTTTTTTACGACTTTGATTCTTTTACTCTTTTTTTCACCGCATGTTATTGTGTTGTTATTCTGGTGTTATTGTGATTTTATTCCGGTGCCACTTTGATTTTTTTTACGACTTTGATTTTTTTTTTACCACGTGTTATTGTGCTTTTTTTTTTTACTTTGATTTTTTTTTTTCTCTTTTTTTTTTCTACCATGTGTTATTGTGCTGTTATTCTACTATTATTGTTATTGTGATGTTATTTCGGTGTAACAGATTTTTTTTACTGCTTTGATTTTTTTACTCTTTTTTTTTCCACATGTTATTGTGTTGTTATTCTGGGTTACAGTTATTCTGATGTTATTGTTATGTTATTCCAGTGTCGCTTTGATTTTGTTTTACTACTTTGATTTTTTTTACTCTTTTTTTTTACCACGTGTTATTGTGCTATTATTCTGATGTTATTGTGATGTTGTTCCGGATTTTTTTACTACTTTGATTTTTTTACTCTTTTTTTTATCACCTGTTATTGTGCTGTTATTCTGGTGTTATTGTGATGTTATTCCGGATTTTTTTTACTACTTTGATTTTTTTTTTTTACTCTTTTTTTTACCACTTGTTATTGTGCTGTTATTCTGGTGTTATTGTGATGTTATTCCGGTGTCACTTTGATTTTTTTTTAGTACTTTGATTTTTTTTACTCTTTTTTTATCACGTGTTATTGTGCGGTTATTCTGGTGTTATTGTTAATTCTGTGTTATTCTTATAATACCTTACCATTGATAATTCTACTTCAAATTTTATGCAATTTTAGTTCAAAATTAAAAATGGATATCTCACACATGGACAGAAAAATAAAATAAAATAAACATCCTACTTTACACCACTTATCTTAGTCAAAGAGCCGAGAAAGAAAATGGGTATAGTGTAGTTTACCATCCTACACCAAACACATGAAAAAGAAATCCTACAACAGCACTCTTCCTGAATGAAACCAGCAAACTAGTGGCACCTGCAAGGGCGCCACTTCCTGAGATAGAAAATGACATATGGCATCTGCCATATGGACCATATGATATTGCTTTATGCTTTTCTTTGAGCAGTAAACCAGAAAGTCATGATGACTGACCAAACAGAACGGTGAATCGATGAGACCATGCTTAATAGATTGTGCTCTACGCCACTGATCATTACTTATAAACAAACAAATTCGATTGTAAACACGGTAAACTCCAAGTCAGACAGTGAATAACACCATTGAATTCATTAAAGAACACCAGCAGCTACGAAGCATGTACTACTTAACTATCTATAAAACGCATTAACAATTAGTCTCACTTAAAACCGTCTCAACCACGATATACTGAGTATTATAAGACTATCATTAGATGATCCACATAATAAGAAAACAGATCTCATAACCAGCTTAAAACCGATTCAAACGCTCAAGTCGACGAGACGCTTCCTTGAAGGTGTAAGGCTGCTAAAGAGTTAGCATACCTCTCCTCATCTCATTATCATCAAACAACCTCTGTCCTCTCTTTTTCGCACAATACTGCATGTCAAAATGCTTCACCAGTCATCATTAAAAACCAATCAAAATCAAAATCCACTAATATTTCCGTTTAAATCACTTATTCACCTTTCATTCTTTATTCCTCGGTATTCTAATCAAAGGTAAACAAATAATTGAGACGAATTAAGTACATTAAATTAAAAGATAAAGAGCAACGACGACGGAAACAGTCGGACTAAATTAGAATAGGTAAATAAATAACGGAGACGAGACGGAGATAATTAAATTCGTACCCAAGACGGACAACAATTCTTCTCGTAATCAGCCCTGGAATTCTTGCACTGGCAAGGATAAAGAAGACCAACACAACCACTTTCAGAGGATTTCGACTCCAATAAATTCCATTTTGATCGAAGATGACTCTAATTGTGGTGGTGCGGCTAGTACCCGGCGACGAGATTAATTAAGGTAAACCGGAGAACGATAGCGGAGAAGATAAGAAAAAGGAGCGACGGTGAGCTTGCGCTCGAACGCCGACAAGGTTGATGATGAGTTAGAACTGTAGAATTGATGAATTTGGTATAATTCATGAAATCCAATATTTAGTTTTTACCCAAATTTGGGATTTTTTAACTGAGGTACTGAGAGGATGAGGAGAAGATTTTCATGGGGCTTAGAAGAGGACGAACGCGTGTTTTAAAGTTCAGCTTTGTTTTTGGTTTTTTTTTATTCACTCAGTCATCTATTTGCTCTTAATTAATGGTTGAGATTTTCCAAACTCACAACTCACCGTAAGAACCAAACTCACGAGATCCCGCCTCTATATATAGAGGCAAGTTCAAATGAGTCCACTTTAAAATATAAGTCCTTAAGTCCTATTTTAAGCCATTAGATCTTACAATTGATCTCCCTTGTGACGGGTTACCATTTGTGGCGGATATTTTGTGAGTTAAAATGGTAACAAAATGGATTAGTGGAGAAAGGGGACCACATATATAGTGTTGCAGAGAGAGAAAAAGTGGGTACTTTGTGAGGTAAAATGGTATCCGTCACTCAAGAGTGACGGATATGTGCCGTCACAAATGAGATTTTGTGTAGATCTTATTAAATTGATGGTTAAGATTTAAAGCAAAATCACACCCACCAACTAGTAATTAATGCTAAATTAATTTCCCTCTTTCATACATTCTAATTCATCCATTAATTACATACTCTCTCACATCAACTTACTTTATTATGCCATTTTTCAATTCAAATGTAATAATAATGGTTTTAAAATCTGAATTTTTATTCCCGCGTAAAATACAAGCGGTTTCTTAAAAAGGTTCGTAAATCTTCATACGGGCTCCGATTAAGGCGAAACAAAAGCCTAAATTCATTAATTTTTCGAGCCCGTCGCAATGGTAATATTTTTGTATACCATTTATTTTTCGAAAATTTCAGTATTTCTCGGTTAATTGGAAGTTACACTATATCCGCTTGAAGGTTACAAAATAAGTGCTTGAAGTTACACCCAATTTACACCATCTCTACTTGAAGTTGATTAATTAATTTACTCATATACTCCCTTCATACCAGACCAATGGTAATATTGACCGTTTTGCCACTATTCATGATCGTAGGGAATCTTCGATGTTATTCTTAATCTATAAGACAAAATATAGTCATGTGAGATCTTGATTGATTTATCGTAATAAATGCTATAAGAATATCAAATTTTTATAATTTTTAATAATGTGTAACAAAAGATATTCACGTTATAAAACGTGTCTCGACAAGTGTGAAAAAGTCAATGTTACCATTGGTGTGGTATGGAGGGAGTACTTGAATTTACACATTATCAATTAAAGTTTCATCATATTTACTTGAAGTTATGTCTTATTTGCTTAAAGTTGCAAAATACCCGCTTTAAGTTACCCCGTTTACATCATGACACTTGAAGTTAATTAATTAATTTTGCTCATATACTTGAATTTACACATTATCAATTGAAGTTATATTATATTTTGTTAAAGTTACAACATATCCGCTTAAAATTACACCCAATTTACGCCACATATAGTTGACATTAATTAGTTAATTTACTCATATACTTGATTTTGCATTTTATGAATTGAAGTTACACAATATCTTATTAAAATTACATATTTACTTAAATTACACCATCTTTACTTGAAGTTACACCATATCAAATTAAAGTTACATTAATTTTGATTAAAGTTGCTCTATATAGGTGCTGTTTGGCCAAGATTTACAAGTGCTTTTACAACTGAAAAAATAGAAACTAGGCCAAACACTATAAATTAGATGGGTGTAAAACAACTTTTGAAAAGCTAAAACTTATAAAAAAGCCACTAAAAGCAGAAGCTGCAAATACCTACTTCTACTTCTACTTCTCACAATCTCTACTAGATGAACAATTGTTTTGGTTTTTTATTTTTTGTAGTCTATAATTATAATATTTTTCACCCTATTATTGCCTATTTTTTTTAACCGGCTGCTTCTAATGGTAAGTTCTTTAAGTCATGTGGATATTGATTATTGCTATATATTTACTCCGTATATTGCTTATGATTTGGGACTTTGGGTTTATGGTATTTTTTAAATATAAGCTCAATATTAATTATATAAAGAGGAAAAATAATTTACGATTTGAGATGAAAAGAGTATGAGACGACCCTTTTAATAATGTATAAGACCGCCTTTCAGTGTGAGACGATCCTTTATATGTAAAAATAAAATGTTTGACTTATAAAAGTAATATCTCATAGTATAAAACTATAAGACGGTCTTATTTTATAATTATTTTTTCTTTGGCTAAGTACGTAGTAATTGTTTTGTAGTTAAATTGCCCACCAATATAAATGCTTAATGCTTTTGTTTATAGTTTGACTATTATATTTGTATGTGATGAGTTTCATCATCTTGCAACATAATAAGTTGATATTGCAACTTTCTAATCGAGGAGATAACATCGGTTATGAATATCATGATTATGAGTATTAAACAATATAAAATTGCGGTTATAACTATGACATTACATAATTTTTATTAGAAAAAATACCCTTAAAGGTGAAAAGTTTGACAAGTATAATGCAGGCCCAAATTATATAGTAAACAAAAAAATCAAAAAAGTCGAATAAAGGCAATTAGGCCAAACACATCAAATTTGGAAAAAGTACTTTTACAAAAGTTAAGCCAAACAGTCCCAACTTTTTCAAGAAGTAGTTTGTGGAAAAACTCATTTTAAAAAGTAAAAACTCTTTTAGGTAAACTTGGCCAAACATCACCATATAATTAAAGTTACACTAGTTCTGATTAAAGTTACACTATATATAATTAAAGTTACATTATTTCTGATTAAAGTTACACTATATATAATTAAAGTTATATTATTCCTGATCAAAGTTACACTATATATAATTAAAGTTTCACTAATTCTGATTTAAAGCTACACTATTTCTAATTAAAGTTACACTATTTTCGATTAAAGTTACACTATTTCTAATTAAAGTTACATTAATTCCGATTAAAGTTACACTATTTTCGATTAAAGTTACACTATTTCTAATTAAAGTTACACTAATTCCGATTAAAGTTACACTATATATAATTAAAGTTGGAAGATGGTAGAGTTACACCAGGTGTATGAGGCCCTCATACACCACCAATAATGACGCGCCACTTGTCCAATTCAAAGAATCTTTTTTAATCTAATTAATCCCTTGATTCCTTCATTAATTGCCCCCCCTAATTAATGTTCTCGGTTTTGCCACATATTTTATTAATTAAAAAAAACTTCTCTCCTAATTTATATTTAAGTCTTATTTATTACTAATACCTTTTATTATTTTTAGTATTTATGTATACAGTATATACCTTTAATATTTCGTATATTTATGTATACCTCTAATATACGTACACAGTCCTGTATACGCTACGGTTAATTGAAACGTATTGTATCAATTTCTTTATACGGTATGATTATTCCTTATATGTATGTTTATGTATTTACGTTAATTTTTTTTTTTTTATTTTTTTTTTCAATTAATATTTTTTCATATAATACCTTTTCTTTTGTCTTATATTATTTTAAATTATACCTAAATTTCGTTGTAATTTATTTTTTTGCGTAATGTTTTGTTTTATACACACTGTTTTTAATATTTAATTTCTTGAAATTAATTTTTTTTTAAAAAAAATTAAAATTAAATTTATTTTATGATTAATTTTCATTGTACTTTTTTTTTTTTGCTTATGTGGGTATGAGTAAGTTATGTCTTTTTTTATACACATTATTTTAAAATTTTAATTAAATTGATAAATATTTTATTTGCTAATATCCATGACCGGAAGTTAAAAAGACCTTATATATATATATATAGGACTGGACATATGACAGTATAAGTTAGTGGGTGCAGTGGTTTCCTTACTTAGTTCATGCTTTCCTTACTAAGTGTCTCGTGTTCGAATCCTCTTGTGGGTTTTTCTTTTTGTTTTTGGCATAATTTTGCACAAGTTAACCGTATGCTATTCTAATACTTGAAGACATATACTCAATACTGTGAAAATGAATTAAGGAAAATAGTCATTGATTTTGATTGATCATACATTATTTGTTTAAAGAAGTCAAATGATATACAAAAAAAAATCATACTTCCTATTTACAACCTATGACTATAATTTGTATATTGAGAATATTGAGAATTTGAATATTGTGACCTAAATTGCGATTGGGAGAACGTCGGAGTATTTTGTGACGGTGTAAAACGTGGAGTATTTTGTGTACCACTAAAGCCACTCATAAAGGATGAAGCATCATCGTTTGGAACATGTCGGGTTGGGTTCGTATTTGGGGGGAGCGTAGTGGTTGTCGGATCCTCATCATTTGTCTTTCTCCTTCTCTTTGTCTGTTTGACAATACGTCTTCTGCCATTCCCTCGCTTGTCGGGGGGGTCTCTAATGTCACCTTCTTGTTGAGGTGTGTTTATGATAGTCTCCCTAGGTCGTAGTCTCCTACGACCCCACATTTTTGAGGAAACTCCACCTGCCGCAAATGAGTCTATAGACTGTATCCCAACATGAGCCTCTAACTCTTTGATTAGTTCATCGGTTCTGCTATTATAAATGGCAGAAGACCCTTCACTTTGCATAGCCAACCTCTTAATGTAATCATTTTTTACCGTTATCTCAAGAGACCTTTTAACACGTTCTGACTCATCCGGGTTGTAGTACCCAACCCGAATATTTTCGTATCCTCTAACCAAATCCTTGCGCCGGCGTGCGTCGATTATGTATTTGTGCAGGGATAGCTTTTACGTCCAACACATCAAGACACTTCATGATATGGCGACATAAGATCCCTCTAAATTCAAACATCTTACAACCACATTTATACTCACCAGTGATTGTGTCAATACTCACTTCAAAACTTCTTCGATCTTTTTTCCAAAACGCTTCTGTCACTTTTGATGTGGCCCTAAACCTCTTGATGAAACCCAAACTATTTGGAAGAGTTTCGACATTGGTGCTTATACAACCATATACCTCTGTTTTCACCTCTCCGAATTTACTGTTTGTGTAGACCTTACTAAAGATATCCTCGAATAATATCATGGGATCCCATTTAAGTGGGCTCTTAATGTCTTTGGCGTTATTGACTTTCTCGTCCTCCACCTTTTTCTCTATGGCATCCTCGTACTGCTCCATGAATTGCATCAGGCCGGTTTCTATGCTCATGTACGTTTTAATAAATCTGTTTGTTTATTCACTCCTCTGAGTAGAAGACATACCCGCACAGAAAGTGTCTTTCCAAAAAACAGGCATCCACCGCTGTCTCATATCCCATGCACCCCTCAACCATTTGTTGCGTCGCAAGTTGTATTTTTCCATGAAATCGTCCCACATATCTTGCAGTTCCTCCTCGGTGATACTCTCGTGTACAAGCGTACGCAAATCTCTGTCAATCTGAGGAAATTGTGGGTGGTCTTTTAGATTCTTATCCGCGTTTTGAAGAATATGCCAAAGGCATAATCTATGTTTAGTCTCCGGGAACACTTTCTTGATTGCCCCTTCCATTGCTTTACATTGATCAGTTAGTAAGACGGCCGTAGCTCTCCCCATACATTCCATCCACTTCTCAAACACCCACTCGAATGACTCTGTGTCTTCGTATGAAATTAAAGCCGCTGCATATAATATTGTACTTCCATGATGATTAACTCCAACGAATGGACAGAAAGGCATCTGGTACCTGTTGCTTAGGAATGTACTATCGAACGACGATGGGTCACCAAAAGCCTTGTACATGGCACGACATCGTGCATCGGACCGAAAAAATGTTCAACGACTTATTATCCGCGTCCCTTTCAACAACGTAGTAAAAATCGGATTCTCGCTCTTTTAAGCCCTCAAAATAATTTAAGACCTCTTTAGCGTCACCACGAAACCTACTTTTGCGACGTTCGCTGTTGATGAAGTTTCTCGCGTCCTGCCCATTGAAATGTAGATTATGAATCCCTCCAATCTCCCTAACTAATGTGTTGAAGTTCCGGGTAATTGGTATGCCAGCTCTGTCGTTCAACACCAACCTGGCCTTGAAATATTCGCTTATGTGCCTATAATTGACTACATGCCGGCTAACCTCAGGATTCAAATCGTGATTATGTACCAAATCACAAGTACAGATTACAAATTTCCCAGTGTCGTGATTTAATTTCCCAAATACATACATTTTACATGGTGTTACACATGAGCTTTTCTTCATCGTATTGCCCTCTGAACACATAAACCTAATCTTGTTCATCATGTGGAATCGTGGTTCTTTATCCCCAACTCCGTTTCGACGTACCCCCTGCTCCTTGAAGGGAGCCAAAAGTTGGCTACTACGAACATGAATTTCAAACCCCGTCTTATAAGCGTAAGTATAACAGAAAGCGGCAAACTGTTCACCTGATTCAAATTCCGCACCAATCGTAGGCTCAATAGCTGGTTGATTGTCTTCATTGCCTTCCAGAACATGTGCTGCATGCCGTAACAATTCAGTGGCTGTTTCATTCTCGTCAATGACCTCGTTTTCTCCCTCCTCCTCGATATACAAAGCATTTAAATCAAAACTATTCGACATTTTTAAATGATGGAGGTTGTTTTGAGAAGATGAAGGTGATGGAGTTGTTGAACTTAGAGTTTGCTGTGTTGAACTACTTTGACTGTGGAAGTTGAAAGGTTAATCTCAATTTACTTTTAATTATTTTTATTTTTTTCTCATATTTTATTTTTAATTATTTTTAATTTTAAAAATAAAACCTACTATTTAATTATAAAACTTACGGTGGGTGGAAGTTGGAAGGTTTTCTCCCTAATTTTCTTTTAATTATTTTTAATTTCTAAGTCATATTTTATTTTTAATTATTTATAATTTTAAAAATAAAACCTAATATTTACGGTGGAAGTTGGAAGGTTTTCTTCCTCATTTTCTCTTAATATTTGATGAAAAATTCCCGCCTAATTCTCCCGCCAACCTAATCCTACCATTATCCACACTCCCTATAAATCCCTATGATTTAGTCATATAGTATTTTTTTTTTCAACTACAAAATCTTTCAAATATTAAGATTATGGGTGTCTTGCCGTCACCATATTGCGATCCCTCATTTGTAACAACCCTAGAAAGCTATGACAAGTTGCTCAGTAGAGATCCGAATTTCTTAATTGGAGAGGAGTTCATGGAAAGGGTGATGATCAATCGTCAGAAATTTATTGATCTTGCAGGCGCTAGGTTGGGTTTTTTACCTGGTTGTGACACTTACCCAGTCGTTCTTAGGCCAAGAAGGCCTCTTACAAGGAAAATGACATCTAAATTGTCTCACGGCCGTATCCAACTTACTTGAAAACAAAGAATTGTCGTACTTGACATTCAAGCTATTCTTGATTATTATGAGATTGATGATCGCGACGTAGAAGGTGAATGGAGGAACTATTGGGAGATGGAGAGGGATTATATCATTAGAATCGGCGTAATTCCAAGTCACATATGGTGCTTTCTTGTGTAAAATGTGTAATTGAATCAAATAATATTCAAGAATTGTTATGGTTACTAGCGTTTGTTTTAGTTAATTTAAATTCAATTTATCGTACTTGAACAATTTAGATTAAATATATCTTACATACATGTAACGGGATAATTTACGTAAGATAAAAAAATCGATAATTTCTATTTACGTAAAATAAAAAAAATCGATAATTTCTATTTACATAAAATAAAAAAAACGATTAAAGAATTTTAAAGGACACAATTTCATTGTATTGGAATATTGAAGGACAAAATGTCATTTCCTAAACATATTTATTTAAAAATATCTCCCAACTCCTTCAACAAAATTTATTAATTTTAATTTATTAATTAAAATAAAATCCGTGGCAGTTGAAAGGCCACATGTTGTTTCATTATCTCTTCTATAAATACACTTTCACTAAATGCAAACCCTAGTTTCTCAACCAACAATTTACCATTCATTTCTGTTTTCCTCTTCTCCTTTTCTTAAAACCCTAAGCTCAACAACCCTAAATCTTTAAACACCAAACTTCTTCTTTCATATAATGGATAAGAACATTCGCCTAACATTGATACATATGGAGAGGAACAAATACTATATCCGCCGCTTAGACGATTTAGAGACGAAGATCCACGACTACCTTGATAAGAGTCGGGAGATGGGTATTAGTCATGACGTCTTGTCGGAGATGGAGCAGATGAGGTTGCATGCAGATTATGAATCTGCTATACAAGACCTCCAAAAAATAAAGGAGAATAGGAGCATTCTCATGGAAGAGAATGACTCCCTTGAAAAAGTTATTGCTAAATTTTTTTCAAATTAATTTAGTATGTATGTATGTATGTTTGGATGTTGTACCCAAATCCACAATTTTTCCTCCTATTTGGGTATTCATCTCGGTTTGTTAGTTTTTTAATTTGTAAAATATTTAAATTATTATATAAAATGTGGACTTCTAGTATTTTCCATTTATGTACTTTATTCAATTCCATCTTTTTTACTTGTTTATTTGAACAGTTAAAATTGATTTGACAAAACACAACACAAAAAGAATAATAATATGAACAATTGGGAGATTTGACATAATACCAACCATAAAGAGTAATAAAAAATGAACAATTCAAATTTGATTTGACTAAACACAACTTGAAATGACTATTGTAACTTGAAATGACTATTGTTGTTGCGTGTGTAAGAAAATCCGGCGGCATGCATAAAGTCTTCAATTCTGAGAAACGATTTGACTTCCAAATCAAATCAAGTCACAACTTTTAATAAAAAAAAAAAAAGGATTTTAAAACCCTAACTACTACCTTTTCCCATTATAAAAGGCAAAACACATTCATCTCAAAATTATCTTTCAGTACACAAACCCTAATCTTTTTTTATCCATACTCCTCCATTATCAATCAAGGTATTTGTTCTTTTATCTTCAATTATTGTTTGGGTTTTTTGTTTTTGTCACAATTGATTTTATTGAATAAATCCCAAACCCAAATCGATTTTTTTAACTATCTATTTAACTGATTGTGCGATTGTTGCTTCTTAATTTAATTTAATTGTTTCAGATGGATAGACAGTTTGTTGCTTTCTTATTTCAATACACAATGGATCGCAAAACGTTCTCACTCGGCATTGCGAGAGATTGACGTTCGATTGGAAACCCTAATCACGGAGCGTCTCATGTACGAGACATGGCCATAACAAGAGGGATGCATGACGTACAAGCAAATATGGATAATATGATAAGCATATTAAGGGCAAATCGCGAACCAGCGCTAATAGAAATTAGGAAAATTGAAAGGGAGATTGTTCAACTTGAATCTCTTGGATTTTAATTAATTTTAGTTAATATTTCGTATTTTGTAAGGATTATTGTAAGTATGGTTTGTATTATATTTTATGAATCTATGAAGATCCTTTTTATTTACCCAGATGCAAGTGTCTTTAGTTGCAAAATTAACAATGAAATTTATACAAAAAAAAAAAAAAAAAAAAAAAAAAAAAAAAAAGAGAATTAAACGACAAAATGTAAACGAAAATAGATTATTATTAACATAAACTTAAAAAAAAAAGTACAATAGTAAGCCTAGTCCTTATTAATCAAGGACTTTAAAATCTTAATATCATCCTCTAATTCTTTCCTAAGTTTGCAACATTTTTCATGTGTACCCAACACGGATTTGACGAAATCATCCGCTTCCTTCTCCATTTCCTTCATGCCTTTTGCATAACAATCGCTGCGAATTTTAATCGCCCCGACCACCATCTTCATCACTCTGAACTCCTGTTCATGGAGCATGGCAACCTGTTCTTCTAAACCAGTTAAAGATTCAATAGCAATATTATGAAGGCCTTCCATTTGAAATTTCTGAGGTTTTAGAGAGAAGATAAAGACTGATAAAGTGAATGCGTAAGGAAAGGTTAGGTAGAAATGGATACTTCTTTTAACTCACCCGTATTTATAACAAGGATGGTGACCTTTGGTTCATGAATTAAATTAAATTAAATTAAATTAAGTGGTTCATGAATAAATTCAATTAAACTATTAAATTAAATAATACGCCTCAGTTGGAAACCCTAATCACCAGAGCGTCTCATGTACGAGACGGATTGTATGGTTTGTATTATATTTTATAAAACTATGAAGATCCTTTTTCATTACCCACATGCATGTCTCTTCAGTTGCAAAATTAACAATCAAATTTATACTAAAAAAAATAGTAGAGAATTAAACGACAAAATGTAACAACGAAAATAGATTATTATTATTAAGATAAACTTAAAAAAAAGTACAATATTAAGCCTAATCCTTATTAATTAAGGATCGTAAAATCTTAATATCATCTTCAAATTCTTCCCTAAGTTTGCAACATTTTTCATAAGTACCCAACACGGATTTGATGAAACCATCCGCTTCCTTCTCCATTTCCTTTATGCCATTTGCATAACAATCGTTGCGAATTTTAATCGCCCCGACCACCATCTTCATCGCCCTCAACTCCTGTTCACGGAGAGACAGAAACTTGTTCTTCCAAAAAACTCATAGATCCAATCATAAGATCGTTAAGGCCTGCAATTTCGACTGCCATTTCAAAAAATCTGAGTTTTTAGAGAGAAAATAAAGAGAGATAAAGTGAATGAGTAAGAAAAGGTTAGGGAGAAAGGTGATTCTTCTTTTAACTCCCCGGTCGTATTTATAACAAGGATGGTGACCTTTGGTGAACCATAACATGAATAAATTAAAATAAAATTAATCTAAATAAAATTAAATTAATAAAATGTGGTGGTTCATTAATAAATGCAATGAAAATTAAAGAAACACATCGGAATACTAAAAGACAAAATTTTCTAAGATTATAATTACAATATTAAGGAAAATAAAGATTACAATATTAAGGAAAACTAAATTAATAAAAACTAAAACTAAAACTAAATTAAAGGTTACAATATTAAGGAAAACAAATAAAACTAATTTCTAAGATAAAGAAGGCAAAATAGCCTCTAAGGCCCCGATCTCCCTCTCCAAGTCCTTCCTGAAATCGTATGTCCTCTGATAGTCACGTAAGAAGGATTGTATGAGGGACTCGAGTGATTTGTCGAAATCTTTGATACCTCTTTCATGCCAACGGTTGCGGCGTTCCATAAGGGATTTCATCCTCGAAACATGCTCCAACTCCGTCACACGGAGCTCATCCACCAAAGCTTGTTTACCTCTGATTGATCTATTAACAACATCAACGGCCGCGTTTTCCATCTTGACGTATACAAAAATAAGGATTAAATTAGAATTAAGAATATTAAAGGTATTATTGAGAGAAGAGAGAGAGAAGTTGAACAAATAGAGAAAGAGATGAAAATAAGTACTATTGAGAGAAGTTAGAGAGAGACTTTGATTATGTTTTAGTTGATATGATAACAAAAAAAATGCTTATAAAGGTTGTAATATTTACCAATCCGTGGCTTTATTTGTGATTGGTCACTTATAGGATCAACGACCACGATTTAATGTGGAATATCATCAAATATTTTAATTACAACTGAACGGTCACGATTAACTATTAAGTACCATCACTTTTTAAGTTGTTTTAACACTAGATTGTCCTTTTCCCGCCAAAATATTCGTACAATCCTATTGATCATACATTGCAACGATTAGTCGATAGCAACGTACGATCTCATCTTAAGTCTTGGAAACTTGTTAAAATTAGTCCTACACCGTTGATCGGAATAATTAACTAATTATAGCAACATACGATTGATAACAACTTAACTTAGGTCTTACGTCCCGAGACATAGGTATCTACACCCGTATTGATCGTACATTGCTATGATTAGTCAATAGCAACATACGATTGATAACAACTTAACTTAGGTCTTACGTCCCGAGACATAGGTATCTACACCCGTATTGATCGTACATTGCTATGATTAGTCAATAGCAACATACGATTGATAACAACTTAACTTAGGTCTTACGTCCCGAGACATAGGTATCTACAACCGTATTGATCGTACATTGCTATGATTAGTCAATAGCAACGTCATTTCCATCTATAACATTTTAAACATAGGCATCTAAACCCGTATTGATCGTACATTGATATAATTAGTCAATAGCAATGTACGATGTATAACATCTTAAACCACAAGACATAGGTATCTAAACTCGTATTGATTGTATATTGCTATGATTAGTCAATAGCAACGTTCGATCGATAACATCTTCAACCATAATACATAGGACCATAATACATTGGTATCTAAACTCGTATTGATCGTATATTGCTATGATTACTCAATAGCAATGCACGATCGATAACATCTTAAACCATAAGACATAGGTATCTTAATCAATTATCCCGTTCTAATCATATATAAACTCATATTGATCAAACGTTAAGTCTTAACCTTAGGTCTTAAATTTACGTCTTAACCTTACGTATTACACATACGATCGTACATATGGCTAAAAACCCTAAAACCACAAATAAACCCTATAAACCCTATACACCCAAAACTCCTAAAAAACCTAGAAACCCTAAACCCCAAATAAACCCTAAACCCCAAATAAACCCTAAAATTTTATTTTAACCAAACCATGATGGACTAAAATTTGGATGATCATCAACGCGACAAGCTATGTAGAACATTTGTATTATATTTCTATTTTAATATTTTAACTTAATAAACAAAATAAATTAAGTAACAAGAAACCATTCATTTTTTAATCGTTGTTTTTTAAACACAACAAAAATAAAAACTTATATTTTAATATAAATTTAACTGTTGTTTTTTATTTCATAACAAATAAAAACTTATATTTTAATATCAATTTAACGATTGTTTTAATATTTTAATATTTTAAAACTTGTTTTTTATATTCATTTATTATATTAATATGTTACTTTATCAATGTAATCAGTATATTTATATTATGTTTTCAATAATAAAATTTATATTTTAATATTTTAACTTAATAAAACTAACATTTAAAAATATCTTTCGGCATTAATATGTTACTTTAGTCTACGAATTACATAAAATATTTACTTTCAATTATTTAAAAACATGTAAATAAATTAAGATATATATTATTTACTATTATTTTTAATAATATAATTGGTCATTAATAATTTTAATCTACTTGCCTTTTTGAAATCAGAAAATAAATTAAGATGCATAGGGAAGACAAACGTTAATAATTCAATTTTATGGAGAATAGTAAGAGTTACACTATTTTTTTTTTTTTTAATTCCATTTTATCGAGTATGATAACAATCGCCCTTTTTTTTGGTTTATATTTTTTAATTTTAATTTATAAGGACAATTAAATTAAAAGAAAGGTAATATGAAAAGAAAATTACTTTCATTAATATTAAAAACGACGTACAAAGGGAAAAAAAAAACAACAAACAGAATTTAAAAACTAAACCTAATGACTACAACCAACACAAGAATCAAATCTAAGTTTCTTAGAATTGAGCCTTCTTGGACGAGTCCTCCCGAACCTCTTCTTGGACATCTTTGAAGGGAGGATGTCGGGGGTTTTTGTGCATGGCGAGTTCCCCATAGCTTTTCCGGAGTTCTTCGGCTTAGGAGGGGTTGCTATAACCTCAATCACCTCCACTACTTCGTCCTCCTCTTCCTCCTCCACCCTAACAATGGAGGAATCAATTTTAGGGGTAGCTAACATCTCTATCCCATCGTCAATTTTCTTCCAATACATTTTGTCGAGTTCAAATTTACCCCAATTAAGCATATTAAATTCCTCCTCAAATAAATCGACAAGGAAAGTATTTCCATGGTAACCCGGACTAGCTCTCGTTAAAGCATTTTGGACATTAATAGGACCAACTTGTTTGATTATTTCTCTCATGAACAATCTCGTGCACACAATGTCTCTTGCATGGGCTTTCCTCTCTTCCGACATTTTTGTTATTTCACTTGAGGATAGTTAAATTAATTTAGTAGGGAAGATGTAGTTTGGATGAATTAAAATTTGGAGGGAATGACTATATTTATAATACAATATTTCCCTCCCAAAAAAAATAATCAATGCATGGTTTCCCGCCAAATGCAAGTTAGGTGGAGAAAACCCTAACGACCTTTCATCTTCTTAATGATTACAACATAAAAATAAGAAGTTATAGATTATCGAAAGAACAATTCGTGCAGCACAGTTGGTAAGATACATAATTTTCTAACCAGACGTCTAAGGTTCGAACCTTGTTGCGGTACATTTTATTAACAACTTTTTTCTGCGTACTTTTTGTAAAAAAAAAAAAGTATTTAAATGAAAATAGTTGTACCATAAATAATTACGTCCAACAAATTTTTATTATTAACATTTTTTTAAGAATTTTTTATTAAATAATTATGTCCAATAATTTTTTTTTAAGAAAAATACAAAATAAATTTTAAATTTTTTTTATTTAACTCACTAATTTCATACTTAATATTATGAAATTATACAAAAATAAATATAATGTAAAAACAGTGCCTTATAAAATGCAAAAACAATTTATCAATAATAAAAAAAAAAAAACCTTGAAATACGAGCAACGCAAATATATTCAATAATAAATTAAAACGAAAAATACATATAAAAAATAATCAAAGAAAAATAATTATACAAAATATATTACAAAGATAAATAATAAATAAGAAGAAGAGATACAAAATTATGAAATATACAGTATAAAAATGTATACAATTAATATCGTATAAGCTCAGGTACAAATATAACGTATTAATTAATGTATCCGCCTCAGTATAAATATACGGTATACAAATGTATACATAAATATTGAAATACACAAAAATATTAATAATAAATAAGAGTTAAATAAAAATTAGGAGAGAAGTTTTTTTAAATTAATAAAATATATGGCAAAACCGAGGACATTAATTAGGGAGGGTAATTAATGAAGGAATCAAGGGATTAATTACAATAAATCAGATTCTTTGAGTTTGACATATGGCGCGTTTTCATTGGTGGTGTATGAGAGGCCTCATACACCTGGTGTAACTCTACCCTTTTCGATTAAAGTTACACTATTTTTTTTATTAAAGTTACACATTCTAATTAAAGTTCCACTCATTCTAATTAAAATTAGACAATATATAATTAAAGTTACACTATTTTTGATCTATTTGTACACAAATTTTCATTGGTGACCAACATTTTTTTGCCACAAGCTTGCTATTTGTATGCTAACTAAACTCTAAGTTGATCAGCAAATCATGGTTTGTGAGGGAGCTTGTTGTAAGCATGTGAAGATTCTCTTGGAAGTGCTGGAACGCAGGAGTCCATAAGTCAAAATCGTCCGTCGTCATGACTTGTAGTTGTAGATACTTATATGAAGGCTTTTTCATGTTCTCGCTTTGGTTCAAACTTTTGATCTTCTACAGTGGAATCATGATCTGCAAATTTTCATAGTTATTACCAATATATCAAGATGAATGAAAAAAAAAATCTTAAAAAACAATTAAGGTAACATTAAATATGGTAATTACCTTGTAGTGGAATATAAAATATCCTATAAGAGGGGAATGATAAGAATTGTATTGCCTGACTTGAATGAATTACAAGTTACGTATAAATACATGAGTTAGTAACCTACTATCCTAAATTACAGGATATCAATCTCTACACATAAGGAAAAGGTTACAAAGATATTTGACTAAGTATGTACAAAATAATAAAAGAATATTAACATATTCTAATATCCTCCCTTAGTCGAAGCTGGAGGAGGCCGGATGCTGAGACTAGAACGGAAATCATCAAAAAGAAACTTCGGTAGGCCTTTGGTGAAGATGTCCGCGTACTGATAACGGGACGGAACATGAAGGACTTTGACCTGACCAAGAGCAACTTTTTCCCGGACAAAATGTATGTCAATTTCAATGTGCTTAGTACGTTGGTGATTGACCGGGTTACCTGCTAAATAAATGGCCGAAACATTGTCGCAATAAACAATGGTTGACTTTTGAATTGGACACCGTAGCTCAAGTAGTAAGTTTCGTATCCAGCATGACTCGGCCACTGCATTGGCTACACCACGATATTCGGCTTCAGCACTAGAACGTGATACGGTTGCTTGCCGTTTAGATGACCATGAAATTAAATTGTTACCCAAATATACACAATATCCCGACGTGGAACGTCGAGAATCCGGACACCCACTCCAATCGGCATCTGTATAAGCTATAAGAGACGAAGTGGATGAAGCGGATAAATGTAACCCAAAGTGAGACGTACCCTTGAGATATCGAATGATCCGTTTGAGCGCACCGAAATGGGCTTCTCGCGGGTCGTGCATATGTAGGCAAACCTGTTGAACCGCATAAGAAATATCGGGTCGGGTAAAAGTCAAGTATTGAAGTGCACCTGCAAGACTCCGGAACAGAGTCGGGTCAGACACGGGTGGCCCGTCATCAGCGCTCAACTTCGATTTCGTGTCTACCGGGTTTGAGCAGGCTTACGATTCGACATCTCGTGCACGATATAATGTCGGTGGCATATTTGGACCGTGAAGGAAGAGGCCCTGTTTGTACTGCATCGCCGCAACGCCGAGAAAAAAATTCAAGGGGCCGAGATCGGTCATTGCAAATTCTGTACGAAACAACGCCATAATTCTATCCCGTAGAGCAAGGGAAGATGTTGTGAGAATAATGTCGTCCACATAAAGAAGTAAGTAAGCCATATCAGCACCATTAGAGTATATAAAGAGCGAGTTGTCGGTTTTACTATGAACAAACCCAATCGAAAAAGCATAAGTAGCAAACCGTTGGTACCATGCGCGGGGTGCTTGTTTGAGGCCGTAAAGAGACTTCTTAAGAAGACAGACATCATCAGGGCGATTATTATTCTTGAACCCGGGTGGTTGATGCATATTGACTGTTTCAGTGAGGTGGCCGTGTAAAAAAGCGTTTTTGACATCAAGTTGATGAATGGACCACTGTTTAGACACGGCGATGCTGAGGACGGTCTGAATAGTCGCGGGCTTGACCACTGGGCTGAAAGTTTCGTCGCAATCGACTCCCACCTGTTGAGACCTGCCATTGACAACAAGTCGAGCCTTGTATCGCTCCAAATCACCATTAACTTTAAATTTATGTTTAAACAACCAGTGACACCTCGTTATATTGACATTAGGAGGTCGGGGCACAAGAATCCAAGTCTCATTCTTAATGAGTGCGTCAAATTCATCGTTCATGGCGCGATTCCAATTAGGGTCATTAAGAGCGATGATAGGACTCTTGGGGACGGGTGATAGGGTGGTTTTGGAACACAAATTAAACGGATTTTTTGGTTTGAAAATTCCATGTTGGGCTCGTGTTATCATTTGCGGGGAGAGAGGGGGGGAGGCGCTGGTGACGTGGTGGTGGTGGTGGCCGCCGAGTTGGCAGTCGAGGGAGACGGAGGTGTTGGGGTCCTATGTCCAGTAGGAGAAGCTGGTCCGGTTTGAGTGGTGATTGGGCTAGAAGGGGCCGTCTCGGCTGGGTTGTTAGGAGTTGGGCTGTTTGGAGTAGCTGGGCCAAGGGAGGCTGATGGGTTGATCAGTTGGTCAACAACATAAGGAGATGGGTCATTAGCTAAAAACTGATAGGTAGAGTCTGGGCCTTTGTTTTTGGTTGCAAAGGGAAAGATGGACTCATCAAAAGTTACATGTCTAGCAATAATGACTTTATTAGTAGCCAAGTCTAAACATTTGTAGCCACGATGATGTGCCGGGTAGCCGAGAAACACGCACGGGGTAGCTCGTGGGTCAAGCTTGTTGATGGACGTAGGTGGTTTGTGAGGGTAGCAAAGGCATCCAAAAGTCCTTAGGTGAGTGTAAGAGGGAACTCGATGGTATAGGCTCGAGGTAGGGGAGTTGTGATGATTGGCTTTGCTAGGTAGTATATTGTGGAGGTAGGTGGCCATGGCTAAGGCATGGTGCCACATTGAGGGTGGCATATGGGCATGAAGGAGAAGGGTTCGCATAGTGTTATTTATGGTGCGAATTTTGCGCTCCGCCTTTCCATTTTTAGGTGAGGTGTGTGGGCAAGAGAACCGAAACAACATTCCTTTAGACTCAAAAAATTTATGGAGAGGAGAGTTATCATATTCACGTCCATTGTCACATTGGAGAGTTTTAATTGGAATTTGGAATTGGGTATTAATCATGTTATAAAATGTGGTGAAAACTTGACACACTTGTGATTTATTTGTGAGCGGAAAAGTCCACAAAAAATTTGTGTAGTCATCAAGAAATAAGATGTAATAACGATGATAAAGAGTACTCAAAACAGGCGAGGTCCAAAGATCCGTATGCAAAATATCAAATGGAGCAATAGTTTGAGATAACGATGGAGAAAAAGGTAACTTAATGTGCTTTCCTAGTTGACAAGAATTGCAAACAGACAACTTATTCAAGGGACGACAAGGTAAAGTTTTTCGAGTACATAAAACATTAAAAATCTCGGGGCCCGGATGACCTAGACGTCCGTGCCAAGTAGTGGAAGGGATGGCGGTGAAGGCTTGATGGTGCGTGACGGTTGTGGCTTGGGTGGGGTCATGTAAAGGGTAGAGGTCCCCCGTGCTATTGCTTCTCATAATCGGCATCCCCGTCTTGAGATCCTTCACAGTAAAACCAAATGGGTCAAACTCAACAGAAACATGGTTGTCGGTAGTAAATTTTCTAACGGAGACCAAGTTTTTAATTAAGTGGGGTACATGGAGGACATTATGTAATAACAAAGGCGGGTGTGGGGGAGCAAGAGTCGTAGCACCATAACCGACAATAGGAATCAAGTCACCATTTCCAACTACTATATGACGATTTTTACTCAAAGAAGAATAAGAGGAGAGATTACCATTATTGGATGTCATGTGCGACGAAGCACCTGTGTCCATATAATAGTTGTCATCCGGTTGCTGGAGGGAGAGCGACTGCATCAACGCCGCAATATCAGTCGGCACAAAAGTGCCAGGACCCGAAACAGACCCTTGTCCTTGCTGATTCGGACGAGGGCCAAGTATCCCCTGCTGCGGCCGGTTAGGAGGGGCAGTCCACCCTGCCGTGGGGTAAGGGCATGGTGGTGCACCCCAGCCTTGCTGCGAAGGCGACGCTAGCCGAGAGGGACCCAAGTCCAAGTGCCCTGCTGCTGGTTGTTTCCACCACGGCCATTGCCACCATTGCGACCCGAATTACCAGAATTTCCACCATTATTCTTTCCTTTATTCTGACCGTGTTGGTTATTACGTCCTCCCTTGCCGCGATAATTATTAGAAGTCGAATTCCCACTCCCCTTCGAATTATTGTTGCTCGACTGAGAGGTGGAATCTGACTGCTTGGACGATTGCGACGCAAGGAGGGCCGTATCAGCTGTTGCAGGAGCCGTGATTTTCTGATTGCTTTCTTCGAGAGCCAACATGGACCGTGCTTTGTAGAAAGGGGGCAAGGGATCTTGTTGTTGAATAATAGTAGCAATTCCCTTAAACCCTTCCGACACATGGGTCACCAACTGAAGTACCAGCCGAGTCTCGGAGACAGGGGAACCAATGTTAGATAGTTGGTCTGCGAGCATCTTCAATGCTTGACAATAGGACGACACATTCGGGTAATTGTCCATATGGGTATTGGTAAATTGCTGCTCCAATAGGACAGCCCGAGAGTGTTTATTGTCGTTGAAAATATCCTTCACACGATCCCACGCGGCTTGAACAGTAGAGCCGGGTTCGAGAATCGTGTGAAGGAGATCGACGGAGATGGTGCTGTAAATCCACTGCTTGACTATAGCATCAAGGCGTGTCCAGGTTGCATCCTTATTGATCACCGTGTCCTTAGGAGGAACGAGATGATCGAGCACATCAAACGCACTAGTCGTATTTAAGAACAATTCGGCCCAAGATGCATAGTGCACGTTCTCGGTTTCAAGAGTAATTTAAACGTAATTCTTGATATTCGAGACGGAATAAGCGGGATGAAAGGAAGATTTAGAAGGCGGGGGAACACCATCGTTAGTCATGGCGAGGCAAAGGAGAAAGAACGAAAAATTAGAGAGCGGAAGAGGGAAGATCGGATTTAGGTCTTGATACCATATAAGAGGGGAATGATAAGAATTGTATTGCCTGACTTGAATGAATTACAAGTTACGTATAAATACATGAGTTAGTAACCTACTATCCTAAATTATAGGATATCAATCTCTACACATAAGGAAAAGGTTACAAAGATATTTGACTAAGTATGTACAAAATAATAAGAGAATATTAACATATTCTAATATATCCAACTCCATCGGGACATGAGACCTTAGCAACAGATCGACTCCGACGACGAACCCAGATCCGCATCAGTCATCACCGCACAAACTTCCACCATACCCAAGCCCACCTGAAACTCGACCCATACCCACCCCATACACAACGACGACAACACCAACAACCATGGACTTTCACCGTTGCTGCTCTTCGGACGTCGGTTGCCCTCACTTGACCGTCACCTTGGCGTCTTAGTCAGCGGCGGCTGCCACATGAAGCGATAATGTAGGTAGATAGTGAGTATGAGATTTTGCTTAAATATGAGAAGATCTGGAATGAAAATGAATTAGAAAAGTGAAGTTACAAGATAGGGGGAATGAAGAGTACAAGTATGAAAATGAATGTTTGAATGTCTGGAGTGAAAACGTATGTTTGGAAGTGAATTAGAATAATGAATAGGATATTGGGAGATGAATTAGGATATTGGGAATGAGAGATATTTATGCTCTGTTTGGTAAAAGTAACTGAAAAGGTAGCTGAAATCTGAAAAGGTAGCTGAAAATAGAAAAGCTAACTGAAACCTAAAAAGATAACTGATAAGGTAGCTAGAAATTAAGACCTGATAAGATATCTGATTATATAAAACAAATGTTTGGCAAACTAACTGAAAAGGTAACTGATTTTGATGAAATGACGTAAAAGGATAGGATAATTATTTAATTGTATAAATTTAAGGGGTAAAAAGGGAAAATCAAATCAAATCAGGTACCTGAAATCTCAAATGCTACTCTAGGTAGCATTTCATTTCAGGCAGCTTATTTAGTTAAATAAGCTACTTACCAAACGCTTACAAAAAAATAAGGTACCTGAAATTTTGGTCAAATAAGCTACATTGACCAAATCAGGTACCTAAAATGTCTTACCAAACAGTGCCTTAATGTAAGTAGGTGGGTAATTTTTCTTATTTTGCTTAAATCTCAGCCATCCATTTTCTATGATCTAAAGGCTTAAAATTGGACTTATGGACTCATCTAAGGAGAGTGGACTTAGTTGAACCTAATTATATATATATATATATATATATATATATATATATATATATATATATATATATATATATATATATATAGTATTAGGTTCAAGAAAGTCCATGTCTTACACATGAGTCCATAAGTCCTCCTTATAGCCCTTGGATGAAGAAAATAAAAGGCTGAGATTTACACAAAAAAAAAAGGAGATTAAAGCTAACAAAACCAACTCTCTCACTACCACACTAATTAATCCTAATTATTCACTAATTTAATATATATACCTTTTTCTTCCCACCTACTTATCTCTCATCCACACAATATCATTTCACACTCTCTCTCTCAAAACCTTTCCCTCTCAGAAACCCTAAAATTCAAAAAAAAAAAAAAAAAAAAAAAAAAAAAAATCCCGCCTTCCCCTACCCCCACGACCACCACCCAGCCGCACACCATCACCACAACCCCACCATGGCACAACGACACCCCCTTTACCACCGACCACAACACACCATTCTCGCCACCTCCCCCACACCACCACCGCACCTCCCTCATGCAATCCTTACGACCAGCCCTCCCACAACCCGACACCACCACCACACCCCCCCTCACGCCACCCCCTACGACCAGTCCTCCCACAACCCGTCACCACCACCACACCTCCCTCACACCAGTTCAAATCTGCCGACACCACCGTTCCTCACCCCTACCACCCCATACACGCACCACCGTCACAACCACAGCCTCACCACCTCGTCTATGCTCCTCCTAATTTGCCTGCCTCGCGCGCGCCGTCCTCAGCCGTCCTCTTCTCCTTTTCTCCCTCATTTTTTTTTTCCTTTTTTCTTGGTTTGTTCTCAGTCTTTCATTGTTGAAGATCCACTTTTTTTTTCAACTTTTGTTTCTTGCTGTGTTCTCAGTTTTTCATTGTTGAAGATCCACTTTTTTTTTTCAACTTTTGTTTCTTGCTTTGTCGTGTGTCGTCAAATCTTGTTTTTTTTTTCTTTTTTTTGTGTATTTATTCCAGTTTGGTTTGTCTGTCGTTTTTTTTTTTGTTTTTTCTGATTTTTTTTTCTTTTGTTTTTACATGTTTTTTTTTTTTATTATGAACTAGATATTTTAAATTTTTAGATCTCAAATATTTTCTTTATATTTTTTTTTCTTAGTTCTTATTTTTATTTTGTGAGATATTTTTATTTTAGTTTTAGATGTACAAAATAGATCTAAGATTATTTGTTGATTTTAATCTTAGATATATTTAAAATATAGTCTTATTTTTAAGGTATTACACTTTTTCCATTAAAATTACACTTTTTTTTATTAAAATTACACTTTCTTTTGCTAGAATAACATTTTTTTCGGCTTTAGAATAACACTTTTTTCCTTTAGAATAACACTTTTTTCGACTAAAATTACACTTTTTCTGCTAAAATTACATTTTTTGTTGTTGTTAGAATTACACCTTTTTCTGTTAAAATCACACTTTTCTCCATTAAAATTACACTTTTTTCTGTTAAAATTATACATTTTTTTGCTAGAATAACACTTTTTTCGGCTAAAATTACACTTTTTGTTGTTAGAATTACACTTTTTTCTGTTAAAATTATACTTTTTTTTTGCTAGAATAACACTTTGTTCGGCTAAAATTACACTTTTTTGTTGTTAGAATTACACTTTTTGTTGTAAAATAACACTTTTTTCGGCTAAAATTACACTTTTTGTTGTTAGAATTACACTTTTTTCTGTTAAAATTATACTTTTTTTTTGCTAGAATAACACTTTTTTCGGCTAAAATTACACTTTTTGTTGTTAGAATTACACTTTTTTCGGCTAAAATTACACTTTTTGTTGTTAGAATTACACTTTTTGTTGTTAGAATAACACTTTTTTCGGCTAAAATTACACTTTTTGTTGTTAGAATTACACTTTTTTCGTTAAAATTATACTTTTTTTTGCTAGAATAACACTTTTTTTCATTAAAATTACACTTTTTGTTGTTAGAATTACACTTTTTTCGGTTATAATTACACTTACCTCTATTGGACTAATGTTACACTCTCCATGGACTTGGTCATATTCTCATATTCTCATTGGACTAATGTTACACTCTCAATGGACTAAAATTATATTCTCGATGGGATCAAATTATATTTTTCCTCGACTAAAATTACACTTTTCCGACTAAAATTACATTCTCCTCGACTAAAAATAACAATCTCATTGGACCAAATTACACTTACCCTGGACTAAAATAACACTTTTTGTCATTTAAATAACACTCGTAAAATGCTAAATTACAATAACTTGTGATAAAATGACAAAAATTCAAAATATTATTCGTTAAAATCACTCGGAAAAGATTGGAAGTTAAACTTGTAAAACGCTAAATTCTCGAAAATATTCCTTAAAATTACACTTTTTTTTGTTAAATTACACTCGTAAAATCCTAAAATGTCGAAAACTTGTCTCGAAAAAAAAAAAAACGAAACAAAAAAACTTGTCTCGAAAAAAAAAAAAAAAAAAAAAAAAACGAAAAAAACCGAAACAGGAAAAATGTTAACAAAATTTTCATAAACTTTGAAGTATAAGACAAAATATGGTGTTAATTGTGTATGATAATGAATTAGTTAATGTATTATTAAAACTAGAGAGAGAAGTGAATTAATTAGTGTTAAGTGTGTTTTTTGCTTTCAATCTCAACCTTCCACCATGCATGATCCAAGGGTTGTGGGAGGGACTTATAAACTCAAAAAAAAAAAGGGACTTAGGAGAACTTTGCTCTCTCTCTCTATATATATATATATATATATATATATAGGATCCGGTGAGAACGGTGAGAACGAATATCCACCCTTAGATTAAATTAATAAAACAAATCCATCAAACTTAATGCCAATTTAGTAACACCACGACAAACATATTCCTCTACAATTCAGCAAAACCACCTTCCACGACAACAGCCAACCATCGCCGGAAACCACCATAACCGACGCCGGCTAAATCACCATCCACCACAGAAAACACCGACGACATCACCAATCATCATAAACGGCTGGAATTTTTGGATCCTTCGAAAACAATATAAAACTCAGACACACAATTCGATGTTAAATTCGATCAACAGAAATCATTAAGATCGACATTTATGAATCTATCATAAGTGAAGAGAATACTAGAATTCGACATCATCGAGAAATGCAGAACGACGGCGATTGCGAGTAGTGTATACCTGAAAATCGATTTGACGTTTAACGGAAGAGTTAAGGAGGGAGATGTCGACAAGGTTGAAGAAGTTGCGGTGGAGCGACGGTGGTGCGACAGTGAGTACAATCAGGAACTACTTCACCATCCTTAGTTGGGCGATGACCTCTTCTCTGTCGTACACCAATCAATATCTAATAACCTCACCAGTTTCCTTCGAATATGACGTGACTGACGCCGCTTAAGGTCGTCAAGTCGGTTGACGATAGTGAGAACGGTGAGTTTAGCTCCAACAATTGATATAGTTTTTGCAGTTTTATCGACTAATTGTTCGAGAAACTGAAAATTCGAATTTCGATCAAGAACAGTAGAGATAACAGATAATTAAAGGGAATTGATGATCCAAATTCGATTGATTTTGATTAACTGAGGTGCGATTGAATTTCCGTTTGATTTGGGAAATTTTGTGGGAAAGTGATAAACGGAAGCAGTGGGAAGAATATTACACTTAGCAGTGGTTGGTTTTAAATAATTTGTTTTATTGAATTTTAGAATTTTTAATTTAGGACTGTCTTTTTTGTATCTAGATCACGTATTTGTATTTAGAATAATATTTTGCGTATCTATGTAATTTTTTTGGTGAATTGATTTGGGAAATTAGGGTTTGTAATTTAGGGATTGTTATTTGGTTTTGATTTTTGTAATTTGGGGTTGATTTTTACGTATCCGTATTGTTGTATAATCGTATCTAGATCACATATTTGTGTATCTAGAATCGTATTTTGTATATCTAGGTAGTCCGTATTTTTCGTATTATACTTGGAAGAAAAATGAACCTGGGAAGAAAAAAAATGTATCTACAATGTAGATACACTTTTTAATAATGTAGATACACTTTTTTTTTTTTTACCAAATCTCAGACACACTTTTGACTATCGTAGGTACACTTTTTACCAGAATTCTATATACACTTTTTAATAATGTAGATACTTAATTTTTTTTTTTTTGTTTCTAAATCACAGATACACTTTTGACTATCGTAGGTACATTTTTTTTACCAGAATTCTATATACACTTTTTAATAATTAAGATACATTTTTGTTTTTTTGTTTCCAAATCTCAGATACACTTTTGACTATCGTAAGTTCACTTTTAAACAGAATTTTATACACACTCTTAACAATATGGATACATCTTTTGACTCTCTAGATACATTTTTTTTAGATAAATTCTAGATACACTTTATAACAATGTATACACACTTTTTCCCATTCTAGATACACTTTTCCTAAATTCTAAAGCCTAATTTCCAATAAAGTGTAAATATTTCACACTGTAAATATTTCATCTGTGCTGCCTTTAGCTTTGACTTGCTTCAGTCTATTGTACAATTTTTCTGCATTTTGTATTGTAGTGGGACAATCAATTAAAGGCAGACCAATTTCCCCTGCAAGCTGTTCTTGAATGTGATTGATACTTGGCACTTCTGTAATCTCTACCATTGCTATCAGATCAAAAATGCCTTTAGCTTTCTTTTTCGCTTCTTTTGCCAGCGTTGTTGTACCTGCATCACAATCAGTCATTATCATTATCAATGTTAGTATCTCATCGTTAAAAAAGAGGTAAGGGGTCCAACTTCCACATCATTTAGACGGCAACTAAAGATCGACTATTTTCAAGTTAGGCTTGGTATATGTATGTCAACTTCGAATTTAAATCATCAAACAGTGCCTTGACATACTCTCCACACACATACATGGCCCATTCAAGTGTCGCATAGCCATGTTTATACTTGTCTGAGGTAGCTTTAGCCATTGAATTGTTTTTACAAATGGTCAGATTACATATAGTAGTTCATCCTCGTATTTACCTTGGTTTGTGGCTCAGGTTGATTGATGTACCAAATCCAGTTGATCCTTTTATTGAGAAGCTCATACAGGACACAATGAGTTCTTGGACCGAGATCAAAGTATAAGCATTTCCCCATATCTGGATACACCCTTCTCATTCCTTTGATTGTTGTCTCTAAATCCACATTTTCTGAATAATCAACTACGCCTCTCCATGCATAGTATCCTGCATACCTACAAAATCATTGTTTACATCAATCACAATAATAAACAGATAATGTATCATATCTGCAGCAATAAACTTAAATGATAATATGAAAATAAAGCATCAGTGAACAGAAACCTTAGTGTATGATTAGGAAGAAAATTTCGTCGAATTGTTTATCCTAATGACGGGTCGGAGATAATTGATGGTGTCATCGGATTTGCGGCAGCATCTGGATGATTCTCAGGCGTTGTTGGCTGTGGTAACGAAGTTGATAATGGTGACGGAGAAAGCAGAGGCCGGAGATGTTGCTGCTTTCGATTTACCATTATTGGCGGTTTTTGGTGAGGCAGGTGGTGTTGCCGGCGGTATTAGGTGTTATTGGTGATGTCGTCGGCGTTAATCGTCGTGGGCCTGGTGGCTTGTCGGTGAGTATCGGTGTGGCGTTTGATGTTAGGGGGGAGGAGTGATGTACTGACGGGGAATTTTGTTTGGGCTATTCATGTTTTGGGTTATTTTGACCTGTGAGATAAAGGGTGGGCCGTGAATTCTTTTAGTTTCACTATTAATAAGGTCGTTCTCACCGTTCTCACCGAATGTTCGTTCTCACCGGATCCCACCTATATATATATATATATATATATATATATATATATATATATATATATATATATATATATATATATATATATAGTGTCAAGTTTCAAATAAAGTTCCTTATATCTTTTGAGTCATAAGTCCTCCCACAACCCTTGGATCATGCATGGTGGAAGGTTGAGATTGAAAGCAAAAAAACACACTTAACACTAATTAATTCACTTCTCTCTCTAGTTTTAATAATACATTCACTAATTCATTATCATACACAATTAACACCATATTTTGTCTTATACTTCAAAGTTTATGAAAATTTTGTTAACATTTTTCCTGTTTCGGTTTTTTTCGTTTTTTTTTTCGAGACAAGTTTTCGACATTTTAGGATTTTACGAGTGTAATTCTAACTGCAAAAAGTGTAATTTTAAGGAATATTTTCAAGAATTTAGCGTTTTACAAGTTTTACTTCAATCTTTTCCGAGTGATTTTAACGAATAATATTTTGAATTTTTGTAATTTTATCACAAGTTATTGTAATTTAGCATTTTACGAGTGTTATTTTAATGACAAAAAGTGTTATTTTAGTCCGGATAAGTGTAATTTCAAATCAATGAGATTGTTATTTTTAGTCAAGGAGAATGTAATTTTAGTCCAGAAAAGTGTAATTTTAGTCCAGAAAAGTATAATTTCAGTCCACTGAGAATGTAATTTTAGTCCATTGAGAGTGTAACATTAGTCCAATGAGAATATAACCAAGTCCATGGAGAGTGTAACATTAGTCCAATAGTAGTAAGTGTAATTCTAGCAGAAAAAGTGTAATTTTAGCGGAGAAAAGTGTAATTTTAACAGAAAAAAGTGTAATTCTAACAAAAACAAAAAGTGTAATTTTAGCAGAAAAAGTGTTATTCTAGCAGAAAAAAGTATAATTTTAACAGAAAAAAGTGTAATTTTAATGAAGAAAAGTGTAATTTTAACAGAAAAAAGTGTAATTCTAACAGAAAAAAGTGTAATTATAACAACAAAAAGTGTAATTTTAGCCGAAAAAAGTGTTATTCTAGCAACAAAAAGTATAATTTTAACAGAAAAAAGTGTAATTTTAATGAAGGAAAGTGTAATTTTAACAGAAAAAAGTGTTATTCTAACAGAAAAAAGTGTAATTCTAACAACAAAAAAGTGTAATTTTAACCGAAAAAAGTGTTATTCTAGCAGAAAAAAGTATAATTTTAACAGAAAAAAGTGTAATTTTAATGAAGAAGAGTGTAATTTAACAAAAAAAAGTGTAATTCTAACAGAAAAAAGTGTAATTCTAACAACAAAAAGTGTAATTTTAGCCGGAAGAAGTGTTATTCTAGCAGAAAAAAGTATAATTTTATCAGAAAAAAGTGTAATTCTAACAACAAAAAGTGTAATTTTAGCCTAAAAAAGTGTTATTCTAGCAGAAAAAAGTGTAATTCTAACAACAAGAAGTGTAATTTTAATGGAGAAAATTGTAATTTTAACAGAAAATGTTAATTTTAACACCAATATACTCAGATTTTAGTATTTATCTTCATTTGTTGAAGATATACCAAAGAAATGATATAATTCCTCCTCCCTCATCTCGTTTTTAAAAAAAATGATATTAGGATCATATTTTACAACAATAACCACCACCATCCTATTTTACAAAAATAGATAAGAAATTTCAAAAAAAAAACAGAGAAAACGTAACCACACGTCCACACCCATAAACAAACACAAAAGCAAAGAAAAGAACCCCACCTCTAAAAAGTAGATCTGAAAAGGAAAAAAACAAAGAAAAAGTCACAAGAAAAAAAAAACAAATGGGGCGTGAGATTGAAGAAAGAAGAAAAAAAAAGAAAAAAAAAACAAAACAACCCACATTCACGTGAGATTGAAGAAAGAAGAAAAAAAAAGATCGGGTTGGTTGTGAGGCGGAAGTAGGGCGTGAGGGAGGGAGGCAACGACAGTGGAGAGTAGATCGGGTGGTGGTGGTAGTTGGGTGGTCGGCAGTGTCCTGGTGGGTTTATGTTGGTGGTGATGCGGGTAGTGGTGTGTGAGACGGAGAGGAGAGTAAATCTGGTGGTGGTTGAAGTGGATAGGAGAGGCTGGGTTGTCGGGGTGTGGTGGGTAGGGTGTGTGGACTGTGGTGGTATGGCGTGAGGCGGTGGTGGCTGTCGGGTGTGGTGGGTAGGGTGTGCGGCGATGTGGGGTGGGTGTGGCGTGAAGCGGTGGTGGCTGTCGGGTGTGGGTAGGCCGTGTTGGGATGGAGGGTGAGGGTGGTGGTCGGTAGTGGGGCCGGTGGAGGTGGGTGGGAGAGTAATATGGAGGGAATTTTTTTTATTTTTTAGATTTTGAATTATTTGGGTTTGTTAGGATGAGAGTATTATTTGGGTTTTGAATTAATTTGGGTTTTAGAGAGGGAGTAGAGAAGTGAATTGTGTGAATGAGAGAGAAGTTGGTGGAAAAATAAAGGTTATATAGTGGATTAATATTTGATTAGTGTGGATTAGTAAAGTAGAGAGGGGGAGTGTTTTATTAGACATTAATCCTACTTTTTTGCTTCCAATCTCAACCCTCCATCTTCCTCATCCAATGGCTCTAAAGGGAACTTATGGACTCACATGTAAGACATGGACTTTCTTGAACCTAATACTATATATATATATATATATATATATATATATATATATATATATATATATATATATATATATATATATATATATATAATAAATAGGATCTGTCTGCGAACCGAAAGTTCGGTGCGAAATCGCTATCTAACTACCTCTCATCCATCAGATCAATTTAATATTAAACGCTAATATTAACTCTTATTATATGGCATCTCTCTCCTCCCAAACTATACCACTAACAGGTTATCACTTATTACACTGGCACCAACTACTCCACTATGGACCACCGCTGACGCCACCGGAAACGACCGACTCAACGACGCCGGAGTAACGACCACCAGCTATAGCGCCAACCTAAATTCCCCCATATCATCTTTCCTACTCTAATTAATGGTCTATAGTGGCTCGTCGGCGAGGATTGTAGAGTCGATAGAGGGTCATGTCGTACTTTCGACGAGGATGGCATCATCTTGACAACTTCGTTGGCTTATTTTCTTTCTAATTTTGTTTCATTTTTTATTGATCTGGTTGGTTATCGACGATAGTGGAGGAAGTGAATGACAAATGAAGGAGAAAATCGTCGACACCGGAGAAGGAAATACGAGTGACGTCGTTCTAGGATAGGTGGGGATGGTGGTGCAATTTAAAGGGATTGATAATTAATGATATTCCCGGCGCCGTCTGTGGATGCCGGCGGTGTTGTCGGCGTAAATCTAGGTGGCCAGATTTTTTGTGGTTTCCGATGCGTCGGGTTGCTAGGGGTGATTATTGTATAGGGTGGTCGGATGTATGACCAGCAATCGATGATTGGAGCTAGAGTACTCGCCACCACCAACTTTGCATCGGCAATGTGGTGGTTGTAAGGGCGTTGGTGGTTGGCTGGTTGTGTCCGGTTGGTTCATGATTGAGTGACAGAATGCGAATACATACAACACCATTTCAGATACACATATGTATCACTCAGATACACAAATCGAGATGTGTATCAGGAGTGTCGATTTGTGTATCTGATTGTTGAATGCAGATGTTGCGGACATAGCAATAATTTCGCGAAAGCATGGAGTTGCTAGCAATCTGTTTTCATGCTTAATGTTCAATGAGTTAGATGCATATAATCATATAGATCAGCTTGCATTTCCACTTGACGTTATATGGATACTCCTACAATATAAATGGCAGAGGCAAACATTTTTGTTGCTATTCACATACAAATGTCAATTTTATCTCAATAAGTCTAGAAATTAAGAACCAAGCTAACATATCTGCTTAGAACGAGTAAGTGTTTTCAAGACCGTAATAAGCATGAAACCGCTCTAAACAACACAAAACCCGTATCCAATAAGAATTTGATCCCATTAAGTTGATAGATACAAACCATTAACATGCTATATACACTCCTTTAAGGTTTTAGATACATACCTCTAGCTAGCTAGATACACTCCTTTAAGTTGTTAAATACATACCTATAGCTAGCGAGATACACTCATTTGAGTTGCTAGATACAAACCATTAGCATGCTGGATACACCCGTTTAACTTGCTAGATACATACCTCTAGCTAGCTAGATACACTCCTTTGAGTTGCTAGATACAAACCATTAGCATGCTGGATACACCCGTTTAACTTGCTAGATACATACCTCTAGCTAGCTAGATACACAAACTCCTTTAAATTTTTAAATACATACCATATATTTTTTAAGTTGCTACATACAAACCTCTAACTAGCTAGATACACTTCATTAAGTTGCTAGATACATACCTCTAGCTATCCAGATACACTTCATTAAGTTGCTAGATACATACCTCTAGCTATCCAGATACACTTCATTAAGTTGTTAGATACATACATTTAGCTAGCTAGATAGGGTACTTTAAGTTGCTAAATATATATCACAAGAATGACAATCTTTCTATATAATAAACATCTATAGAATTTTCCATCATGTATAATAAAATCAATGTTTCCATCGTATAGGCACCATCATATATAATGTACGAACTTTCACTGGAGATGACCTCTCATAATCAGTGCTACCAATATTATACACATCTACACAATTTTGTAGAGCCAAATACATATTCCAATCCAAAATCCAAGCAAAAATAAATAATCTATGATAAAACAACAATACAAAAATTATAGCATATGTGCTAAAATCCATCTAAATTATATACAAAAAAACACAAGGCCTCACTCCAAGCTTTCTTTCTATGTTCCATACATTAGTTGCAGTAAAACATAAAGGGAAAAATTAGTACAACCAAAATTCACTAATTAAGTGCTTATAAAAATAACTCGACAAGAGGTAGGAAAGAACGATAAAATATAGAACGATAAAACCAAGGTTCGTGATTCACTTATCGGAAAATGAATCATACTATATAATAAAAGCCTGAGATAAGTAATACAATCATGATTTGTGTTACATAGAACCAAAATTGAACTGGATACTCTTTGGCTTGAGAACATGACAAATTAAGCAAAATCACTCACTAAATTGCATCTGCTTCTTATATTATGAGATAACAGCCGGTTGACAAAATTATCAACGCAAATTTCATTTGGGATAACTCGAAACAATCTAGCGATATATAGTTAATTTGCCAATAATGAGAAGAAAGTAAATGTTGACAAAAAGGATCAGATCAAAGAAAGTACGAAAACTAAGACAAATAATGGAACAGAATGAAGTGCTAACCTTGGCGAAAACAAGACATGGTGGTTGATCGGTTGTTCGACTGCAAGTAACAGGAAGAGATGATTAAAACAATGGCACACATACGAATTTTCAATTATAGTAGGAAGTGCATCATGTCCATTTAACTGTAATCAACATTCAATTACCCAATGTTGCATAACACCCCATTGCTCTTTTATACATTCAGATGCATCTCAATATCCAATCTAGTATTCTAGCCTCACTAGTCACAAGCTGAGCACAGCCATTTATTCCGTCACGTCCTTATACCCCCAATAATCTATAATAGAAGTATTTAAAGCGCTCCAGAGGGTAATCTCATTTCTCCATTGTTAGCCCAAGTCATATTTTACAAGCATTGGTGGCTTGTTGCTAACAAAAATTGCAATCTTTAGTACTGCACGCATCCTTTTGTATCGCCACCCTTCACAAGAATATCGTAAAAACAGAACCTTTTGATAACTAGGACTTTACACAATATTAGAGTAAAATCGCCTCACAAGAGACTAATTGACTAACTTTTGCATCTACAATGAATACCCAATTCTGATCATAAACTAACACTTATTCCGATTTCGTGTTCGTCTTTGACGATAATCTATCATTAACTCGAATCAAAATAAACGGTTCAAAGCTTGGGGTTATTTTCCATGGTTGAAACCACTGATTCAAAATTAAATATGGACATTCTGTTAAATTTTCATTTGTTTTGAACAGTCTCATAATCTACTCCTCGGAAAATCCGTTATAACTAGAAAATGATGTACCTAACTAGAGTAGTATAGTGCTGGGATAAGGAATGTGTCACCACGTTACCGAGACAGAAGGCAAGAATTTCAATTGCAGATTGCAGAAGTTGTGCCAATCGTCAATACGAGTTGTAAATTTGTAATGGATCAATGTCAATATTACCCATAACCTTAGACATGAAATTGGACATTGTCTGCAAAAGCAAGACTACGCTTAACTCGAAATTATGTGGTTGGGAATTACCGTTCAAAGAAGCTCAATTTCATCCCAAGATACTATACAAACGGATACTATAAGTATACAAATTTTAATGACCAATTTTTATAAACCCTAATTTTCAATTAGAATTCATACCTAAAGATCAAATTTTTTGATTATAATCTTATGTTTTCTAATAAAACTACTTAAATATTTACCATTGAATAGATTCAAAATACTAAACAAATTTTCAAAGATTAAAATAAGAATTGAAACTAACCTTTTTCTATAATAGATCAAATCCGTTCTTGGGAACGGTGGTAAAGCAGCGGTGGAAGCGGCGGGCAGCGATGGAAGTCGCGGGTGACAAAGGGAGGTGGCGGCCGACGATGGAAGTGTGAGAGATGATAGCAGTTGAGTGTTTGAGGTGGGTTTGTGGTGGAAGGGTGTAAAATTGTTTCAGTTAGGTAGATAAATAAGAAGCGTAATTGAGAGTGCCCTTAATTGGTTAGTTAAATGCGGTTCGCACCGTACTTTAGTTCGCACCTGACCCCACCCCTATATATATATATATATATATATATATATATATATATATATATATATATATATATATATATATATATATATAGAGAGAGAGAGAGAGAGAGAGATAGAGAGAGAGAGAGAGAGAAAGCAAAGTTCTCCTAAGTCCCTTATATATTTTGAGTCAATAAGTCCCTCCCACAACCCTTGGATCATGAATGGTGGAAGGTTGAGATTGAAAGCAAGAAACACACTTAACACTAATTAATTTACTTCTCTCTCTAGTTTTAGTAATACTTTCACTAATTCATTATCATACACAATTAACACCACCTTTTGTCTTATACTTCAAAGTTTGTGAAAATTTTGTTAACATTTTTCCTGGTTCGGTTTTTTCATTTTTGTTTTCGAGACAAGTTTTCGACATTTTAGGATTTTACGAGTGTAATTCTAACAGCAAAAAGTGTAATTTTAAGGAATATTTTCGAGAATTTAGCGTTTTACAAGTTTAACTTCAATCTTTTCCGAGTGATTTTAACGAATAATATTTTGAATTTTTGTAATTTTATCACAAGTTATTGTAATTTAGCATTTTACGAGTGTTATTTTAATGACAAAAAGTGTTATTTTAGTCCAGGTAAGTGTCATTTCAGTCCAATGAGATTGTTATTTTTAGTCAAGGAGAATGTAATTTTAGTCCAGAAAAGTGTAATTTTAGTCCAGAAAAGTATAATTTCAGTCCACTGAGAATGTAATTTTAGTCCATTGAGAATGTAACATTAGTCCAATGAGAATATGAGAATATGACCAAGTCCATTGAGAGTGTAACATTAGTCCAATAAAGCTAAGTGTAATTCTAACAGAAAATAGTGTAATTCTAACAACAAAAAGTGTAATTTTAGCCGAAAAAAGTATTATTCTAGCAAAAAAAAAGTATAATTTTAACAGAAAAAAGTGTAATTCTAACAACAAAAAGTGTAATTTTAGCCGAAAAAAGTGTTATTCTAGCAAAAAAAAGTGCAATTTTAACAGAAAAAAGTGTAATTCTAACAACAAAAAGTGTAATTTTAGCCGAAAAAAGTGTTATTCTAGCAAAAAAAATATAATTTTAACAGAAAAAAGTGTAATTTTAATGGAGGAAAGTGTGATTTTAACAGAAAAAGGTGTAATTCTAACAACAATAAAAAGTGTAATTTTAGCAGAAAAAGTGTAATTTTAGTCGAAAAAAGTGTTATTCTAGCAGAAAAAAGTATAATTTTAACAGAAAAAAGTGTAATTTTAATGGAAAAAAGTGTAATTTTAACAGAAAAAAGTGTAATTTTAATGGAGAAAAGTGTAATCTAAAATTTAAAAAATAATGAAAAAAACACAACCAATCAAATACGAAAACCCGAGCCACCAACACCACCCCCACAACAACCATTAACCTTCGGATTCGGAAAAAAAAAAAAAAAAACCAGATCCCTCATTCCGAGGTCACCCCCACCACTAAACACCCAAAAAAATACAAATAAGATCCGAGAAAAAAAAACGAGAACAAATAAAAAAAAAAAAAAAAAAAAAACAAGATCTTAAATGACATTAAAAGAAAACGAGAACAACAAATTATACTTAAGAAATCAAAAATCTACTATTTATTTATGTAGATCTAAAATTTGTAAAAAAAAAAACCACAAATAAAAAAAAAAAAAAATCGAAAATCAGAAGGAAAACAAAAAAAAAGGAAACGCGAGGTGGTGATGCGGTGGATGGCAACCGACATCACCCCCCACATTAAACACCAAAAATATCAAAAAAAAATTATAAAGTAACAACATTTGAGGAGAGAAAACGATAAAATAACAATGAAAACAATCTGAGGCAAGAGAAGAGGTGGTGCGGTGGATGGCGAGAGCGGGTTCTGGTGGGGCGTGGTGGACGGGTTGAGGGAGGTGTAGGTGTGGATGGTGTAGGTGGTAGTTGTGGATGGTGTAGGTGGGTAATGGGTGGTGTAGGTGGAAGGAGATAGATGATGGTGCGTGGTGGGTCGTGGTGCGGTGGTGGCAGAGGTGGCGGTGTTGTGGGTAAGTGGCTCAGATCTGAAAAAAAAAGGCAGGGGAGGTGGTGGGTGGACGACTGGTGGTCGGTGTGGCAAGGGTGGAGGAGAGAGAGGAGTGGGGTGGGCGGTTGGTGGTCGGTTGAGGGAGGTAGTTGTGGTCGGTGGTAGCAGGCGGAGGTGTGGGGATGGATGGTGGTGGTCGTGGGGTAGGTGGTGGCCGGAGTTGGGTGAAGAGGAGGGTAATTTTTTTATTTTTCTTTGGGTTTTGAATTTTGGGTAGTTTGAGAGAGAGAGAGAGAAAGAGGATTTTAGTGAGAAAGTGTGTGAAGTAAATTGTGTGGATGAGAGATAATTAGGTGGGAGAAAAATGTATATATATTGAATTAGTGGTTAATTAAGATTAATTAGTGTGGGTAGTGAGAGAGTGGGTTTATTGAGCTTTAATCCCCTCCTTTTTGCTTTCAATCTCAACCCTCCACCTTCCTCATCCAAAGGCTTTAAGGAAGACTTATGGACTCACATGTAAGAAGAGAACTTACATGATCCTAACACTATATATATATATAGATTTAGGATCCTATGAGAACCCTCTTCCCATGAGAACCATGAGAACTACTATCCACCGTTAAATCAAATAATCTAACGTCCCATATCCGACGCGCGTCATTGTTTTATGTAATGGCCATATTTCTCTTTTTACTGCTTTTAGCTCTTCCCCCTTTCTTTTCTATTCATCTTCTCAGATTTCTACAAATCACTTAATTTCCATGTTTGCACTATCATTTTATGAATTACCTTTTCGGTTTCTCTCCCTTTTTATCATTAAGGTACGAATCAATCAATTTATTGTTGATTTCTTTTTTATTTGCGATTCTTTGTTTTCTCCTCAAACTTTTACTAATTTTATATTTAATTTCTATGTTTCTCATATGATTTTCTGCTGGTTTTGTAAATTTACCATGTTTATATCCTTCTTTTCTTAATGTAATTAGATCTGCCATGTGATTTAATAATTTTCGTTCTCAATTTTTTTTCATGATTTCATAGGTTTTTGTGATTTCTAATCGTCTTTATTAATTTTTTTCAATTATGATCTAGTTTTATAGTTATCATCATTTGTTGATCTATAGGCATAACTTTTTGAGTTGTTTATCTTAGAAACTTAGTTGAAGAACAAGGTGTCAGAGTATTTGTTGTTGGCAATTTTTCAGTTTCTATGTCAATACTTGAAACCATATCGCTTTTATGTACATTTTCTAGCACTTGCATGTGCATTTTGTCGCCCCTATTTGTTGATTTTTAGTATCATTGTTACTTTTAATGATTTAACATGTTATCTCTTTTTCAATTTATTGATTAATATGTAAAATACTTATGTTAGTTTTTGAATGTTGTTTTGATCTTGATTTTAAAATTTATATTCAAGTTTCAATTGTCTTACGTTGATCGGGTTGTTCACCAAGGAGAGTGATTAAACGAGACTGTTTTCTCATGAATTAAGGGTAGTGATAGTCTAACTCGAGAGGGTGAAATATTAAGGTACAACAAATGCAGATCGACCTAATACCTAATCAATTTGTCCAATATATGTTAAGCTACGCAACTTACAAACATAATTTTGTACGTAGTTTAAATATTATTCTGTCCTCATGGTATGTATGTTATGAACTTATGGTACGTGTATCTTGAACCTATGTTTGCGAAGCTTAATTTTGTTGTCAATCTCATCTACCTTATTCATGTATAGGAATTTTTCATGATCTTGCCTTTATAACCAAAGCAACTCCATGACATATGTGGGCCTTAGAATCCTTGATACAATGTCGTACAACCATCCAAAAGAAGCTCCAGGCATGAAGAAGTTGCAAATTGCACAACGCTCGGCTCAACCTACATAATTCAACTCTTAGTCTGAAAGCCAAAAATATGTTGCATATTGTTTGTAATACCCACATCTTTGTTTTCGATATTTGTATACATAGCCTAGTTTCGGCTTCTTGTTATTCATGTACAATAGAAAATACTCCTCAGTTTATTGGGTAGAATATCACATGTAGGTGTAGACAATGTAGGTATATATGCACTACCTTCATACTTTGATTATACCCTCGATTCAAAAGAGTACATACAATTCAGTAATAACTTATAATTTGAATCTTGTACATTTAAGTATGAAGGATAATTGAGTAGAGTTTAAAGGCAAAGAGCAAGACGTCTCTATAACATAAATCCTCTTATGAACCTATAGTACACGTGTTATGAACTTATGACATATGTGTTCTGAACCTATGGAACATGTTTAATGAACCTATGGTACATGTTTTCTGAACCTATGGTACATGTATGCAGAGCTTATAATTCGTGTTTTATGACTTATATGCTCTGAACCTTTGGTATTACCGCATATAACTAAGTACCTATCATAAAAATATCCCTTAGTCATTAGTCAAAATTACACGAGAAAGTAAGTCATACGACATTAAACAAGCCTAGACCCGTTCAATTAGTTTTAAGGTACCATACAATATAGTTGCACGTACATTACTAATTACTTATTCAAGCAAACCTTGTCATGGGTAGTAGTCTCGTAGAGCATGAAACACCAAAAGATACAATCCGTCAAAAATAATTATGAACCTATGGTAAATGTTTTTTGAACCTATGATGCTTATGTTATGAACCTTATAGTAAGTCTCTCTTGTGACGGGTTAAGTATCACCCACATAATAGATAAGACAAAAATTAAAGTGCCTAGGGAGTCACAAAAGATTTGTCTTTATCTTTCTATGTTGGTTTTATTTGACCCGTCACAAGCTTGTGATAGCTTGTAATGGATATCGACCGTCACAAATGAGAATTTATATGAACCTTAAGTACATATAGGAGATTATTCAGTACCAATCCTTACAACAACGCCTAATAATTTGTCACAACCACTTGTGAATATAAATCATACAAATATTAAACAGCCATATGTACATTAAATAACAAAATGAGGTAAAAGACCAAACATATCAGGTACTTTTCAAATTAGTTGTCTTCACAAATCCAAAATACGAATTGTAAAATGTGAAACACCTAGACTATATTTGGAAACATGTGATTTTAAATTAATTTGCACAATTCGATTAGAAAATTTCAATTAAATGGAAATTTCTAGATGAGTAAGGTTTGTATTTTTATTTACCTCTTGCATAATTGAATTTCTTGATTTCCTTGCAATTAATTTGATGATCTTTGCTGTGACGATTAATAATCCATCTCTACAATTTTTTCTTTTTGGAAATCGTAACTTTTTTTTCCATCTGATGAATATGATTGAAGAAATGGGTTGGGGAAGGGGTTATGTTAGAAGGGAGGGTATTTTAGTAAGTTGGTCGTTATGTTAAGGAGGAATGACGCGCGTCAATCTGGTCCATTGATCTTCTTCATCCAACGGTAGATAAGGGTTCTCATGGTTCTCATGGGAAGGAGGTTCTCATGGGATCTCAACCCTATATATATATATATATATATATATATATATATATAGAGAGAGAGAGAGAGAGAGAGAGGCGGGATCTCGTGAGTTTGGTTCTTACGGTGAGTTATGAGTTTGAAATCTCAGTCATTGGATGAAAGGAAATAAGTGGCTGAGATTAAACAATAAACCAAAAATATCTCGACAACAAGATTACGGACAACACTGACAGCACTCTTCACGCAAATATATCTACCCCCAACTGAAAAAAAGAAATCTCTCCACTCTCTTTCAATAACCCCAAACAAAAAAAAAGTTTCAATTTATTTGAAAGATCTTAATGACCGTCTTTCCCTATCAACTCCTCTTCATAACATAGCCACCACCTAACATCGCCGGAGTTGATTTTTTAGCTGATTGAGCTCAAATCTCAAATTGGGTTTTGTTTAATTCGAATTAGATGGACTGATATTGGGTAAGTTGATTTTTTATCTGGGTATTGTGTGAAGCTGCTCGAATGTCAGGTTCGCGGTGGCCTGCTGCTATTTGAACGGCGCCGTTCGTTCTTCCGATCCATGAAAATTCTCTCCTCAGACCGTCTCTGGATCAGAATCGCGTCAAATTACGAATCACAAACATCCATCTGATGTTTCAGATGAATTAGTCGTTTGAAGAGGATTTCTAATAAGTTTTTATAATGTCTTTGTTTTCGTTTTCGGCGTTTTCTAATCAGATTATGGACGACTTGTACGCGTTTCTGATTTTTGTTTTGGAGGAGATCATGTTTCGAATTCTATCTTATGTTACCACCCTTTAGATTATCCGTTATTTTTGTGTTCCGTTGCATTTTATTTTGTTGATGTAATGATGTTGTACTTAATGTGGTTGATTATGTTGATGTTTTGATGTGACTATGGTGTTGGGGTTCTGAGATTTAGATGTGTTGGTTTGTGGGTGATGGATTAGGGAAATGTTTTTATTTGAGATGTTAACGGTTTCTGATGTTTCAGATGAAATTGCTGGTATTAATGCCCATATTGTGGCTCGTCCGTCTGTCAAGACGAGGTTTTCGGTGTTGTCGAGGTTTACGACTGCATTGTTGCTGACTGGAGCATCTCTAGAGATTGAGATAGAAGGAAAGCATTGGGATGGTTTAGTATATTACAGATGATAAGCATGATCCCCTGCAACAGCTTATTGTAAATTGTCTAGGGAGATCATGATTCATGGACATATATACATCATGATTCTTGGAAAATGTCAGTTTTATTATAAGATTAAAGATGGAGGAGATGATGACACTGATTGGTGAGTGCGCGAGTCTATCCTGCATCTATTGAAAATTAAAGTTTCAGAAGATAACAATAACACAACAATAACACCAGAATAATACTACAATAACAGCACAGTAACATGGGGAAAAAAAAGTAAAAAAATCAAAGTAGTAAAAAAAATCAAAGTGACACCGAAATAATATCACAATAACACCAAAATAACAGTAGAATAACAGCACAATAACACGTGGTAAAAAAAAGAAAAAAAATCATAGTCGTAAAAAAAATCAAAGTGATAGCAGAATAACATCACAACAACAATGGAATAACAATAACAGTACAATAACAGCACAATAACATGTGGTAAAAAAAGAGGAAAAAAATCAAAGTAAAAAAAAGCACAATAACAGTAGAATAATAGTATAAAAGGTAACATAATGAGAAAATTAGAAAAAAACATAAGAGAAAAAAAAAATCAAAGTTGTAAAAAAAAACTTTGATTTTTTTGTCTCTTATGTTTTTCTCTAATTTTCTCATTATGTTACCTTTTTTTCTTTTTCTTTTTGTAACAAATTTTTTTTTGGTTGAATTTTTTTTCACTCTTATTTTTTTTACCTCGTGTTATTATGCTGTTATTGTGCTTTTTTTTAACTTGATTTTTTAACGACTTTGACTGATTTTTTTTTCTCTTTTTTTTTACCACATGTTATTGTCATTATTGTTATTCCATTTATTATTGTGATATTATTCTTTATTACTTTGATTTTTTTACGACTTTGATTTTTTTCTTTTTTAGCACGTGTTATTGTCTTTGTTATTCTACTTGTTATTCTCATTGTTATTCCTGTCACTTTGATTTTTTTACTACTTTGATTTTTTTACTCTTTTTCTTTACCGCCTGTTATTGTGCTGTTATTCTGGTGTTATTGTGATGTTATTCCGGTGCCACTTTGATTTTTTTACGACTTTCATTTTTTTTACCACGTGTTATTGTGCTGTTATTCTACTGTTATTGCGATGTTATTCTACTGTTATTTTGTTGTTATTGTGATGTTTTTTCGAGTAGTATACATTTTAAGCGAAGGACAAGCAAGTAAGTAGTGTATTTATGTTTATTATGATGGATAGGAAACCCCGTCACTCCAAGCCCACATTGCCTCCTCTCTTCCTTACTACATGTCGGACATAAAATCAGGCCCAATTAGAAATCCTTGCCTTGTTTCTTTTCAATGGGAGCACATGCCAGGAAGACCAAAGGATGAAAATACAGTATCAAACGACAGCAATCGTCACGTGGCAGTAGCTCCAAAACAACCACCAGAGAGGACTGCAAATCATAAGCACCGCTGCATACAATATCAAATGATCTCCGCTGTCCAGCCCATTAACACCGTGAACCACCGCTGCATGTGCTCAAACTCAAACTTGTCTCTTCCATCTCCTCAATCTCATTCCCATTCTCGACAAAGGAATCCGACCTCGAAAATTCCTCATCACTTCTTCTCACACACATTACCTCCATCACCACTATCAATACTTGTCAATTTCCGCTCAACCTCACCAGAAACCGACTCAATCTGATCCGAAACATCAAACAATCCATCACCATCACTATCAGACACCTTCCCAACCAAACTCAAACTCATCGCTCTCCTCGACTTAATCGACCGCGACGCCGCAGCCCGCCGCAAAGAAGCGCCGCACCAGGCTTCCCCGCCGCCTATATCCGTTGCCAAAAACCGACGCCGGCCGCGACCCGACGGTTTTCTACTAGTAGAAGCTAAGCTCCTTGTTTAGCCTTAGCCATTGCAGAAGCTAAGCTCCTTGTTTTAGTAGGCTTTGCTTTTGCCTTCACCTTGAGTTTTGGCTTAGTAACTGCTTTCTTCGGCTTAACAGCAGCAGGCTTCGCCTTCTTCACCTTCGTTGGCTCAGCTGCTTTTGCCGCAGAGAGCGAGTTGCGGGAAGCTTGTAAGATGCTTTGACCTTGACTAGACGACCAGAAGCAACAAATTTACGCAATTTGACAGAAGCTTCTTCTCCTTCTCCTCTATGAATTTCTGAATCGCGTTTTGACTCGAGTCGTTTCTCTCTTTCAAAGTTGTTATTGCATCCTTAATCATCTGAATTTCAACCAAATATCAACTAATCCGTCACAATTAAATGAAAAATGCAAGAATTTGGATGAAAAAGCTTGTTTATCATCTGAATTAACAGCAGAACCGAGCTATTACATCAAATGATACAACAATAATCCAAAATTTCTCTAATCCTCTAATCATTGATCTCAAAATTTGCACCTTTAAATTAAAAAAAAAATCCCCAAATTAACATCACAAACCGAGCTATTACATCAAATGAAAGTTATGCATATCAAATTCAAGAGCAATAGCAGCATCATTAAAAAGCAACTAGTATAATAATTACAAAGTAATATAAGTGAAAAATTGTTTGTGAACGGAGGAAATTTTGGATAATAATTACATCAAGTGAAAGTTATTCATATCAAATTCAAGAGCAATAGCAGCATCAGAAATTTTGGATTATTGTTGTATCTTTATCATCTGAATTAACAGAAGAAGAATCGGGACGATGTCGTCCAAGAGAAAGGTAGATATCGAAGGATGGAGAAGTTAAAGAGGAGAGAACGGAGGAGAGAGAACGGTGTTCGGCGGCGGAGGTGAGTCGTTGTCGCCATTTTTGAGAGAGACGGGTATAGGCTTTGATTTTTATTTGGCTGTTGTCATTGCGTTAGATTTTTTAATCTCAACTTCTCACTTTGTTTTACGCGATTAAATCTCAGCCCTTCAATTTTTCTTATTTAATAGTCTAGATTTTCCAAACTCACAACTCACCGTAAGAACCAAACTCACGAGATCCCGCCTATATATATATATATATATATATATATATATATATATATATATATATATATATATATATATATATATATATATATATATTTGGTAAAATGTAAGAATATATTAGAAATGGGATATCATAGTACAAGAGACATATGGGATAATTACAAGAGTTTCATACTATGTAACCATTCAACATCTTCAAGTTTCAAGTGCTGTATATCTCTACTCCTGATCCTTGCTTTCACCTCCTGCTCAATCACTTTGCTAAGCTTTTCTGGCCTGAGAACAGTCATCTCCACCCTACTCTTATTCCTTTGCTGCCGGATATGGTATATCAAACACACAAGCACAACAAACAACACACTTTTCTGGACCTTGGACCCATTCTGATGCATACACCAGTCCAGCAGATCATGTGTGGGAAAAGCTCCTCCCATAATCTGATTTACAGCCTGGATGACTCTTCTGCTATAAACAGAGGCAAAAAACAGATGCTCCTGAGTTTCAGTGTCTTGCCCACACAGCAAACAGTCAGCATCATTAGCAACCCCATATTGCAGAAGCTTGTTTTTGGTCTGCAAAGCATCATGAGCCCATAGCCATCCCATAAAACTATTCTTAGGAGTGTTCCAGGGATTCCAGACCACAGTATGCCAACCTACCTTAGGCATGACCCCTCTCAGCCACCTGTAACAGCTAGCATGAGAGTATCCATCTGGTTGCTCATGCCATCTGCCAGTAGAATAGCTTGCTGCAAGCTCATTTTTGACCCTGCATATACGCCTCCAAACCCAACTGGAATTTGTACTAGGCTCATAATCATACTATGCCCTTCCTTTGAGATAATTGTATTCCACCCAATTGACCCAGACAGTGTCCCTCCCTTCATAGATCCAGTCCACAAGTCTCCCTACCAGAGCTTTATTCCACATCTCCATATCCTGTAGACCCAGACCCCCTTCCTCTTTAGGCCTACAAACTTTGTCCCAAGCCACCAAAGAAGCTCTCCTATACTCAGTACCCCCATCCCATAGGAAATTTCTGCAAGTAGCTTCAACTCTTTGGATTATCCCTTTGGGAAGCACAAACAAGGAAGCCCAGTAAGAACATAAACTCTTTAACACAGCTTGCACCAAAATCAGTCTCCCTGCAAAGGAGAATTTCCTAGCCCCATAGCTATGGATTTTAGAGCAAATTCTTTCTACTAGGCATTCACAATCTTTCTTCTGCAATCTAGTAGTTTGGATAGGTAAGCCTAAGTACCTGAAAGGCAGCTCCCCTTCTTTGAACCCAGACACACTTAATATCTCTTGCTTGAGTTGGTCAGACACCCCACAAAAATAAGCATTGGATTTAGCTGCACTAATTTTTAGGCCTGTAGCTCTTGAGAAAGTAGAGAAAGACCTCAATAAAAGCATTATAGACTTAGCATCCCCCTTACTGAACATAAGGACATCATCAACAAACATCAGATTAGTGAGTCCCAATTTCTTGCACATTGGATGGAAACCAAACTCATATCTAGCAGCTGCATATTTGAGTGTTCTGGTCAGGTACTCCATACATAGAGTAATGATAAGGGGAGAGAGAGGGTCTCCTTGTCTCAGACCCCTCTTCCTTGGAAAGAAACCAAACATTTCACCATTCAGAGAAATTGAGAATGAAGCAGTAGTAATGCATTGCATTACCAAGTTTCTGAATTTCAGAGGGAAGTTCAGCATGGTCAGTAACTTATCCACAAATTCCCATTCAACAGTGTCATAGGCTTTTTGCAGATCAATTTTAAACATACACCTAGGAGAGGAGGAAGGCCTTTCATACAACCTGATAAAATCCTGACATATCAGGATGTTCTCTTGAATGCTTCTGTGTTGTATAAAAGCTCCCTGGTTTTGGTCTACAATGTGGGGAAGGGCATCAGCCAATCTAGCACATAGGATCTTTGAGATGACCTTGTATACAACATTGCAGCAGGCTATGGGACGATATTGCATAACAGACTGGGGTCTATCACATTTGGGCATCATAGTAAGATTTATAACATTAATTTGCTTCAATATTTTACCATGTTGGAAAAAGTCTAGTACTGCAGTGATAACATCCTTGCCTATCTCTCCCCAAGCATCTTTGAAAAAACTTGCTATTATACCCATCTGGTCCTGGAGATTTGACATCAGGGATACTGAAAAGAGTGTCCATATTCCGGTGTTCTCTAAATTTATACTTCAACCAAAACTATATTATATTTACATTAAAGTCCCTTGTTCAGGTCCATCGCCCAGTGCTATTGATTTAAAACTATATAGTATAATTAATTTGTATAGATTTATTTAATTACATTGAAGTCTCTTGATTTCTGGAATAAATATATAGTACTAGTATTGGTGCCCGGCTTCGCCCGGCCTACCTCTACTTACCATTAATTTCTTTTTTTTTTCATTAAATAAAATTACTAAAAGTTGCATAACCCATAAACTTATCATTAATATATTTTTTATAACATATCCTAAAATTATGATGAAATAAATTTTGAGACAAATTCACTACTCCCGCTATTAATATTTTACTCTTATTAATGAAATAATAGTAATAACATTTCACTACTTGCCCGTAATCATTGTTACTTTCACTACTCCCGCCGCAATTATTGTTACTGTCACTATTGCCGCATTAATATTGATAATTTCGCTACTCCCGCCGTAATTATTGTTACTTTCACTATTGTCGCATTAATATTGATTATTTCACTACTCCCGTTGTTGTTTTTACCACTCTCACTAATCTCGTTGATAATATTGTTACTTTTACTATTCAAATGAGGGATTACTACCATATAAATATATCCAATGTTACTACAATTATTTTCTTTACTGATGAAATTACTTTTACTACTTAGGCATGCAATTTTTAAGAGGATTATATATTTATATAAATATATTACATATATGCATTAAATCAAATCGAAAGAATTATACAATATTATATATTATGGAATCTAATTTGAATTATTTATAACCTACTTATTATATTTTTGTATGTTAAATAATTAACATCTCTATACATCTAATAAACAATAAAGCTTAATAAAATTGCATAGATTTTAAATTTAATACGTATATAATTTTATGATGATAATAATTAATACCATAAGTGTACATGTTTATACAAAGATGTTTTTTGGGGGGGGGCTAGGGATCGCAGCGCCCTTTGATCGTTGAAAAACCCCGAAGTTTTTAATTAAATTTTAGAGCTTTTTTCAAAATTGCCTTATGAAATTACTCGTTCGCCTCCGCTGAGATTTTTTGCCCCCCTAATGGGGAATCTTGGCTCCGCCACTGTGTTTATACTAATTAATTATTTTATTTTAAAGAAATTGACCATATTCTAGTCTTCTATAAATATTTAAGAAAATTAACAAGCATCTTCTTTCTTTTAGTTTCCTTGAAATTGACCATCTTAATTAATTATTTTATTTTAAGGAAATTGACCATCTTAATTAATTATTTTATTTCAAGGAAATTGACCATGTTTAGGAAAATTACCAAACTTCTATATAGTTTAATTTTAACCCAAACTATATAATATTTGCATTGAGATCCCTTAATCGGGTCCGTCACACGGTGCTATTGATTTAAAACTATATTGTATAATTAATTTGTATAACTTTCTTTAGTTACATTGAAGTCCCTTGATTTCGGGATTTAATATATAATATTGATTAATTGATTGATGTGAGGTAGTGTGCTTTGTGTGGTCCAATTTTTTTTTTTTCTTATGTCAAAAGGATAGGGAAAAAAATATAAAGAGTGAGTATTTTTAAAAACAAAGCTCGAGAATTTTATTATAAAACACAAAAACTACCTTTTAGTATTACTACAACTACGAAGTGATTTAGTTTATAAATTGATAGTCCAATCTAATCCAAGATTTGCACATAAACGAACCTGGAAGGGAACGTCCTTAAATCATACAAAAAGTAATCAATACAAGTAAAAAGGTAATAAACCCATAAAATGGCGGACAGTTTGCTGGGTCCTTGGTCTTTCTTCCAATTTAGCATCATCAGTAGTACTAATACTAGATTTAAATGCAATCTCTCTACTAAAACTTCAATTCCTTCTTTAATGGCTTCCTCTATTACCCCTTCTCAATCTTCATCTTCTCCACCTTCTCTCCTTGTTTTTTCAGGTTCTTTTCTTTCCCCTTTTCCATTCTGTTTTGTATTATAATTTGTTGCTTGTTTGATCAAAGACTAGATTGTATTGTTTATTGTCAAGGTTTGACTTCAATGTCGATGATTTATTGAGTTTCTTTTGATGGGTGCCTTTCAATATGATTGAGTTACATTGTCACGTCAATACGATATAATCTATACATTTCGGTGAACAAGCCTCATTTGTGTTTTTATGTGAGGGAAATTTTGAACAATGGTTCTTATTGACCAATAAGTCTCGCTTGTGACCGCATTTTCAGAAAGACCTCTCACCATCTTTCCCCCACTTGCTCTCCAATTTGCAGCTTGTGAGAGGTCTTTTTGAAGTGACGAAAAGTGTCCTGTCTTCAATGAGAATTTGTGCTTATGACTCAACTAGAAAGAGTATCTAGTTCATTTCTTTTGTGTGGTTAGAGGTAGGTGAAATAATAGATAGTTTTGTATACAATTTATTTTTAGCTTTCAAAAATCACAGTAGTAGGAAATTTAGAGCAAAAATGGATGTCTTTGGAAAACTGTATTAAGTTTTGTTGGGTGTTCTACGCGTTGGCTACCTACTACCATGAATCTGGAATAAGCGTTCTACTCTTTGTGTTAACTTGGTCGTGTCTTGCTTCGCCTATCGGAACAATTTTAAAGTAGGGTGTTCAGATATCGTTTTGGTTTGAACCATTCGGTTTGTCTGGATCCAATCTGTGTACGACCATAAGTGTGACAAAGCTCTCACTCTTGAGTTTTAACACAGCCTTGTTCCCAGGAATCATACTCCAGACTTATAGTGCGGTGCTCATTACATAGGTCGTTTGCATCACTGCCTAGTGCCTACAGTTAATGGTGGTGCTTATTATGCCCAAGAGTCAAGAGACATGTCTTGTGGGTTATCAGTAGTCAAAGACATGTCTCCCCCCACCCCACCCCTTTAAGCTCCTTGGGCATTATAAAGTTGTTAATCATACTCACTTTTCTGTCTTTGTTGCTACAGGCGGCACTGCCTTTAATGGGGTCGCGGAAGAACTAAAGAAGCTAACGACTCGTGTTGCTCATGTTCTTCCAGTGTCTGATGATGGAGGGAGTACAGCCGAGATTGTTCGTGTACTTGGTATACTTTCTCATCTCTTTTTTTTTTTTTTTTTTCTTTTCCCCACCTTCTCTAATGAACGTGAGCGATTGATTTGAGAAATGATTATGTTCCTGTACTGTGTGGTAAATATTAAGAGATTTTTCTGTTATTGACATTGTTATTTCATCGCGGGGAAAAATGTTGCTGTTTGGTTTCCAAAATAGAGCATTAGAAGAAGGTGGTCTGTTTGAGTGTGAGAATTGAGGCAATTTCGACTGTGCCCATGCGCTACACATCTTCAGTCTATTTTACTACATATCCAAGTGCCGGACTTAACATCCCTCAACTGTTTGTAGTTCACGGGCTCCAAGCCTTAATTTAAGGTTCGGTTTTAGGGACGCGTCTTCAAAAAAAAAAAAAAAAGTTATAAAACTGAAAACTAAGAGTTTTTGAAGTGAGAAAGAGAGATGTTGGAGAAAATAGGTCTAAGATCATTGAATATTCAGGTCTGCTTATCTGGCTCTTCTAGGAGACGCATCAGAGTCTAATGGATTGGGTACTTCCCTTTAGTGTTGTGTTGGACACATGAATGGCCCCCAAAAGTGAAAAGTCAAAGTACCTAGCCTTCAGTTGCATGAGCAGCAGAGCAGCTACACATTTGTGTGACCTCATTCGTGTATAAAGTTGGTGTTGCATTTTGATTGCTTGTAATTATGAAATGCACTGTGACAGTTTGTGCGTTTTGGTCAAGAGATATGACTTGCAGATAACAAGCTAAGGCAAAGTACCTGATATTTGCAGGTGGCCCGGCTGTAGGAGACATAAGATCAAGATGTTTGCGGTTATCAGATCAAAGTACAGCAGAGTCTCTTGCAGTTCGACATTTGTTGGGTCACCGTTTATCTTTACAAGCAAAAGAGGCAAAATCAGAATGGTATTACGCAGTATGTTAGTTATCTTGCTATTCTTTATGCTATTTTCTTTTTGTTTTGTGCACGTGCCTTATTCACATATGCATAACTTCATGTGATATTACTTTCAAACATTGGAGCAATATCTCTGCTTCACATTGGAATGGTAGATGATTGAAGTTGACATTTATTACACTTGTAGCCTTGTAGGAGTGCACTTACATTAAATGTGGCTTGGATTAGTATATTTATTAATTATTATTATTAGTTGGAGTATGATCGATTAAAGCAAAATGATCCACTAACTCCACACTTCTTATGTTATGAAGTAACAGCCAGTCTTCATTATGGGTTATCCGGAGACAACTTCGTCGTGTTTTTAACTTAGGCATGTCCGACCTCCAGAAAGAGGCGAAGAGCCTTTGCAGTAGCGTCATAATATTGTATGTTGTGGTAGAGGGGTGGGGGTGTTACTAATCTATATCTGAACTGCTGGTTGTATTTTTGCATGGTGTTGGGGGGAGTTCCATAAAAAATCCTTTTTTGTCCCCAAGTTGAAATATTTAAATCTTCTTGCTTGGTAGGGGCTTTACAAATGAAACAACTAAGACTATTGAGTGTGGAAATGGCAACTTGACAGGTATGATATAGTGGAAGGGGAGCATTCACTTTGGAAGGGAGTATCAGTGCCATACAGGGAAACAATTAGATCCTTTTTAGTTTATTTCCAGAGTCAGGTATGTCTGCTGCAATAGATTACCTGCCCATTCAGTCTGCTTTTCAAAACATAAAGCACTATTGAGATTGATAACGGCCACCATACACCATGTCCCGCTCCTGAGTGTCTTTTTTCATCTGAATATTATTATATATTAAATTTAACAAGAGTCGAAGGCGCATCAATTATTCACTTTATTGACATCGTATGATCTTACTATTTCTTATGGAGTATTATTTGTAAATTTCGCCCATAATGATCTCTCCATTTGGCTTTGATTGTCAACTTTGACCATTAAAGTCTCCAAATATATGCGGAGTTACTATGTAAAACTTCTCATGCTAGATTTATCCGACTAGCTATTTTTCATATTACCATTTTTAAGTATTCATTTGTTTACCTTTTTTATTCTTTGTAAGGGGTATTTTAATCAAAGGTAAACAAATGATTGGGAGGGAAGGTGTATATTGCAAAAACATATTGCTCAAAATCGATATTGTTTGACCAGCAAAGTCAAATGGGGACAATATAAAAAGGAAACATAGTGAGTTTTTGACCAGTGCTATTGGTTGACTTCTTTCTTCTGTTTCTTGTGCTGACAACACTTTTTTTTAATAAATAATCCAATAAATATTTACATATACAGCTTAAATATTTCTTCACCCCCCTTCGGATGAAGAAGAGAAGTGTACACTCCATGTGATATAAAATTTGTATTATCCTTGCAGATTCTAATGAGATCTGAAGATAAATTTTGTTTCAGCAATGGCAGGTATGTATTTGTCTCATAATCCGGTTAGGCTTTGCTTTTACTGATGCATATAACTTTTTGGCTGAATGATAAGAGTAAACATGTCATCATTGATCTTGAGGTGGTGATTTTTTAGCCAAAAGCATAATAACAACCGATACCTAGCATTCAGGTTAGGTTAATGTAGTTAGAATGCTCATATTACCTTCTAGTGATTACTCTCTCTGTCCCATTATATTGTCCTCATTTGACATTTGTCATCAAACGATGTCAACTTTGACCGATATTTTCCCGCATTATACAATATTTGCAACTTTAATATAATAAAATATGAAAATGGTTATATTGACAATTGAAACTTGACTAGCTTTACATTGTATCTCTACGTTCATTTGAAGAAATTACTTGACCAAGTTGGCCTCAGTTAACCACTAAAGTTAATAGAGGTAATGTATGTGCTGCGTGTTACAAATAAGTTTTCTCTTTTCTACTCTTGTTTCTTTTGTCTACCTTCTTTCTGGATTCGGTTTTTTGTAATTATTATATTGTCAACTTTGATGTCATTGTGCTCATTCCATCACTCTTATGTTCTTATGCTTTATCTCTGCTAAACTGACCACTTTTTATCCCATTAAGGAACATATTATTGTGTATATAGAAACTTTTGTTAGTGCCATCAACATTCAAACTTTTTTTATTCACTGCAAGATTTGTCTAAGAGGATATGCCACGACAATTTAAATTTTCTCTAAAATAAATAAGAATTGTCAAATGATTTGTTCCAGCACATGCTAATGTCAATTCCCTTTCAAGTTTTATTGATGGCATTGTTATTGCTTGTCCTGAGTACCATTTGCTTTTGGCGGTGCTAATTATTAGAAGATATATTTTTCCAGCTAAGACTTGTTATTTTTGCAGCATAGGAAACTTTTTTTTCGCCGGAGCTCGTATATTCTTTCAGTCATTGGATGCCGCCATATTTTTGTTTTCGCGTGTTTCAGGCATTCCTAAGGAAAGTCTTGTGCTCCCAGTTATATCCACCAATGATAGACTGACTCTAGGATGTGAATTGTGGGTATGTTGATTTTAAACTAATTTGTGTTCCCTATTTTATGTTCTCTTATTTTTGATACTTTATTGGCGACAAGGTATTTCATGCAGTATGGCAAGTACCTAGTGGGTCCTCAGTCTCCATGCCTATTTTCAAGGGGTACCTCTTTAGACGGAGTATATTAGGGATGAGTTTTTGTTTTAGATTTTCTTTGGCAAAGACTGCAGGTGCTTTTAGTGGGTCCTCAGCCTCCATGCCTATTTTCAAGGGATTTAGTCTCAACGATAGTTTTGCAGTTGAAACCACTCGTCCTTTGCTGTTTAGTCTTTAATGTCCTTTTTGTATAAATGAGAAAATGATTCTTGGACATATATCATTTTGACAATGATTAATCTTCTGACCTTTTTTTTTACTTAGTTAATCATGCTGTGGCCCTGGAGGGAATGTGGGTATGCCCGTATGAAGGATATGTGTTAAATCATGTAATGGGATTAGGCCGCACCCCAATGGAGGGGAGAGAGTCCGCTTCATAAGGTCAAGGAGGCTCCACTTTAAAACCAATTGGCAATAGAGGGAGTAGCCCCTTGCCTTATAAAGTGGTAACTCCTCTTCTATCAATGTGGGTCACTCACATGTGGGAATATATGGGTGGTTTTCTTCACACTCCCGCCTCACATGTGAGGCCCATTTAAATCGGTCTGGGGGCAATTAGGCCTCTCTTCCAGCCGTCAAAGCAAACCGTGTTATTTTCCAACGGTTGCGAATAATAGGCCCAGTTAATTCATCATACCTAGGATAATAACCGTGGGCTCTGATACTATGTTAAATCATGTAATGGGCCTGGGCCGCACCCCAATGGAGGAGAGAAAGCCCGCTTCATAAGGTAAAGGAAGTTCCACTCTAAAACCAATTGGCAATAGAGGGAGTAGCCCCTTGCCGTATAAAGTGGTAACTCCTCTCCTCTTCTATCAATGTGGGTCACTCACATGTGGGAATATATGGGTGGTTTTCTTCACAATATGTTGCATATAACTTCTTGCTTTGATCATTCATTAGAGAGCTGTGGACAAAATGTAGGATTTAGTTTTTTTCTTATGAAATGTTGCACGATTAGTTGTTCTTCGTGTAAAATTTTCCAGTTTCCTCTATCTTGGGTATCTATTCATATATATGCAGTACTTGTTTTTCTGGTTTCGGTGTTATGTCTATTATTTTAGGATACTCTTGATGTTGGATTTGCACTATTTATTTTTAGCAAAAGTTGCTTGAATGTAGTATGGAGTAGTATTCATTAGCTTTTCTGCTTGTGGTAATGTACATTATGAAACAAGCAGCTGTTTAAATATGTTTGGATAGATGATAAAGAATGATTGAAAATTTGAAGCTCTTTTCCAAAATAGCGTTTATTTTTATAACTTCTGCTAATGGGGTTTTAGGATGGAAGAACCATTCGAGGGCAGAATGAAATTTCTCATCCAACTAATGGATTAATGGAGCCTATTAAAAAGGTATGGAATTTGCTTCTCAAAAATGTCAAATGTGTGCATTTTATTCGCCCCAGCTTCTCATAGCTATATAATTTCCTCTCTTGTTATAGTTGCCGCGATAGCTCTACATGTGATTCTGTTTATTAAAAGAGCTTCACAGGATAACCAATTGCTCATTGCTACTGGTTTTTAACCCATGATTTCTTTTGATAAAGAATTTATGTTAGCTTATGTAGCTTTTCCATTTCCAATGGAGCCAAAGGTGCCCTATTATTTTCCTCTTGAATGCTAAGGAATAATGCAAATGGCTCGTTGAGGTGTGTGTGCTTCTTATATATATATGAAGTCCCAGTAGGTTGACTTTTAATGATATCTACATTATGGGTCATCCAAAACATGTTTTAATGTTTTAAAAGCACGGATAAGTTTGTGTACTTTCGACCCACTTGTACAGTTGCTGGAGACTGCACTGGGATAATGTTGATAAGGTTGGCTGATGGGAGTAGCTAATGTTCTTATAAGTTATTCATCTTATATAAATCAAAATCCTTCTAAGAGCATAGGTAGAAAGTTTGATGCTGCACTGGGATAATAGGGTTCAATGCATATTGCATTCTATGCAAGTAAAGAGCTAATTTCTGATGCCTTTTTTGGTGTCGAATCTTGCAAGAATCTAATTTCTCAATCGTTGATCTTTGTGATAGAGTAGAACTTCTGATCAAGCACTTCCTTCCAAAATAAAGCGGGTATTCTACATGTCAAGTGAAGGGAAGAATTTACTGCATGAGGTATTGTTTCCTTTTGACGTAATTACTAATTCAGTTTAAAACGATGATTTCGGCTAATAGTTATGGAATGAAATATTTGCATCTTATTGTCTTTTTGGCTAAGGTATCCACACTTTCTCAGCTATCCATTTCTAGCCCAAGTCTTCCCTCCTCAGGGAGTTTCATTATACTCCCTCCGACCCAGACCAAAGGTAACACTTGCTATAAACGGACGATCCACACCAAAGGTAACGTTCCTTATTTGGCCCACAACATTACCATGTTGTCCTTATGCCCATTTGATATTTACACAAAATGCCATTACATGGCCTACCTACCAACCCACAATTACATGGCCCACCTATTTTTTCCCTCTTTACCCCTCCTTTTTCCACTTTTCTTAAATTCTCCATTTTCCTCTTATGTTACCTTTGGTCTGGTTTGGAGGGAGTATATTTAGATATTGGTCAACAAACATTATTTTCTTTTCATTTACACATCCAATTTTGTGAACTGCTTTGATTTTTCTTTGGCAAATAAAGATCTTGTTTTTGAGCTACTTTACCGTCGTACTATTCAAATTTCAGTGATAGAAATGAGAAACACAAATGTCTATCATAGTTTCTGCCTAAATGTCAACCGGTATAATGCTCTAGCCTAGCGATTCCCGGAATTTAACGATTGAAATGTGATTAATTCTTCTTCGACAGGTCTTCCCTGCACCCAATCCAGCTGTTCTGGAGCAGTTGCATGCTGTAGATTGCGTTGTTTATGCCATGGGATCTCTTTTTACATCCATTTGCCCGTCATTGGTAATCTTTAAGCTATTTGCATTACTCTGGATTTTTTCTAATTAGCATAGTTATTTACCAAATATGATCTTTTCTCACTATTTAGTAAATACCTTCTGTTTCTCTTATAGATTGAATTTGATACATGTTTCCCTAGGTTAACATGAAAGATAATTGAATGCCATTTGGATGTCTAAAGGTATTATCTAGTTGATGGGTTTTTGAAGAACTATGGTTTTGGGGAATATTGAAATTCTTAATTAGCAATTTTATTGTCGTACTACTTCGTTCCCCAAAACTTTGCGCCATGTGTTGGTGGAATAGCGAGTGCGGATAACACCTTTTTTCTTTGGTATGACCCTTTTTGGCCGAGGGATTTTGGTTTGAAAGAAGCAATGCTTGTGACTTGTGAGATTTGTGCTCCCAGTGAGATATACGTTTGAGATCTGAGAAGAAATTAGTAGAGTTTCTGTGTGTTTTCCATTTAGGTTATCATATTGCGGGGGACAGTATTTCTTGCTGTAGTTGCTTTAGCTAGGTATAGCCATATAACCATTGATGTCTTAAGGAGAGTCCAAATATGCAATTACCTTTGTGAAGTTTTGGGGACTCCTTGTCCTACGATAGTTCTTTCTAATACATTTTTTTACTGTATACAAATGAGTACTGAAAGGCGAAAAAAGCCAAGGATAAGTCATCCCTTTTTTTTTGGTTAAAAAAGTCATCCCTTTTGGATTATACCATTTACTTTCATGTGTATCACTACAATTACATTACCCAGGTACCCCAATAGCCTCGGCGAATGGCGGGGTGTGGGGGTGTTGGATGTGCGCAGCCTTATCAATGTGTTAAAACGCACAGAGGCTGTTTGTGGATGATGCATTATGGAATTGCGTCATAAAGTGCATCAACACTCCTACTTCACGTGCAAAAAAGGAAGCATAGATAGTTTCCAGTTCATGTATATCACTATCTTTGAAAATGAATGATTGTCGTACAGATTGCTTCTGTTCATGATCACCTAATTTGATACGAAGACATCACATCCGATTCCCGATACACTCTAATAGATTGATATACTAGTTTGGATGCCCGTGCGTTGCAACGAGGTAATTAACTTAGTAACAAAAAAATGGTTATAAGGTCTTAATACTTACATCTTATGTCAAATCATTTATTTAGATATGATCAAAAGTCAAAACATCTTATTTAAGAGACGCAAAAAAGGTTGGGTTGATACCAAAATTCCAAGGATGCCTCATATTTATAATCATAAGTCCATCACATCTTATGTTAATCTTTCAATGTGAGACTATTCTATTATTTTTATATAATCCTATATTATTTTTCAATGTGGACATATAACATACTAAGAAGTACACAATTTTATATATGTACAAATTATATGAAATCTATACACTAATGATAGCATTTTTACCACGAATCAAATTAGGTTATTTTTATAATTTTCTTAACGATATTTTTTTACCAAATGAAATGTAAAAGTTTTTATATAAAAATTAGAAACATCACTTGAATATAATATAGGAAATAAATATTATTTATGATACTTTCCTAAATTAATTTTTAGGATCACCTCTCCTTATGATAATTTTCTGACGTGGGACAATTCAACTATTTATATGTGGTATACCACACCTACATTATTTTTCAATGTGGGACAAATAACACACGAAAAAGTACACCATCTTTTTTGCACCTATTTCGATATCCAACCCGATTTAATAATGAGAAAATACTATACTATCTATTTATATTCGTACGTTTTTTTTTTTTTTTTTTTTCATTTTTTGTCATAATTAAAATATGTACAAATGATATAATTTAAATTACATTTTTTTCCTAACACGACTTTTAAGATGTAATTGAGGGAGCAATAAAATGTATAAATAAATGCAAAATATTTTCTTTTTCTAGTGCGATTTTGATTAATGGTTAAAAATTATGATGTGTTTTAGTTACTCAAATGTAATGAGGCATAAAAATTACTTATATTTGAAAGTTAAAAAGATTTAATTCTACTATTTATCAAAGTAAAAAAGCTCATTATTGTTTTGTTTGTGGATTCAAGATCTTTTTATGCAACACTTGATTGTATTATAATTCATAAATTTTCTATTTTAGTGCAGAGATTATCATTATATATGACACATTAATAACCACTTTATGTATATTTAGCACCCATTTTATTTTTTAATTATGATTTTGTCTTAAATAGAGTTATTATAATATCGATTGTCTTAAAATAAACATTATATTATCACTAATATAGTAATATATAATCGCTTTTATAAATATCTACGTAATTAATACTCCCTCCCATCCAGACCAAAGGTTACAGTTGCTTTATCACACTTGTCGAGGCACGTTTTGTAACGTGCATATCTTTAGTTACACATTATTAAAAATTATAAAAATTTGATATTCTTATAGCATTCATGACGATAAATCAAACAAGATCTCACATGACTATATTTTATCTTATAGATTAAAAATAATATCAAAGATTCCCTACGACTATGAATAGTGCCAAAAAGCAATTGTAACCTTTGGTCTGGATGAGAGAGAGTATTTGTATGGTATTGCTGTAACTAAGGTTTGCCGTTAATACAAACTCTTATAAGAACTCTCTAAGATAATATTTAAGTGATTCAAAAGATTTTGGGTTGATACCCGTAAGTTTCAAATATAACTTCAATTATTTATATGTAGTATATTTACCACACCTACATTATTTTTCTATGTGGGACAAACAATATACTTAGAAATTCACCATCTTTTCCGCACCTAATTCGATATCTAACCCAGTTTAATAATAATAAGCAAATACTATACTATTTATTAATATTCGTATAGTACATTTTTTTTTTAACTTCTTATCATAATTAAAATATGTGCAAATAATATGATACTATATTCTAATGCTATCATTTATTTACCAGGAATTTAATTATATAATTTTTCAAAAAAAAAATTATGTTACTTTTTTGCTAAATGAGATGTATAAGTTTTTATATAAAAATTATAAACATCACTTGGACATAATATAAAAAATCTATATATCATACCGTGGAGATAATGATATAAACTCTTAAGAGCTCTCCAAGACAATGCTTAAGAGACTCAAAAGGTTTTTGGTTGGTATATATGTTCCAATGATGACTCTTATTTATAACCATAGGATCACCCATCTTTTTGTTAATCTTTCGATGTGGGACAATTCTATTATTTATACGTATTATAATCACCACAATAACATTGTTTTTCAATGTGGGACATATAACATATTAAGAAGTACGACATCTTTATTATGTGCAAATCATATGAAATCTATACTCTAATGAAAGCATTTTTTAACACGAATCTAATTATATTATCTTTATAATTTTTATAACGACATTTTTTTGCCAAATGAAATGTCAAAGTTTTTATATAAAAATTAGAAACTTCTCATGAATATAAAATAGGAAATATAGTTATTATAATAATTAAAAGATTCTCCACTTTATTTTTTATGTGGAAAATATTATTTATGAAACTTTCCAAAATTAATTTTTGATGATGTGGACGCTCTAGAATCGCTCGAAAAAACTCTTTTATATATATATATATATATATATATATATATATATATATATATATATATATATATATATATATATATATATATAGATTTAGGATCCGGTGAGAACGATCACTCGGTGAGAACGGTGAGAACGCACTATATTCATGAGAATATATATACCAAGGTACACTTTTTTTTTTTTTTTTTTTTTTTTTTTTTTTTTTTTTTTTTTACCAAATCTCAGATACACTTTTGACTATCGTAGGTACACTTTTTACCAAAATTCTATATACACTTTTTAATGCTGTAGATACACTTTTTTTTTAACCAAATCTCAGATACACTTTTGACTATCGTAGGTACACTTTTTACCAACATTCTATTAGGTACACTTTTTACCAACATTCTATATACACTTTTTAATAATGTAGATACACTTTTTTTTTAACATAATTCTAGATACATTTTTTGACAATGCAGATACACTTTTTTCCGTCCTAGATATACTTTCGCTTGCTTATAATTAATGTATGTGATTGTATATTTAATGTATCTGATAATGTTTTTAATGTATCTAAAAACAAATATACCCCTAATTACACAATTAATCTAGTAAAATAGTATAAAATCATTAATGTTTCAAAATACAACCGTCACAACTCAAACCAGTGCAATTTTGTCACGATGTCGATCATGTCGGTACTGATGTTAATCAATTACCGATGATTTTGGCAATAAGACGAGGAACCCATCAGCAACGAACTTTCATCAATTTAATCAAAAACATAATGGATTGGTAAGACAAATTACACAGCCAATCTTATGAACTCATTAATTCATAGAAAAAGATGCGTAGATGATAAGTAATAGACAAGTGGAACTTATTCATGAATGATGATAGCCGACTAATTGTGCTACAAAAAGATATGACTGCTTATACTTTTGTTGTTTGAAGAAACAAGAATCTGACACCTGCTAATTAATCTCCTCTGCAACTTTGAGCTAGATCTAGGATGTCGGTTAGGGTGGCAGCTTCCGGCGACTGATGTTGGTAAATAAGAAAGAAAGAGTGGTTTACATCACATGTGAAACACCAATAATGGCAGACTAGATCTGGAACGTTGGTTTCGATGAGGATATGGGAAATTGAACGGTTGGAGAGTACGTCGGAGATGACACCCGAGAACAGAAGTGAACGCCGGAGCTCCGTCACTACGCAGGGTGATCCACAAATTAAAGAGAAAGAAATAAAAGGGACGAGAAGAGACGCTTTAAGCGGTGGTTTGAATGAACATGTCGGTGGCGCCGTCGCAGTGCGACACTTTGGGTGGCGGCGTTGGATGACGATGACGGAGTTGGTGATGGGAAGTTTTCAGATCGTGTGTCGTGAAAATGGCGTTGAAAATGTCAGTGGAGGTGATAATGTTAATTCATGTGTCACTGTGTGAGTGAGTTTGTTTGTCAGTTATGCGCGTGGGTTACAACTTATATATGTGTTCTCACCGTTCTCACCGAGTGGTCGTTCTCACCGGATCTTGCCTCTATATATATATATATATATATATATATATATATATAGTAGATTTTATGAAAGCGCCATGATATAATACTCTCGACCAAATTTGCTATTCGCGAGGGGTTGAGCACTGGTAACCCAACTTCTGATTATCTTTGCACTTGTTTTATTCATCTAGGTTCTGATTGGCATTGGGGAGATAATATCTGCAAGGCCTTGTCGTAAGGTACCTTTATTTTGTTATACTGGACGATCTTAAAAAAACTGGCTAGAGTTTAAATTGTAGTCTTATTTCCTTATTAAAATACTAGTATAGACCCCGTGCTACAGCACGGTAATTTTTAGATGTAATTGCTAGATATGTTTGCATTTAAAGTATTAGATTCAACTCATTTTCAGTTTCTTGGGGATCATATTGATAAAATTTTACTATTAAAATAAATAAAATAGGAAAGTCGACACTTTTAATCCGAATAAATTAATGAATTTTACTTGAATTACTTTGTCAACTTTATTCAAAAAATAAATATTATATTATCATATTCATTAAAGACATAAATCTCGTGAGATTTATATCATCGGATCAAATATGTACTAACAAATGAAGGATGATAATTATGGAGATGATTACATAATAATTTTAGTGCATAATTATGGAGATTGTCTAATAATACCCTAGATTATCATGATATAGTGGGATGTACGTTTAACTACAATTTAGTGGGCTGTTATCCATTCTCATTCCCATTCCCAATGATTTAATATCCAAATAAATAGGCCCATATGAGGATTATGCAATTTAGGCGGAAAAACTATTAAGAGTTTTATTTTCTTAGTAGTAAGGGGGATTGATATGTTGTAAATATTGCATAATATATTAGGGGTAAATGATATGATGTTATTTTTTCGGATTTTATCTCTGATGAATTGATATGAGATATTGTATATTGGGGATGTATACGAGTTTAAATAACATAGCTGTAACAGAAACAGTTGATACTAGGATCAAACTGAGACTTATGTATGAGTTTATCCCTTTCGCAGATACTTCTATTGAATGGAACACATGATCGAGAAACTAGCAGCTTCACTGCTTCATGTTTCGTAACTGCAATAACAGATGCTCTGAATAGAACTCATGGAAATTTTAACAACTGTCTTAACCATCCCGTAAGTGACCCATGTGCTATATCGCTCACTCACTGTTATGTTTTTCTTCCTTAAATTACACCTTAATTTTTTTTTTTTTTTTTTTTTTTTTTTTTTTAATGTACAGCCAAACGAGTACATAAATGCAATTTTAGTTCCAAGGAATGGTGAAGTTGCTGTAGATTCAAGTGCCTTGAAAAATCAAGGAATTCATGATGTGGTGAAGACTCTTTTGTCTTTACCTTTTTCGTAGCATAATTATGTCGGTTTGACGACATTGCTGAACACTTGAGCTTGGTTACCACCATATGCGTAATTATTTTCCCTACATTGCAGGTAATTGTTGATTCTGTTCATGATAGCAAGGCTGGTATAACCTTTGATCCGAAAGCCTTGATACAAACCCTAGCAAATTTGCTGACAAGATCTCAAGGAAGTTGCTCAAATGAGATTGGAAATGACGTTTAAGTGTCGGAATTTAGACATCTTTAGGTTCGTCGTACTTGCTTTATGCATCTTTTAATATTAGGTCGTTTTCCGATTATGATTTCTGTGTTAATGCGTGCGCATGATTGGTCAAAATGCAGTCGCTTTGTTTGGATGTACAATTACAAAGCATTTGTAAAGATGGCATATTATTATTATTATTATTATTATTATTATTATTATTATTATTATATACTATAGTGGGGAATTTCATGCATTTCACTGTAAATATGAAACCTTGTTAAGTACTCGATGTGGTTAGGATCGGGAACTTACCTTAGATCGAATCGGCAGTATTAGATCGCAGAATATTAACTAAAAATACATAATTACGTTATTAAAATATGTTCATTGCTACTAGATTCTACCAATTATCATCCCTATTTGGGGGGAGTGCATCTACTTATAATAAAAATAAAAATTAGTAAGTGTTAAAGATATTTCCTAAATGATCACGTCTTGCTTCGATTCTTTCCGTCTTGTGTATATTGTTTATATATTGTGTGTTTCCATATCTTTGTAATTTGCTAATCCCCTAAAGATTGTATGCTTGTCTAACAAGGTAGATTTAGGTCTCTTATTCATTGTATAAATATCAAGGCTATTGTATCACTTTACAGATTTTGTGCCCATGCGTTGCACGGGTTTTAAATTTGTCCTTCCTCTAATTGTTTAGATCTTTTAATATCATTTTGAATGATACGTAAAAGTTGTATTTCAATTACTCAAATAAGGTACTCCGTATCAGTTTTCAATTTTCAGCTAGCTTTTTAGGTACCTTTTTAATTTCAGTCACGTAGAATATGTAAGTTCTTGAATGTGAGAACGGTAAATTTGCTATCGTAAAGTAACTAATGACTTTGAAAATAAGTGTAGTCGACGTTGTTGAATTAATTTAAGTTAGTCTCTCTATTTTCAATTAGTCTTTTGTACGATTGTGTTATATACTGCTCCGTATTATACGGTCTTCATTGACATATTATGAAATCTTTATTGTCATCTTAGATATGTATGATCATGTTTGTTAGTATGTGCCCTAATTATAATCAGCAAGTCTCAATTGTGACGATGTTTATTTTGTCTTAACTAAACACATGAGTAGTACTTGACCCGTCGCAAGTTTGTGACGGATATAAGCAAATTAAACAAAAAAATAGCACTAAAGAGCAATATGAGCAATATAAGATAGATAGTTACAAATCAAACATTGAGGATAAAAAAAAATGTAAAGAGCATATTATTAAAAAAAAAAAAAGACCAATATAAATTTGTGAATATATTTGATTATAAGAACGTATAAAGATTTCGTATTTATACTGACTGGTATTTGTATTTTACTAAAATTTATTATAAACTCTATCTTATATTCCTTAATTTATTTATACAAATTTTTGTGAGATCAATAACAGCGCAAGAAACAAACAAAAGACTTATAAGCAAACAATAAAGAAGAGACGCAAGAAAAAAAGTTCTAAAACATGCGGTGTTTTAAACTCTAAGATGAATGCCCGTGCGATGCACAGGCCAATAAATAATGTCATCTTATTTGCTTTTTTGTTAAGCTTACAATTGAATCTCACATGATCATATTTTGTCTTACATATTGCAAGGAATCGTAAAGATTCTATTCGTTCATGAATAGTGTAAAAAAAGGAATGTTGTATTTGGTCTTGAATCGAGAGAGTATAGTATTTGCTCATTATTATTAACCTGGGTTAAATGTCGAATTATGTGCGAAAAAGATGGTGTATTTCTAAGTATGTTATTTGTCCCACATTGAAAGATATGTTGGTGTGGTGAATATATTACGTATAAATAATAAAATTATCCCACATCGAAAGTTTAGCATAAGGTGAGTGATCATATGATTATAAATAGAAGGCATCCTTAGAAGTTAGAACCTAAATACCAACCCAAAACCTTCTAAGTCTCTTAAGCATTGTCTTGGAGAGCTCTTAAGAGTTTATATCATTAACTCCACGATATGATATATATATATATATTTTATATTATGTCCAAGTGGTGTTTATAATTTTTATATAAAAACTTATACATCTCATTTAGCAAAAAAGTAACATAATTTTTTTTTTTGAAAAATCATATAATTAGATTAGTGGTAAATAAATGCTAGCATTAGAATATAGTATCATATTATTTGCACATATTTTAATTACGATAAGAAGTTAAAAAAAATGTACTATACGAATATTAATAAATAGTACTCCTATAATATTTGCTTATTATTATTAAACTGGGTTAGATGTCGAATTAGGTGTGAAAAAGATGGTGTATTTCTAAGTATATTGTTTGTCCCACATTGAAAAATAATATAGGTGTGGTAAATATACTACATATAAATAGTTGAATTGTCCCACATTAGAAGATTATCATGAGGTGAGGTATCACATGATTATAAATATGAGTCATAACTTAGGGGTATCAACCCAAAATCTTTTGAATCGCTTAAAAATTATTTTAGAGTGTTTTTATAAGAGTTTGTATTAACGGCAAACCTTAGTTACAACAATACCATACAAATATTAATCACGTAGATATTTATAAAAGCGATTATATATTACTATATTAGTGATATTATAATGTTTATTTTAAGACAATCGATAGTATAATAATTTTATTTAAGACAAAGTCATAATTAAAAAATAAAATGGGTGCTAAATATACATAAATTTGTTTGTGTCATATAATGATAATCTCTGCACTAAAATAGAAAATTTATGAAAATGGAAAAAAAACGTACGAATATAAATAGATAGTATAATATTTTCTCATTATTAAATCGGGTTGGATATCGAAATAGGTGCAAAAAAAATGGTGTACTTTTTCGTGTGTTATTTGACCCATATTGAAAAATAATGTAGGTGTGGTAAATATACTACATATAAATAGTTGAATTGTCCCACATCAGAAAATTATCATAAGGTGGGGTGATCTTAAAACTTAATTTATGAAAGTATTATAAATAATATTTTTTGATGTAAAAAATAAAGTGGAGAATCTTTTAATTATTATAAAATTTATTTCCTATATTATATTCAAATGATGTTTTTAATTTTTATATAAAAAATTTTACATTTCATTTGGCAAAAAAATATCATTAAGAAAATTATGAAAATAACATAATTTGATTCGTGGTAAAAATGATATCATTAGCGTATAGATTTCATATATTTGTACATATATAAAATTGTGTACTTCTTAGTATGTTATATGTCTCACATTGAAAAATAATGTAGGATTATATATGTTCCGGGTGTAATTCCGGAGCAGGATTTGTTACCACGTAAGCTTGTAGAATGATAACTTTGTTTGACTCTTCCTTTCGGCCTCTCCTGAAACAATGAACAAACTGAGGGCTCGGCTTGGTACCGAGCGAACTCACTCCGACGCTCAAGTCAGTAAACTTAAAAGGGATTAAATTGTGTGTTACTTGGCACAAAGTATATTGTAGAGAGATAAGGGAGTTTATACCATATTAGTGTGTTTAATTGATTATTTTCGGATCTCCTTCTCAATGAGAGAAGTGGAGTATTTATAGACTTTCACCTTTTGTCACGTAGTGGCCAAGTGGCCAAGTGGATTTAGCAGGTGGAAAGACTGATCTACCCTCGGCCGAGGGACCCATGGCAGGCCGGCGGACCTGGTTGACTCCATGCCGAGGGGTCTTGGATATGAGTACGCGGATATGTCTCCCGGCTGGCTAGCTGCCTAGCCGAGACCCAAGTGACAGGCCGACAGGTTGCGTCGGCTAAGCTGTCTAAGACGTTGACTTGCTGTGGATGTCTTTGACCTTGTTCAATATGTTGACTCGGTCAGCGGGTGCAGAATATGCCCCATCAATTTGCCCCCAGCGTAGTCTATGCCGTGGTATGGACCTTCGATGAGTGTTGAGCGTATTCTGCGCAAGTAATATTTTCTTCCCCGACTTCTTCTTCCTCGGCTTGCTTCTGCCCAGGCCGTATCATATCCCCCCTCCACATGGATGTGTAATGGACATTAAATGTGGAAAAGAAAATGGCGCTGGCCGAGACCGAGGTTGTGAGTGCCGTGTGCTTTTGATTGCCCCGGCCGTCTTTGCCGCCAAGCTCGGTTGAACAATGGGGCCGTTTGGCAAGTAGATACCAAGGATCGTGTTGAAGAAGATACGTCGTTTGGCATTCTGTCAAGGAGCGTGTTGAAGAAGTTTTGTAACTGTTTGTCGATTGACATTCCATGGCTGCATGCTTGACACGTGTCTCGGTGTTGATTGGTTGACGCTTCATGGGCTTTGCCCTGATTGGTCCGTTTCATGGGCTTTGCTCTATAAATAGAAGCGATTAGCCCCGATTTTGGCCGCCAAAAATTCACTTTCTCAAAAAAATTTCTTCTTTCTAGCCTTCTTTGACGAAACTTCTCTCTAGTCTTCAAAGCGTTACTCGGCGTAACACTTTTCCAAGGTAAACAACCAAATTTTTTCAACTTTTATTTGTTAAGTATTTGTTGTCATGTCTTCTGCTGATGCTGGACCTAGTACTTCTGCGCCGGGGGGCTCCCCGTCGCGCCCTGATGAAGAGGAGGCACTGGTTGTCACCCCGTTAACCGTTGGGGGTCCCAGGCCGCTTTCTCCTGAGATTGATCCAAAATATTTGGAGGATTTCGAGGATGATGATGTTGATGATGATGGTGATGATGAGGAAAGGGCTCATTCTGATGAGGAGAGGCCGCATCTCTTGGATCACGGCGACGCCTGTAAGATCGGTCCTGATCGTGCTTGGACAAACAAGTTCGCCATTGTTCAGTTCGAACTTTTTGAACATCATTTCTCCTTCGGCGGGGAGTATAAGATTGTTATTCCTAAAGAGGGTCGGGCCGTCTGTTGCCCTCCCCGGGTTGTATCGGCGTATACAGACACCTGGAGTATGGGCTCTGGTTTCCTCTGAATGAGTACGTTGTTGCCATTATTAAAGCCATGAACGTCGTCGTGGCCCAACTGCATCCGTTGGCCATCAGGACGATTGTTGGTTTTGTATGGTTGTGTCTTTTCAAAGGGAAGGTCCCAACGGTGAACCTCTTTCGCCGGCTTCACCACCTTCGACAGAATGTCGTGGGTGGCACGGGGTGGTATAGTATACGGACTGAGCCGGGTTATATCACCGTCTCCAAGCTTACTTCTTGCAAGGACTGGAAGGGGCGGTGGGTATTGTGGACAGCGGGCCGCTCACGGGGGCGCTTGGTGAGAAACGGGGAACAAGCGTTTGCATTTTGTATGGAGTCGCCACCAATTTTTATGGGAAATTGGAACCGTTCGAATACCTCGTGTCATGTCAAGACACAAAGTAGTGACATGAACACTAAGCAATCGTTACCCTTAGCATTCTATGTCTAGAATGACTCTCGTGGATGCCAATGAACACGGGTGTTCACAGAGATCTGGAGTAAGGGGTGAGGGTACGTATTAGGAAGCTCTTTTGATCGAACACCTAATCCCGCTCGCCTCGATAGCGGCCTCTACTAATGATTAGGGAAATTATTCGTACTCGATATATTGTCGGCTATATGCATGCAATGCAACATCCATTAGATTAATCCTAGCATGTGAAGAATTGACTAAGTCGGTGAAACACGTAGTTAGCATACAATTGGGTCGAAGTAGGATTTAATGTTCAATTACATGTGAAAGCATACAAATGATAAAAGAAATACAATAATTATAAATTACAAAAATGAAAATTACAATAATTACATTGGATTAGGCGATTTATGTCGAAAATACCTTTAAAACGGATAATTTGATAAAAGAATAAAAAAAAAGAATCAAATAAATTACGAACAGGAATTAGCGCGATATTACGATTAATAGTTAGTTAATACGTAACCTAATTAATCTAGGTCAAGGCAGAAAAGGAGTTCAGAGACAGAATTCATCCGAACAGTAGCGAGAGATCGCCCTGGAAGAGGCGCGGCGATTCTTTGCGTCTGTTCCAAGGGTGAGTTCTGGCTGTGAAGCCGGAACTGCAACTCGTTAATGTTAATTGTTAATTAATGGATTGATTGCTATAATTACTCGGATGAAAGTGATTAATAGGTTATTTAACATATGAATTAGTCATAAAAACAGTAAACATGAATGAGGCGGATTCAAACGGATTAATTATATGAAAGGGGCGATGTTAATGAATGATTAATTAGTGACATCGGTGAATAGAACAAACTAAACATGATGAATTAATGACAAATTAATGACGAACACGTGAATGGACAGATGAAAACTATATCAATGACGAATTCCAGAAACTCAATAGGAACAAATTGAATCTCTAAAATCCGGGTTTGAATTTAGTGACGAAAACCCGCAAATATGAATTATTTGGGATTTAAGTCGGATTAAAACATGTTAAAGATGATGATTAATATGATACAATATACATGTGAATATTAAATGATAATGAACGAATAATTTAAGAAAACAAGTGAAAAACAAATAAACCAAGACGAATTACAGAGGACGAAGAAGAAGAAAAGAAGCGAGAATCTGCGCGGCTTCACGAAGAGGCGCAGCGAATCGCTGCGCTCCTTCGAAGAGGCGCGGCGATTCTTTGCGTCTTTTCTCGACGTCTGTCTCACTGAAATCCGCAAAAACAGGTTTGAAAGACGGTTTTAGAAATCGATTTTAACGGTGTTTTCGACATAAATCTTACAATGGTGATACGATAATTAAAATACAATAAATAAATAAGGATTATACACCCTCAGACTTACATGTTGACGGAACGAGATGAACTAAGAATCGACTAGTGAATGCTCGACGCGAATGCAAGGAAAGAGTGCCCTCGTGAGAGGAAAACGATTGAAACAAATTGATTAATTAGATTGATTGAGTGTAGTTGATCAAATTGGTCGGTCATGCAACGGAAAGGCTGGTACCCGGAAAGATCCGAGCTTACGTGGTCGGAAGTCCAAGCACGTAGGCGCCAATTAGTAAGAACGAAGTCTAGAATGCAAAGGGAGAAGAGAAGGGCGGACACTCGCGTGAGAAATATGAGGAACGAAAGCTCCTATTTATACTAATCACGTGAAGGAATAGGGTTTCGGAGACTCTTTGGAAGTGAATCTCGGAAAGATATGAAAAAAGATACGTAAATCATGCAAAGAAGGGCCTGGGAAGAGGCGCAGCGCCATGCGTCCCTTGGAAGAGGCGCAAAGACTGCTGCGTCTGTTCCCGAGAGGTTTCCTCCTGCCAAGAAAGATTTCCGCGTTTGATTTATGGTAGGACGGAAATAATTCGATTATCTTGTAAATATTGCGGGATATTATTTGCCAAAAGATAAAATTTGTAAAATATGGAATAGAAATATCCGGAACATTCCGAACATTCCGACTCGGGATTTAACAAATGATATCGAAAAATGGAGACGGTTTTTGACCGGACTCGAATGTACTCTAATTACTGCCAAAACGACCGTATCGGGACGTAGATGACAACTAAGAGGTTGACATTAATATTTGAGCAAACACTTGACGATAATCTTACGAATTGTCACAAATCGTTCCGCAAATCAAACATGCGGCCCAATCATCACCGGGTGGTTTGCGGGAGGTGCGAAACGAGGTGTCTCTGAGCCCCCACTTTGACCGAGGCTTGGACAAGGCGAAAGTCAAAGTATAGCCATCAGTCAATCGAAGATTACAACCGACGACTATGGCGACGCGAGGCGCTCAAGGGGTCTCGAGCCAAGGACCTGTCGTCGGGAACATTTTAGAGTCTGTCGACTATCGGGAGGGTCGTTTAAAGTCCATTAGACTACGTAAGGAAGCTCGCCACCATAAGGAGAGATCATACCGAGACTCGGTCGAACTTCGCGGGAAACAAGAAATATTGAAAGCGGCAGGGGCGTCGGTAGAAACTGGCCGAGGAATCCGCTGCGTCGGTCTCAAACGAACTCGGCGAAACTTGAGGTTGAATCGCTGCGTTGGTCTCAAGCGAACTCTTGCTGGGAAATATTGTGACGACTAGGAACATCTTGATCGTCGCGGAAGAATCTTGAACGAGCAGTACTGCAAAATACTACTGCGTCGGGGACAGACGACTAGGAACATCTTGATCGTCGTGAAAGAAATCTTGAGTGAGCGATCTTTGCAAAAATACTATGCGCCGGATAAAATGAGTTGAGCGATCTCGCAAAATATTGCTGCGCGGGATAAAATGATCGGGACAATACTTTGCGAGAATCTTGTCGACTGGATAAAATGCGGACCGGAACGAAAGAAAATCGTCGAAACGGACCAAAAGAACATAATAGCATTGAAGAAGAGGCGCACCCAAAGATGGGCCCACTAATAACGAACTCATAACGGATTTTTGAAAATTCGTATGGAGGGAACACAAGGAAGAGGCGCAGCAAGAGATGCGTCTCTTGGAAGAGGCGCAGCTTTCAAGTCTTTTCCCCAATTTGGCTATTTCCGCGTAAAAACGCGAAATCAGAAGGGTTATATTTCATTATTTCGAAACTCAATTCCTTCAATTTCTCTCTCAAATCTTCACCATTTCCGTCAAGGTTGGATTCAAAAGCTTGCATTACACATGACTAATCGAGGTATGTGTCTTAATCTTGCATTAATCATCTACATTTGTCGAATTTTGAGCCGCGAGAATTAGGGTTTTCGTCCCTTTTGATCGAAAATTTGGGGCTTTTCCCCCAAATGGATTTGTTTTGCCAAATTGGTGCTAGAAATGGATAGTAGGCAATGTCAGGAACATAACCATGTGTTTGCTTTGAATTTTCATCGAGTTTTGAGCCCTTGAGCGAATTTTGAGACGGTTTCACGGCTGAACCGTAAATTGCTTCGAAAATAGCCTCAGGATTGCCCATTGGCGATGAAATTTGATATTTGGGATCCTTGGATGATGGGTAAACTTCCTACCATCTCGAAATTTTGATTTGTGACGACTTTTCAGGGCACCTTTCTAGGGCATAATCGCCGTTATAACGAAATGCTGCCGGATTTTCGGCTTGAACCCGGAACTAGGCTTTGACTTGACTTGATTTGACCCAATTTATCACATGAGTGATTGGGTTGGCGGGAATATGGCCAAAGATGGCATGGAAAGGGCGTTTTCAGGGCTCCGGAGGCTCGAAAACTCCTTAACAAAGGCTTGTCGTCATGTGACGCGGCCTAAATTTACTTTAATGTTGCAGGTGATGAGGCTTCTACTTCTGGGAGGACTCCCATGGAGGTAGACGCTGCTGTTGAGGAGGCCTTGGAGCAGGTCTTCACCGATGCGGTGATGGCTACTGGAGGCGAGGCTCACGAGGAGGAGGCCGTCGAGGAGGAGGAGGAGGCCCCGAGACGGGCCAACGTCAGGCGAGGAGGTCGTCAGCTGAGGGGAGCTCCTGCATGGGCCGAGACCTGGGAGAGTAGGCACCTCGTGTGGGCTGCAGAGGGTCACCTGTCCTACAGGACGGTGAAGAGCTTGGTACATAAGAATTCACTACTCATTACCTATTCTCTTTCATTCTTTTTGTCCAAAATTCTTGCAAACTTCATTCAAAACTAAAGATAGCTTTGTTTCAAATCATAATAGGAGGCCGGGAACATCAGGTCGTTCTCGGGTTATACGACGGCGATGGAGCACTACGAGCGGCTGTCGGCGGAGGAGAGGGCCATGATCGAGCGTGGAGCGTTTGGTCCTCTGGTTCAGGTCTGGAGGGATATCGTGAAGAGGAAGTTGCGGGCTAACCTTAGCCTGGTTCGCGCTTTCTTGGATCGATTCTGGGATACGACTTCCACGTTTCACCCCTTTTGGTGAGGTGGGAGTTACTACGGAGGACTACGGCATGATTTCTCGTCCGCCGTGTGGGACCGAGGAGATGGTGTGGCGGAGACTCGCTATGAGGGCGGATTCGGCCGAGGCGAGGAGGTTGATCGGCCGGAACTTATCGCCGAAGGCTGTTGCGATCTTGGGTTTGGTACCCAGTACCTATGTCCGAGACTACTTTGCGGGGAAGACCCCGAGTCGGTGACGATCGATGGGAGGGAGACTCGCTCCTCCTCCTTGTCTGGTGAGCGAGAGCTCGTCCGTGGCTTTGGTGGTTCCCTGTCTTCGATTTACCTTGGAGACAAGGGCGAGAGGCTATCGACGAAGCTTCTTCCCTTTCTTTCTGACCTGAGTTCCCTAGGACGTTGGGACTGGGTCACTGCTGGTTTTGCGGTCCTCATCCGCTTTATAAGGGCCATGGTTCGTCCGGAGTTGATGGAGAAGGGGACTTCTCCTGGCGCTGTCGGACCTGGACTACTGTTGGAGGTATGAAACTTCCTTTAGACCAAAGCAAATTCTTTTCTTTATCGAATTACGAAAGATCGTTATTGATTATTCTGTTTTATAGGCATGGGTGTACTCTTACTTCCCGAGTCTCGCGCCCAAGAGGACAGAGCCGCTGGAGAAGGCCTATCCCGTGGTGAGGGATTGGGTGATGTGCCGGACGAAGAGCAAGCGCTCTTCTCACAATGTCTACCGGCGGGAAGTGAACGCCCTTCAGCTGAGCAGCGTGAGTATCCCACTCGTATCCATTTATATTTCTTGTCCTTTGCTTTTAATTGATCATAGGAATGATCTTTGCCTTATCTTGTCGCAGTGGGTGCCCAGACCTTGGGCGGAGTACGCTGGAGCGCCTCCTTTTGTTGCTGAGGTCCTTCGACCTAGGAGCCCGAGTCGGCCGTTTGTTGTGGACGTCGATGGGTCCCGTGTGTGGTATCCGGGCGAGCGCTTGGCTCGTCAGTGCTCTCGGGGCGCGTTGACGGTTCCCATTGACCCTCCGAGGACGATGTTCAGGGAGCCTACTGAGGCTGAGAGGGAGGCGGACTTGGCTGGTGCCAGTGGCGACGACCTTCTTCTGCCTGGCGAGGACTACTCGGCGTTCCTTTACGGGAGGTTGGCGTACTGGCCAGTAGTGGTGAGTATCCTTTATTTTTCTTGATTTGATTTCGGGAATTACGACGAAAGATCGTCGATTAATGAGAGCCATTTGTCTTTGCAGGAGGTTGAGGCGGCGGGCATCGAGCCCCCAGTGTACCCCGAGACCCTTGAGTACACCGACGCGGCTGGGAGGACGACGATCTCCGAGTTGCGTGACTTTGACGTAGTCGCTCACGAGATCTTTGGCCTAGACGACGGGCAAGATCGATTCGGAGGGTGAGCCTCCAGCTTATATACCTTTCGTGTAAGAACACATTTGATTTGAACTTGTTCACTTTACTGAGAATTTCTTTTGACATGTAGGTCGCGCCGTCTCGGTTCGTGGCACTATGGAGGGTGGCCAATCGGCTACGAGCTACTGCCATCGAGGCACTCGTCGGTGGTCGAGGTCGTCAGGTATGAACCTCATTTGATTTCTTTTGATTTTTTTGATTTTTAGTCTTTGTTTGAGTTGATTGACATGAGCCAATTTATTTTTGTCTACAGGCTGGTCGTGAGTTGGAGCGAGAGCTGACCCAGTCTCGGGAGGAGACGGCTCGCTTGTCGAGGGAGCTCGAGTTTCGGGATGCCGAGATTGCTGCTCTTATGGCGAGGGTTGCTGAGTTGGAGGGTGCCCAGCAGTAGTCTGGCGTAGTTTTGTAGGCTCGTACATTTGAACTTCTGATTTGAACATTTTTGGACTTGTTTGGGGCTCAAACCCCCAGTTTGCCTGGACTTTGGACTTGATTCGGGGCGCAAGCCCCCAGTTTGCTTGTACACTTGTATATATGATGGCCTGAGTGCCTTTGCTGCTGGGTTGTGTTGCTTGTACCTGCAGGTTAGTTCTTGAACAGGTTTGGTAGACAACGGTTTACGCCGTTATGCTGCCGAAATTTACATAGAAATCACACCAAAACATACATTTTATACACATATGGTCTTAATTAGCGCGAAAAAGACTCAAAAGGATACAAAGAATGCGAAAATGCAAAAATGCAAAAATTTTGTCGGAAATGACCGGACGGTAGGGAGGGTTACCCCCTAAAAAAAAGAAAAAATAGAAATCTGTAAGTGTAGAAGTGAAAATGTTGAAATTTGTTAAAAAAATGAAAATAAAAGAAAATTATTTCCTAAAAAAACGAAATTAAAATGAAATTTATTTCCTAAGAATAAATAAATAAATTAAAATAATAATAAAAGAAAAGTTAAATGCGATAAAAATGGCGAATGTGTCGACGTCGCCTCGAAATGCGTGCCCGCGAGTTTAGGAAACATGAAACATGGTAAATTGCTCGTATTTACCAAAATAAAATCCCGTAGGAATAGAAAATTATTCGTTATAGAATTAGGAAAGATCCAAACGCGGAAATCACAGAAAATTAGTCAGGGAAGAGGCGCGATGATGAGTCGCGTCGCTTTGAATAGGCGCAAAGAGTCTTTGCGCCTGTTCCCAAGCTTGTCTCTCCTGGCGGATTTTTGGAAACAACAATTAGTATAAATAGAAGCGTCGACGAAGCTTTAAATCATATAGTTCTTCCGTCTCCTCTCCGTTAAACCACATAAAAACTCCCAAAATAAATTTTCAAGAGAAAATTGTCATTATGAATACTTTGGAGATCCGCTTGAAGGAATGGACTAATGAATTCTCGAATATTGAGAAGCACGACATGGGTGCTCATAACCTTGGGTCTCTATTGAGTTTGAAACTCATTAAGGTGGTAAAACCGTTTTTGGATGCTTGTCTTGACTACTGGGACCCAAATTATCATGTTTTTGCGTTCCCAGGTGGCGATATTTGTCCTTTTCCGGAGGAAATTGCTGCTATTGGTGGGTGGGACCCCGAGCATCTACCTGCCATTCCTTCCACTTCACAAGGGTGTAAGACAAAATTCAGAGACCTGCTCGGATTGACTAGACTTGAGGTGGATCGCTTAGTTACCCCGAAAGGTGTGAGAATGCTGGACTTTGTAGACCGATTCATCAACAGGGCTGACCCCACTGTCTCTTATGTTGCTAGGAGGAGAGCGTTTGGCTTTTGTTTGCTGCATGTGTATGTCTTCCATGGACACGTTGATGAAGATTTGCGAGGTGATCCCCGTGTTTTGGGTCTTATCGAGCAGATGGAGCTGCGCAGGAGCCCAGCTTGCTTGTGCTTAGGGGAGATTATCTTGGGTTTGGATAATAGGAAATCCAACCGCGATCTTCCATTTTTGGGGAGTCCCGTTATCTTACAGGTAAAAGACACCTTTTTTTTTTTTTTTTTTTTTTTTTTTTTTTTTTTTTTTTTTTTTGGGTGTCTAATACCTGCTTTTGGTAGGTTTGGCTTATGGAACGGCTCCGACTGCTCGAGCCCCCAGTTCATGCACTTTCCTATCATTCCCGTATGATTGCGATGAGGACGCGGTTGTACATGGTGGACTTCACTCGGGTCTGCGACTATTGGAAGAACAAGCTGAAGAATGATGATGGCCCGTTGATTAGGTGGGTCGTCCGTGGTGGCACACCTCAAGTCCATCACTTTGGAGTGTCTTCTTTGGATCCTACTAGGTCCGTGCGCATTCCGGGATTGGAGTTCATGGTATGCATCTTTCCGGAAAGGTTGATGAGGCAAGTTGGGTTGAAGCGGACTATCCCGAGGCTTGATACTGTTCCAGCAGATAACGTAGCGCTTGCCACCGAGAGCCGAAGAGAGTGGGCTATCAAATGGGCCCAAAGGAACATGTGGTTCTTGAGCTTTTCCGCCAATGCTTTGTGGGTGTCGGATTCTTATCTGAGGTGGAGAAAGGCTGCAACTTCGGAAGAACGCGAGAGACTGAGGAAACGCGAGCCTGTTGACTACAAGGTGCGCGAAGGAGAGAAAGAGAAGGAGAAGCATCTGACAGAAGAAGAAGAAGCTGGATTTCAGGTCATTCATCCTTCGAAGAAATCAAAGACTACTCCTGTTGCGGAAATGGTGGTTGGCAAGAATGGAAGAGTCAGGCCTCGAGAAAGACCGTTGGTGATTAGGTCTGAAGTGGTGCAAGAGCGCCTGGCTCGAGGTCGTGACAAGAAATATGACAAGAATGACAAGGGCAAGGGGAAGATGGAGGAATAGCCCGAGTCCTTATTTATTATTTGGTTATTATTATTATTGTTGTAATAAAAAGGAGGGATTTTTAGAATCCTAGCCTATTCTATTTTCATTATGTAGCGTACTATTATTATTAGGAAGCAAATGGAATAAAAAAGGTTAAATGGTTAAGAAACCGCTGTGATTTTCTTTCACTATTCTTGTCGAATTTCAAATGCAATGCAAATGTCCTTCTATTTACATTTTAGGTATATTGGGTTGAATCCGGTGAAGGATTGCCTACGTATTCACTTAAAAAAGCGAAATCAAACCCTTGCGCGTAGTTCGAGTAAATGTAAAAGAATAATTGTTCGAAGCAAGAGCTTGTAATGAACATAGAAAATAAGCATGAGCTTTTGCTTGTTCTCAAGGTGCGAATTCAGTTTATTTGATGATATGAGGATGACAATCTTGTCAAAATGCAAGAGCATGGTGACACTTAGCTTATTTCAGCTTGGCCAGGGGCCGTTTATTTAGTGCCACAAGAGCGACACATGGGTTTACGCGAGGCGCGTTTTTGTCCTATTCTAGGCATAGTATCGTTTCAGTTGGTCAAGGTTTGTGGGGTTTGAAAACTCATTCCCATCTAGGTCTGTGATTCTAACCGCACCCCCTAGGAGTATGGATTTGACTAGATATGGTCCGGCCCAATTAGGTTTGAACTTTCCCCTTGGGTCGACAGGTAAAAGAGCTCTAACCGATTTGAGTACTAAGTCTCCTTCTTTGATGTTTCTTGGCCTAACTCTTTTGTTGAAAGCTCGTTTGATACGGGCTTGATATGTTTGGACATTATGTAAGGCGCGTAGCCTACGTTCATCCAGGAGGATGAGTTCTTCATATCTATCCCTCTTCCAATCGGCCTCAGGGATTTGGCTTTCTAGTAGAATACGCAAGGATGGTATTTCTAGCTCGACTGGTTGTACGGCTTCCATGCCGTAGGTCAAATAGAAAGGAGTAGCCCCAGTGGGCGTCCTAACTGATGTACGATATCCCCATAAAGCAAAGGGTATCTTGCTTGGCCAATCTCTGTAGTTGTCAGTCATTTTCTTGAGAATTGTGACAACGTTCTTGTTTGCCGCCTCTACCGCGCCGTTAGTCTGTGGTCTGTAGGGCGAAGAGTGGTGATGCTTAATCTTATATTTGGCTAGCAATTGCTCGGTTTCAGCTTGGAAATGTGACCCATTATCGCTGATGATCTCATGTGGGCAACCATACCGACAGATGATGTTGTTTTGTATGAATTTTGCCACATTTTTAGCCGTAAGAGCAGTGTAGGAAGCCGCTTCTACCCACTTGGTGAAATAGTCAATTGCTACTAGAATGAAACAGTGACCTCCTGTTCCGGCTGGGGTTATCTTCCCGATTATGTCAATTCCCCATGCGGAGAATGGCCAAGGAGATGTCATCGTGTATAGCAATGAAGGAGGGACATGTTGCACATTCCCGAAGATTTGACAATTGTGGCAGTGTCTCACGTATTTGATGCAATCAGATTCCATGGTGGTCCAATAATACCCTAAGCGTGTAATTTTCTTCGCCATCATGGGCCCACTCATGTGAGGACCGCATTCTCCGTCGTGGACTTCTTCCATCACCTTTCGCGCCTGTGAATGATCAAGGCAACGTAGGACTACACCAAGAGGTGTTCTTTTGTATAACTCTCCTTGCATCGAATGTGTATTGGGAAGCTAAAAGGCGTATGGCGCGTTGTCCCCTCTTGTCCATATCCGGTGGATAGGTACCATTAAGCTTGAAATTCAGGATCGCTTGGAACCAGGGTTCCTGTGCGATTTCTTCTTCATCGGTTATTTGGTGGACATAAGCCGGTTCTGATCGTCGTTCGATACACAAAGGCATTTATACCATATGATCTGGCATGTTTATTAGAGATGCAAGTTTCGCAAGAGCGTCTGCAAATTGATTTTCCTCTCGAGGTAGGTGTAAGTAGGTTACGTGATCAAAGAATTGAGCCACTTGGTCTATCCTAGCTTGATAGGGTGCGAGGCTTTCGCTTCGGATTTTCCAGGATCCTGTAACTTGGTTGATGATCAGTGATGAATCCCCATGTACTCGGAGGTTTTTGATGCCTAAGCTTACTGCCGCTTGTAGTCCGATGAGGCAAGCTTCATACTCTGCAGCGTTGTTTGTCACCTCGAAGTCGAGTTTGACAGCAATCGGTGTATGCTCACCTTCAGGAGAAATGAGCAACACTCCTATTCCGAATCCTCTTAAATTTGATGCTCCATCAAAGTATAGATCCCAAGAGTCTACGTCTGTTTGAAGTATATCCTCGTCGGGAAATGACCAAGTGTCTATGGTTTGTGCGTCGTTGATAGGATTTTCTGCGAAGAATTCGGCGACGACGCGACCTTTTATGACTTTTAGTGGTACATATTTGAGGTCGAATTCGAGAGCATCGAGTCCACCTTGCAAGACGTCCGTTGAGGACGGGTTTCTCGAAGAGGTATTTGACTGGATCCATTTTGGAATATATCTTGACGGAGTAGCTAAGCATGTAGTGACGTAACTTCTTCGTTGCCCACACAAGAGCGAGGCATGTCTTTTCGAGTTGCGAGTATTTGCACTCATATTCCAAGAACTTCTTACTTAGATAGTAAATAGCTCTTTCTTCACTTCCTACGATTTGAGCCATAGCCCCCATGGCGCTTTCGATTCTTGTGAGATATAAACCAAGAGGTTGATCTCGTTGAGGTGGCATGAGCATTGGTGGTTTAGCCAATATCTCCTTGATTCGGTCAAACGCCTTTTGACAATCATCATCCCACATGGTGTGGTCTGTTTTCTTGAGCTTCTTGAAGATAGGCTCGCAAATCATGGTAAGTTTCGATATGAATCGGCTTATATATTGTACCTTTCCCGGAATCCTCGACTTCTTCTTTTCTGTTTGAGGTTGTGGCATTTCGATCAGAGCTTTGATTTTTGAGGGATCTATTTCTATACCGCGTTGGCTGACGACATATCCCAGGAGTTTTCCGGATGTTACCCCAAATGTGCATTTCTGAGGATTGAGCCTCATGTTGTACTTTCGTAGCCTTGCGAAGAACTTGCGAAGGTTTGCAATGTGTCCTTCTCTTTCCTTGGATTTGACGATCATGTCATCTACATATACCTCAACTTCTTTGTGCATCATGTCATGTAGGAGCGTAGTTGCGGTGCGTTGGTATGTAGCTCCGACGTTGATCAATCCGAATGGCATTACTGTATAGCAATATGTTCCCCATTGGGTGACGAATGCGGTTTTGTGCATATCTTCCATGGCCATCTTGATTTGGTTATAACCCGCATATCCATCCATGAAGGATAGTAATGCGTGGTCTGCAGTATTGTCCACTAATATGTCAATGTGAGGTAGAGGGAAGTCATCTTTTGGACTTGCTTTGTTTAAGTCCCTAAAGTCAACACAAACACGGATTCTCCCGTCCTTTTTGGGCACAGGTACTATGTTGGCTACCCAGTCAGAGTACTCGGAAACTTTGATGAACCCGTCTTTGAATTGCTTATCAACTTCTTCCTTAATCTTTAGAGCCCATTCTGTTCTCATTCGTCGAAGCTTCTGTTTCACAGGCTTGAAACCCGGCTTAATCGGAATCCTATGTTCGGCGATATCCCTGTCGATCCCTGGCATGTCTTTGTAGGACCAAGCGAAAACGTCTTTGAATTCATTTAGGAGGTCTATGAAATCGGCCCTTTCGGTAGAGCTCAAGGTAGTCCCTATCCTAAGTTCTTTGGGTTCTAATTCGGTTCCTACGTTGATGGGTTCGGTATCTTCTATTACTGGTCCCCCTTCCCCTTCTTGTAATATTTCTTTGGCTACGTAGGGAGGTATTTCGGTCAAGTCTGGGTCTTGGTCATCCTCAGTATCATCGTAAACAGAATTGCACTCGAAAGAACACAGAGAGTAAGCAGAACCTGATTTATTCATATTAAGATTTGAGTAAAGTTGAAACAAATGAGCCAACTGATCCATGGTCAGTGGCGGTAAAGGAACAGTAATTGGGGCATTCCCCGAATTACCGTGACTACTCGAGGCTAAGCTAGGAGAAACGAAGGGAGTGGGGATGACAACAGGAGTAGACTCTCTAATGACTTCTCTAGACTCCGACTCTGACTCCGACTCCGACTCGAATTCGTCGTCTTCTGGTTCTCCTTTGAACATCTCTCCTTCTCCAGTAGTGAGCTTGAAGAGCCTTCCTTGGTTGTTGGTCCACTTGATAGATTTTCTCCATCCTTTCTGCTGCTTTGTGTCGATTTCTGTGATCAATGCGGTGGGGTTGAAGCGATCGTCCTGAAGTATCATAGTAATGATCTCATCCTGCGCGGCCCTAATGAATCGGTCCTCTCCAAACAATAGGCTAACAGCTTGTTCGTCGAAGCAAGGTGCTTGACGGGTTTTGACGGTAGGAACCGTTTCGGGAGGAATGAAGTAGCAATCGTAAAAGATTTCGATTCCGGCTAACTTCCTCTCAAGATAATGCCAAGGTTCGGGAAATCCATGAAAGAGTTCTGGACTTTCTTCTTGAACGAAGTACCCATTTAAGGTGGGGAGATATGGTCTCATTTGGACTCCCACGTGCTTGCGATTTTGGACTTGAGCGAGCATTTCGAGAACTTCCTCAGTTGTGGGCTTGTATCCTAGCCCAAGTGGTATCCTTGTCGAGTTACCTTTCTTGTATGGTGCGAAGGTGTTCTTCCGAATTGGGTTCAAAGGCATTCCAGGGAAGTATCCCTGGGATTTGAGTATGTGGTTGACCACCAAGTTGGAGTAGGGATTATAGTATAAGGGTGCCAACTCACTTTCTATGACATTCACACTATGGAAGCCCCCAAGTTCGTATATGAGATCCGCAAGGACTTGATTGTTTGATTGCTTTTCGATTATTGCCTTGATGGGTGACGAGGTGATCGTCACAACTTTGCCATTTAGTGGGATCTTGATCTTTTGATGAAGGGTGGATGTTACCGCTTTAGAAGCGTGAATCCAAGGCCTTCCCAGTATATGTTGAATGAAGCTTCGATGTCCACTATTTGGAAGTTAACTTTTCGTTCGATTGGTCCCGTGGCTATGGTTAGGCTAGCAAGTCCAACCACTTTTCGTCGTGTACCGTCATATGCACGTACACCTTGATTTGTAGGAGTCCAATCCGACTCTTTCATGCCTAGTTTGTATGCCGTTTTGAGGGGTATGACGTTGATCATGAGCCATCATCTACCAAAGTCATTGGCACGTTCTTCTTTAGACAAATGACAGTGATGTATAGAGCAAGGTTGTGACTAGCGCCAAAAGGTGGCAAGTCTTCATCTGAGAAAGTAATAGGATTACTTAGCCTCGGTGATTCTTGGAAGACCAAGTTGACTACATCTTCGGGAGTGGAGTTATGCGCTACATTCAATTTGGCCAAAGCTTGCAGTAAAGCTTGGCGATGCGGAAATGAGCTTGCCACTAGTTGCCGTTTGAAAAGATCAGCCTTGGTCTTTTGTAATTGCTTGAGCAAATGGTCAGTGGGGTCATCTTCGTTATCATTTGGTGTGATGACATTGGTTGGACCGTTTTGAGTAGTGCTTTGATATGGGCGACCCGAACGAGTTAGGTGATCCACATCTTGGTCTTCACCATTTTGGACTATTTCCTTGACCAAGGAGTTTTCAATGAGGTATTCGTCTTCATCGTCATCGGCCCAAACCCCATTGATTGCAGCTAGTTCCTTCATTCTCACGATATCACCTTCTAGTTGTATGATTTGATCGACTAGTTTATCGACCACGGCGACTACTTCTTGCATAGTGGCATTTTGAGAGAAGATCAATGGTACACGTTCCTTAGGTATTGTATTGGGATGGCTTAAGGCCGTTACCATGTTTTCTAATTCCCACACTTGTCTATCTACACTCTTTGCCCATGCGATGAAGTCGGAAATGGTAGGGGAGATGGTAGAGTAGAGCCTTTCTTTCTCAATTGCATGAATTTCGTTTTCGGTGGGAGAAATTAGGTGTGAGCAATCTAAGGTAGATTCGTCACTTGTAATCACTAGAACTCCAAGAGGATTCTGAGTGTTGTTGGGCTTACCCCCTGGTGGAATTGGAAGTCGACCATCTTCGATCATATCTTGAAGCACGTGTTTCAACTTGTAGCATTTTTCTGTGTCGTGCCCCTTGCCCCTATGGTATTCGCAGTAGGAGTTTTCATCCCAGAACTTGGACTTCTTTTCGGGTTCGGGAGTAGGTCCAATGGGTTGGAGTTTACCTTGCTTCATTAGCCTTTTTAGAGCGTTGGAGTACGTGTCCCCAAGGTTTGTGAACTTCCTTGGTGAGCTAGTTTTCTTGGATGGCTCGAGAAGGTTAACTTCGTCGGTCTTGCTAGTAGAGCCGTATGAACGACTTGTGGACCCTTGATATCCTCGACCTATCGTTTTGGACAAGAGTCCTTTACGGATGTCATCTTCAATTCGTGTCCCTAGTACGGTTAAGTCCTTGAAAGTCTTGATGTTTTGATATCTCAAGTGACTGGCATATATGGGTTTGAGATTATCCACGAACTTTTCCACAAGAGTAGTCTCATCCGGGCGCTCAACTAGTTGAGTACTAGTCTTCCTCCACCTACTTAGGAAGTCGGTGAATCCTTCTTTGTCATTTTAGGTAAGAACCTCTAGAGTACGCATATTGACTTGGATCTCGGCGTTATCCGCGTATTGTTTTGAGAACTCGATTGCGGCGTCTCCCCAAGTAGCGACCTTTTTGTGATCTAAAGTGTAGAACCATTGCTTCGGGATGGTGTCGAGAGATGAAGGAAAGATCCTTAAGAACATCTCGGGTTTGATGCCTTTGATAGACATGTAGTCCTTGAAGGCGCGGATGTGGTTCAAAGGGTTCTCATGTCCTTTAAACTTAGGGATATCCGTCATGCTAAAGTTAGTTGGTAATTTGGAATTGACGGCTTCATACTTGCGATTGTTTTCCCTGTAAATGTCATCCCCCTTAAGGTACATCAATTGCTCCTCTAGGTATTGGAGTCTCTTCTCAGCTGCGGTTGCCCCTAGGGCAGGATTCTCGTCTTTAGATTCGTCATCGGAAAATTGTAGTACTTCACCTTTAAGGGGAGGCAACCTTCCCTCTACGTCAAAGATACGGCCTTCGATAAGTTCAAGGCGGTCATAGGTTTGTTCTTGAGTGATTTGCATTTGGGTTATCGCGGCTAGGATTTGATCATTACTTTCTTGAATTTGCTGAAGGTTTGTTTCATCACTTGACCCAGGCATCTTGGAAACTGGATAAGAGATCGGCGATGAATCAAAACACGATCGACCATTCTAGCACACTTGCTAAAAGAGGAAAAGCTTTGACTCGTGAAGTGGGTGTGTGCCACTTGCGTTGAGTGAGTTTTGAAGAAAGACAAGGTCTTTGAAAATGTGTGTCCTAGCCAACTGTAGTGTAGTTGTAGGAGTGGACTCGAAGTGAGGTTTTGAAATGGGCTTGTGGCCCGAATTTTGACTTGACAAACGGACAGAGTCTTGACCGGATTTTTTTTGCGCTAATTGAAGGCCCTATTTTTTTCGAAATTTTGCTTTGAAAATAAGGATTTTGATTTTTTGAAAATTCGTCATGGTTTTGTTTAGAAATGGTGATCACGTAAGGTTTACACATTTATACAAGCATTATAACGGGATGCTGAGTGCATTTAGAAGGGTTTTGGTTTAAAGGGTAGGTTGCCATACCGAACCATCAAACCCGAAGTCTGTGGAGAGGCTCGTGCCAAACAAGAGTAAGGCCGATTCCTAATCCATTTCCTCAAGTAGTGAAGGCCCTTGATACAAACAAGAGTAAGCATCATGGTATGGATGACGTCAATCGCTATCCATCCTTAGGCCCAAATAAGAATTAGGACCGTTTAGACGGGACGATTGGTCGAATGGGTTGGGTTGGGCCTAGGAAGGCCGAATAAACGGTCTAGGAAGACCGAGTTATGAAAACCGACAATTGTCTTGTACAAACTTATTCCCTAACCTTGTTCAAGTTTCACCCTTGCTACACGTAAGTGTAATGTCCCCAGCGGAGTCGCCAAACTGTGGACAGCGGGCCGCCCACGGGGGCGCTTGGTGAGAAACGGGGAACAAGCGTTTGCATTTTGTATGGAGTCGCCACCAATTTTTATGGGAAATTGGAACCGTTCGAATACCTCGTGTCATGTCAAGACACAAAGTAGTGACATGAACACTAAGCAATCGTTACCCTTAGCATTCTATGTCTAGAATGACTCTCGTGGATGCCAATGAACACGGGTGTTCACAGAGATCTGGAGTAAGGGGTGAGGGTACGTATTAGGAAGCTCTTTTGATCGAACACCTAATCCCGCCCGCCTCGATAGCGGCCTCTACTAATGATTAGGGAAATTATTCGTACTCGATATATTGTCGGCTATATGCATGCAATGCAACATCCATTAGATTAATCCTAGCATGTGAAGAATTGACTAAGTCGGTGAAACACGTAGTTAGCATACAATTGGGTCGAAGTAGGATTTAATGTTCAATTACATGTGAAAGCATACAAATGATAAAAGAAATACAATAATTATAAATTACAAAAATGAAAATTACAATAATTACATTGGATTAGGCGATTTATGTCGAAAATACCTTTAAAACGGATAATTTGATAAAAGAATAAAAAAAAAAAGAATCAAATAAATTACGAACAGAATTAGCGATATTACGATTAATAGTTAGTTAATACGTAACCTAATTAATCTAGGTCAAGGCGAAAAAGAGTTCGAGAGACAATTCATCCTGGAACAAAGCGCAGAGAGATTGCGCCCTGGAAGAAGAGCGCGGCGATTCTTTGCGTCGTTTCCAAGGGTGAGTTCTCGTCGTGTTTGAAACGCAACTCGTTAATGTTACTTAATGGATTGATTGCTATAATTACTCGGATGAAAGTGATTAATAGGTTATTTAACATATGAATTAGTCATAAAAACAGTAAACATGAATGAGGCGGATTCAAACGGATTAATTACATGAAAGGGGCGATGTTAATGAATGATTAATTAGTGACATCGGTGAATAGAACAAACTAAACATGATGAATTAATGACAAATTAATGACGAACACGTGAATGAACAGATGAAAACTATATCAATGACGAATTCCAGAAACTCAATAGGAACAAATTGAATCTCTAAAATCCGGGTTTGAATTTAGTGACGAAAACCCGCAAATATGAATTATTTGGGATTTAAGTCGGATTAAAACATGTTAAAGATGATGATTAATATGATACAATATACATGTGAATATTAAATGATAATGAACGAATAATTTAAGAAAACAAGTGAAAAACAAATAAACCAAGACGAATTACAGAGGACGAAGAAGAAGAAAAGAAGCAGGAACTGCGGCAGCTTCACGAAGAGGCGCAGCAGGAACTGCGCTCCTTCGAAGAGGCGCAGCAGTTGCTGCGTCTTTTCTCGACGTCTGTCTACTGGAAATCCGCAAAAACAGGTTTGAAAGACGGTTTTAGAAATCGATTTTAACGGTGTTTTCGACATAAATCTTACAATGGTGATACGATAATTAAAATGCAATAAATAAATAAGGATTATACACCCTCAGACTTACATGTTGACGGAACGAGATGAACTAAGAATCGACTAGTGAATGCTCGACGCGAATGCAAGGAAAGAGTGCCCTCGTGAGAGGAAAACGATTGAAACAAATTGATTAATTAGATTGATTGAGTGTAGTTGGTCAAATTGGTCGGTCATGCAACGGAAAGGCTGGTACCCGGAAAGATCCGAGCTTACGTGGTCGGAAGTCCAAGCACGTAGGCGCCAATTAGTAAGAACGAAGTCTAGAATGCAAAGGGAGAAGAGAAGGGCGGACACTCGCGTGAGAAATATGAGGAACGAAAGCTCCTATTTATACTAATCACGTGAAGGAATAGGGTTTCGGAGACTCTTTGGAAGTGAATCTCGGAAAGATATGAAAAAAGATACGTAAATCATGCAAAGAAGGGCCTTGGGAAGAGGCGCACAAGCCCTGCGTCCCTTGGAAGAGGCGCAGCACTGCTTGCGTCTGTTCCCGAGAGGTTTCCTCCGGCTGAAGAAAGATTTCCGCGTTTGAGTTATGGTAGGACGGAAATAATTCGATTATCTTGTAAATATTGCGGGATATTATTTGCCAAAAGATAAAATTTGTAAAATATGGAATAGAAATATCCGGAACATTCCAGAACATTCCGACTCGGGATTTAACAAAACTATCGAAAAATGGAGACGGTTTTTGACCCGGACTCAAATGTACTCTAATTACCGCCAAAACGACCGTATCGGGACGTAGATGACAACTAAGAGGTTGACATTAATATTTGAGCAAACACTTGACGATAATCTTACGAACTGTCATAAATCGTTCCGCGAATCAAACATGCGGCCCAATCATCACCGGGTGGTTTGCGGGAGGTGCAGAAACGAGGTGTCTACAGGTATACGTCGAGGTTCCGGAGGATTATCCACTGCCCCGGTCCTTCCAGCACCGTGTCAATTTGCGGTGTGAGAGTCGGGGGGAGCGTGAGAAATATGTCTCCCGGAATAAGCTTAAGATGGACGCCTTGAAGGTCTATCTCAATGAGGACGAAAGGCGGGCAATGAAGCTGTTTGAGGCTGAGAAGGATGGGACGCCGAAGGGATGGATGCCCCGACGCGAGATCATTCTTCGGATGAGCTGCGTCTGCACGTCGGCCTCATACCGGCCCTCGAACAGGGTGAGTGGGGTCGGTGTGAGGCCCATCTCTGCTTTTAATGTTTCTGTTTTTGAACTTTGATTTATTTCTTTTACTTAACTCTTGCTTCGTTTCCTTTGCAGACCGCTTTGACCCGGAACTATCTGTTGACGTCCTCGAGAGGTTGGGACTTGACAAGAATAGGAGAGTTGTTGAGTTGCATCCTAAGGCCGCGGCACGTGATCGCAGACCGGCCCCAAACGAACTCATGGATCAGCAGTTGAAGGTTTTGGATGCGGGGGCGGCTCAGAGGAAGATCGCCGGTAACGTGCCGCGCCGAAAGCCAAGAGCAACGTCTACGGCGGCGACGGCATCAACTTCAGTTCAACCTTCAATCCCTGCAGTCCAAAAGGAGAAGGTGGTGGTCGTTGTTGATGTCGAAGAGGAGGTCACCGTTGCAGAGGAATCTCCTCTTTTACGTAAGAGAAAAGAGACAGCGTCTGCTGCTGCCGCTGCTACTGCTACCGAGGCCGGCAAAGAAATGGGTTCTCCAACCAAGAAGGCCAAGCTTGGTACAGATCTAACCTGTGGCTCAGATTTAGCTGGTTCATTAGGCGTTCCTGATGACAGGCTCTCTGGCATGTCAATGAATGTTGACATGGATGCTTTGTCCGAATTTTTTGTAGATCAACCGCCGCCGTCTACCGGTCCCTCTGAATGGCGATTAGAGAAGCGGCCTGTGCAGACGGGTGATAAGAATGCCGCCGTCGTCTCCTCCTCCCCGAAGCCTTCCCCCGCCCAGATTAGGAAGATGCTGGCGAAGTGGGCTGACGTGGCCGGTGCTCACATTATGGAGCAAGAAAAGGTCATGGCTGAAGCTGCCCCTGTGCTTGAACGGCTTAGGCTTGAGCTTGATGCTTCTAAGCAAGAGGCCGAGAAGGCGAAAGCTCAGGGAGGATGCTGAGAAGGCGGTCCTAGCCGAGAGGGCCAAGGTTGAGGCTACGGAGGCTGACGCCGCTAAGCTGCGGGAGGAGCGGGACAAGCTTCAGCGCTTACGACTTTCTTTGTTGGTAAGAGGGAAGAATGGAAGTCTCTGTATTTGGCTCGCCGAAGGCACACAGAACACAAGGGCTATCCTCGCCCGAAGGAGGAGGACATTGAGACGCTCCAAACGACGTCATCCCTAACATGTGCGCCCAATACCGGACCAGGCCGAAGAAGCTACCAGGGAAGTAATCGAGAGCTCTTTCCCGACGGCTCCTTCCCGTGGCAAAAATTTGACCACCGCTTGATGATAAGGCGGTCACTGAGGAAAAAGGTCATGGAGGAGGCGGGGCGAAGAAAGCCGCCGAGGAGGTCGCGAAGAAGGCGGCCCACGCCGAAAAGGTGAAGGCGGCCAGGGGAGGAAGCGAGAGGGCAAAGGCAAACAAGCCGCCAAGTCGGCTCGGGTCGCCCATCGATGGTGATGCCGCTATCGCTGCGCGATGGCGAGCAAAAACAGGCATAGGGAGACGGGCGGTCGTCACCGGATTCACCCGCCCTTCGACGCTTTCACTGTTCGGGGCCAACTATTGAGCCTTTCCTCCCCGCCATCTTTTTTTGGCGCTTTCAATTCTCATGTCCGTAACCTTTTCTTTGTACCTTTCCCCTTTTTTTTGTTGAACTTTGGTAGGTAGTGTTTAGGCTATCCTTATGGGGACTACCGTCGACTTTTTCTTGTATTACTGTGAACATTTTTAATAAGAGTTTGTTTATTTTGCCTCTGGCTTGGCCGAGGTCTTTATCTCATTTTCGTCTGAGTTGTCTCCTTGCGTTTTTAACATATTGAGTGCTTTTTGTTTTTACCTTCGGCCTGGCCGAGGCAGTTAGGATACACATCTCAATTGTACTTAAACGTCTTTAAACATGTTGGCGTGTCGGTCGCTTCCTCCTTCACTCTCGGCCCTAGCCGAGGCGTCAGATTTGAGCTTCCCAACCGCCGTTGTGAACATGTTAGCGTATCGGTCGTTGTGTCCCCGTCACTCTCGGCCCGGCCGAGGCACCGGGGTTACTGGCGCGACAATTAAAGATCTGTAGACGTGTTGATCGCTTCCTCTTTCACTCTCGGCCTGGCCGAGGCGTTCGATTTGCGTTTCTCAACCGTACTTATACGTTCCTAAGCATGTTGGTCGTTGTGGCGAGTAACAACTGCTGTGGGCAAGTCGCGTTTCCCTCGTCACTCCCGGCTTTGGCCGAGGCAACCGAGTTTACGTTTTGACTGCTTTCCGTATCTATAGACATATTGATCGCTTCCTCTGCCACCCCGGATTGGCGGGGCGCTCATTTTTGCGTCTCAACAAAGTGCTTATACGCTTTTGTACTTCGGGAGTGACCGCACGCTTTGGCCGCGGCGTCCACTTTGGTAGGACTATGGAGGGGGATTCTTCATTTTGATGGAAAACTTGGAACACTTTTCATTAGATATAATCATACGTTGGGATGCCCACAACGGTCTCGGACACCTCCGCCGCTATACGAAGTATTTTCTAACGTTGTCGGTGTTCCAGTGGCTCATTAGAGGCACACCCTCCATGTCTGTCAGCCGGTATGTACCCGGCCTCATTTCTTCAACCACTTTGTAGGGTCCTTCCCAGTTGGCCGTCATCTTGCCATGGATGTTTCCTTTGTTGGTGGCGGCCGACTTTCTTAGGACTAGATCTCCTACTCTTAAGTCCCTTTTGTGGACCCTTCGGTTGTAGGCTCTTCTCATTCTGTTTTGGTAAACGGTTAAGTTGAACCGTGCCGTGTCTCGACTTTCTTCGACCAGGTCTAGGGAGGCTTTCAAGCCTTCCTCATTTTCGACTGGGTTAAAGGTTTGCGTTCTGAATGTCGGCACCGATGCTTCAATTGGTAGGACGGCTTGCACCCATAGACAAGGTGGAATGGACCGTATCCCGTTGCTTCTTTCTCCGTGGTTCTAAGGGACCACAGACGCCGGTAGTTCATCACCCACCTTCCCTTTAGATCTTCAACCTTCTTTTTCAGCCCGTTTAGGATTGTTTTATTAGCTACCTCCGCCTGCCCGTTGCTCTGAGGGTGGCAGACGGAGGAGTATGCAAACTTGATACCGAGTTCTTCTAGCCAGTTCATCACCGTGTCACTCCAAAACTCTCGGCCGTGGTCAAATACCATGACTTGGGGTAACCCAAAACGAGTTATGACGTTCTCCCAAATCACCTTTCTTACGGCCGTGGTTTTGGCAGTCTCATGCGACGACTTCGACCCATTTGGTGAAGTAATCAACGGCGACGATCAGGTACTTCCTTCCTCCGGAGGCCGTCGGAAATGGCCCTAATAAATCCATCCCCCACTGTGCAAATGGTAAGGGGCTAAGTACTGGCTGCAAGTCTCGGGAAGGTGCATGTATCACCGGAGCATGCATCTGACAATTCTTACACTTCTTGGTCTTAGTTCTGGAATTTTCAAGCATGGTAGGCCAGAAGTAGCCGGCTCGGAGAGCTTTGTGGGCTAGCGTTCTTGCCCCCATGTGATGTCCACAGATGCCTTCGTGAATCTCTCGTCAATGAGTTCCGCGGTGGGCCGACACATTTCAAAAGTGGTCTTATCACAGACCTTCTGTATAGTTCTCCTTCGAACACCAAGTATCTTGCGGCGATCCTCTTTATCTTCTGAGAGAGACTGCGGTCCTTCGGTAACTCTTTTGTTAGTTTGTATTTCATTATCGGAGTCATCCACGTCGTCTCGGCTTCTATGTCGCCTACCATGCCGACGGTCTCAGTGATGCTTTTAGCATTCCCGATATCCACCAAAGACGGTTCGGTGACATTCTTGATGGTTGAACTGGCCAGTTTTGAGAGAGCGTCGACTCGGTTGTTCTCAGACCTAGGGATGCATTGGATTTGGAAAGATTTCAATTTTGCAGTGTCAGCTTTTACTCTTTCCAGGTATCTTACCATCCCATCGTCTCGAGCCTCATACTCTCCTCTGATTTGGTTAGTCACCAATAGTGAGTCTGTCTTCAACACAATGTGTTCCGCCTCGCGCTCTAGCTAGCTCGACTCCGATTATCACCGCCTCGTATTCGGATTCGTTGTTTGAGGCCGAGAAGGTAAATTTCAAGGCATACTCAAACTCGTCCCCGTTTGGGCTGATGATAAGGATGCCGCTCCCCGAGTTGTTTGCCGTAGAGGACCCGTCGGTATATACTTCCCATACGCCGGGCCGGGATTCTTCTTGGTATGTGCACTCGGCCGGGAAGTCCGCAAGTGCCCGCCCCTTTATCGAGGGCCTCGGCCTGTATTGAATGCTGAAGCCGGATAGCTCTATTGCCCATTTGATGAGCCTGCCGGATTGTTCAAATTTTTCCAATGTTTTCTCCAATGGTTGGTCGGTTAAGACCGTCACAGGATGCGCGTCGAAGTAAGGTTTCAGTTTCCTTGCGGCAACGACGACAGCAAAGGCTGCTTTTTCAATCAGTGGGTAATTTCTTTCGGCGGGCAACAGTGTATGGCTGACAAAGTAGATTGGGTGTTGCTGCTTGTCTTCTTCTCTAATGATTACCACACTGACCGTGGCCGAGGTAACTGCTATGTATAGATATAGCGTCTCCCCCAGCATCGCCCTGGACAGGGTTGGGAGAGTTTGAAGATGAGCTTTCAGTTGCCTGAAAGCTGTGCTCTGTTCCTCCCCCCAGCTGAAGTCTTTATTCCCCTTCAACACTTTGAAGAATGGGGTGCTCTTGTCGGCTGACCGGGAAATGAAACGGGCGAGAGCCGCCATACTCCCGGTCAACATCATAACTTCTTTTCGATTCCTCGGCTCCGGTAGGTCCAGTATTGCCTGGACTTTCTCTGGATTGGCATCAATTCCCCTGGCGCTGATAAGCACGCCGAGGAACTTACCTGCCCGGACACCGAAGTTGCATTTCATTGGGTTAAGTTTCATCTTGTATTTTCTAAGTGAACAAAATGTTTCACTCAAGTCGGCCAAGTGCTCGCTGTCAGACTTGCTTTTTACAATAGCATCGTCGACGTAAGCCTCGATGTTTCGCCCTTTTTGATCTTGAAACACTTTGTCCACCAGCCTAGTGTAAGTTGCACCAGCGTTTTTCAAACCGAACGGCATCATTTTATACATGTATGTGCCGTGTATGGTGATGAATGCGCACTTAGGCATGTCTTCTTCGGCCATGAATACCTAATGGTATCCTGAGAAAGCGTCCTTGAAACTTAGGTATCAACCTAACATCTTTTGCGTCTCTTAAATAAGATGTTTTGACTTTTGATCATATCTAAATAAATGATTAGACATAAGATGTAAATATTAAGACCTTATAACCAATTTTTTTTTAACTAAGTTAATTACCCCGTTGCAACGCACGGGCATCCAAACTAGTTAACTAATATTTTCAGTTAAAACCAAATCAATTAAGCTAATTTTAGTTTAATCTAACTTAAATTAACTTGAACAAACTTAAAAGACTATCTTATTCAATTTTGTCATTAAATAATGTGTATGAGAGTTTCAAACATGGTCATTGTCAAACCTATCAACCAATAGTAACTAGTTTTATTCCCGTGCAAAAATTGCACGGGATTGAATTATCCAATATTTAACGAAATGCATAAATATAAAATTAAAGTTGCACATAACTATAATTTAAAATAAGATAAATATAACTCAAATATAATATTAAAAATAAATAATAACACATCAAATAATGATGCACTCATATGATATAATGCAAGACACGAAGTATATTATTTATCCTTTACAATAAATATAAACGGAAGTGAAAATAGATATACTCCATATAACATTTTCTAACATTAAAAAATATAAGGCCCATATATATTAAAAAAGAGTTCAGAAAAATAACCATCCATCTTCATAAATCCATCTTAGTAAATAATCCAATAGCTTAATATCCCAAAATTTTTATAAAATCATAAACCTAGACCCATAAATTAACTCATCTACTCCCTCCGTAAACCTAAAGAATTTACTACATTATTTCTCTCTTCAATTGTCCCTCTTTTTTTCTCTCCGACAACAAACAAAATTGTACATTTTCCACAACAAAAACTCTAATCTGAATTCTTATAATAACATGAGTGGCACAATATAACTCATTTTTCCCAAATCAATTAGCCCCCAAATTCAATCCAAGTTGTTAAAACACCTTTTTAATCTTTTTGTCTTTCATTTTTCACTCCCTTTTCTCATTTTCTTTAACTTAAGTTTATGGTGGATTTTTTACCCTTTAAATCTTTAATGCAAAAAAGGTTTAAAAAGAAATGGAGGAAGGTGTTGTTTGATGATCATCAGTGAAAACCCAATAAAAGTGTTAATCTTTCTCATATTTTTGTTATTTTTATATTAATTAATTAATGTAGAGCTAACACCCATTAATAACTTTGATACTTGATCATTGTATATTAATTTTGTTATGATATCAATTGCAAAAGTCATTGTTCTTACATTGTATCGTTTTACATTGTATCGTCACATTGACAGAGGTTAATTAGTTGATTGATCCTATGAAATGAACGTACATAGTGATGTTCGAGTTAATTTATCAATAAAGAAGACAAAGTTTTATATTTCCAGTTATTTATCCAATTATATAGACTTTGTAACAAAAATAATGCATAGTTGTCTAGAAAAAAATGAACATAAAATAATGCATTTTATATTCTACGGAGTAGCAAACAAATACTACACAAATTCTCAAATTAAATTGAATGTAGAACGTGGGTAAGAAATTTAGGACCCACCTTTAGAAAAGTTTTTTTCTCCCCTTAAATTCAGCAGCCAATTAAAAGTCAAGAAAAAACTTGGCTTTTATACTAAGGTAGATAAGGAAAATGCAAATTCTCATTTGTAATGGGCTCTTTTTCGTCACAAATTATGACGGATCTAAATGTGACCAGTTTAAAGAGAAAATGTTACCATTATTTGGTAGGTAATATTTTATGAGTGGAGCCATCACAATTTGTGGTCGTCACAAAAGAGACCAAATGTATTAAACCATTAATATTTTTAAAGAAAGATTGATAAGTCGTAGAACACGATTTAGTTTGGCTTCTTTTCCTTCATAAACTTATTTGCGACCAGTTCATGTATCAACAAATAAATTATTGAAACACTGCATGATCAAAAGGTTTGACAAATTGTTATTATTTGTATGTTACATGGCTTATGGCTTAATCAATACTCGTACTGAGTATTAACGTACGCAAATATGCAATTTACTCATATCAGTCATATGATATTCAATATTGTGTTTTGATCCTCCGTTTTAGATCGACGCATATGCTAGTCCTAATATATGATTATTATAAGTCTATTTAGAGTTTTAGATAGAATTGTCTATATGCATTATTACTTGTTAGCTATGTTAACGTTGTATATCTTTAATTTTTTTTTTTTTTTGGTGTTCTATCTTTAATATTTGTGGTATGCGAATGTATTTCACAAATATTAGACTCTGATTTCTTAAAGGTCTTTCTGAAAAGTCAGAATCTTTATAGAATATAAAATATCTCATAATATATTTTGAATTATATTAGACTTATTTTTAAAGTATAAAACTTCTATTTTAGTGGAGGATATTGTCTTAGATGAAATTCTAGGTTAATGAACTTTGAATTTGTCTAACGCTCTTGTGTAAATAGTATCTTAGTATACAAGTATGCAATTAGTTAGCCAATTCTGAAAGGATGATAGCTTTATAAAAAAATTCTCCCAAGCCCCTAAACCTTCAGCTTGTTCCTGAATGAAAAAGGTAACATTTTTTTTTTGGATATTGAAATTAGTCGCAAAGAACATGATAATCATGATAAGCAATTAGCAGTACTTTCACCATGTCACCATAAACGCAATATCGAACTGAAATAATGCTAATATTTATAAAGAGAAATCTATTATGATCGTTGATATATGTATATATAAGATCAACAAAGGGAAAACAATATATGGTTCAAGTATATATGCCAATTTTCGTTGAATATCTAATGATATTAGCTTGCATAAAATGAAAAATATCATACATTAGCAAGTCTACTAATTGCTTTTTCAAGAGAAAAATCATAAAGGCAAAGAAAAACTACAAAAAAATTGTGTGATATATCAAAGAAAATCAAGGTGGATAGCTACATTTTACTTTAATTTGTAGTATAGTTAAAGCTTTTATATTTAACTCCAAACTCCATAGTATAAATAAAAAAAAATTAAAATATAAACTAAATTATCACTTTGTATATTTAGATTGACGAATAATTCCCTAGCATTATATCGCTTAATGATAATTGCATTATGTCTCTTACTCAAATATAAACTACTACACTCGGATAGTATGTACGGATTAACATGATGCATCTGCCATACGCCCATACATATCAAATTTATGGAGTATCAATTTACACGTGTATGAAAAATGAGATAGCGTCATCCGGTGGTACTTAATATCATTACCACCGAGATATTTCTTTAAAATTCAGCCTGATTTCGACTTTTTCATTTTAATAAGTTGATTTATTAGAAAGGGTAAAAATGAAAGTTTAACTTGCTTTAAGCCGAAATTAGCAAAAAAAAAAAACACAGGTGTATAATGGCCGGAGACTACTCGCGTTTTTTAAGATAGTCTGGAGTAAGCAATTAAAGCCCAAAGTATATGTCGTGATTGCCCTGATAGGAGTTTACATTCAATCTTATCTTATCTTAAGGTAAACATTAGGGACGTTAAAAACAGTGCTATAATTCATCATATTCAAAGTGCTATAATTCAATCTATCTTTATGCTAGATTTTTTAAGTTTTCGATTGTTTGTACCGCTAACTCTCTGTACCTTAGTTAGCTTAGTTGTGCACAAATCTCTCTTTAATCTCCATAATTTACCATAAACGTATCCTTTACAATATTAGGATTCCAATTATGCGACCAAGTATTGCGTCCAATTGATTTCAGTCGCTAAGTAAAAAAGATGGTTGTAAAAATTTTGTCATCACTTTTTTAGAAACTTGATCCTATTACATTAGGATCCTATTACATTAGGATCGTTCACAATAGTGGGGCATTATTAACTTATCGGAAATTTCTCATGGTGCCTCTTAATTTTATCAGATTTTACATGGTATTCCTACTTTTAAGAATCTGTCTATAATACCCTTAATGTTTCATTTTTGTGCAAATGGTACCTCCTAAGATAATGACTGTTAAATTTTAATGATGTAGCAATGAATTAGTAATAAAAATTAATAATAAATATGAAATAAAAATGAAAAGCAAGGGTATCATAGGAAATCTGACAAATTTAAGAGGTATCACGGGAAATTTCCGTAACTTTTAGTTACTAATTTATCGCCACATCATCAAAAATTAACCTCCATTTAACGACCGTTACATTAGAGGTACCATGGGCACAAAAATAGAACCTCGAGATACCATAGACAGAGTCTTAAAAGTAGGGGTACCATGGAAAATCTGACAAAATTAAGGGGTACCATGGGAAATTTCCATTAATTTGTTATATGCTTTCCAAATAATGTCTATTCTCGTTGTTCCCTAGCCCTCTTCGATAATCTTCCCATCTCCTAATAAAAAACAAACAAAATTATTAGAAAATCATATTATAAAGGATTATTTAACATAAATACTCTATACTATTAGTGACCTTCTCAAACTAATCCGAACTTTGTTTTATTTCAGAATAAACTCAACTATTAATACCTTATTCTCATAATAGATTCGGTAACCTACTACCTGCTAATCAAGTCATATCATTTGATAATATCTCATTACCATCAACTCTTCCATCATTAAAATTTAGTTCTTTAATTACCATTAACCCCAACCATAAACACCATTACCACCGACACCGAGGTACCAAACTCCACCACCACCACCACCCCAATGGCTTACGGCCTCAACTCACTAGACTTACCGCTAGCGTCAAGCACCAGTACACGACCATAACCACCAACCTCAATTGCACTCCACAATTTCTCTCTCCACTCCATCATCCACCTGCATCACCCCTAAGCCACACGACGCCGCCGCGTTAACCGCCTTCTATTCGCACAAATCCTTGCTAGTAAATCTCCATTTTTGCGGATTTCGTACTCATCTGGGGAAATTAAGTGATTTTGGGGTTGACTCAAGTGGGGAAAGTGATTTCGTACACAAGTCATCGCTATTAAATCGCCGCATCCAATGACATCGCCGCTCTTCATGCATCTGATTTTCTGACTGATTTCGGGGTTGTTTCAATTTGGGGAAATGATTTGATTTGAATACCACATTTCGTGTATGAAGACGGAAGAAGCTCGATGCTTAATTTGAGTAAGATGTTTAATTTATTGTAATGCTTATTGTTAGCAGGTATTGGTGTATAAATATTGCTCTAATGCTTATTGATAAGAATGGACTGATTTAGAAGGAAAACAATTGAGGAAAAAGATGGAAGGCAGGGAGGGAGTAGATGACGATTGAAAGAGTAATTAGGAAAATTCGGTATCTTTTAACCTGTAATTTTTTTTTAATTATATGACACGTCATCTCTTAACCTGAGATAATGAGTTAAGCCTAAGATAAGGGACTGAACTTTGCTTATGTTTTCCATCAAGGACCTAAACTTCAAAATTTTCCAGTTAAGGAACTCTTGTCCAACGCCGTCACATTTCCGTTAAAAATCAAACATGCTGGACTTATAGCCTTTCACAAGTACCTGTGGGACCCACTGAAAATAAAGATTTTTTTTGACAAAGGTACTGAAAATAAAGATGGTTAACAAAGTTTCTTGCAAAAGTAAAACTCCAATGCATGAACACCCAAATGACTAAACCTATAATCTAAAACGATGGTCATGTCCATCAGTCCATATCTCGTAACCTCTCTTCTTCATTCATCCTCCATGAATAACGATACATAAAATAACTAGTCCCTTCTGTTTTGCTTCATTGCTCTGTCAAACACTTGTTAAGAAGGATTGTTCTCTTTGTAGTACGTAATATCTCTCAGGCTCTCATAATTTTTTTCATCAAAATATATGAGCGAAGTTTTTTATGACATAGCAAATTATAATGAAAGAAGTGTTTTAGAAAATGGAACAGTTTAGTTTAGTTGTGTTTGGAAATTTTCCTCATTAAATTTTAGCAATAATCGATGGAGAAGTTAGTCGAGGATGAGAGAAACTCTCACAAAAGTTCTTATAAATGATGACAAGAACGGCACAAATTCGTGGTTTAAGGCGGGTATATTATCTTTACGTCTTGAATAAGAATGGGGTCAAATAAATAAATGAGACGAAAAAGCAAAATGCCCCGGAAATGACAACGCTTGTTCCATCTAGCTGTATCACCTCTATGGATAGTATTTTGTTGTTTGCACTTACGATTAATATGTTCGTCTTAATGGAGACTAACTATATGAACGAAAATACTATACAAAGAATACTGTAATGTATCTCCATCTTTCAAGCCTCTACAGCTTTATGCTTTCAAGAAAAAAAATTACTCTTCATTTTGGTTGGAGAGAGGCAGGGGCGGACCCAAAATTTTGGTACAAGGGGGGCACAATTTTTTTTTTTAACAAATTATCTTCCATTTTACTTTGTATAAGGCACTTTATACATATTATAAATTATTTTTTCTATAAAATATAAAAAATTAATGAGCTAAATATTGTTTGTACATCACAAAAAAATCTTAATTATTTACTCTTTTACAAAATATAATTTATAAAATGTCTTATATAAGATAAAACATAGTTTACTTAAATATTAAACATTGAACACTAGTAACTTAGTGGTTCAAACATTGACATTCTATATTGAAGGTCTTGGGTTCGAATCTTGTGGAAAACAAATTTTTGGCTAAAAAAACTGACTGTGGAGATGGGCTATGGGCCTAAAGCCCATAAATAAACTCAAGAGCTTCAATATAGAAAAGGCTGGTTTGGGGAGTCGAACACTAGACGTCCCACAATGGATTTAAGTCTTCTACCAACTGCGCTACAATAGTTATTTGACAATTATCTGCACATATAAATATATATTCTTGGAATTTCATGGGAGGCACGTGCCCACCCGGGCCCCCCCAGATCCGCCCCTGGAGAGAGGAGACGAACAAGGCAATGGAGATTTAAGAAGGAAATAATTTTATCCCTACTGCTTTTATATTACATTGGGCCCACTTTTACATTGCAAACGTTAGCATTTGGCGTTAAAATTAACGGAAATGGGGAATGAGGTCCTTAACTGTAAAATTTAAATGTTTAGATCCTTAACTGGAAAAAATTACATAGTATAGGTCCTTGTCTTACCCTTTACTCCTGAGATAATAGGTTACAAAATACCTCGGTTTATTGCGAAAAGATAGGTGTAATAGTGCGGTTTATTTTGGGATTAAATGAAGTTCGGATTATTTTAAGAAGACCACGTATAGTTTGAGGTATTCTTATTAAATAACCCTATTATAAATTTATAATAGCTTAGCTATACAATAAGCAATGTAAATTGTAATACTCCCTCCCTCACAATCATTTACTTACCTCTACTTAAAATACTCCTACAAAAAATTAATCTCTACAAATTTTCTCATCTATTGTGCTGTCGTGGTTGTTAACCCTTTTTCAAACACAATTTAGTTACCCAAACACTTGCACAACATACAAAATCAATATGAGCTAAATGAATGAGACGAAAGAATATATATTAACTCAAAATTATCCCAATAACTCTAAAAACAGTAAAAACGATACCGTTTATCAAACATATACCTTCTTCATTGGATCTATTTGAAAAATTGTTTCATTAGTAACGATCGTATTAACCCTCAACCTTATATATTACCTGAAATAACTGGCTAAGTTATACACTCGATCTCATATTGAACCTCATATTGTACCTGAAATCACTAACCAAATTACAATATTAGTACTTTAGATAGACTATATAGCAGTATTAGTACTTTAGATAGACCATATAGTAAGAATATGAGACAATATAATCATAATTTATAAGACAACAAACAATATAATCATAATTTATAAGACAGCAAACAATCACATTATGAGTAAAGCAAATAATACGCTACATCGAAGAAAATAAGCCAAAAAATAAAGAGGAATATGACGGCTGCAAAATTGAATTTGCAAATAAATAAATTGATCAAACAATGAGGAAGTGAGGAACGTAAGAAAGAAAAAACTGGAAATAAAATATGGTTGGTAGGATAATCAATTAATCCTACCACATTATATAAGGTGATATATTTCGGTACTATTTTTACAATTTGTATCTCTCTCAAACTCTATTGTATAAATTCTTTATCTTTAAAGATTATTAAATTTTAATTTTAGACTTATTTGATACATTAATATATTACTTTTATTTTTGATATTTATTTATATATATTATTATTTTAATTAGAGTGTTTCAAAAAACTGGAGTCTCTAGAATTGCCTGAAAAAAGCCTCTTTTATATATATACTAAATTTAATGTTCGGGCAATGCCCGGGCCATTTGGTAAAGAGTCTTTATAATCAATTGTTACATCTTCAAAATCAACTATGATGATGTCTTGTCCATAATGGTTAAGATGAAACACAAATACTTAGCGGAGATGATATCTCAGTAAGTTATTGAGTGATCACTCTAACTGTTTTTTTATCATCTTATTGTTATCGTGGGGGCAAAGTAACTCTTTATACTTATATTATATTCATAATAAGTGTACGATATAATGGCTTTTAGGTCTTGTTCTTTTCGGCTAAAAAAAGTTGAACTGAACTAAAAATAGCTGAAGTAAGAGTTAATTTTTGAAAGATGAGTTGAACTGAACTGAATGTAGCTGAAGTAAGAGTAGTTAGGCCTTTTTCTTTCTTGGTTGAATAAAGCCGAGCCCGAATGAAACCGAGTTGAATCGAATGAAATCGAGTTTAATTAACTAAATGAAACCGAAATAATCAAATTTAGCTGAAATAAGAGTTAATTTGTGAAGTAATGAGCTGAACTGAATAGAGTTGAACTGTACTGGAATAAACTAAAATTAAATCAGAAAGAACAGATACTATTTTATGAAAAGATGAGTTGAACTGTATTGAATGAAGTGAGCAAAATGAGAACGGAGTGCTATTGTACATGCTATCTCGTATATAAATAATACATAATGATAACAGTACGTAAAGTTAGTGATGGATAAGGAACATAAATATACAACGAAACCCGATAAAATACTATAGTTGATAATAAAAAATTAGGCAAGTAAGATGGTAATCTACTCATTTGCAAATCTCTTACTCATATGTTTTAGGACCCATTACACGGTTGGAATGAAAATAAAGGTTGTGGATTACTATTATATGTAGTTTTTATTAGCCTTTTGTTTACTACTCAACTTCTTGTCATAGGGAAAATTATCTTATCTTATTATGAGGTTTTTTAATTTTCTTTTTTATCTTTTCTTTATCTTTTTATAATTACAATAATTACAACTTCAAATAGTAATAAAAAAAGTATAGTTGCATGTTACGTAGTTCTTGGACTCACGACTATATTTAGACATTAATTAATTTCATTATTATAGATAATAGTATTATAAACAATCCCATCACTCACCAAATTCATGCAAATTAGATTGTTTTTTTTTATTATTAAACTACATATTCAAATCCTTATACTGACCCAAATTCAAGCTATATATTATTGTATGTGTTTCTTAAAAGCGTTTGTTGACACAACAATAGTTGGTAAAAAAAATTGATGTTAGGAGTATTTTACATGTTCTATTTTTTTAGCTCACAAACACTACACGGAGAGTCCTTATAGTTATGTCACAAAATCCGGACTCTTGATATTATTCGAAAATCATTCAAAAAAGTTGAACTCTATAATGTACTCCTTCTGTCTCGGTCATTTGTTGTCCAATTTTATTTTGGCATAGGGTGTCTTAACCAATTGCTATCTTTTTTTATTTTAAGAATGAACTTGATGAACATTTTGACCATTCACACTCAATTTGTTCCACTTGTTATTTAATAATTAGCCCATTCTCATTCCTTTGTCTTTATCTTTGTGTCGAAAAACAATTGACCGGAACGGAGGGAGCAGTATCTAATCTAATAGCTTATAATCAAATAAAAAATTCATATATCTTTTCATTATCATACTACGGACTTACGGAGTAATAACACTGATTTTTCGTATGTACCTCTAGACTCTATCTCCGCAAATATCCGTTGTGAATATATTAAAACTATTTATTACGTTTACATTTTTTAATCTAATAGTCTTCAATTTGATGAAACTACTATAGTTTACGGGCTAAGTTGATAAGTTGGATTAATAGAATGCCAATATTCATGTTCACATTAAGATACTAAACAAAATCCACATGTTGTAGTCAGATTTCATTCTCATAAACTTGTAGATATAATGAATTTTTTTCGACCATGTAAATAAGACCATCAATATTAGCGTCCATCCCTTTGAATTATAAGATAGACTTGATAAATCCTTCTTCATTAATATCCAACTTCAGAACATCTCATGGCAGATTGGCTTTTATGTCAGATTAATTGCTTGTACATGCCTTTCAGTATATTTAAACACCATGGACATTCAAATCAACAACTTTAATGTCGTCATTCCTGAAACTACTTTCTTTCAAGAGCATAATACTTTTCCTACCATCTATACTCCCGCATTGCATACATCCAATCAGTTCATCCTACCTTCCGAATCCTTCAAGCGACATCGATCTCACTTGAATAATGCCAACGTAATTGTGCTGCAAAAAATTCAATCAGGATCAATCAATAGCATGAGCATGCAGGAGCGATAAACAATTAATTAAGTGAAAACAATAGAATAAAAAGAAATTCTAAGTGAACCAAAGGCATTGATGAATTGTATATATATACATCGGAAATTTGTGTAATTTATATAGATAGATATTCTATATTAGACTTCTGTATCATCATGGTCTATTATTAGACGTTTATTTGCTCATAAACTCTATCTTTTATTATTTGTATTTCTTTTATCTATTTTTATAAGAGAATTTTATATATTCTCTTTTTTTTTAGTTAGTTCGTAAAAGTTGGAGACTCTATAACCGCTCAAAAAAAGTTTCCTTTATTAATATAGATAGATAGATAGATAGATTGATTGATTGATTTGTCGAGGGAGCTATTGCATCACTTATAATCATCAATGAAAAATACAATTACATCCAATTCTTTACAATAAGTAACTAGTTGGAAAGCCCGTGCGATGCACGGGACTCCCATTAGGATTATCTGTAAAAATATATTCTTAAGTAGATAAAAAAAGTCCTACTATGTTGTCACTGATGGAAACAAAATTTGTGATTGGTATAAATGATAACAGATGAATTATTAGTGATTTTAGCATAAACGTTTTGCCAACGATTAGTATAACATCAAGTGACATAGTTATAGCATGTCGCTAGCTTTTTAATTTTTACAGGCACAACCGCTTATTAATTAAATACGAAACGCTTTCTCTATAAACATGATAGAGCTCATCAATATGAATCCTTAATAACATAGACATATCTTTATGAGTTTTGCAAATTATTTTACAACTACGTAAAACTGAATGATGTTACAAAAAACAATAGGTATCATAATTATATATATTTAGTGCGTTGAGAGAAAATGGTAGATCTCTTACAACATAATTATACCTTGACTATTTACACTTACGAGTATTTTCTCCTTATAAACATCACCCAATATCTCTCATTCTATTACATAGAATGCACGAGCACCTAGTAGTATTATCTGTGACAACATCAGTTAGTAGTTTATGTCATTTTTTAAAATAGTTGGGTTACCAAGTTAGTATAATAATGTCAGTTAGTAGTATATATTTTATGGCACCGCAAAAACGTTATTTTATACATTACCATGGTCTGGTAATAGAAAACTATTAAATTTAACAAAAAGTCAAACTATGCTAAAAATGGAAGCAACCAAAATTTCGGGGGTTGATTTAGATGAAGATAGATTAATCATGAGTTCCTATAACAAAAACGCAACGAAAGCGTTGTGGCATTTGCTATTTAACTATGTCAGTTGTATACTAACATTCAAAGATATAGTTGGATTATAGAGTTACCGTTCTTATTGTTTTAGCACCATCTATTTTTTATCGAAATAGTCTTTGACTACTTATCCTTAAAAACTCCATGCAAAATATATAATACGACATCTTAATTTGGTAAATTATGAAAACTTCTTTGTAAACAATGTCCTTCTTGTGGCCTTGATACATTTGGTCTCTAACATCGATGTGACGATGTAGAACGTTAATCTCTCGGATGACGTTGTTCTTGAAACTACATAAAGCTTGCCATTAATAAAAATTGGTTTCGGGAGGTAAATTTCAACATGATTTAGTGACTGTCCCTAACTCTTGTTTATTGTTAAGGCGCAGTATTAGAGCCGGCAAACAATGACACGACACGAAAACACGACAAGAGTCCGACACGAAATTAACGGGTTTAGGTTGACATTTGTCGACCCATTTACACACGAACATGACACGAGATTTAATTGGGCTAGGTTTGGATTGAGCACTCTACACACGAACCCGACACGAATAACCCATTTACTAAATTAATCCCAAGTTTTCTTGATCCTCACATAAATATACTTACACTTTCCAAATATGACATGACACGAAAACACGACACGAAATTAACGAGTTAGGGTTGAGGTTTGATGACCTATTAATGTAATTGGATCGACACGAACACGACACGAGATTTAATTGAGTCGGGTTTGGATTGGAGAGTTCGTGACCCGTTTAAATGTGACACCTGAACCCGATACGACCCGATTTGTTTGTCACGTCTACATAGCATGGCCTCAACGTATATTGTCTCTTTTTAAGAACGAAAAGAATATTTGTATCTGAGGAAGTCATTGCTATCCTCGGGTTCAGTACCTTTTGCCGACTTTGGAACCCGTAAGTATCTTCCCTTCTACTATGAATTTTCCAGAGCGATTGATAATAAGACAGATCCCGTTAGCTAATCCTCTTACGGGGTTAATGTTCCTCTACAATGTAAATGGCATACCACGCTTGGTAGAGCATACTATTATTAGTTATATTAAAAAAAAAATCAAGTATACTCTCTCCCCTTCTGAAACTCTCCCACCTTGCTTCTTAGAGGTCAAACTTTTATAACTTTGACCATTAATATGTCGAAAATCATGATCAAACTCCCGCATTAACAATTGTGTAGAAGCAATACGGAAGATCATTGCGAAGAGAAAAAAATTCATTTAGTGTAAAATTCCTAAAAGATAATGAATCTTACTCCCAAAGTCTACACCAACTAAAATACCCGACCAAATCTCGCATAATGAAAACAAAAGCGACGCCTAAAAGTGTGCATGTTTATACTAATTAATTATTTTATTTTAAGGAAATTGACCATCTTCTAGTCTTTTATAAATATTTAGGAAAATTATCAAGCATCTTCTTATTTTTTTTTCTTCTTTCTTTTAGTATCTTTGAAATTGACTATCTTAATTAATTGTTTTATTTTAAGAAAATTGACCATCTTAATTAATTATTTTATTTTAAGGAAATTGACCATGTTTTAGTCTCTTACAAATGTTTAGGAAAATTACCAAGCTTTTATATAATTTAATTTTAACCCAAACTATATAATATTTACATTGAGATCCCTTAATCAGGTCCATCACACGGTGCTATTGATTTAAAACTATATAATATAATTAATTTGTATAACTTTATTTAATTACATTGAAATCCCTTGATTTCTGGATTTAATATATAGTATTGATTGATGTATTGATTGATTGATTGATTGATTCCGAAAGCTCCTACAGATAGACCTGGCAAAATGGGTCAGACCCGAATGACCCGACCCGAAATGGCTGACCCGAGACCCGAAAATTACCTGAACTTGCTTGACCCGAATACGACCCGAAACCCGAATTGACCCGACCCGACCCAGACCCGACCCGAACATTGTCTGACCCAATGTTGACCCGACCCGAGGTGACCCAATCTGAAAAGACCCGACTCATAACTGACCTGATCCCAAATGACTTGAAGTGACCCAAAATGACTCGAAACGACTAGTACTAACCCATATTAATACTATATATATCAAAATAAAGTTTCATTGGTTAATAATCCCTAATAAATAGTTACTTTTGCAAAATAGTATTTCTTAATCAAAATAGTATTAACCTAAGTGCTTAGCCATTAACTCAAAAGCAACTCGACCCAAAATGACCTATACCCGAAAATAACACGACCCGAAATGACCCGACAACAGGCCACCCGAAATTGACCCGAAACCCAAAAGTGACCCGACCCGACCCAACCCGACCCGAAATATGCGACAGACCCGAAATAACCCGACCCAAACTGACCCGACCCGTACCCGACCCGAGTGACCCGTTTTGCCAGGTCTACCTACAGATACCAAAATCCTTTACCACCAAAGAAAGAATTCAAGTTTTTTTTTTCTTTTTTTTTTTTTTGAAAAGGAGAAAGATTTCAAGTTTCAGTATTCTCTAATCTAACTCAAAAACGTTTACAGTTTCGTGTACACACAACATAATATATTGGTTTTACATCTTGGCAAGCATCATCTCCTTCATCAATTTCACCGCTACACATCTCGTTCGCTACTCTTGCCAAATCACCAACCACTAGGTACTTTCTCATATACATCCAAATCTTTTTTTTTTTTTTTTTTTTTTTTTTTTTTTTATCGTCGTTATGCTGCTAACATTCGATCATTGAGTCAGGTTGCTTGTGTTGTTTTTAAGTGACGGTTAAACTGCATATGTGCCCTACTCTGTTCTACCTTGATTCGTGGCCGTGTGTGCATTCTGCAGGGCGTCTTTGCTTCTGAAACTTAAACCATGTACTCCCTCCATCCCGGTCATTTGTTGTCTTTTTCTATTTTGGGGCGTCCCAGTTAATTGTTGTCATTTTTATTTTAAGAATGAACTTGATGAGCAATTTGATCATTCACACCTAATTTAGTTCATGTCATTTAGTAATTGACCCCTTCTCTTTCCTTGGTCTTTGTGCCAAAACCAAAGGACAACAATTGACTGGGACGGAGGGAGTATTAATTAATTATGGGGTGTGTATTGTTGGGTATGGAGTTGTAAATAGCGTTGTTGCTGTACTGTATGAGGGTCCCAAATTGCATGAGCAATAGGTCGTTGTCGTGACAGAAGTAAGAGCTAATAACGAGCCGATCCAAGCACGAGATTGGCCTTGTTGGGCTTGTCTCAAGAAGCAAAACTCGAGCTCGAACTTGAAAAAATTGATCTCATTATGCTTGCGGGTCTTAGACCCGAGACCTCAACTTGAGCTATGTATTGTTTAAATTAGTAAGAGTAATAATTGATGTAATTATGACCTTTTCAAGCCGAGCCAACGTTAGCTCGGCTTGACATGTTAAGTTCTCGAGCTGTCTTGGCTCATTATCTCCCCTCAGAGAACTTTGCGCACATATTGCTCGTTCCATGGATAGTCGTGATTCGGTGTGAGCTAATTTGGATCTGTAAGTCAAGTTGTGTGTCGGGTTGAGTGGTCTTATGTGGGCAATGTGGCCGGGGTGCGGGTTTGAGATAGATACTAGTACAAAACCATACTGTAATAAATGTAGAATAATACTGTAATAATAATAATAATTAATAATTAATCGATAGATACTAATTGTTACTTGAAAAGCTTAATTAATCAAGCTTCATATTACTAAATCCATATTAATTGACATTTTCTTTTTCCTTTGAAACTTAGAGACAGCATGAAAAAGAAGCACAACTGTTGTGTGACATGGGTCATGGCTATGTGGAATCTGATATGCAATCATGTAAGTTCCATGACTGATTTTCGAGACCGTAGAAACAAGTCCACTATGTCGGCTCTTCCGGAAGAGGTTATAATAAATAATCATGTAATTTCCGAGACTGATTTTGGAGACGAGAGAAACACGCTTGAGCCTTCCGGAGGAGGTTATAATAAATATTTTAAGCAGGGTTCCTGCTGAGAGTGTTCTTGCATGCAGGGTAGTCTGCTTGGCATGGCATCGCATGACTAGCGGACAGATACAAACGTGAAGGGCGTAGTCAAGTTACGAAAAATTAGGCTGCTGTGATGTTTACCAGAAGTCGGTCCAAGTATGGATTTTGGAGGACATTGAAAATTGGAAGTGGTGTAAGAGGTATGTGTTGGATCTTAACGGTTTTCTTAACGACTATGTAGATCAAGATATGCCTGGTGCCAAAACCTGTGTTGTGGCTACTCAGAACGGAAATTTGCTGCTATTTCGGAGTAATGTTGGACTGCTGTGGTATAATCTTCGATTGAATCAGGTTACCAAGATAAATACCGACAGTTTAGACATTGTTGGTCTTTTTCCTGTGAGTGAGTGCGACGGTGTTTCCATTACTAGTAGCTTTGTTTCTCTTCGAGAAGGCAACATTCTTCCAGAGTCTCCCTCCCGTCCTGCGAATTAGTCGCACCTAATAAATTGTTATTCAAGTCATTAAGTGATATTATGATTTACACAGTGATTTGGTTGTTTTCATTTTCAAACCCATTTGTTGCACGACATTTTACAAAACAGCATCGCGACTGATGCACTAAAATGGCGAGGTGGTCCGTAATCAGCCCAAACCCTACTAAAAACGGTGCAACCATAATACAAAAATTAACTCGAAAATGGGCTGTTTTGGAGTAGTAATGTCTCGGTTTTAGGGGGGGCTGTTTTGGGAGGTTTTATTTGAAACATAAAATGAAAGATATGACTTAAACAAGATCACAAAGCATGTTTAAGCCTAGAATAATACTCTTCCAAAGCACTAAGCAAATGGAAAGAGTCATCTCCAAGCACTAAGCAAAGGAGGTTGTTCTAGCACTAAGCAAAGAACTAAACAAGGGTTTTTCAAAAAAACCTCACATTTTCATTTCTCATAAACTTCAAATCAAATTATTACAAGGATAGGTCTTTCTTTAAATAGAGGCTCAAATTACATCCAAACCATCCATCTAAAAGTAAATCTAAAGGCTACAATTGAAAGCATAAATGGACAAAAGTTAAAGTAGATATTTTACACACAAAAACACTACAAATGGGTCCAAAATAAACAAGCTTGGCAGCCTGTTTAGGCGTGTAAAGCTGCTGGCCATTTTGTTGGTTTTGCTCTTCAATTCCTTTGGCTTCTTTTGGAGACAATAAAGGGGCCATTTGTTTGTCATTTTCTCTTAAAAATCTTGCAATTATACTCACCAAAATGCTTTGCAAATTCCTGTCCAGATTTGAACAAAAACGGACAGCCCTTGGACCATTTCGGTTCAAACTCCCTTTGTTGAGAAAAGTTTGTCCTCAAACTTTCGCGGTTAAGAATATGGTATAGCAAAAGACGATTTCAAAAACAAATACAATTTCAGAAAAATGTAGTATAGATGTTAAAGAGGGAAACAACAAGAGCCCATTCTAGTCAAGCACTTAGCAAAGACCGAACCCTCTTGTTAGCCAACTCGATCCGAGCAACACACAAGTGCTCGAACCAAAGCCAACACCCACAAATCAAGCCACGCACAGATTTGTGGTGTCACACCCAAGAACACCACGGACCACCATTTCCCAAGATCGTCTTGGTTTAAGAAAACGCAAGAGCCGAAGCTCTGATACCACTTTGCACTAAAATGGCGAGGTGGTCCGTAATCAGCCCAAACCCTACTAAAAACGGTGCAACCATAATACAAAAATTAACTCGAAAATGGGCTGTTTTGGAGTAGTAATGTCTCGGTTTTAGGGGGGGCTGTTTTGGGAGGTTTTATTTGAAACATAAAATAAAAGATATGACTTAAACAAGATCACAAAGCATGTTTAAGCCTAGAATAATACTCTTCCAAAGCACTAAGCAAATGGAAAGAGTCATCTCCAAGACTAAGAAAGGAGGTTGTTCTAAAGACTAAGCAAAGAAGAACTAAACAAGGGTTTTTCAAAAAAACCTCACATTTTCATTTCTCATAAACTTCAAATCAAATTATTACAAGGGATAGGTCTTTCTTTAAATAGAGGCTCAAATTACATCCAAACCATCCATCTAAAAGTAAATCTAAAGGCTACAATTGAAAGCATAAATGGACAAAAGTTAAAGTAGATATTTTACACACAAAAACACTACAAATGGGTCCAAAATAAACAAGCTTGGCAGCCTGTTTAGGCGTGTAAAGCTGCTGGCCATTTTGTTGGTTTTGCTCTTCAATTCCTTTGGCTTCTTTTGGAGACAATAAAGGGGACCATTTGTTGTCATTTTCTCTTAAAAATCTTGCAATTATACTCACCAAAATGCTTTGCAAATTCCTGTCCAGATTTGAACAAAAACGGACAGCCCTTGGACCATTTCGGTTCAACTGAACATATTGTAGAGAATTACTACTGAGAATGTGTGACGCTAGTCATCATCAACCAAGGCGTTCCTTACACCTGATGGCCCTCATGCTTTCAACATTAACTCGGCTGTTTCCCATATACATTCCAACTCATTTTTGTTGCTAAAACTCGAATAGAAGTAATAATTTGATAAAGCAAAAAGGAAAAATACAAAAGCAAAATTAAAATTAAAATTAAAATTAAAATTAAAAATAATAAAATAAAATAAAAAAAGGCATGAGATTACATGAGGGTTCTTTTTCACAAAGGAGATTACAAGAAGATTCTTATCTTTACAACAAAAGAATGATCTAATAATTCTAACACTGAAGCTGAGTTTGCTCCAGAATGATCTAATAATTCTAGGAGGGCAGAGATCGACAAGCAAGCCTCTGTTGTTGTTGGTTCTGGCATTGTACATGGTATGATCTTGCCTTGTCTCTCAGCTCCTCAAATGCTTTCATCGTTTCCACATCGAACCCTCCTGCAAACTGCACCAACATCCACAAAGATCAAAGTTAGGGACTAGTAACTTGTAATAAAAGCTAATACAAAAACCAAGGCTGCTGACTGTATTTACCTGATGTACACGAAATGCAAATCGAACTCCTTGAACTATCAGTTCTTCTTCCTCAGGGCCGCTACCCACTATTTCAAGCTCTGCTGATACTCTTTTCATGTACTTCATAGATAATTTTACTGATGCGAGTTTGATCTGTAACAATTTACAGAACTTTCATAAATACACACAGCTTTATACACACAGTTCCTTGACAGAGAACAGAGACATGAATGAAGAGTATGGGGATTCATTAAAGGTCAACCAACCCAAAGACGGGTCCAAATTAAGACAAGCAGATAAACAATCCATATGGGTTTCCCATGTGAGCATGCAAGCGTGGGCATATTACAAAATTAGTTTCCACCCTTTTGTCATCAAGTGCATTATTTGTAGTCCCAAACATTCCACCCATTCTCCATATAAAATGATAGCCAAAACCTTAAGGTGATGGTTGAGGCCCAACTATTATAATTATTCCTATTATAAAAGACTTGTGAATAGAGAAACAAGAGAGACTGATTGTGGGAAGAGATGAAATCGTACCTGACTAACAAACCCGGTATCAAGCATCCAATCAACTGGTATGTGAAAAGACTTGAACCGATTGGTCGCAGATTCTCTCAATCGCGATAGATTATATACTCCATGCTCCAATCTGTTTCAATTTATATCACAATTTACAGTTAGACAAAATCATAATGATTCAATGACTAGCAACTTTGAAAAAACCAAGGGATAAAAGTATAGGAAAAGTACTTTTCAAGAAGGGTTTGCATTTTCTTGAGAGTCGTAGAGCAAGCCTGGCGAGCATCATGCCTAAAGGACGATGCCTCTGACTCTAGCTTCTTGAGATCAGAATACTCGAATGCTGCTTCCCTTAAAGCATCAGCCTTCTGCTCCGGCCAATCAAAGTGTTTGAGCACCGCCCTCTCATCGACCTAATAACAAGGTTTCCCGAGATTAGTCTACACATTTCGTCTAAACCACAGTAAGAAAAAAGCTGTATCTACGATTCATAAATCTCAACATACCAAGTAAGAAAGCTCGTCATCTAGCCATTTGACAAAGGAAACCACATCCTCGATGTTTGTAAACGCAGCTGTCTCAACCTCTTTTATCAAAAACCTGATGAATTCCTTTTGTGTCTCCACATCTGTCTTAATCTGTCATTAATTTCAAAACCAAACAAAGAAGGAAATTAATCAATTTGATATACACAGTTAAACCACAAATGCTAGTATAAGGGAGGTCAGCTCATAATAAACCGTCTTATAAGAGACTAATTATATCGTACCCAGTAATTATTAAAGCAGACTGACTTCACTTGAATTTCAAATGACAAGGGGGATGCAGAGAAAAAGCAAGAAAAAAGCAGGAATCAGAAAATGAATAGGAATCTGAAGCAAAAGTTAAGAGCAAAAAGGATCCAAACAAAAAGGGTTCCAAACTAAAGACAACTTAACACTTGACTCCCTAGACTTGTCATCATCAAAATTAATTCCGTTACCAAAACCCCGTGGCATTACCTCAACATTGCTAGTTTGCTACTACCATTCATTACTTACCCTCATAAATTTACTTTTTTTCAACGGTAAACACCAAAATTGTCTAACAAAAGTGACCAAATAATTAAACTCAACGGCAACTAAAAAAGAACTGGCTGTATAATGTGACATTGTTATTATCTACCTTGTCATTTGGGTCAAATCTGGAAACAGATATTAATTAATACCATAAGAAATACTCTTAAGTGTATTAAGCAAAGTACTGACCGCGAGTAGATACACTGAGCGGTTCTCAATCTCTCCGACGAGATCTTTAGCGCTAGCTGAGGACGTCACATCAGCTGTCCCAACACATGAATCTCTTCTAGAATCCCGTCGCATTAACGAGTGGTAGAACTCTACCACCTCCGGCACTCGCTTCACTTTCGCTGTCCCAACTTTCAACCCGCTACGGGGAGGAGGAGGTGGTGGTGGCGGAGGAGGAGGAGGTACTGACGTTGCAACCGGAGGTGCTTTCGCTCTTGACTTAAACGCTGGTGGTGGAGGCGGTGGTGGTGGCGGTGGCGGGGGAGGTGTTTGTGCTGGTAACGATGATGAAGACGATGATGATGATTCCGAAACACACCGTTTGGGAGGTGGTTTCGGAACCCGAGGACCCCGGCACCGCACCGGAGGTGTTTCCGTCACCAATTCCACTTGCAATTTAACCGCATTGTTATTACAACTACCGGAAACGGTCGGATTTAAACCGTTGATTAGATTAGTCGTCGAAGATTTCCACTTGGCATTATTATTATTATTATTATTATAATTACTACTACTACTACTACACTTGTTACCTGCATCAACAAACCCTAAAAATCGTTGAGAATTAGATAAATGCTTAACCTCGTCAATTTCCGTCATCAAAGAAGCAATCCTAGCATCTTTAAGTTTCAAATCCGCTTCAAAACCGGCTTTCAAAGCCTCTCTTTCAACCACCAGCTTCTCATTCTCGCCCGCAAGCTCCGTAACGCGGTTTAACAGCTCATCAATACGACGCGTTTTAGATTGAATCTCCGCCTCAAGGGAAGGCACAATAGAAGCAGCTTCTCGGAGAAGCTTGAGTTCAACAAGCTCGGTTTTCAAGGCGGACTCCCGGTCACGGAGTTGGTCAACAAGGCTAAGCAGGTCGTTGACGTTGACTTCCGGTGGACGGGGTTGAACTTGAGCGGAAGCGCGGGGGAAGTAAGCACCGAAAGAACGAGTGATGACGTTGGAAGATTGTTTCCCAGCAGAGAGTGGGGAGGGTGAAGGATTGGATTTGGGTTTGGGTGTGGTTTGTTTACGGGTGAGACCCATAGCTTACAGAGAGAATGAGAAAGAAAGAGTAGAAAAGGGATGTTGAATGGAGGATGATGAAGAAGGGAGAAAAGGAAGTGTTGTAGAAGAGAGAGAAGCAACGGTCGTGTTATTTGTCGTTTGATTTGAGTTTCAAATTAATGAGATGGGTAAGAGAGAGGGAAAGATGTTGAATGTCGGCTGTAATTTAAAGAAAGCTGAGATAAGATGAGAGGAGGATTTGTTTTTAGGAAAGTTTTTTTTTTTTTTTTTTGAAGGGAATGTTTTTAGGAAAGTTTTTCACTCGTTACGACTTTCCTTTTTTTTTTGATTTTTTTTGAAGGGATGTTTTGAGGAAAGTTTATCACTCGTTGTGACTTTTTATTTTTTATTTTTTAAATGTTTTTAGGAAAGATTATGCGGTTGTCAAAGAGTAAGAATATGATGAGATTTTTGAAAAAAATCGACGACGTTATGTCCATGGACAGACATTCATTCTCTTATTTGTCTTTTCTCTCAAACTCTCACAAAACCGACAAAACTTTTTTTTTTAAAATAAATAAAAAACCAACCATTAGCAAAATCAATATGCACGACGAAACCCGAATCTCCTACGTTAACAAACTAATCGCATCGTAAAGTTGCTTTTTTTTCTGAATTGTTTTAACTTTCGTATTACTTCTTTTCGATAATTGAATTAGGTTATGTTTCAGCTATATTCGGGTCAACATGCGAAAGTAAGTGAATATTGAAACTCAATGCCCGTCCAAAGGACAAGCGTTGAGTATCAACGTCCATCCATTGACCAGACAATGAGACTCAACTTTCATCCATGGTGGAACTTTGAGATTCAATGTATGTCCACGGAAATAACGTTGAGTCTCAACGTTCCACTGTGGATGGACACTGAGTTTCAATGTCCAGTCAATGGATGGACATTGATACTCAACGCCTGTTCATGAATTGGAGTTGAGTCTCATTGTCCGTCCATGGATTGGACAATGAGTCTCAATATCTCCCTTCGTGTTCAGACTTTTATTTGTTTTTAGGTTGTTTTACGTAATGTATTTAGCTTCTTTTTAATTTTTATTGTCTAATTATCCATATTTAATTAAACTGGTCTCGTGGGAAAATTTCGGTGATAATTCCATTGATCTCCTATCTGTATTAAACAAATTAAAAGGTTTAAAAAAATACGCTATAAGCGGCAAAAAAAAAAAAAAAATTAAGCACACAAGACACGTGTTTGGGTCAAAATTTACATAATGACCTAACTGGGAGAGCCCACTTGGTAAGTGATTAAAGTAACGAGCCATGAAGGAGGAATAAGAGAAGGGGAGCCCACGGTTGGAAGCAAGATTGCTGAAAGGTAAATGGGCCAGGGAGCGTGTGAAGAGAAGCAAGGCCCACTGGAAGGAAGCGTCCGTGTTTAGGAAAGAGTTCATGGAGAAGTCACGGAGATCAGGGAGAATGGAGGGAGATGGCGTGATATGGAAGTTATATTCCTTTCCATAAACGTGGTAGGATACACCTAGGGTTCTTACCCTATAAATAGTCAAGGAAGTCATCAAAGAAGGACATTCAAGGTCACACACACAATACCTCGTGCTAGCAAAATTTACATTACGTCTCGATTGTATTCATCCTCTCATTCAAAGCTAGTGCAATATTTGGCAGGGTACCGTCCCTCCCGCGGTTGTTCCCACATCGGGTTTTTCGCGTCACCAAATCTTACGTGTTAATTTATATTTCGTGATTTATTTCCTTATTCAAATATCAAATACCAAACGATCAATCAAGTAACCAACGAGTAAGACCACATTGACCTGATACAATTAACTTGGTAAAAATCACCTAAACAGTTTGGCGCCCACCGTGGGGCATTGTGGTCGTCAATCGTTGATAATCCAAATACATAATGGATACGCAAGTGTCAGAAGCCGTGTCAGGGAGCAGTCAACCGTCGTTGCCACCGAACTCTACTTAAAACCCGGCATCAGCAGTGTCAACAGGCTCCTGGGCACACCTCAAGAATCACACATACGGCAAAAACTTCTTTACCTCCCAAAACCCCTGCTGCCGCAGCCCAAGCTAGATCAGACAAAAATACAATGAGCTCAGGCCTCACCCCCCCACCCAGTCCAACACAAATCCTGCTCGCTGGCGTAGAGAACCTTCAGAAGGTCCTGGAAAACATGAGAGAAGACCAGAGGAAAGCTGAAGCTGAAACAAGGAAAAGAGACAGAGAGCTCTGGGCACAGATAGACATTCTGAAGCAGCAATCTGTCACATCAACAAGCAAGGCAGGTGAAGGAAGAGCTCCAGTAGTGGATCTAACACATGGGGCATCAGGCATCAGGAATCCGCTTCGACAGATACCAGCTGAATTAGTAACAAGGCTGGATCTAGTAACAAGATCATCAGATGAAAGAATAACCCCGCGAGGGTTAGGATACCTTACACCAGATAGCTGGCAGCCAGCCAACCATGGGGAGGCACGGTCAGGTAACATCCCTGTTGATAATCTCATAACAACCAGTCAGACACCTGGCATAGGGTCCACGGGCAGCCCGCAGGAGAACTGGCAGCAAGGAACACTCGTGACTACAACCCCATTAGCTGCCACGACACATCAGAACCTTCAAGAGTTTGGACCAGGAAGCAGCGCACTGAATCAGCAGGTAGCTGATAGACGAGCTCCAGACTCAGGAAGCATAACTAACCAGCAATACTTGGAGTTGAGGGAGATGCTAAGCAGGGTCTCGGGATTGCCACCTCCGCTTGAGAAGGCGGCACCTGACAGTTATGCCGACTCACCATTTGTGGATGCCATATCCGTTACAGCCATGCCAAAGAGATTCACGAATCCAAACATGGCTCTATTTGATGGGATGGTAGATCCCTTTGACCACATGAGCCAGTACAAGCAGAAGATGATGACAGTGACAGCTGTAGGGCAAGCAAAGGAGGCTTGCATGTGCAAGGGATTTGGATCCACGTTAACGGGGCCAGCACTTCGATGGTTTGTAAGCCTGCCCAATAAGATCTCCACATTTGCTGAACTGGTAAATGCATTTACTCAGTAGTTTTCAAGCAGCTGGAAGCCACAAAAGCACGCGGGAGATTTGTACAGAATTGTTCAGGGAGTAGGAGAAACCATTAGAGAATACAACACAAGATTCAACAATGAGAAGGTGGCAGTACGGGAATGTGTGTCTCTACAGCAGTGGAAGCCTTCAGGAGGGGCCTTCACCATGACTCAGACCTATATAAGCAGCTGACCATGCACCCTTGTCATAGCTTTGAAGCGGTACAAGAAAAGGCATCCGCCGCAATCAGATTAGATGAAGACATTCTAGCCAGAGCCAGCCTGCCTAATACACCAAGCGTGTCCAGCACCTCCGCCGTAGAGAAATCAGCCAGAAAGCAGTTTACTAGTAAAAGGGATGAAAGATACAGGCCATATGGAAGAGGAGTTAACAGGATCGAAGAAAATCAGCAACTCCCTACTCTGGCAGAGTACGGATTCACCACAGGCATCGGAGGAATCCTGAAAGCACTCAGGGAGATGGGAGATGGAGTAAGATGGCCCAAGCCACCAGTAGAAGGACATGCATGGCAAAAAGATAGCAAGAAGAAGTGTGAGTTCCATCGTGACATTGGGCATAACACTGAAGATTGCTACACACTGCGAAGGGAGATCAAGCGTCTGTACGAACAAGGAGAACTGAGCCACCTATTACCACGCGGGGGCAAGCAGCAGGATAAGGTAGGCTCCGCGAAGCCTGCAAATCAACCCACATGCACCAAGATAATAAGCGTGATAACAGGCGGCTCAGATCTAAGTGGGTTGACTTATTCAGCAGCTAAAAAGCACGCCACCGAGATTAAGGGAGATAGGCCGGCAAATTCATGCAGAATTTCTCACAATGATCTACCTGCTGTTGCCTTTGATGAAGGAGATATATGTGACGAACGGGAACATCATGATGCACTCATTATTACCCTGTCAATGGCTAAATGTACAGTCAAGAAAGTCCTAGTAGATACAGGCAGCTCGGTCAACCTGATCATGTTAAAAACCATAGAAAACATGGGGTTCAGTGAGAAGGATTTGCAGAAGAAAACCATCCCGTTGGTAGGATTCAGTGGGGTTTACAAACAGATCTAGTCCTAGACGGACCCTCTACCTGCAATGTCATCCTGGGAAGACCGTGGCTGCACCAGATGAAGGCAGTCCCCTCAACATACCATCAATGCATAAAATTCCCCACTCCATGAGTGGTAGAAACAATACGAGGAGATCAGGAGGAAGCTAGAGGCTGCTACAAGAGAGCACTAAAATGCACTGCCAGCCCTCCAGCATAGCAATTACAGAAGCAGCCTGTCCAGGACGAATACATTGAGCCCCCAGCTGAGGAGCTAGATCAGATCAACCTGGACAAGCTGCACCTAGAGAGGACCGTGCTAATTGGAGCTGGATGCACAGGAGACCTGAGGCAATAACTAATCGAATTTTTGCAGGCTAACATGGATTGCTTTGCATGGTCACATGACGACATGATAGGAATAGACCCATCCATCATAACAGATAAAATCAGTGTGGACCCGAAATGTAAACCCATCCAGCAGAGGCGAAGAAAGTTTGCAGCTGAAAGGAATAAGATGATTAATCAGGAGGTAGAAAGCCTTCTGGCAGCAAAAAAGATAAGAGAAGTAAAATATCCAGAGTGGTTATCTAACGTGGTGGTGGTACCTAAGAAGAATGGAAAATGGAGAGTATGCGTGGACTTCACTGATCTCAATAAGGCATGCCCTAAAGATCCCTTTTCGCTACCTCATATTGATGTAATGGTGGATGCGACAGCTGGACATGAAATGCTGACATTCCTGGACGCTTGGAGTGGCTATAATCAAATCAAGATGGATCCTACAGATCAAGAGAAAACAACGTTCATGTCCGAAAGAGGAATATATTGTTACAACGTCATGCCATTCGACGAGACTGGTCAACCCCATGTTCAAAGAGCATATAGGAAGAACTATGGAGGTATATATTGATGATATGGTGGTGAAATCAGAGAAAGCTACAGATCACATACGCCACCTGGCAGAAACATTCAACACCCTGAGGGAGTACAAGATGAAGCTAAATCCATCAATATGCACCTTTGGGGGTATCCTCTGGTAAATTCTTAGGCTACATTGTAACCCAGAGGGGGATAGAAGTTAGCATCGAGCATATCAAGGCTGTGTTGCAATTGGAGTCACCTGAAAAACCAAAGGACGTTCAGAGACTAGCTGGCAAGGTAGCAGCTTTAAGAAGATTCATCTCAAGGTCCTCGGGCAAGTGCAGGCTATTCTACGACATACTAAGAAAGAGCCAGAAGTTTGAGTGGACTGCAGACCACGAGCAAGCATTCGGGGAGCTGAAGCGTTATCTCAGCAACCCACCGCTGCTGTCAAAACCGGAGCCAGGAGAACCACTGTTCCTCTACCTAGCTGTCACCGAGGTAGCAGTGAGCGCTGTCCTAGTCAGAGAACAGGAGAAGGAACATAGGCTAATCTATTATGTAAGCAAGTCTCTGCTGCCAGCAGAGACCAGGTACACATCTCTCGAAAAATTAGTACTAGCTCTGGTAGTAGCATCTTATAAGCTGCGCCCCTATTTTGAGTCCCACACCATACATGTTGTGACCAACTACCCACTAAAATACGTCATGAGAAAACCTGAACTGTCAAGCAGAATGTCAAAAAGATCTGTACACCTTAGTGGGTATGATATCCAATATGACCCCAGGACAGCAATCAAATCACAAGAACTGACAGACTTTGTTTCAGACTTCAGTCCAGCCATCCAAAATCTGGCAGACGAGGAGATCCTGACCTTAGAAGGGAGCAGAGAGGCAGAGGTCTGGCAAATGCACATCGATGGAGCCTCCAACCAGAGGTGAGCAGGTGTAGGGTTAATCCTACGATCACCGCAGGGGGATCTGATAGCACATGCAGTAAGGTGTGAATTTGTAGATACCTCATTTCTGCACCTCCCGCAAACCACCCGGTGATGATTGGGCCGCATGTTTGGTACGCGGAACGATTTGTAATAGTTCATAAGTTTATCGTCAAGTGATAGCTCAAATACTAGTGTCTACCCCTTGGTCATAATCTACGTGCCGATACGGTCGTTTTGACAGTAATTAGAGTTCATTTGGAGTCCGGGTCAAAAAACTCCGTCTTCATTTTCTAAAACCGAGTCAGAATGTTCTGGAATGTTCCGGATATTCCTATTCCATATTTTACAATCTTTTAATCTTTGGCAAATATTTTCCCGTAATATTCACACAAAGTATTAAGGAAAAAAAGATTAATCGTCATTCCATAACCAAAACACGGAAATCTTTCTTCCGCAGGAGGAAACCACTTGGGAAAGGACGCAGCAGGTGCTGCGCCTCTTCCAAGAGATGCAGTGCCTGCTGCGCCTCTTCCCAAGTCCTTTTCTGCGTATTTTTTCGAGATTCACTTCCAAAGTTTCTCCGAAAATCCTACTTCCTCCACGTGATTAGTATAAATAGAGACCTTCGGTCTCACATATTTCTCACGCGAGTGTCCGCCCTTTCTCTTCTCCCTTTGCATTCTAGACCACGTTCTTACTTTTTGGCGTCTACGTGCTTGAACTTTCGACCACGTAAGCTCAGATCTTTCTGAGTACCAGCCTCGTTTTGCATGACCGACCAATTTGACCAACTCCACAATAATCAACTTAATAAATCTTATTCGTTTTCCTCCTAGAGGGCACTTTCGTCTACATTCGAGTCGAGCATCACTAAACGTTAACTTAGTTCATCTCGTTTCGTCAAACATGTAAGTCTGAGGGTGTAAATCCTCCTTTTTATTTATTGTTATTTATTATTGTAATCACAATTGTAAGGTTTATGTCGAAAATACTCGTAAAACCACGTTTTAAAACCTCTTTTTAGGAATTATCAGGAGACAGACGTCGAGAAAGGATGCAGCAACTGCTGCGCCTCTTCGAAGGGATGTAGCACCTGCTGCGCCTCTTCGTGAGGCTGCCGCAGTTCCTGCTTCCTTTCTTCTTCCTTCGTCTTTTGTCAATTCGTTTCTTTTATTTTGTTTTCGTTTCTTTGATTCTTTAATATAACAATTTAAGCATAATAATTCTAACATGTAATATATTATTCATCATTATTAGTATTTAATTCGTCATTAAATCCTGACTTAAATCTCTTATAACCAATATTTGCGGGTTTTCGTCATTAAAGTCAAATTCGGTTTTAGAGGTTCGATTCATTAATATTGAATCTTTAGAATTCGATCTTTGATATATTCCCATCCGTTATTTATCGTATCCGTCATTGATTCATCCTTAATTTAACCTAATTAGTTTATTCAATTCATTAATTAGCCTTTTAATCTCACAATAATTCATCCCAATTAGTTTCATCCATGTTTATTATTTTTATGACCCTTAATCACATGTAAATAACCTGCTAATCACTTTCATCCGAGTCAATTGTTCATAATCAAGCATTAAATTCACCGACGAATATTAACGACTTGCAATTCCGGCTTCACAGCCAGAATTGAGCCAAGGAACAGACGCAGCGACTGCTGCGCCTCTTCCAAGGGACGCAGCTCTGCTGCGCCTGTTCCTGGTTGATTTCTGTCCCTGAACTCCCGTTTTGCCTCGACTTAGTTTATTAATTACGTATTAGTTAACTATTATTCGTGTTATCACCCTAATTTCTGTTTGTTAATTTACTTATTCTTTCTTTTCCCAAACCATCCGTTTTGAAAGTATTTTCGACATAAATCAATTAATCCAATGTAATCATTGTAATTTTTTTTTTTTTGGGTGAAATGTGAGAATATATTAAGATCAAAAAGGCTAATTACAAGAGATAGTTCATGTAACAGAAGTAACGACTATCAATAGCCATAGCTAAACAAAGACAGATATGCACACACATTATATGCCTACTCATACTGCTAGCACACTCATAGTATACCCCATTTAGCCAGCCATTTCTTACCAGTATTTGAAACAGGCTCCTTGAGCTTCCTTTTGATTCTACTCTTGACTTCCTCAATGATATGCTCAGATACTTTCTCTGGTTTAATCAATACTTGCTTCATTCTGGCACTATTCCTTTGTGTCCAAACATGATAATAGCATGCAGTCATCACCAGGAATTGAACTTTCTGCTTCAGGCACCCTTTGGTAGACAGCATACCCATACTCCTGTTAGTCTGCAGTGGGAACCCACACCAGTTCTCCATCTGGTGCATTATCTGCTGACTATATCTGCAATTAAAGAACAGGTGTTCCTGTGTTTCAAAGATCACCGCCACAGTTTAAGCAACGATCATCTCAGTACAAGAGAGCCAATTTTGCATAGTTTTTCCTTCACATTCAAAACATTGTTCATGATGATCCAAGCAATAATGGTATGTTTGGGAATGTTCCATTTGTTCCAAACCAGGGGCACCCAATCTTGCTTAGGCTGTTGTATCCTAAGCCATTCATATCCACTTCTTATGGAATACCCTTTAGTATCAGCAGTCCACTGTCCATCAAAGTACCCATTTTTCATCATTTCCTTGACTTTGCATATGTTCTTCCAAGACCAAGCAGCATCAGCAGGAGGGACGTACTCATGCCAATCCCTTCCTTTTAAGTACACTTGATTGACCCACCTAATCCAAAGCCTATCAGCCTTCCCATATATCCAGTCCACCAACTTGGCCACTGTTGCATAATTCAATATCTGTGCTTTCTTAATACCCAGTCCTCCCTCTTCTTTAGGTAATGTAACCTTATCCTAAGCAATAAGTGGGACTCTGTGATACTCAGCATTGCCATCCCATAGATAATTTCTACAAATGCCTTCAATTCTCTTGATAAGGCTTTTTGGCAGAAGAAAGATGCTTGCCCAATATGAATAGAGTGTATTAAGAACTGAGTTGATTAGTACTACTCTACCTGCATAGGAAAGTTTTCTTGCCCTAAGACTCCTAATTCTGCTCACCATCTTCTCAGCTATAGTATTACATTCAGCCTTAGTCAATCTGCCTGCTTTGATAGGGACTCCCAAGATATCTAAAAGGCATAGCACCCTCCACAAACCCTGTAGCCTATTGTATATCATCTTTAAGCTGTTGCCCAACTCCATTGTAATAAACCTCAGACTTAGAGCTATTCATAGACAGACCAGAAGCTCTAGAGAAGGATGAGAAAGCCCTCATTGTAATTTTCTTTATTGTATTTTTATTTCTTTTATCATATTGTTTGTATGTTCACATGTAATAAATCTTAAATCCCGATTCGACCCACTTGTATGATTAAATTACGTGTTAAACGACTTAGTTAATTCTCACATGCTAGGATTAATTTATTGGATGTTGCATTGCATGCATATAATCGACAATATATCGAGTATAGATAATTTCCCTAATCATTATTAGAGGCCGCTATCGAGGCGGGCGGGATTAGGTGTTCGATCAAAAGAGCTTCCTAATACGTACCCTCACCCCTTACTCCAGATCTCTGTGAACATCCATGTTCATTGGCATCCACGAGAGTCATTCTAGACATAGAATGCTAAGGGTAACGAGTTCTTGGTGTTCATGTCACTAATTTGTGTCTTGACATGGCACGAGGTATTCGAACGGTTTCCAATTTTCCACAATAAATTGGTGGCGACTCCACAAATGCAAACGCTTGTTTCCCAAGCGCCCCCGTGGGCCCGCGTCCACAGTTTGGCGACTCCGCTGGAGATAATACACTTTCGTGTAGCCAAAAGGGTGAAACTTGAACAAGGTTAGGGAATAGTTTGTACAAGACAATTGTCGGTTTTCATAACTCGGTCTTCCTAGATCGTTTTATTCGGCCTTCCTAGGCCCAACGTAACCCATTCGAACAATCGTCCGTCTAAACGATCCTAATTCTTATTTGGGCCTAAGGATGGATAGCAATTGACGTTATCCATACCATGGTACTTACTCTTGTTTGTTTCAAGGACTTTCACTACTTGAGGAAATGGACTGGGAATCGGCCTTACTCCTGTTTGGTACGAGCCTCTCCACAGACTTCGGGTTTGATTGTTCGGTATGGCAACCCACCCTATAAACCAAAACCCTTTTAAATGCACTCAACATCCCGTTATAATGCTTGTATAATGTTTGTACCATATGTGATCACCATTTCTAAAAACAAACCATGACGATTTTTTGTAAAAACAAAATCCTTCTTCAAAATGTAAAATTTTCGAAACTTGGGCCTAATATTAGTGCAAAATCAGTCGAAACTCTGTCCAACTGTCGAGTCAAAATTCGGGCCTCAAAACCCATTTCAAAACCTCACTTCGAGTCCACTCCTACAACTACACTAAAGTTGACTAGGACCAACATTTTTCAAAACTTTGTCATTTCCTCAAAACTCACTTGACACAAGTGGCACACTCCCACTTCACGAGTCAAAAAATTTCTTTTCGAGTAAGTGTGCTAGAATGGTCGATTGTGTTTTGATTCATCGTAGATCTCCTATTCAGTTTCCAAGATGCCTGAAACAAGCGACGTGAACTTCAACTAACTCCAGAATGGTAATGATCAAATCCTAGCCACGCTAGCTCATCTCCAAGTTACTCAAGACCAAGTGTATGATCGCCTTGACACCATTGAGGGCCGAATATATGCCGTGGAAATAAGGATGCCTCCTCGAGAAAGTGAAGTGTCTGACGAATTTGTGAACAACTTCGGGGACGAAAACCCTCCCGTACGTATGACTACAGCTGAGAAACGACTCCAATACTTGGAGGAACAATTGATGTATCTCAAAGGGGATGACATTTATAAGGAAAACAATCGCAAATATGAGGCCGTGAGTTCCAAGTTGCCAACCAACTTCAACATGACAGATATCCCTAAATTCAAGGGGCATGAAAACCCTTTGAACCATATCCGTGCCTTCAAGGATTACATGTCTATCAAAGGCATTAAACCCGAGATGTTCTTAAGGATATTTCCTTCATCTCTTGACACCATCCCGAAATAATGGTTCTATTCGCTAGAGCACAAGAAAATCGCTACCTGGGATGATGCCGCAATCGAGTTTGCTAAACAATATGCGGATAATGCTAAAATCCAAGTCAACATGCGCACTTTAGAGGTTCTTACCCAAAATGACAAAGAAGGTTTCACCGACTTCCTAAGTCGGTGGAGGAAGACTAGTACTCAACTTGTTGAACGTCCGGATGAAGCCACCCATGTAGAGAAATTCGTGGACAGCCTAAAGCCCATCTATGCAAATCATTTGAGGTAACAAAACATCAAGACCTTCAAAGATTTAACCGTACTAGGGACAAGGATCGAAGATGACTTCCGTAAAGGGCTCTTGTCCAAAACGATAGGTCGTGGATATCAAGGCTCAACAAGTCGTTCTTACGGCTCTACTAGCAAAATTGATGAAGTTAACCTCCTCGAGCCATCTAAGAAGAATACCCCACCAAGGAAATTCACAAATCTAGGGGACACATATTCCAACGCTCTGAAAAGGTTGATGAAGCTGGGTAAACTTCAACCAATAGGCCCTACACCCGAACCAGAAAAGAAATCCAAGTTCTGGGATGAGAATTCGTACTGCGAATACCATAGAGGTAAGGGACATGATACAGAAAAATGTTACAAACTGAAAAATGTACTTCAAGATATGATTGAAGACGGTGGCCTACCAATACCACCTGGAGGTAAGCCTAACAACACTCAGAATCCTCTTGGAATTCTGGTGATTACAAGTGAGGAATCTACCATAGATTGTTCACACTTCATTTCTCCAGTCGAAAATGAAGTTCATGCAATAGAAAATGAAAGGAACTACTCCACCATTTCTCCAACCATCACTGATTTCATCGCATGGGCAAAAAGTGTGAATAGGCAAGTCACGGAACTAGAGAGTGCATTGGCAATCCTACATGATCCCAATGCCACACCTAAAGAACGTGCACCACTAGTCTTCTCTCAAAACACTATAATGAAAGAAGTAGTAGCCATGGTTGATGAACTAGTCGACCAAATTATCCAATTAGAGGCTGAAATCATGAGAATGAGGGAACTTGTTATTGTCAATGGAATATGGGCCGATGATGATGAAGACGAGTATCTCACTGAACACTACTTAGTCAAAGTCAGTGAAGAAATAGTCCAAAATTGTGAAGATCAAGATGTAGACCACCTCACTCGTTCGGGGCGCCCATACCAAAACACTTCTCAAAATGGTCCTATAGCGAACGGTCCAACCAATACGGTCATACCAAATGATAATGAAGAAGGCTCTACTGACCATTTACCAAAGCAACTACAGAAGACAAAGGCTGATCTTTCAGTCTGGCAACTAGTGGCAAGCTCATTCCCACATCGCCAAGCTTTACTGCAAGCCTTGGCCAAACTAAATTTGGCACATAACTCTATACCCGACGACGTGGTCAACTTGGTCTTCCAAGAACCACCAAAGCTAAGTAATCCTATTACTTTCTCGGATGAGGATTTGCCGCCCTTCGGTGCTAGTCATAACTTGGCTCTTTATATCACTGTCATCTACTTAAAGAAGAATGTGTCAATGACTCTGGTAGATGATGGCTCCACAGTCAATGTCATACCTTTGAAAACGGCATACAAATTAGGCATGAAATAGTCGTATTGGACCCCTACCAACCAAGGTGTTCGCGCATATGATAGTACACGACGAAAGGTAGTAGGACTTGTTGACCTAACCATAGCCACAGGGCCGATTGAGCGAAAGGTCAACTTCCAAATAGTGGATATTGAGGTATCCTTTAACATACTTCTGGGAAGACCCTGGATTCACGCTTCCAAAGCGGTAACATCCACGCTCCACCAGAAAATCAAAATCTCACTAAATGGTAAGGTGGTGACGATCACTTCGTCGCCCATCAAGGCAGTAATCGAAAGAAAGTCAAGCAATCAAGTCCTTACGGATCCGGTACATGAACCTGGGGGCTTCCATATCATAAATGTCATAGAAAGTGAGTTGGCACCCTTATACTTCAATCCCTACTCTAACTTAGTGGTCAACCACATACTCAAAACCCAGGGATACTTCCCGGGAATGCCTTTGAATCCTATCCGAAGAAACACCTTTGCACCCTACAAGGAGGGTAACTCACAAAGAATACCCTTTGGACTAGGATACAAACCTACTAAAGAGGAAGTTCTCGAGATGCTCGCTCAAGTTCAAAACCGTAAGAACGTAGGAATCCAAATGCGACCCTACCTCCCTACCCTAAATGGATACTTCGTTAGGGAAGGAAGTTAAGATATCTTCCACGGATTTCCTGAGCCTTGGCACTATCTCAAAAGGAAGCTAGCCGGAATCAAGATCTTTCACGATTGCTACTTCATTCCTTCACTGAACGGTTCCTACCGTCAAGACTCGTCAAGCACCTTGCCTAGACGAACAAGCCGTGAGTCTACTATTTGGAGAAGATAGATTTGTTAGAGCCGCGCAGGATGAGATCATTACCATGATACTTCAAGAGGATCACTTCAACCCTACCACGTTAATCACAGAAACCAACACCAATCAGTAGAAAGGATGGATAAAATCGATCAAGTGGACAAACAATCAAGGAAGACTCTTCAAGCTCACTACTGGAGAAGGAGAGATGTTCAAAGGAGAACCAGAAGACGATGAATTCGAGTCAGAGTCAGAGTCGGAGTCTAGAGAAGTTCCTAGGGAGTCTCCTCCTGTCGTCATTCCCACTCCCCTCGTTTCTCCTAGCTTAGTGTCAAATAGCAACAGTAGTTTGGGAAATGTCCCAACCGCTGTCCCTTTACCGCCACTGACTACAGATCAGAAGGCTTCGTTGTTTCAACTTTTCTCAAATCTTAATATGAATAAATCAGGTTCTACTTAGTCTTCGTGTTATCTTGAATGCAATTCTGTTTACGATGATAATGAGAATGACCCAGACCCAGACTCAATCGAAATACCTCCCTACATAGCCAAAGAAATATTACAAGAGGGGGAAGGGGGACCAGTGATAGAGAATACTGAACCCATCAACGTAGGAACTGAACTAGAACCCCAAGAACTTAGGATAGGGACAACCTTGAGTCCCACCGAAAGGGCTAATTTCATAGACCTCGTACACGAGTTCAAAGACGTTTTTGCTTGGTCCTACAAAGATATGCTAGGGATCAACAGGGACATCGCAGAGCATAGAATCCCAATCAAACCAGGTTTCAAACCCGTGAAACAAAAGCTTCGTCGAATGAAGACATAATGGGCTCTCAAGATCAAAGAAGAAGTCGATAAACAATTCAAAGCCGGGTTCATCAAAGTTTCCGAGTACTCAGACTGGGTAGCTAACATAGTACCCGTACCCAAAAAGTATGGGAGAATCCGTGTTTGTGTTGACTTTAGAGACTTAAACAAAGCAAGTCCTAAGGATGACTTTCCTCTACCACATATCGACATATTAGTGGATAATACGGCGGATCACGCGTTGCTATCATTCATGGATGGATACGCAGGATATAACCAGATCAAGATGGCCTTAGAAGACATGCATAAGACCGCCTTTGTCACTCAATGGGGAACCTATTGCTACACGGTTATGCCATTTGGGTTAATCAACGCCGGAGCTACATACCAACGCACCGCAACTACGCTCTTACATGACATGATGCATAAAGAAGTTGAGGTATACGTAGATGACATGATTGTCAAGTCCAAGGAAAGAGAGGGACACATTGCGAACCTTCGCAAATTCTTCTCAAGGCTACGGAAGTACAACATGAGGCTGAATCCTCAGAAATGCGCATTCAGAGTAACATCTGGCAAACTCCTGGGATACATTGTTAGCCAACGAGGTATAAAAATAGACCCTTCCAAGATTAAAGCTCTAATCGAAATGCCGCAACCTCAAACAGAGAAGAAGTTAGAGGATTCCTAGGCAAGGTGCAATACATAAGTCGATTCATATCGAAACTCACCATGATCTGTGAACCTATCTTCAAAAAGTTAAAGAAAACAGATCACACCATGTGGGATGATGACTGTCAGAAGGCTTTCGATTGAATCAAGGAAATACTAGCCAAACCGCCAGTGCTCATGCCACCTCAACGAGATCAACCTCTTGGTTTATATCTCACGGTAACTGAAACGGCCATGGACGCCATGCTAGCTCAAACTGTAGGAAAAGAAGAAAGTGTCATCTACTACCTTTGTAAGAAGTTCTTGGAGTACGAGTGCAAATACACACCACTCGAGAAGACATGCCTCGCTCTTGTGTGGGCAACGAAGAAGCTACGCCATTACATGCTTAGGTACTCCGTCAAAATATTCTCCAAAATGGATCCTGTCAAATACCTCTTTGAGAAACCCGTTCTCAATGGACGTTTAGAAAGATGGACTTTGATGCTCTCAGAGTTCGATCTCAAGTATGTTCCTTTGAAAGTTATAAAAGGGCGCGCCGTTGCTAAATTCTTTGCAGAAAATCCCATCAATGATACACAAACGATAGACACCTGGTCGTTTTCGGATGAGGATATACTCCAAACGGATGTAGACTCCTGGGATCTCTATTTTGATGGAGCATCGAATTTAAGAGGATTTGGAATAGGAGTGTTGCTCATTTCTCCTGAAGGCGAGCGTACACCAATCTTTGTCAAACTCAACTTCGAGGTGACAAATAACGCTGCAGAATCTGGCTTTGTCTCATTGGATTGCAAGCGGCAGTAAGTTTAGGCATCAAGAATCTTCGAGTACATGGGGATTCATCTTTGATCATCAATCAAATTACGGGATCTTGGAAAATCCGAAGCGAAAGCTTGGCAACTTATCAAGCCAGAATAGACCAAGTTGCCCAATTCTTCGATCAAGTGACCTACCTACATCTACCTCGAGAAGAAAATCAATTTGCAGATGCTCTTGCAAAACTTACATCTTTGATTAATATGCCGAATAGCATGGTAGAAATGCCTTTATGCATCGAACGACGATCAGAGCCAGCTTATGTGCACCAAATTGCCGATGAAGAGGAAATTGCGGAAGAACCTTGGTTTCAAGCAATCTTAAACTTCAAGCTCAATGGCACCTATCCACCAGAAATGGACAATAGGGGACAACGCGCTATCCGCTTGCTAGCTTCCCAATACGTTCTCATGCAAGGAGAGCTATACAAAAGAACACCTCTTGGTGTAATCCAACGTTGTCTTGATCATTTATAGGCGCGGAAAATGATGGAAGAAGTCCATGATGGAGAATATGGCCCTCACATGAGTGGACCCATGATGGCAAAGAAAATGACACGTTTAGGGTATTATTAGACCACGATGGAATCTGACTGCATCAAATATGTAAAACATTGCCATAATTGCCAAATCTTCGAGAATGTGCAACATATTCCTCCTTCATTGCTTTACACCATGACATCTCCCTGGCCATTTTCTGCTTGGGGAATTGACATCATCGACAAGATCACTCCTGCCGGAACAGGAGGTCACTGTTTCATCCTAGTAGCAATCGATTATTTCACCAAATGGGTAGAAGCGGCTTCCTACACCAGTCTTACAGCCAAGAACGTGGCAAAGTTCATACAAACCAACATTATCTGTCGATATGGTTGCCCACATAAGATCATCAGTGACAATGGATCACATTTCCAAGCTGAGACTGAACAATTGCTAGCCAAGTACAAAATTAAGCATCACCACTCCTCGCCATATAGACCACAAACCAATGGCGCGGTAGAGGCGACAAACAAAAACGTTGTCACGATTCTCAAGAAAATGATTGACAACTATATAGATTGGCCAAGAAAGATATCCTTTGCTTTATGGGGATACCGTACATCTGTTAAGACGCCCACTGGGGCTACTCCTTTCTATTTGACCTACGGCATGGAAGTCGTACAACCAGTCGAGCTAGAAATTCCATGCTTGCGTATTTTACTCGAAAGTCAAATCCCAGAAGCCGAGTGGAAGAGGGATAGATATGAATAACTCATCCTCCTGGATGAACGAAGGCTACATGCATTGCACAATGTGCAAACGTATCAGGCGCGTATCAAACGAGCCTTCAACAAAAGGGTTAAGCCAAGGAACATTAAGGAAGGAGACTTGGTCCTCAAATCAATCAAGGCTCTCTTACCTGTCGATCCACGAGGAAAATTCAAACCCAATTGGGCAGGGCCATTCCTAGTCAAGTCCATACTTCCAGGGGGTGTGGTTAGGATCACAGACCTAGATGGGAACGAATTTGCCAACCCAACAAACCTTGACCAACTGAAACGTTACTATGCCTAGAATAGGAGCAAAAAACGCGCATCCCGTAACCTCACGTGTCGCTCTTGTGGCACGAAATAAACGGCCCCTGGCTAAGCTGGACTAAGCTAATGTTATCTTGCTCTTGCATTTTGACAATTTGTCATTCTCATATCATCAAATAAACTAAATTGCATTTTAGGAGTAAGTAAAGCTCATGCTTATTTTCTCAATTCATTACAAGCTCTTGCTGAGAACAATTATTCTTTTACATTTACTCGAACTACGCGCAAGGGTTTGATTTCATACATCAAGTGATCGCTCAAACACTTGTGTCTACCTCTTAATTGTCATCTACGTGCCGATACGGTCGTTTTGGCAGTAATTAGAGTACATTTGGAGTCCGGGTCAAAAAAACCGTCTTCATTTTCTAAAACCGAGTAAGAATGTTCTGGAATATTCCGGATATTTCTATTCCATATTTTACAATCTTTTAATCTTTGGCAAATATTTTCCCGTAATATTCACACAAAGTATTAAGGAAAACAAGATTAATCCGTCATTCCATAACCAAAACACGGAAATCTTTCTTCCGCAGGAGGAAACCACTTGGGAAAGGACGCAGCAGGTGCTGCGCCTCTTCCAAGAGACGCAGTGCCTGTTGCACCTCTTCCCAAGTCCTTTTCTGCGTATTTTTTCGAGATTCACTTCTAAAGTTTCTCCGAAAACCCTACTTCCTCCACGTGATTAGTATAAATAGAGACCTTCGGTCTCACATATTTCTCACGCGAGTGTCCGCCCTTTCTCTTCTCCCTTTGCATTCTAGACCATGTTCTTACTTTTTGGCGTCTACGTGCTTGAACTTTCGACAACGTAAGCTCGGATCTTTCTGAGTACTAGCCTCGTTTTGCATGACCGACCAATTTGACCAACTCCACAATAATCAACTTAATCAATCTTATTCGTTTTCCTCCTAGAGGGCACTTTCGTCTACATTCGAGTCGAGCATCACTAAACGTTAACTTAGTTCATCTCATTTCGTCAAACATGTAAGTCTGAGGGTGTAAATCCTCCTTTTTATTTTTTTGTTCTTTATTATTGTAATCACACTTGTAAGGTTTATGTCGAAAATACTCTTAAAACCGATTTATAAAACCACGTTTTAAAACCTCTTTTTACGAATTATCAGGAGACAGACGTCGAGAAAGGACGCAGCAACTGCTGCGCCTCTTCGAAGGGACGCAGCACCTGCTGCGCCTCTTCGTAAGGCTGCCGCAGTTCCTGCTTCCTTTCTTCTTCCTTCGTCTTTTGTCAATTTGTTTCTTTTATTTTGCTTTCGTTTCTTTGATTCTTTAATATAACGATTTAAGCATAATAATTCTAACATGTAATATATTATTCATCATCATTAGTATTTAATTCGTCATTAAATCCCGACTTAAATCCCTTATAACCAATATTTGCGGGTTTTCGTCATTAAAGTCAAATTCGGTTTTAGAGGTTCGATTCATTAATATTGAATATCTGGAATTCGATCTTTGATATATTCCCATCCGTTATTTATCGTATCCGTCATTGATTCATCCTTAATTTAACCTAATTAGTTTATTCAATTCATTAAATAGCCTTTTAATCTCACAATAATTCATCCCAATTAGTTTCATCCATGTTTATTGTTTTTATGACCCTTAATCACATGTAAATAACCCGCTAATCACTTTCATCCGAGTCAATTGTTCATAATCAAGCATTAAATTCACCGACGAATATTAACAACTTGCCATTCCGGCTTCACAACCAGAACTGAGCCAAGGAACAGACGCAGCGACTGCTGTGCCTCTTCCAAGGGACACAGCTCTGCTGCGCCTGTTCCTGGTTGATTTCTGTCCCTGAACTCCCGTTTTGCCTCGACTTAGTTTATTAATTACGTATTAATTAACTATTATTCGTGCTATCACCCTAATTTCTGTTCGTTAATTTTTCTTATTCTTTCTTTTCCCAAACCATCCGTTTTGAAAGTATTTTCGACATAAATCAATTAATCTAATGTAATTATTATAATTTTCTTTATTGTATTTTTATTTCTTTTATCATATTGTTTGTATGTTCACATGTAATCAATCTTAAATCCCGATTCAACCCACTTGTATGATTAAATTACGTGTTAACCGACTTAGTTAATTCTCACATGCTAGGATTAATTTATTGGATGTTGCATTGCATGCATATAATCGACAATATATCGAGTATAGATAATTTCCCTAATCATTAGTAGAGGCCGCTATCGAGGCGGGTGGGATTAGGTGTTCGATCAAAAGAGCTTCCTAATACGTACCCTCACCCCTTACTCCAGATCTCTGTGAACATCCGTGTTCATTGGCATCCACGAGAGTCATTCTAGACATAGACTGCTAAGGGTAACGAGTTCTTGGTGTTCATGTCACTACTTTGTGTCTTGACATGGCACGAGGTATTCGAGCGGTTTCCAATTTTCCACAATAAATTGGTGGCGACTCCACAAATACAAACGCTTGTTTCCCAAGCTCCCCCGTGGGCCTGCGTCTACAGAATTCAAGGCAAATAATAACGAAACAGAATACGAGGCTTTGATACTAGGAATGCAGCTAGCTCTGGAGTTGGGAGTTAGGAACCTAAACATATTTAGCGACTCTTTGTTAATAGTTAACCCTGTAAATGACGAGTTCATAGCCAGAGACTCAAAAATGGTCGCATATTTGAAGATAACAAAGGAGCTTATACAGAAATTCAAAACTTGCAAGCTCAAGCAGATTTCTAGAGATCAGAACGTAGAAGCAAATGCCTCAGCAACTCTGGGGGCAACATTCAAACCAACAGTACTATCCAGCATTCCCATCGCACACATGCTGGAGCCTTCCATCCAGAAGACAGACGAAATAGACAGAGGAGAATTGGAGGATCAGCAAGACGAACTGGGAGTCTAGACAGCTACGGAGGCCAGGGGAGATTCCCAGCCAACGTACCAGCCGCCTGATCAGCCAGCTACACGGGCAGGTGACTGGGACTGGCGGACACCCTACTTAGACTAGCTGTCTCATAACAAGCTGCCAGACGACAAGAAGGAAGTAAGAGGCTTCAAAATGAAAGCCTCCAGATTTATACTGATTGATGATATACTTTTCAGGAAATCAGTGGCAGGTCCCTACTTACGATGCCTGGATAAGCAGGAAGCACAGACTGTATTACATGCTCTCCACAGTGGTGAATGTGGAAACCATGCAGGGGGCAGGAGTCTGTCAAACAAAGCTCTCAGATAAGGTTACTACTGGTCCACAATGAGGGCAGATGCAGCAGAATATGCCCGCAAGTGTGAAGCCTGCCAGCGATCAGCACCAGTGATCCACCAGCCAACAGAGCCTTTGCACTCTATCATTTATCCCTAGCCATTCATGACATGGGGAATGGACATAGTGGGCCCTCTACCTAGAGCCACAGGTAATAGAATATGGATGTTGGCGATGACAGATTACTTCTCCAAATGGATAGAAGCAGAAGCATTCACAGAAGTAAAAGACAAACAGGTCATCTCTTTCATAAAACGAAATATCATCCGCAAGTTTGGCATCCCATCAAAAATCATATGTGCCAATGGCTCACAATTCATCTCCAACGATGCTGAGGGATACTGTGCCAGATAGAGCATCACCCTGAAAAAATCAGCACCCAGGACTCCAAAGTCTAACGGGCAAGCTGAGTCCAACAACAAAATTATCATGGATAATCTGAGAAGGAGGTTACAGGAGCTAGGAGGAAAGTGGGCAGATGAATTGCCACTAGTGTTATGGTCAGACAGAAAAATGCCAAAGATAGCAATAGGCCAAACACCCTTCAGCCTAGTGTTTGGTGCGGAAGCAGTCATTCCATCAGAAGTTCTAGTTCCCACTCACAGGTATGGATGTATGACCAGGGAACTGAACAACGCCGAGATGGCCAGGAGCCTGGACACGGTAGACGAGATGCGAGCAAGTGCAAAGATACGTCTAGCTGCCTACAAGCAGTTTGTTGCCAGACGTTACAACAAGAATGTGAAAGTCAGGCTCCTGGAGGTAGGAGACCTGGTTCTCTATGAAGTGTTTCAGAACACTAAAAATCGAAAGGCAGGCAAATTCGCTTACAAATGGAAAGGACCATACCAGGTAGAAGGAGTTGTTGGCCATGGTGCATACAGACTGATGACTATGGACGGTCAAATCATACAACGCCCATGGAACATACTTCACCTGAAGAGATATTACTTTTAATAATAAGTAGATTTTAGCCTACAGAGTAATGTACTATGAAAAGCCAAATTATTTCAAAATAAAAAAGAAAAATTCGGTAGTAGGCATACTACCAATTTCATGTCCTTTTATGATACCTTTGTTTCTTTCAATTTTTAAAACTACTATTGGAGTGGTGTGGTCTGAAAGCTTCCTGGGACCACAATTGCTCTGGTACCCCAGGAGATGGGATCAGGTACTTCACATCACTCTAATAGGCTTTCTCGTTTTCAAGCTTCTCTAGGTGCATCACTCTGAATCCTAATGTCTATGGTACGTTGAAAGTGTATCTAGCAGGAATGTCAACTGCCAACGCGGGGTGACAAGGCACATGGCACTCCAACATGCCTAACCTACTTTCTCCGCTAGGAGCACCCTCACCAGGCGGACTGTGGAACATACGAAAGGGAGCCTGGTTGACAGCTGAAACGCTTACCCTGATACCACCCCCTGGACGTAGCTCGCACTACTCGCAATTAATTAGGGCCCCAACATGCATGCACACATATATGAAACGTAGGGATCTCTGAGCTACCAGAATCCTGCAGCGTCCAATTGGTCCTAGAATGACGATAAACTTGCCTAAATTACGCCTCTGTTGGCTCTAAAACATGATGAACACATCTTGCGTCATGAACAAGGTTAAGTAGTCAAAATTGTGGCATACGCCTAAATCAGTCATCAGACTGACACGACAGCTAGCTGAGTCTAAATCAGCCTTTTCAGGCTGATACGACTGGTCTAAATCAGCCTCTCAGGTTGACACGACCACCCCTCCCTATAATGCGGCACATGCCTAAATCAGTCAGCAGACTGACACGGCAGCTAGCTGAGTCTGAGTCAGCCTCCTCAGGATGACATGACTCGCCTAAATCAGCCAACAGGCTGACACGGCAACTACCTGACCTAATAAAATCAAAATTTAGCACACAAGATGTAATTAGAACTTGCCAAACTAGGGCGAGGGGCATTCCAAAATCTGGCCAAAAGTACGGCCTCAAAGTTTAATCGCCATCATGGCGAGCTACCAGGAAAAGTGTTTAAAAATATTACAAGTCTGCCACCAAAGGGCCAGACTACCAAAAGTTCACTGATATATAAAAAAAACTTCTTAATTTTCGGTCATATTAATGACCTCTACATCTAGCATCTCTTCTACCTCCTCCTGCTGACCATCTATTTCAGGTACATGACCAGCTTGCACACCCTCGGCTACCATAGCTTCCTGAGCTCCATCAGCAGCAGCATCCTGGGGTAACCCTGCGTCCTCAGCAGCAGCCTGCTCAGCCAGCGCAGGAGAGTTCACTTCGCCAACTTCAGGCATCAGGATGCTCAGGTCAGGTTGAGCCGGGTACAGGGTCTCCAACTGCTTTTCTTCTTCTTATTAAATAGCTTGCTGAGTTGGAAGCTCCTCAAGGGCAGCACGCATCCCGCTGATCTTTCCCCGCCAGGTAGCATAGGCAACGATATTTGTGGCCAGGGTGATCAGCTCACTGATCCTAAACTCAGAACGCTTCAAGGAGTCGAGAACGAATGTCTGCACCTCCGGGTGCGAGCTAGCTGATCAGCTCCCTCCTTCAGTTTCTTCTTTGTGCCAGCTAGATCTGCCTTCAGCTCAGCCACCCGTCCTCTCAAATCAGCATGCTGCCTTTCCAGATCAGCGATGGACCCAGTTAGCTCCGTGTTCTTGGTGCTAGTAGCACGGCTGGTGGTCTGCACTATATTGATCATCTTCATGTTGTAGAGAGCAGTGTGGAGGGCCTGGGGGCAAGGAAAGTCAAAGTTAGCAGGAATTGAGGATAAGAGACTTAGAACAGGTGGAAGACGGAGGACACTTACCATGAAAGCATTATGCACATCGTTTTCAGCCATCTCCTTGGGGCCAAACTCCGAGAAGGCATCCACCAGGGAGGGGAAGAGTAGCTGGTCAATCTCAGGCCAGTATGGCACCTTGTCAATGTTGCCAAAGCCATCTGGGAAGTGAGCAATGATGCCACCGCTGGCAGAAGCACGAGGTCTGGCAGGAGGAGTAGGAGGATGACGAGACAATGGGCTGACCTCTAGAGGTTCAGTCCGAGCATAACTGGAATGAGTAGGAGGTGACTGGAAAAAGGCGGTAGGGGCACTCCTCTTAGAAGCAGACGCCACGTCAGGACTCGCAGCGGACCTTTTTCTTTTAGCACTCTAGAGGATAGCCTCCAAAGGGTCAAGCTTTGAACCTGCGAGCAGTAATCACTTTAGGCGTCAGAAAGAATTTGACAGTCAGCAAGATTGCATGCAAGTAAGGATGGCTTAGGCAGCTTACCAGAGGATATGTTGTGAGCTGATTGTAGAGGGTTGGAGGTGGAAGAAAGTGAGTATCCGGGAAACAGATCAGGGAACTTCTTCTCACTCAGAGGAATGCAGAATAGTTTGTTGCGAGTAGGAATCGGGGCACCAATGCGGGTCAGGTAGCAGGGACCTGCACGAAAACGACAAAGTAAGCCAGTAAGCATTGAGATGAACAAGCCAGGCGTCAGGAAACCTACTTACTTGAAGTAATAATCCATTTCTCGAAGATATAGTCAGCAGACAGTTAGATAGAGCCTTCCTCACGTAGAAGAAGTCCTCAAACCATTTCTCGTCCCTGGAATTTGACACATGCTTGAAGGGAGTCTCACTAGAACCCCGGAGCGAGAACTGGCCTCTTCCCAGGGACCTGATATCATACATATGGGCCAGATCGCCCAGGGAGATGGAGTTGCCAGAACTCTGCCAGACAGCTAAAGAATAGAGGAGAACCCTCCAAACGGTGGCAGAAATTTATGCCATTGCAAAGTTGTTGGTAAAGATAAAGTCTTGAACAAGTTTTGGAAAGGGGAAACGGAGGCCGTATCTAAATGGGTATAGATAGAGACAAACCCACCCTGGACGGATGGCATCAGCCTTTTGACCCGGTTCAGGGATGGCTATGTCCACCCCATCACCAAGACCAAGCATACCCTTGATTAAGGGAATGTCAGCGGCAGTCAAGATAGAGTCACAGCCGTGGGGGTGAGTAAAAATATTTTGCGAAGGAAAGACGGGGTCTGGATTCCGATCAGAAGGAGTGAAGGTCGAAGAGGAGTGTCGAGTTTTTCCCATGGTGGAAAAGAGAAAAGGATAATTAAGGAAAAAAGAGAAGGGAGAAATACCTAGTAAAGTGGAGGACAAGGATGATGCAGGGTGGCCGGCGAGGAAAGAGAAAGGGGAGAGTGAGGATTTAGGAGAGGGAGAGTTTTATGGAGAAAATGATTGTGTGATTAATGAAGTGAAGAAGGGAGTTGGGGTATAAAGGAGAGAGAGAGAGAGAGAGAGAGAGAGAGAGAGAGAGAGAGAGAGAGAGAGAGAGAGAGAGAGGCGCGAGAAATGAGGAGGTGGGCGGCAGCATAATGATGAGTGCATGGGGAGCAGTGTAAATGACAGCTTAGGGTTTTTAATTCAACTGCGTAAATTCCTTGTTCGACACCTTAAGACGTACCTCGCAAGAAAGTGAGGGCAAACTGTTTGGGTCAAAATTTACATAATGACCTAACTGGGAGAGCCCACTTGGTAAGTGATTAAAGTAATGGGCCATGAAGGGGGAATAAGAGAAGGGGAGCCCGCGGTTAGAAGCAAGATTTCTGAAAGGTAAATGGGCCAGGGAGCGTGTGAAGAGAAGCAAGGCCCACTGGAAGGAAGCGTCCGTGTTTAGGAAAGAGTTTAGGGAGAAGTCAGGGAGATCAGGAAGAATGGAGGGAGATGGCGTGATATGGAAAGAGTTATTATGAAAGTTATATTCCTTTCCATAAACGTGGTAGGATACACCTAGAGTTCTTACCCTATAAATAGTCAAGGAAGTCATCAAAGAAGGACATTCAAGGTCACACACACAATACCTCGTGCTAGCAAAATTTACATTACGTCTCGATTGTATTCATCCTCTCATTCAAAGCTAGTGCAATATTTTGCAGGGTACCGTCCCTCCCGCGGTTGTTCCCACATCGGGTTTTCCGCGTCACCAAATCTTACGTGTTAATTTATATTTCGTGCTTTATTTCCTTATTCAAATATCAAATACCAAACGATCAATCAAGTAACCAACGAGTAAGACCACATTGACCTGATACAATTAACTTGGTAAAAATCACCTAAAAAACACGGTTAAAAAGAAATTATCCAACTAACAGAGGGACAACGAAATTCATCGTTCGAACCATGACCAAACAATGAAGTTCATCGTCCGACCCAATGGGACAATGAAATTCAATGTCCTCCATAATGAAACGCTGAATTCAGTGTCCTTCCATGGGACAAATAATGAAATTCAATGTTCTAGCATGGGTGAACATTGAAGTTAATTGTCCTAACACAACAGCAACACTAATAACAACATCGAATACACAACACCACCCCAATTGACAACGACACCATCCCAAATCGACAACAACATAAAACAACAACACAATTACAACAACAAAAACATCGACCATCAACAACAACCAACAATAATCCACAAAACGAAAAAAATTGAATTAATGGAATTTCTAAAACCGGGTGAATTTAAAAACGAAAAAACCAATAATCAAATACATTTAAATTAACTAATAAAACAAATTAAAAATGAAAGCAAAGTGATTGTACATCCCTATATACTAAAAGAATAGGTAATTTCACAGTTTTTCCATCCAAAAAGTATTTTCTTAAATAAGAAAACTAATTATTAGAGAAAATTGTTGATTACAGCCTTTTAAAAATCACTTTTTGAAAATTACAGCCTTATAATTTTTTTTTTTGAAAATTACATCCAAAATATTACTTTTCTTCTAAAATTGCACCAACTTGAGGTTTCCGGTGAATTTTGATGATGTTTTTATGATGTTTGGGGTGATTAATTGGTTTGTGTTAAGGAGAGGTAAGAAATCTGGGTAAGTAGGCTCTCAAATAATAAAGGGTACATCATAAAAACATCATCAAAATTCACCAAAAACCTCAAGTTGGTGCAATTTTAGAAGAAAAGTAATATTTTGGATGTAATTTTCAAAAAAAATTTTATAAGGCTGTAATTTTCAAAAAGTGATTTTTAAAAGGCTGTAATCAACAATTTTCTCCATAATTAATTGCATTTCCTAAATAAGAAAACTAATAATTATATTTTATTTCATTATCTCTTTTGAATAAAATTAATCTTTTCATCAAATTATATTATTTTCACTATAGTCTAAACTATAATCTCTTAATTAAAATATAAATAAAATTTATATAAAACTATAACTTACTAAATCTTTTATTGATGCTATTATTTGAGAATGACTTAACTCATACTACGTATAAAACAAGACAGTATATCGCCATTATTACTTTCATGACAAAAAAATTTAAGAGGATTTAATAATATAAATCATTAGTTTTGTGGTATATATTTTGTTTAAAATACATTTGAACACATTATTCCATTCTCTTGGTTAATTGTCACTTTTAACATTTTTTTCTCAAAATAAAATATAATGACGATAAATATGAAATATTAACGAGACACCACAAATATATAAGTAATTAAATAAAAATAAAAAAAGACTTTATATAACGTGCATTTATATAAAGTGGGGGCTTGGTTCAGATCCCTTGAACCGCCTCGCGTCGCCATAGTCGTCAGGTTGTAATCTTCGATTGACCTAATGGCTATACTTTGACTTTCGCCTTGTCCAAGCCTCAGTCAAAGTGGGGGCTCTTTAGATACCTCATTTCTACACCTTCCGCCAACCACCCAGTGATGATTGGGCCGCATGTTTGGTACACGGAATGATTTATGACAGTTCATAAGTTTATCGTCAAGTGATAGCTCAAATACTTGTGTCTACCCCTTGGTCATAATCTACGCGCCGATACGGTTGTTTTGACAGTAATTAGAGTTCATTTGGAGTCCGGGCGAAAAACCGCTTCATTTTCTAAGAAACTGTTTAAAATGCCGAGTCGGAATGTTCTAGAATATTCCAGATATTTATTCCATAATTTAATTTTATATCTTTTGGCAAAATATCCTCCATAAATCATATTTTACGGAATAAGGAAGTAGAGATCCACAGCAATTCCATAATAGAAACGCGGAAATCTTTCTTCCGCAGGAGGAAACCTCTAGGGAAATGACGCAGTAGGTGCTGCGCCTCTTCGAAGGATCGCAGCAGCAGCTGCGCCGCTTCTCCAGCCTGTTTTCGCTGTTTACAGATTTTTTCCGTGATTTGTTTCCAAAGTTTGGATCATTCCATAACTCTCCACATATTTTAGTATAAATAGAGACCTTCGGTCTCCATATTTTTCACGCGAGTGTCCGCCCTTCTCTTCTCTCTTTGCATTCTAGACCGTGCTCTAAGCTTTCAACACCCACGTGCTTGATCAATCGACCATGTAAGCTCAGATCATTCTGACTTCCAGTCACGTTGCATGACCGACCAATTTGACCACTACACATCAATCAATCAATTAATCTAAATCCTCCAACGAGGGCATTTTCTACATACATTCGAGTCGAGCAATCACTAAAACGTTAACTTAGTTAATCTCGTTTCGTCAAACATGTAAGTCTAAGGGTGTAAATCCCATATTTTTTTATTGTATTTAATTTTTGTACCAATTATTGTAAGATTCACGTAAAAAAACATTCAAAACCGACTTGAAAAACCCTTATTCAAAACTGTTTTTACGAAACAGCAGCTACCAGACGTCGAGAAGAAACGCAGCAGCAGCTGCGCCTCTTCGAAGGGTCGCAGCTCCTACTGCGCCTCTTCCAGAGGCCGCCGATGCTCCTGCTCTTCTTCTTCTTCCTCGGGTTTCTGTAGTTTTGTTCCTTTTCTCTTGTTTTCTTATCTTCTTCCTTTCGTTTGTACATTAAACCATGTTTTAATCTATTATTTCAATTATCATGTTTGTTTCCGACATAAATCCCCTATAATCAATATTTGCTGGTTTTCGTCATTAAATCAAACCCGATCTTTAGAGGCTCGATTTGTTCATATCAAGTCTCTGGAATTCGTCTATTGTGCATATTTTTCATTGTTTATTTTCAGTTTATCAATTTCTTTCAAAGTCGTTTCATTTTCTTAATTAAACCTAATTCGTATTTAATTCGTTCTAATTCGTTTCTAACTCGTTTTAATTCGTTTTAATTCGTTTTTTTAATCGCTTTTATGACGGTTTCATGTGTAATAAATATGATAAATCACTTTCACTTGAGTTAGATATTGATAATCAACCGTAAAATATACCAACGAACATTAACTGTCCACGGTTCTGACTTCACAGCCAGAGCTCAACTCAAGAACAAATGCAGGAATAGCTGCGCCTCTTCTAAGGGACGCAGTAGTGTTGCGCCAGTTCTGAGATGAATTCTGTCCCTGAACTTCCGTTCTCGCTTTGACCTAGTCTTTAATTACCCATTTAATTAATCCGTCTTATTTTACCACCTTAATTTCTAACCTTTTCTTTTCTTTTCTTCAAATTTCTGCCTTGAATGTATTTTGACGTAAATCATTTATTCATTGTAATTCATTGTAATTTCAATTATCGTTATTTTATTTATCGTATTTATTTTGGTATGGTTTATTTAATTGTTTTTCACATGTAATTCAACCTAAATCCAACTCGACATAATTGTTTGTTTAGTTATTTGCTCACCGACATAGTATAATTCACATGATAGGTTTAAAACGTTGGATGTTGCATTTCATGCATATAATCGATGATATATCAAATACGAACGATTTCCCTAATCATTAGTAGAGGCCGCTATCGAGGCGGGCGGGATTAGGTGTTCAGTAAAAGAAATTCCTAATACGTACCCTCGCCCCTTAATCCAGATCTGTGTAAACATCCGTGTTCATTGGCATCCACGAGAGTCATTCTAGACATAGAATGCTAAGGGTAACGAGTTCTTAGTGTTCATGTCACTACTTTGTGTCTTGACATGACAGGAGGTATTCGAACGGTTCCAATTTCCCATAAAAATTGGTGGCGACTCCACAAATGCATGCTTGCTCTCAAAAAAGCGCTTCCGCGCGCGCCGCGGGTGGCCCATGTCCACAGTTTGGCGACTCCATTGGGGAAAATACACTTACGTGTTACCCAGGGTGAAACTTGAACAAGGTTAGGGAATAGTTTATACGAGACAGTTGTCAGTTTTCATTACTCGACCTTCTTAGGTCGTTTTATTCGGCCTTCCTAGTCCCAACCCAACCCAACTCATTCGACCAATCGTCCCGTCTGGACGGTCCAAATTCTTATTTGGGCCTAAGGATAGATAGTGATTGACCTCAACCATACCGTGGTACATACTCCTGTTTGTATCAAGGGCTTTCACTACTCGAGGAAATGGACTAGGAACCGACCTTACTCATGTTTGGCACAGACCTCTCCACAGACCAGGGTTTGATTGCTTGGTATGGCAACCCACCTTTTAAGCCAAAACCCTTTAAATGCACTCAGCATGCCGTTATAATACCTGTATGTATGTTATTATCATATACGTGATTGCCATTCCATAAACAAAACCATGACAAAATTTTGTAAAATCAAATCCCTTTTAAAATGTTAATACTTTCAAAAGTGGCTTAAAATAGCGCAAAATAAGTCAAAACTCTGTCCAAATATCCCATCAAATTTCGGGCCTTGAAACCCATTTTAAAACCTCACTTCGAGTCAGCACTCCTATAACTATACTACAGTTATCTAGGACAAACATTTCAAAGTGTGTCATTTTCAAACCTCACTTAACACAGTGGTACACTCCCACTTCACAAGTTGAGTCCTTTTGAGTAAGTGTGTTAAAATGGTCGATCTTGTTTTGATTCGTCGTCAATCTCTTATCCAGTTTCCAAAGATGCTTGGAACTAGTCACGCAAGCGTTAATGGTCAACCCGAACAACCTAGAAATGGTAACGATCTAATCCAAGCTGCGCTCGCCCGTCTCCAAACAAGCCAAGATCAAGCTTATGCTCGCCTCAATGCTATTGAAGGCCGAATTGTCGCCGTAGAAACTAGGCTTCCTCCTGTAGAGAACGATGTTCCTGACGCGAGCGTGCATGATAACCTTCCACCCTTTGTTGGACAACCAGAAGTCAACCCCCCAATAGGTCCTACTGAAGCTGAAAGGCGACTCCAATACTTGGAGGAGCAACTAATGTACCTTAAGGGAGATGACATCTACAAGGAGAACAATCGCAAGTGTGAGGCTGTAAATGCTCAATTGCCAACCGACTTCAACATGAATGACATCCCAAAGTTCAAGGGGCATGAAAACCCTCTGAACCACATTCGTGCCTTCAAATATTTTATGTCCATCAAAGGCATCAAACCCGAGATGTTCCTAAGGATATTTCCTTCATCTCTCGACACTATTCCTAAGCAGTGGTTTTACTCTCTAGAACACAAGAAAATTGCTACCTGGGATGATGCCGCAATTGAGTTCACTAAACAATACGCAGATAATGCTGAGATCCAAGTCAACATGCGCACTCTCGAGGTTCTTACCCAAATGAGAAAGAAGGCTTCACCGACTTCGTAAGTAGGTGGAGAACGACTAGCACAAAACTGGTTGAGCGTCCAGACGAAGCCACTCTTGTGGAAAGGTTTGTGGATAATTTGAGACCTATTTATGCAAACCATCTGAGGTACCAAAACATAAAGTCTTTCAAAGACTTGACTGTGCTAGGTACGGGAATTGAAGACGACATCCGTAAAGGGCTCTTGTCCAAGAAGGTGGGTCGTGGATATCAGGGTTTAACGAGTCGTTCTTATGGCTCCACTAGAAAGATTGATGAGGTTAATCTTGTTGAATCTGCTAAGAAGAATAACCCGCAAAGGAAGTTCACGAATTCATACTCCAACGCTCTGAAAAGGTTGATGAAACAAGGTAAGCTCCAACCCATAGGACCTACACCTGACCCAGAGAAGAAGTCTAAGTCCTAGGATGAGAACGCGTACTGCGAATATCATAGAGGCAAGGGATACGATACGGAGAAATGCTTTAAACTGAAACATGTCCTTCATGATATGATCGAAGATGGTCGTTTACCTATACCTCCCGGAGGTAAACCTAACAATACTCAAAATCCTCTTGGATTTTTGACGATCACAGATGAATAATCCACCTTGGATTGTTCACACCTCATTTCTCCAGTCGAGGATGAGATTCATGCCCTAGAAGAGGAATGGAGTTATTCCACAATTTCCCCTACTATCACCGATTTTATCACATGGGCAAAGAGTGTGAGTAGGCAAGTCTTAGAACTAGAAGCTGTAGAGGCATCCCTACGCGACCCAAGCATCATCCCAAAGGGAGACATGCCACTGGCTCCAATTCTATCTCAAGAATCTACAATGCAAGAGGTAATCGCAGTAGTCGAGAATCTGGTTGAGCAAATCATCGATCTAGAAGCCGAAATCATCAGATTAAGGGAGCTCAATACCGTTAACGGGATATGGGCAGATGACGATGAAGACGAATACCTTATAGAACATTATCTAATCAAAGTCAGTGAGGATATAGTCAAGGCTAGTGAGGACCAAGATATAGACCACCTTACTCGCTCAGGACGTCGGTATTAAAATGTCTCTCAGAACGGTTCTATCGTTAACGGTCCAGTTAATAACACCAACATCATCACACCGAATGATGGCGAAGATACCTCTGCTGACCATCTATTGAAACAACTACAAAAGACAAAGCCTGATCTTTCAGTCTAGCAATTAGTTGCGAGTTCATTCCCAATCGCCAAGCTTTACTGCAAGCATTGGCTAAACTGAACGTAGCACACAATTCTACGCCTGACGACGTAGTCAACCTAGTCTTTCAAGACTCAATTAAGCTAAGTAACCCAGTTAATTTTTCAGATGAGGATTTGCCTCCTTTTGGCGCCAGCCATAACCTTGCTTAAAGAAGAATGTACCAATGACTTTGGTGGATGATGGCTCTGCAGTCAACGTCATACCACTAAAGACAGCATACAAACTAGGCATGAAAGAATCAGATTGGACTCCTACCAACCAAGGTGTTCGAGCATACGATGGAACATGACGTAAAGTAGAAGGGATAATCAAACTCACTGTAGCCACATGGCCAATTGAGCGAAAGGTTAATTTTCAGATAGTTGACATCGAGGCATCCTTCTATATACTTTTGGGAAGGCCTTGGATTCACGCTTCCAAAGCGGTAATATCCACCTTGCACCAGCAGATCAAAATTCCTCTAGATGGTAAAGTAGTGACAATCACTTCATCACCTATCAAGGCGGTGATAGAGAAAATGTCAAGCAATCAAGTGGTCACAGACCCAGTATACGAGCTTGGGGGGGATTTCAGAGCATAAATGTTGTAGAGAGCGAACTGGCGCCTCTATACTTCAACCCATACTCTAATTTGGTGGTCAACCACATACTTAAGTCTCAGGGATACTTCCCGGGAATGCCATTAAATCCCATCAAGAAAAATACCTTTGCACCTTACAAAGAAGGAAACTCTCAAAGGATACCACTAGGATTGGGATACAAACCCACGAAAGAAGAAGCCTTAGAAATACTCACCCAGTTTCAAAACCGTAAGAACAAAGGAATCCAAATGATGTGATCCTATCTCCCTTCCGTAAATGGATACTTCGTTAGAGAAGGGAGTCAGGAATACTTTCACGGGTTTCTCGAGCCTTGGCACTATAAGAGAATGCAACTAGCTGAAATCGAGATCTTCCACGATTGCTACTTTATCCCTTCAGAAACGGTTCATACCATCAAAACTCGTCAAACACCTTGTTTAGACGAACAAGCTGTTAGCCTTCTGTTTGGAGAAGACCGATTCGTCAGGACCGCACAGGATGAGATCATTACCATGATAATTCAAGATGACCATTTCAATATGACAACTTTAATTACCGAAACCAGTTCGAATCAGCAGAAAGGATGGAGAAAGTCAATCAAGTGGACTAACAATCAAGGAAAGCTCTTCAAGGTCACTACTGGAGAAGGGGAGATGTTCAAAGGAGAATCTGAAGACAACGAATATGAGTCAGAGTCGAAGTCGGAGTCAGAGTCAGAGTCTGAGTTTAGAGAAATCGCTAGAGAGTCTTCTTATGTCGTCACTCCCCATCCTCTTGTTTATCCTAGCATAGTGTCACATAGTAACAGTAGCATGGGAAATGTCCCAGAAGCTACCCCCTTACTTCCACTGACTACTGAACATATGGCTTCTTTGTTTCAGCTATTTTCAAATAATATGAATAAATCAGATTCTGCTTACTCTTTGTGTTTTTCTGAATAAAAATCTATTTAAGATGATAATGAGGATGTTCCTGACCCAGACTTAGTCGAATTACCTCCTTACATAGTTAAAGAAATATTACAAGAGGAGGAAGGGGCACTAGTTATAGAGAACACCAAACCCATCAATGTAGGAACCGAACTAGAACCCCAAGAACTTAGAATAGGGACGACCTTAAACCCAACCGAAAGGGCCAGTTTCATCGACATCCTACACGAGTTCAAAAACGTTTTCGCTTGGTCTTACAAGGACATGCCGGGAATCGATAGGGATATCGCAGAACACAAAATTCCAATCAAACCAGGTTTCAAACCCGTAAAACAGAAGCTTCGTCGGATGAGGACCGACTGGGCTTTTAAAATTAAAGAAGAAGTCGATAAACAATTCAAAGCCGGGTTCATCAAAGTTTCCGAGTATTCAGACTGGGTGGCTAACATAGTCCCCGTACCCAAAAAGGATGGACGAATCCGAGTTTGTGATTATTTCAGAGACTTGAACAAAGCAAGTCCCAAAGACGACTTCCCTCTACCACACATCGACATATTGGTAGATAATACAACAGATCACGCGTTGTTATCCTTCATGGACGGGTATGCAAGGTATAATCAGATCAAAATGGCCATAGAGGATATGCATAAGACAGCCTTCGTCACTCAGTGAGGCACATATTATTATACTGTTATGTCATTCAAACTGATCAATGCTGGAGCTACATATCAACGCAATACAACCACCTTGTTACATGACATGATGCATAAAGAAGTATAAGTATACGCAGATGATGTGATTGTCAAATCCAAGGATAGGAAGGGGCATAGTGACAACCTTTGTAAATTCTTCCTAAGATTGAGCATGTACAACATGAGGCTCAACCCTTAGAAATGTGCATTCGAGGTAACGTCAGGCAAGCTTCTGGGATATGTGGTCAGCCAGAGGGGAATAGAAATTGATCCATCCAAGATCAAAGCTTTAATCGAAATGCCACAACCCCAAACAGAAAAAGACGTTAGAGGATTTCTAGGCAAAGTACAGTATATAAGCCGATTCATATCAAAGCTTACTATGATCTGCGAACCCATTTTCAAAAAGCTCAAGAAAACAGATCATACCATATGGGATGACGACTGTCAAAAGGCGTTTGACAGGATTAAGTAGATACTGGCTAAACCACCAGTGCTAATGCCTCCCTAACGAGATCAACCTCTTGGTTTATATCTCACAGTAACCGAAACAGACATGGGGTTTATGCTCGCACAGACTGGTTGAAAAGAAGAAAGAGCTATCTACTACCTTAGTAAGAAGTTCTTAGAATACGAGTGTAAATACACACCTCTCGAAAAGACATGCCTCGCTCTTGTGTGGGCAACGAAAGAAGCTACGCCACTACATGCTTAGCTACTCTGTCAAGGTCTATTCTAAAATGGATTCTGTCAAATACCTCTTCGAGAAACCCGTTCTCAATGGACGTTTGGCTAGGTGGACCTTAATGATATCAGAGTTCGATCTCAAGTACGTACCTTTGAACGTCATAAAGGGGCGCGCAGTTGCCTAATTCTTCGCAGATAATCCTATCAACGACACCCAGGTAATAGACACGTTGTCATTTCTAGACAAGGACATCCTACAGACCAGCGTAGACTCTTGAAATCTTTTTTTTGATGGAGCATCGAACTTGAGAGGATTTGGAATAAGAGTGTTGCTCATTTCTCCTGAAGGCGAGCATACACCGCTTTCTGTCAAACTCGACTTCGAGGTGACAAGTAATGCAGCAGAATATGAAGCTTGCCTCATTGGTCTACAAGCAGCAGTGAGTTTAGGCATTAAGAATATTCGAGTTCATGGGGACTCATCCTTGATCATTAACCAAGTTACGGGATCTTGGAAAATTCGAAGTGGAAGTCTAGCACCCTATCAGGCTAGGATAGATCAAGTTGCCCAATTCTTCGATCAAGTCACTTATCTACATCTACCTCGTGAAGAAAATCAATTTGCATACACTCTTGCGAAACTTGCAGCCTTGGTTAATATGCCAGACCACATGGTTGAAATGCCTTTATGCATCGAACGACGGTGAGAACCAGCCTATGTACACCAAATTGCAGACGAAGAAGAAAGCCCAGAGGAACCCTGGTTCCAAGCAATTCTAAACTTCAAGCTCAATGGTACATACCCATCAGATATGGATAATAGGGGACAACACACCATACTCCTATTAGCCTCTCAATACCTCCTCATGAGGGGAGAATTGTACAAAAGAACACCTCTTGGTATTATCTTGCGTTGCCTTGATCAATCACAGGCACGAAAAGTAATGGAAGAAGTTCACGATGGAGAATGCAGTCCTCATATGAGTGGACCCATGATGGAAAAGAAAATCACACGTCTAGGGTATTACTGGACAACAATGGAGTCAGATTGTATTAAATACGTCAGACATTGCCATAATTGCCAAATCTTCGGGAATGTGAAACATGCCCCTCCTTCAATGCTTTACACCATGACATCTCCTTGGCCATTTTCTGCTTGGGGAATCGATATCATTGGGAAGCTCACTCCAGCTGGAACAGGAGGTCACTATTTCATTTTGGTAAATATCGACTACTTTACCAAATGGGTCGAGGCAACATCCTACACTGCTCTTACGGCTAAACATGTGGCAAAGTTCATACAAACCAATATCATCTGTCAATATGGTTGCCCATATGAGATCATCAGTGACAATGGGTCACGTTTCCAAGCCAAAGCTACACAATTGCTAGTCAAATACAAAATCAAACACCACCATTCCTCGCCTTACAGACCTCAAACTAACGGCGCGGTAGAGGCAGCTAACAAAAATGTCGTCATGATCCTCAAGAAAATGATCGACAATTATCGAGATTGGCCTAGCAAAATACCCTTCGCACTATGGGGTTATCGCACGTCAGTTAGGACGCCTACTGGGGCTACTCCTTTCTTTCTGACATATGGCATGGAAGCGGTGCAACCAGTTGAATTAGAAATCCCGTCCCTACGCATTTTGCTCTAAAGTTAAATCCCAGAAGCTGAATGGAATAGGGACCATTATGAAGAACTCATCCTCTTGGATGAACGAAGGCTACGCGCATTACATAATGTGTAAACATATCAGGCACGTATCAAGCGAGCATTTAATAAACGGGTTAAGCCCACGAACATCAAAGAAGGAGATTTAGTGCTCAAATCAGTCAGAGCTCTTTTACCAGTCGATCCACAAGAAAAGTTTAAACCTAACTGGGCCGGACCTTTCTTAGTCAAGTCCATACTCTTAGGGGATGCGGTTAGGATTACAGACTTAGATGGGAATGAATTTTCTAATCCTACTAACTTAGACCAATTGAAACGATACTACCTTTAGCATAGGACAAGAAAGCGCGCCTCGTGTAACCTACGTGCCGCTCATGCGACACTAAATAAAACCAGCCCCTGGCCAGCTAAAACCTATGTCTCTATGCTCTTGTATTTTTGACATTTCGACATTCTCATATCATCGAATAAATTGAATTGTACTTCCCTTGGGAGTAAGTAAAGCACACGCTTATTTTCTTAAGTTCATTACAAGCTCTTGCTTCGAACAATTATTCTTTTGCATTTACTCGAACTACGCACAGGGTTTGATTTTATTTTTTCTAATGAATACGTAGGCAATCCTCCACAGGATACAACCCGTTATTTTAAAATGTAAATAAAAGGACATTTGCATTCGCATTTGAAATTCGATAAGAATAATGAAAGAAAATCACAACAAGTTTCTTAACTAATTAATCTTTTATTCATTGTTCCATAATAATATTAATACGCCAAATAATATAAAATTCTGAAATAAATGCTAGGCTAGGATTCTAAAACCCCCGCCGTTCTTTACAACTTAAATAATAATAATAATAATAATAATAATAATAATAATAATAATAATAATAATAATAATAATAATATAATAATAATAATGACTAAGGCTATTCTTCCATTTTCCCTTTGCCTTTGTCACCCTTGTCATACTTCTTGTCTCGACCACGAGCCGGACGCTCTTGCGTTGTTTCCGACCTAATCACCAACGGTCGTTCTCGCGGCCTAGACTTACCATTTCGATCCATCACCATCTCCACGACAGGAGCAGCTCTTGGTTTCTTCGACGGACGAGTAACTTGGAATCTGGATTCTTCTTCCTCCTCAGTCAAATACTTCTGATTCTCCTTTGCTACTTCATGAATCTTGTAGTCAACGGGCTCGTATTTCCTCAACTTCTCACATTCTTCGGGAGTACTAGCCTTCCTCCATTGCAAATATGAGTCAGATACCCATAGAGAGTCAATAGGAACGGGTATGAACCACATGTTCCGCTGAGCTCACCTAATTGCCCATTCTCGACAAGAGTCCGAAGTGTCTGCTAATGCAGTATGAGGAACAGTGTCAAGTATCGGGATCTTCTGCCTAAGGCTCACCTGCCTCATCAGTCTCTCAGGGAAAATGCAGACCATAAAATCCAAGCCAGGGATACGAATTGACCGTGTCAGGTCCAAAGATGAGACTCCAGTGACTGACCTGAGATGCCACCATGGCACAATCCATCGGATCAAGGGACCACCTTCGCTCTTCAACTTATTCTCCCAATAGTTGCATACCCGAGTGAAGTCCACCATGTAGAGCCTAGTTCGCATTGCAATCGATCGAGCATGGTATCCTGGCACATTAACCGGGGGCTCGATAAACCACAGTCGTTCCATCAGCCAAACCTACAAAAGATGACGGAAATTAATGCCCATATTTCAACAAAAAACAAAAAAAACCACGAAAAACAAAAAAATCGGTTGAGATATAAAATAAAAAAAAAGAAGAGAAAATGGTTCTTACCTGCAGAATGGCAGGACTTCCCAAATAAGGAAGCTCACGGTTGGCCTTCCTATTATCCAAACCAAGAATGGTCTCTCCTAAGCAAAGGCATGCTGAGCTCTTGCGCAGCTCCATTTGTTCTACTAGGCTCAGAAAATGGGGATCCCCTCTCATATCATCATCAACATGCCCTCGAAGGCCCTGCGCCTCACGACATAAGAAATAGAAGGGTCCTCCTTATTTATGAATCGATGAATAAAGTCAAGCATACAGACCCCTTTTGAGGTCACAAGACGGTCCACCTTAGCCTTAATCAATCCAAGCAAATCTCTAAATTTATTTTTATATCCTTGAGAGCTAAGGGGTATAGCGGGTAATATTTCTGGATCCCATCCTCCACTAACAGCTATTTCTTCAGGGAAAGGACAAATATCGCCTCCAGGAAAGGCAAACACGTGAAAATTTGGGTCCCAATACTCAAGACAAGCATCCAAAAAAGGCTTCACAACTTTCACTAATTTGAGACTCAAGATCGATCCCAAATTAAAAGCACCCATGTCGTGTTTCTCAACATTTGTTAACTCATTGTTCACTCCTTGAGACGGTTTTCAAAAGTATCCATAATTTTGAGAATTTTTTTAAGGAGATATGAGAGCTTTTATGTACTAGACGGAAGAAGGATGGAGGAATTGTGTGAATAAAACCTTCCCCGAAGTCTCTATTTAAACCATTTGCAATTTCTTAATTTCTGTCGAGGTCTGCCAAGCTGGAGAGATGACGTAGCACCTGCTGCGCCTCTTCAAAAGAGTCGCAGCTCTTGCTGCGCCTCTTCCCCAGATTCTTTTCCGTGATTTCAGCTTTGGATCTTTCCTAATTTGCCTTTCGCTATAATTTCCTATTCCTATAGGATATTAATTTGGTAATTCCGTTAAATTACCAAATTTTATGTTTCTTAATTTGCTTCGGGTTCGCTTTTCAAGATAAAATTGACATTTTCGCCAAACGAGCACACTTACCCATTTTTTTTATTTCTTTTCTTTTTAGGGGAATCATTTCGCTCCCATTTTTCACTACATTTCACACTTAGACATTTCTTTTTTCTCTTTTTTTTAGGGGGTAGCCCTCCCTACTGTCCGGTCATTTTTGCCCATTTCGAGGCATTTTTGCGCATTTCTAGACATTTTGTCATTTTTGCTCATTTTCGGGCACTCTTTTACTTTTTTTAATTCATTTTGCGCCAGTTTAAGCCACCTCTATGCTATATGTTTTACTTGTAAATTCTAAGTAAATTTCGGCAGCATGATGGCATAAACCGTCACCTACCAAACCTGTTTTTCAAGCTAACCTGCAAGAACAACAAACAACCAGCAGCAAAGGCACCCAGTGTCTACATAAAACTGGGGGCTTCCGCCCAAAACAGAGTCAAAAAAAGTCCAAATGTACAAAATATACGAGACAACAACAAGAAGAGGGAAAGGCAACTAGTCCTGGTGCCCTCTCAACTCAGCTACGGTCGCCTCAAGGGAAGCGATCTCAGCGTCTCTGATCTCGAGCTCCCTCAACAGACGAGCTGTCTCCTTCCGAGACTGTGCCAGCTCGTGCTCCAGGTCGCGCTCGCGCTCCAGGTCACGCTCTCCCTGCATACAAATGAAGAAACGCCTCATTTCAATCATTTTCAACAAAATAAAGCAACATTTTCATTGCAACCAAATTCAATAAAATAAAATAAGAAAGAGAATGAGAGGTTCATACCTGTCATCCCCGAGCACCTACGAGTGCCTCGATGGCCGTAGCTCGGAGCCGGTTGGCCATCCTCCACAACGCCACGTACTGAGACGGTGCCATCTGCATTCAGATAACAAAGAAGGTTCAAGAGGAACGAGTGTATTCTTATGCAATAAAACAAAAGACAACCAAAGCTGGGGGCTAATCCTCCTTACCAGTTGCTGCCACTCCTCCAAAACCGCGTCCGTCACCTCCTCGCCGAAGTCGCGGATCTCAGAGATCGTCGTTAAACCTACCGCGTCAGTGTACTCGAGTGTCTCTGGGTAAGCTGAGGGCTCGACGCCTGCCACCTTGATCTCCCACAAGGTCCAAATGACTCTTTACTCTACGATTGTTCATCATTTGTCAAATTAAATCAATAACAAGAAAAGATAAAATGCTTACCACGATCGGCCAGTACGCCAACCTCCGGTGAATAAACTCGGAGTACTCCTCACCAGGCAGAAGGAGGGCGTCACCGCTCGCGTCAACCAAGTCAGCCTCTCTCTCGGCGTCAGAAGGCTCCCTAAACATTGTCCGTGGAGGATCGATGGGGACCGCGAAGGTGTCACGAGAGTACTGCCGAGTCAAACGCTCGCCCAGGTACCACACAGGTCCCATGGACGTCCTCAGCAACAGCCAACTCGAGCTCCTGGGACGAAGGACCTTGGCCACGAAAGCTGGATACTTAAGATAGTCCTCCCAAGGTCTAGGCACCCACTAAAATAAACAAATGAAGGGTCATTCCTATGATCGGCTCTAAACGGTAGAGGGTTCATTCCTATGATCACTTCTAAAAAAAAAAAGAAACGAGTAATCAAATGAGGATAAAAAACACTTACGCTGTCCAACGTCAGGGCATTCACGCCTCGTCGACAAACGTCGTAAGAAGAGCGCTGGCTCTTCCTACGGTACACCACCCAGTCCCTCACAACTGGGCACGCCCTCGGCTCGGGCACCGTCCTCTTGGGCGCGAAGTTGGGAAAGTAGGAGTACACCTACACCTATAGACAGAATAATCATTTATTTGCTACAATAATGATCTTTCATAAATTTAATAGAAATGAAGAAATAATGATCTTTCATAATGCAAATAAAGGAAGGTTCATACCTCCAACAAGAGTCCAGTTCCAACAGTAGCAGGAGAAGTCCCTTTCTCCATCAGCTCCGGACGTACCATGGCCCTCATATAGCGAGTGAGGACCGCAAAGCCAGGAGTAACCCAGTCCCACCGACCCAGGCTACTCAAGTCCAACAGAAAGGGAAGAAGCTTCGTCGATAACCTCTCCGCATTGTCTCCGAGGTAAATCGAAGATAAGAACCACCACAACCACAAGCGGGCCCTCTGCTCTGCAGTACAAGCAGGAGGAGCCACCTTCCCCCCATCCATCATCATCATCGCCGGGGTCCTACCCACGAAGTAGTCCCTGACCTAAGAACTCGGCACTAACCCGGGAACGCTGGCAGCACCTGCCACCAGGTTCCAGCCGATCAACCTCCTCGTCTCGGCTGAGTCTACCCTCATGGCCGTCGGTGGCCACACCAAAGCCTCCTCTCCGCACGACAGACCCGAGATCATACCGTAGTCCTCCAAAGTGGCCCCGACCTCTCCAAAAGACATTTGGAAAGTCGAGGTCGTGTCCTAGTACCGATCAACGAAAGCTCAAACCAGGCAAAGGTTAGCCCGAATCTTCCTTTCCCTGATCGCCCTCCAAGCTCCCACCAAAGCTCTGAAGGATCCCAACTCGATGATGGCTTTCTCCTCCTCCTCCTCCGACAGTCTCTCGAAGGCGCCCATCATCGTCGTGTAACCGGAAAAGGACCTCATGTTCCCAACCTTCTGTATCAATGCAAAATAAAGCTATCTTTAGCGCAAAATAAATGAGAAATGAAATGATAAGCAAATAGGAAAGGTAATAGGAAACGACAGGTTCGAAGATTACCCGACTCCTCGCCGTCCTGTAAGACAGGTGGCTCTCTACCGCCCAAATAAGATGTCTACCATCCCATTTCTCGGCCCACTCGGGTGCACCCACTAGCTGGCGACCCCCTCGTCCCACGTTGGCCCTCCTCGGGACCTCCTCAACCTCCTCCTCAATGACCTCCTCTCTCTCTTCCCCTACAAGAGTGAGAGAAAGGTTGAATTCTACGTCCATGGGAGCCCTCCCCGATGTAGAAGGAATGTCACCTGCAAAATTAAGGTAAACCAGGCTGTGTCAAGCCATGACAAACGTCGGTGAGGTTATTTCAAGAATTTTCGAGGCCTAAAAGTGGCTTTTATCGCCATATTTGGCGATAAAACCCAACCATTCATGTGGTAGTTGGGGCAAGTCAAGTCTAAGTCCAAGCCTAGTTGCGGGTTTGAGTCAAAAACTCGGCAGCATTTCGCTTTAATAGCGATTATGCCCTAGAAAAGTGTCCTGAAAAAGTTGCCACAAATCAAAAATCCGACATGATAGGAAGTTTACCCAATACACAAGGATTCCAAAAACCAAATTTCATAAAAAAATGGACAATCCTAAGGCCATTTTCGAAGCGATTTTCGAAACAGCTGAGAAACCGTCTCATTTTCGCTCAAATGCTCAATACTTGACGAAAATTCAAAAAGAACACATGGTTATGTTCCTAACATTGCCAATTATCCATTTCTCATATCAATTTTATTAAACAAATCCACTAGAGGCAAAACCCCCAATTTTTCGAAATAAAGGGAGAAGGAACCCTAATTTTTTCGGCTCTCAAAAACAAGAATTAAAAGAAAGAATGTGATACATACCTCGATTAGTCATGATTAATGGAACGGATTGATCAAATTTTGACGGGTTTTGATTGGAATTTGAGAGATTTTAGGAAAGAATTGTGTTTTGTTATAAATGAAATAAACACGGTATAGTCGCGTTTTTACCCAGACAGGGACGAACCTTGGAAGTGACGCAGCAACTGCTGCACCCTTTCCAAATGCCGCAGCTCTTGCTGCGCCTATTCCCCAGCACCCTTTCAGCTCAATCTTTGAAAGTCTTTTATAAGTTTGTTATTCGTGGGCCCATCTTTGGTGCGCCTTTTCTCCGACACCTTATATCTAGAGGTGGCAAACGGGTCAATCGGATCAGTTTCGGTTCGGGTTCTTTCGGATCGGGTTATTTCGGTTTATCTTTTTTTTCGATTTCAGTTCGGTTCAATTCAGGTTGGATTCAGTTTTCACTTTTAATCGGTTGTAGATATTTCGGGTTGGTTCAGGTTCGAGTTGGGTGAATATCGGTGCAAATAAGGTTCGAGTCGGGTCAATATCAGAGCAGATGAGATTTGAGTCAGGTCATAATCGGATCGGATGTCAAGGGATTAAGTCTTTATTCAAAAGATTGGATATAATACAAATAATTTTTTTTAAAAAAAAGTAATAAATAATGTTTTTTTGCATACCTATGATATAATATTAATTCATTGACGTCAAAAGGGTGACACTCATGTACAAAAAGACACCCTAAATGTGAAGCCTAGGTACATTCGGGTCATTTCGGGTTTCAATGTTGGGTTTCTGTCATCAATGTACGGGTTGAAATCGGTTTAGGTATATATCGGTTCGGATTAAAACAATTCAGGTTGAAACAGTTGAGGTTCATTCGATCTTGGGTCTATTTCGGATATTACAAATTCGGTTCGATTTCAAATCAATTCAGGTCGATTCAGGTTTCGGGGTGAAGTTCGGTTATACCTTTCGGGTGTACGGTCAGGTGTCGATTCGAGTATTTTTGATCGGTTTTTCGGGTTCGGTATACTTTTGCCAGGTCTAATTATATCATATATTTGGTTCTTTTGGGCATTTATTTTTGTCCGGACCCGTATTTTGCTAAACAGACTGCAAAAGCGTCACGGTGTTTTATCTCCCAGCAAGGATTTCTGCTGAACTAACTTCACAAGTTTATTCCTCCACTTATCGGGATTTCGCTTGCAACAACGAGCGGATTTCCAGCCGTGCTTAGGACGCGCCACCACCAGTCAAGCCTCTTTATTTTCCCTAGCGATGTTTATCGACATTTATCATTCAGCGAGAGTTGATGACAGCCGATTGCACTTATCGAGAAACGGAGTTTGTTTGAAAGCAGATACAAGCAGATTTCCTAGAAATGATTCAGTCCAGACAGAGTCATTCCCCAACAAGAATTCGCTTGAGACCGTTGCAAGCAGATTCCCCCAGCAGTTTCTACCGACATTCTACTACCCTCAATATTTATTTGTTTCCTCCCGGAGCTCGGCAAGGATGTCGTTCTCCAGAAGTTCCCATACCAACCATTCCTTTAGGTTCCCAAACTACCCAGGTTCATACACCTAGCTTTTTAGGGTCTCACACCCTAGCACAATCCTTACATATCTTTTAGGTCTTATCCTTAGCTCCTACGCAACTCTAGTTAGGTCTTACCCTTAGCTCCTACGCAACTCCAGTTAGGTCTTAACCTTAGCTCCTACGCAACTCCAGAAACGTCTCGATAAAGAAGTCTCACGTATGGTTTCTTCTTATGGCTGGCGAGCTTTCTTACGTAGTCTAATGGACTTTAAACGACCCTCCCCGATAGTCAACAAACTCTAAAATGTTCCCGATGACAGGTCCTTGGTTCAGACCCCTTGAACCGCCTCGCGTCGCCATAGTCGTCAGGTTGTAATCTTCGATTGACCTAATGGCTATACTTTGACTTTCGCCTTGTCCAAGCCTCAGTCAAAGTGGAGGCTCTGTAGATACCTCATTTCTACACCTTCCGCCAACCACCCAGTGATGATTGGGCCGCATGTTTGGTACACGGAACTATTTATGACAGTTCATAAGTTTATCGTCAAGTGATAGCTCAAATACTTGTGTCTACCCCTTGGTCATCATCTACGCGCCGATATGGTCGTTTTGACAGTAATTAGAATTCATTTGGAGTCCGGGCCAAAAACCGCTTCATTTTCTAAGAAACCGTTTAAAATGCCGAGTCGTAACGTTCTAGAATATTCCGGATATTTATTCCATAATTTAATTTTATATCTTTTGGCAAAATATCCTCCATAAATCCTATTTTACGGAATAAGGAAGTAGAGATCCACAGCAATTCCATAATAGAAACGCGGAAATCTTTCTTCCGCAGGAGGAAACCTCTAGGGAAATGACGCAGCAGGTGCTGCGCCTCTTGGAAGGATTGCAGCAGCTGCTGCGCCTCTTCTCCAGCCTGTTTTCGTTGTTTAGAGAATTTTTCCGTCGTTTGTTTCCAAAGTTTGGGTCATTCCATAACTCTCTACATATTTTAGTATAAATAGAGACCTTCGGTCTCCATATTTTTCACGCGAGTGTCCGCCCTTCTCTTCTCTCTTTGCATTCTAGACCGTGCTCTAAGCTTTCGACACCTACGTGCTTGATCAATCAATCACGTAAGCTCAGATCATTCTGACTTCCAGTCACATTGCATGACCGACCAATTTGACCACTACACATCAATGAATCAATTAATCTAAGTCCTCCAACGAGGGCACTTTCTACATACATTCGAGTCGAGCAATCACTAAAACGTTAACTTAGTTAATCTCGTTTCGTCAAACATGTAAGTCTGAGGGTGTAAATCCCATATTTTTTTATTGTATTTAATTTTTGTACCAATTATTGTAAGATTCACGTCAAAAAAACATTAAAAACCGACTTTAAAAACCCTTATTCAAAACTGTTTTTACAAAACAGCAGCTACCAGACGTCGAGAAGAAACGCAGCAGCAGTTGCGCCTCTTCGAAGGGTCGCTGCTCCTACTACGCCTCTTCCAGAGGCCGCCGCTGCTCCTGCTCTTCTTCTTCTTCCTCGGGTTTCTGTAGTTTTGTTCCTTTTCTCTTGTTTTCTTATCTTCTTCCTTTCGTTTGTACATTAAACCATGTTTTAATATATTATTTCAATTATCATGTTTGTTTCCGACATAAATCCCCTATAATCAATATTTGCTGGTTTTTGTCATTAAATCAAACCCGATCTTTAGAGGCTCGATTTGTTTATATCAAGTCTCTGGAATTCGTCTATTGTGCATATTTTTCATTGTTTATTTTCAGTTTATCAATTTCTTTCAAAGTCGTTTCGTTTTCTTAATTTAACCTAATTCATATTTAATTCGTTCTAATTCGTTTCTAACCCGTTTTAAATCGTTTTTTTAATCGCTTTTATGACGGTTCTATGTGTAATAAATATAATAAATCACTTTCACTTGAGTTAGAAATTGATAATCAACCGTAAAATATACCAACGAACATTAACTTTCCGTGGTTCAGACTTCACAGCCAGAGCTCAACTCAAGAACAGACGCAGAAACAGCTGCGCCTCTTCTAAGGTACGCAGCAGTGCTGCGCCTGTTCTGAGATGAATTATGTCCCTGAACTTCCGTTCTCGCTTTGACCTAGTCTTTAATTACCCGTTTAATTGACTATTAATCATATTATCACTCTTAATCTGTCTTATTTTACCACCTTAATTTCTAACCTTTTCTTTTATTTTCTTCAAATTTCCGTCTTGAATGTATTTTTGACGTAAATCATTTATTCATTGTAATTCATTGTAATTTTAATTATCGTTATTTTATTTATCGTATTTATTTTGGTATGGTTTAGTACTTTTTTTTCACATGTAATTCATCCTAAATCCAATTCGACATAATTGTTTGTTTAATTATTTGCTCACCGACATAGTATAATTCACATGCTAGGTTTAAAACGTTGGATGTTGCATTGCATGCATATAATCGATGATATATCAGATACGAACGATTTCCCTAATTATTAGTAGAGGCCGCTATTGAGGCTGGCGGGATTAGGTGTTCAATAAAAGGACTTCCTAATACGTACCCTCACCCCTTACTCCAGATCTCTGTGAACATCCGTATTCATTGGCATCCACGAGAGTCATTCTAGACATAGAATGCTAAGGGTAACGAGTTCTTAGTGTTCATGTCACTACTTTGTGTCTTAACATGATACGAGGTATTCGAACGGTTCCAATTTCCCATAAAAATTGGTGGCGTCTCCACAAATGCACGCTTGCTATCAAAAAAGCGCTTCCGCGCGCGCCGCGGTTGGCCCATTTTCACAAGTGACCACTAGGCAGAACCTGTTCAAAACTCCTAACTCACTCTGTCAACTTACTTGACCGAGGAGACTTCACTCGACGAATACCTGTTTGTACTCGACCGAGTGACCATCTTATAATGCAGAGTATTACACTATGTAATAATAATGAATGTCACATGAGGTATGCCATGTTGGTTTATGTTATCTGATGACAATGGTTTTGCATATCTTCTCTTATTTTATCTTATTCAGTTGAATGGTGGTTATGTTGGTGTATGTTTAAATGTTTCTTAACGCTTTTGTTTTCATGAAATATGGCTGAGAGAACTTCGAGTTACTCACCACTGAGTGTGACATTCATTTTTAACGAATGTAAAAGTTGCAGATCGGTGCTTATACGGGGTTTTGACATATGAGTAAGCGAGCGTTGTACCTACAACGACTTGCCTTCTCATTGTAGTTTAAACTTGCGATTAGTATTGTAATTTGTTTATTCAGGGATCGGGATTCCTTCTATTTGCTTAAGTTGTATTTTGTATAAAAAAAATTCTTAAACTTACGTTTGATTTTATAATTAGTGACTTCGCGGTTTTTATCATTAAAGTTTCTAAAATCTTGCATTCCACTACAATGATCGTTTTTGTTTTGTTTTATAAACAAAGGGTTTACATATAACTTATTATTATATTGTACGACTTCTCACCCAGTAATTCTATTAATAAAGTTTATTGATTAAAATAATAATTTCTTCCAAAAATACGGGATATTACACTAAGCTTATGTATATTGAACATGAGCGTTTAAAAATTTGTAAGTTATATTCTAATCTTTTGACATTAATACCTAAATTTAACTAAGGTTATATGTACTTCCATCCTAGAAATGCCCCATATGTCATTTTTGGCCTATTCATTAGAATTGCCTCATTTCCATCGTTATAGTATGTACTCCATCCTATTCACCAAGTTCTTTACGTTTACCATTTTTTGTATGTTTAACAAATTTTTAACGTTTCCTTTTTTTGAGGTCTAAAGGACTGATTAAAACAACAAAAGTACTCTTTAAAGTCACATGCATACAAGTTCCTAAATGTCCGCATAAAAAACAAATGTAAAGAATCTGATGAATGTATGTATGGAACCTTGAACTCCATTGTTAATATGTGAGTAAAACAGATTATTTGTTAGAGAGTTTGTTATAGTGAAAGAAAGTTTATTTGGTATACAGAGGGAAAACAAGCTAAATAAAATGAGGATCTTATTGATAGAATATATATGTACATACAATGTATATTTAGTACACAACTTATTCAACCTTAATACAATATAATTTAATTTACATTCCCTCCTCAAGCTTGACTTTCTATGTAAGAATGAAGTCCAAACTTGTGAACCAAAACAGAATGCTGTTGGTTTTCTAATCTCTTTGTCATGATGTCTGCAATTTGCAAACCAGTACGCACATACTGTGGAACCAAGAAACCCTCCTGCAAATTATCTCTCACATAGTGGCAGTCAACATTTAAGTGCTTTATCCTCTCATGGAAGACAGGGTTCTCTACAATATGAGTTGCTGCCTGGTTGTCACAGTATAAGGGAATATGTAAGGGTACTTGAACTGTTGGAGTATGTGTCCTTAACAATAGTGCGATCACATGATTTAAAATCATAATTAAATCTCATAATAAGAATACATAAGGGATGATTCCTTATATAGTCAACTGATCAACATTAATCGGTAATGATTGACTAACTAGAATTTAACATTACTGTCGTTTGACGGTGGTGATCAGTTGATCCCTTAAGGTCACACCTATTGGACAATTCCCTTAATAGATAAGTTGATTAATTGTATGTCGATACAAGTTAATCAATTCCTTAAAATTGAACAATTCATTTGTGAGTGAGAATATTGATATCTAATTATAATATTGATTAAATAAGATTCTTTTTAGTAATTAAAATATTTTATTACTAAAATTCATTATTGTTTGTAAAACAATTAAATTAAGAATGATTTATTAATTATTATTGCAAAATGCTCTGAATTATAATGATATGACCCATTTTATTTATGTGATCAAGAATCACTAGACAATGTGATGTATATAATTTAATTAATGTATATAATGATATTTATTTGATAAATATGCATTAAATTAATTAATAACATGTTACATGCTACATGTGACATATTATGTGACATATGACAAATTGACAAAATAAAATGGAAGTCCATTTTATACATAGACCAAAAATGGAGGGGTTGTAGAGGATAGTGTGTGATTTATTTTAATGGTTAAAATTGCAATAATTATTCCTACTCTATACTAGCCTTACATACCTAAAGTTTTGATAAGAGAAAAAGAAAATGGGAGAAGGCCATGCATTGGCCTTATTCCCCACAATCGGCTCCCTCCTCTTCTATATAGAGAAATTGTTCTCTATATTTCCATTGATGTAACTTATGCATCTTCATTCATCTCCTCATCTTATCTCTCTAAAAATAGTTTAGAAACTCAAAAATTGTTCATCTAAAATTTTAATATCAATATATAAGATTACTAGTATAGTAATAAAGATATTATTTGAATTATTTTAAGGATACTAGTATATTAATCTAGTTAGTTAATATATTAGTTTAAGGGTTTTTGTTTTGGGTGTAACAAGAGGAGAATCTCAATACTTGGGATTAAGGAGGATCAACTATTATATTTAAGCTCAAGAACAAATAAGGAAGGTGTCCTTATTTGTGCCCTATTTTCGAACCAACAACAATGTAAGAACCATTGTTTTCTCATTTTATTTCTTATTAAGTTACGCATGCACTATATCCTTAGAACTCATATTAAAATGTTAATTAGTTCATTATTAGAAAAGTCTAATAATAGGTATATGAACCTAAAAATTGGTATCAGAGCATAGGATGTTGCATGCATAATCGATTTATAGTTTTTTCGAGTTATTAGTAACTTAATTAAAAACTAAAATTTGTGATTTACTAGATAAAGCCACGAAATCATGATCCATGTTATATATTATGGTCCTAAAATATATTTAGGTCATTTTTATGATTTATGGTATTTTATTGCTCATTTTAATGATTTTTTGTTATTTTATTACATTTTAATGACTAAAATGGTATTTAAAATGTTAAAAATAGTTAAACTTAGTTTCTGACCTTGAAATTTTTATATGACCTCACATGCATATTTTACTTATTGTATGTAAAATTCGTATAAATTTGATTTATTTTGCATGATTTATGATTTTTATGAGATAAAAATGAATTAAATGGAGGTAAAATGGTTAAATATAGTTAAACTTTGAAACAATCCATGAAATTTTAATATGTTGTCACATGCATATTTTACTCACTGTGTGTAAAATTTAAGATGAACTTGATTTATTTTGCATGATTTATGAATTTTTAGAGTAAAAATAACATAAATAGTGACTATTTTAGCATAAATAGCTAAAACAAATTACATGGCATGAGAAACTTATTTTAGGTTGCATTTTTATCCTACTTATCAGATCTAAAGTTGTAAAATTAATTAGATTAATTTTTGTATACTTTATATGTTTTATTTGATAAAACGATAAATCGCAACTACATTTTTCTCAAAATAAATTCGAAAATTTTAACCATGATTTTTGACATTATGAGTGTCATGGATATATTCCAGAATGTTCAAAATTTTATATTTCAAAATTTGAAATTATTGTAATTTAATTTGGATTTATTTCATAAATGTTATGATTTTGGGGTCAAAATGAGCATGAAATTACATCAAGTTGAATTATTGTCAAAAATTGAGTAATGACTAATTTTTGAGACCTAAGAGTTCTAGGATAATTAACTTGGAATAAAGTTAGATTTTAGTATTATTTAGTGATTTTAATAAGTTAAAATCATGAATTTCCATAAAACCGGGTTATATAATCGATATAAGTTAAATAGGGCGATTTGGCACATAATTTGGTATGATAGACACATATTATAATTCTGCATATTTCATTGTTGAATGTCATATTTTATTCATATATTTTTGAATTATGTAAGTTTATCTTAGTATGGTCTTAGTTTTAATCAATATTACCAGTAATGTAAGGGGATATTGATTCGGTTGTAATTTAATGTGATCTCGCATCACTTTTATTTTTATTAGTTTTTCATATTACAAATGTATAATAGGAATAGATTTGTATTTTATTATTATTTGTAATTCTGGAGTTTCTTCAAGACGGTGCCATTCATAAAGGCGTTTCGACGAAGACCGTGTTCTAGGGAGGCGTGCCACTTGAAGATTCAAGGGATCAAAGGAGTTGGTTTCCGAATTTGTAATAGATTATTTGATTTTCTATTTTAGGAAGGCCATACTAGGAATTTATTATTTTCCTTTGCATTTCTTTTAATATGTTGCATGCATTGCCAAATTGCCATAACAACACATGCATATCATATCGAGTCCTCGACCGTGTCAATTATAATTATCGAAAATTCAACTTTTAGCTCATTTAAAATTGATAGATAATAAATTGACAAGACCTTTACTTTTAAAAGATTGAGACTTAGCCTTGCCAAATAGTAGGAGCCCATGAATCTCAATTTCATAAGGGGTACAATACGATTTTTCGGGGTGCCTCTATTGACGTTGGGTAAGTGGGGTAATAAATAGTTATTACACTTCGAAAATTTGGTTGATCTCATCGAAGGTATTTTGCGACCGTAGCCGCAATAGGTTCGGGCTAAAGGTGAACTTAACGTAAATTTATCGATCGAGAGTTCTAATTATAGAATCGGTTAAGAGGGTTAACCCACCAAGTTATATTAGTAAAGGTGTAGAGGGCCCATTGGCTCACATCCAAGTTAATATGAATTTTGGGTCTCGGAATCATTTATCATAGTGGGGTAAAGGTCACTATGAAATTGCTAAAACTTGTTTTAAAATATTTACAAGTTTTAAGACGATAAATGTTTATAATCCTTCATTTTCTATTTTGTAGTCAATTTGATTAGTTTGCAATGTCGACTCCAATTTCATCCGCATCAACTAGCGCAAACGCTCCACCACTCCCCAATGCTTCTTGGCTCTGATCCTTTATGGATCGATGTAAACTTGAAAAGAATGGTTCTAACATTGCCGATTGGGATGCGCAACTCTGTTTGGCCGCGTAAGGTGACGACAAGCTTCGTTACCTTACCGAAGCCGCTCCCACCACACCTACTACTAGGTCAACCGCTGCCGTAAGGGAAGCCTGTGAGGCCTACCTAAAAGAGTCGGCGGCTATCAAGAATGTCTTGATTTTATTTATGGAGCCCGATCTCCAAACGAGTGCTATTAAGATGAGCATGGCCTATGTGATCTACACCAAGCTTGTGATCATGTTTTCGCAAGCTCCAAGGATTATCCAATATGAGGCGGCCTCCGCATTTTTCGAAATCAACATCAAAGAGGGCCAAAAGGTTAGACCTCATGTGCTCAAATTGATTGAGCTTGTTGAGACTCTTAAGATCCATGGGGTTGACATTCCCAAATAACTCGTTATAGACCGAGTTTTACATTCCTTGAACAAAGTCAAAGCATATGTGCAGTTTAGGGTAAACTACAATATGCAAAATATGAAGACTTCTCTCCATGAATTGCACAAATTGCTTGTGCAAGCCGAGAGAGATATGAGTCTTAATGTTAGCTCAACCAAGGATGTGCTTGCAATTAATAACAAGAGCAAAGGTAAATTTAAGAGGAGTGCTAATAAGAGCAAGAAACCCACTTCCTTCAAAGGAAAAGGAAAAGCAATCGAGAAAAGCTCTTCTAAAAAGGGTGCTACTTCCGAAGAGAAATGCGATTATTGTAATGGCATAGGACATTGGAGGAGGAATTGCCCGAAGTATCTTGGAGATATCAAAGCTGGAAAGATTGTTCCAGTAGGTAATAAATAAAATTCTCCCTATCATTTATGTTTTGATTTAAAATCTCAACTTTGGTATTTGGATACAAGTTGTGATTCTTACCCTTTTTAATTTGTTTTTAAGGGCATCCAAGCAAAGAAAAAGGCAAAGACAAGCATGCCTAAGGAGGCTCTTCAAGGGAAGCTAGAGTAGCCGCACATAGTAGAAGACCTATGGAAGCTTGGCCTTTATAATGATAGTCTTCGTTTTATTGTTGTATTTTGAACTTGTTGTTTTAGAACTCTTTTAAATTTCCTAGTTGGACATGAAAATTAGTTTATTTCCTTTTGTTTTCAAGAACAAGAAGTTGTATTTGAATTTTAGTGGCTTGGTTTGTAATCCAAGTCACTCGGTTTGTGGAAATTTTTCGTTCTAAAATTAAACTTGTCATTATACACCTTACCAATCAAAACATAAATTATGTTGACTTTAATTAATCATAAAAGAATTACAATGAAGGGATAATTGTAATTAGTTCATAAGCCATGAATTTAATTCTCACTTATGCTTTTGTGACTTAATATCACATCTTATTTGATATAATAAAAAAAAGATTATAAAGTCAAAAGAGTTATTTTATAAACCAATTGTCTATACCACTTATAATTGTGACTTGAGACCACTTATAAAACCCCATACGAGCTATGGGAGGTCTTAAGTCTTTAAGATCATGTTTGACATGGATATGATTCCAATCCTTTACTCTATAAGGACTAGTCTACCTTGAAGCTAGATTATAATGTCTTTACAAAAGAGTCATCAATTAAGGTTATAATATACGATATTTTCTTCCTTCACTAACATAAGTCTGAAATTGTTTGTTGCTTATAAGGCTATCTTTCGAGAAAAATAGATGTATTTTTCAAAAGATAGAGTGGGAGAAAAATATCAACAAACATACAACTAGTTGGGAACTAGTGAGGAGACCAAAAGACAGCATTCTTAAGTGAAACTCATGACATGTGAGGAGACCAAAAGAAAGCTTTCCTAGGTAAATCTTTAGACTAGTGAGGAGACCAAAAGAAAAATGTTCCTTTCATAATAAGATTATGAAGTGGTTGAATCAAGTAAATTCAATTCTATTTTACATAAGAGCCGTATAACCCAAAGTAAAATCTGTGCAAAAGGGTAAATTGTTTAAAAGTTGCATAGACAGACATAAGAGATGTCTACAAAAGCTAAGTTAACGTGTAACTATGCTAAGATCCATGTTGTCATTGCTACACCTCATAGTGTGTATGATCAAGTTAGATGTTAAAACCAATTTCTAAATAGGTATTTAGAAAGGTGTGTGTGTGTGTGTGTGTGTGTGTGTGTGTGTGTGTGTGTGTGTGTGTGTGTGTGTGTGTGTGTGTGTGTGTGTGTGTGTGTGTGTGTGTGTGTGTGTGTGTGTGTGTGTGTGTGTGTGTGTGTGACATAAGCACAAGGTTTTAACTAATACTTAAGACTGTAATTATCTTTTCAATCATATTATAAGAAAATAGTTTTCACTCGAGTTGTCGAGAAGCCATATATATACATGGATTTGAGTGAGAGTCAAAATTGCCATGTTTAGACATGGAATTCAGAGGGAGAGATCGTCTTCCATATTCATGTCATATTACTCATTGAGAATATCACGCTAACACTACCATTGATGAGGGAGTGTTTTGGTCTTCAATTCTCAATGAAAGATGACATATTGCATTCAAAAATTCCAAATCTATTATGACATAGGGATTTTTGGATTGGCACTTAGATAAATATCCTATATTGATAAGATTCCTTATCTATTCAACATCAACAAGGTTGAGTAGGTTATTCATATTGATGAAAGTGGAATTACTATGATAGAGTCATAGCCGTTCACTGAACATAATAAGTTGTTGATCACATGAAATCGATTGCTAATGTTTCCGCCTTAGAACGATCATGTATGCCATTATATGCACATGCCGTGATGAATCATATACTTGGAGCATAATAAGTTTATAACAAGTTAATTCGAATGAATGTCTTTTGAAAGCCTTAAAGAACATCCTTTAAGATTCTTGAGGAGAATTGAGGACTCGTTCTTATGTTTGGATGATATACTAAGTTGTGTGTTGAAGGGTTACACAAACTCTAGTTTCCAAACTTATAAGGATTTATCGAAATCCTAGGCTGATTTTATTGACTTAGGAGTAAGTGACTAGAAAAATGTTTTAGTATCAATCATTGCAAATTCTACAAATAGAATCTAAGTACATTGTGATAAGATGGTCAACCTAGGGAATGAGAGTAGATCCCTCTACCAAAGACTTTATCACAAGTTATATGATAACAGTGGGAACATCTTCAAAAGTATAAGAGCCCAAGTCTAGTAAGAATACTGGACATCTACTTAGATAAATTCATGTCATTAGAAATAACATTGAATAGAAGGAAATAGCAATTTACAAAGTTGGAATGTATAGATACATAGTATATCCACTTACCAAGTTTTTATTGCAATTTAACTAGTGTAATATGTACACTATAGATTATAAGTTATGAAGTAGTAATAAGGTATTGACTATTCATATATGATAATCGCATTTATCGTTCGAGTTTCTTTAAACTCATCCATTACTTTGTTATATCCAAATGGGTTGTTGAGACACTATTGAACCCCATTGCAGTGAACTAGATTGACAAAGTATACGCCCCTGGTTACTTATAGGAGGTGACATTTTGAAGTGACTAGAGTGTGATGCGATTGATGACAAGTTCAAGTGCCATAGGGTCATATGGGATGACTAGTCGATCACATAAACAGACTGTATGGGACACTCTATCGGGCAGTGACCGCTTATAGAGTTCTGGAAATTCTTAAAGCCTGGTCATGGCAACAACTACTATAGTATTCTTATGAGTCGATTCTTTTGACTAGAGACTATTCGTCCAAGTTGGCACAAGTTTCTGATTAGCTTTGATTTATACTCTACGACTGTCGTAACTAAGGTCAAATGTGTATTTTGGGTCATGATGATCTGTGGCTAAACGAAAGGAATAGTGAGATAGGAATTGTCTACCCCCTTGTCAGGGTTGCTTGAAATCTCAAGGCCACTCGAGGAGTAGTGAACTAAAAATGCGTGGCCACGCTCGGAAGGTATCTACGGTAGATAATCCCGGTCAGACAGTTGCTCTCCAGATCGAGGAAACCACTCAAGATATGATCAAATGCAAGTACGACCTGCAAGACACCTTACATTGAGTGGGAGATTATAATATGACAAGAGAATTGGTGACGCACACTTGTCTCGGACAAGTGGGAGAATGTTGGAGTGTGTCTCCTCAACAATAGTGCGATAACATGATTTTAAAATCATTATTAAATATCATAATAAGAATACGTAAGGGATAATTCATTATATAGTCAACTGATCAACATTAATCGGTAATGATTAGCTAACTAGATTTTAACATTACTGTTGATTGACAGTGGTGATAAGTTGATCCCTTAAGGTCACACCTATAGGACAACTACCTTAACAGACAAGTTGATTAATTGTATGTCGATACAAGTTAATCAATTCCTTAAAATTGAACAATTTATTTGTGAGTGAGAATATTGATATCTTATTGTAATATTGATTAAATAAGATTCATTTTAGTAATTAAAAGATTTTATTACTAAAATTCATTATTGTTTGTGAAACAATTAAATTAAGAGTGATTGATTAATTATAATTGCAAAATGTTCTGAATTATAATGATATGACCCATTTCATTTAGGTGATCAAGAATCACTAGACAATTTGTTGTATGTAATTTAATTAATGTATATAATAATATTTATTTGATAAATATGCATTAAATTAATTAATAACATGTTACATGCTACATGTGACATATGATAAATTGACAAAATAAAATGGAAGTCCATTTTATACATGGACCAAAAATGGAGGGGTTGTAGAGGATAGTGGGTGATTTATTTTAATGGTTAAAATTGCAATAATTATTCCTAATCTATACTAGCCTTACATACCTAAAGTTTTGATAAGAGAAAAAAAAAGGGAGAAGGCCATGCATTGGCCTTACACCCCACAACCGGCTCCCTCCTCTTCAAAATAGAGAAATTGTTCTCTATATTGTCATTGATGTAACTTATTCATATTCATTCATCTCCTCATCTTATCTCTCTAAAAATAGTTTAGAAACTCAAAAATTGTTCATCTAAAATTCTAATATCAATATATAAGATTACTAGTGTAGTAATAAAGATATTATTAGAATTATTTTAAGGATGCTAGTACATTAATCTAGTTAGTTAATATATTAGTTTAAGGGTTTTTGTTTTGGGTGTAACAAGAGGAGAATCTCAATACTTGGGATTAAGGAGGATCATTCATTACATTTAAGCTCAAGAACAAATAAGGAAGATGTCCTTATTTGTGCCCTATTTTGGAACCAACAACAATGTAAGAACCATTGTTTTCTCATTTTATTTCTTATTAAGTTATGCATGCACTAGATACTTAGAACTCATATTAAAATGTTAATTAGTTCATCATTAGAAAAGTCTAATAATAGGTATATGAACCTAACATGAACATGTAGATCCTTAAGTAAAGCTTCTATCCGAATCATTTCACTAGTGGTATAGGACATGCTCCTATACTTTACCTCATTAGTGCTTTTGCTCACTATTTTTGGTTTTTTAGTTTTCTATGAAATGAGAGCTGACCTAAAAAATATGCAAAATCCACTAAGAGATCTGCATGTGAATGCACATTGTCCCCAGTCTGCATCACTGTAGGCCTTGAGCTTTAAATATGATGAAGATGGATAATTTAACCCAACATTGATTGTGTCTTTAAGATATTTGATTACGTGTAATGCAGCCTGCATATGTGGTACTCAAGGCTGAACTAAAAATTGACTCATATGTTGTACTGGATATGATATATCAGGGCTAGTTAGGTTTAGATACAAAAGTTTCCCAATAAATCTTCTATACTTGTCTGGCTCATGTAGTAGCTCACCTTGCTCTACTGATAACTTGATCCCTCTTGGCATGTGAACTACTACCACATTGTAATATTCAATGTTCAAATCTTTAAGGATGTCAACAATATATTTCTCTAGTTTAATAAAATACTTGAAGCATTTATTGCCACTTCTAAGCCAAGAAAATACCTCAGCTAACCAAGGTCGTCTTTAATAGTGAAAGTAGCATCTAAACCTTGCTTCACTAATTATATTCCAATCTGATAATCATATCACCAGTTAGAAAAACATGATCCACATATACTAGTGACAGGACATCTATGCAAAGATAATTACCCTAGACACAAATTAATGTAGTAATAGGGGTCGAACACAAGGAGACGGGAATTGTGTTGTGAAATGCTATGGAAATATTTCTATCAAGGTCGATTTCGTTTGGTTTTGTTTGTTGTTTGGTTTGAAAACTAAAAAATATTAAGATGTAAACTATATGATAAAAAGGGAATCTAGGGGAGTTAGGTCACACATGCAAAGGTAAATATATGTTCATGTTAAACTTGATATTAATAACATTGTCAATTATTTAGGCTTAGAGACACCTACCTTACGATATTAGTGTCAACCATAGACCGGGTCCTAGAGAAACTCTCGTTTATGACTAGGTCGTCCTACTACACATGCTTAGTCTAATTCAATTCCGTGCCTCTAGACTTATAGATTGAATTAACAACCTTAATCAATGAATAAAGCCTTTAAACAAAGATTAAACGTTAAGGTGCAAACATGTGATAGAAACAATTGGACAATATTATACCAACCTAATTTATCATTTTATATATATTTGATTTTGCATGGCTTCCCTAGCCTCTAGACTAAGGAATTTAGCTACTCATATTAAAGTATAAACTACAAACTTTGTTAAAAGAAATGATAGACATGCTAATGGAAATGATGTAAACTAAATGGTAAAACATATAATGTAAGATTAAACTATGTGATATAAAAGTACTAATGATAAAAACTATGTGATAACTAATAATGGAAACGTAAACTAAACAAACTAGAATTAGAATTACCGAATTGGAAATGAATATGCAAGGAAGAACAATTGAGGACCAAATGCTTGTATAGATAAATAACCAAATGTTTGATAGCTAAATGCTTAACAATATTGAAACTACAAATGAAAACTAATGAGAGAATTTTGCTTAAGGCTAATATAGAGTATGAAGACGTGAGAAAAAGATAACCCTAATGATGGATTAAGGCCCCTATTTATAAGAAAATAGGGGCATAACGTAAAGTTCCAAGAGGACGTCAACCCCTATTGGGGTTGCCAGCCCCGATCGGGGGCGTGGTTATCTGGGCATTTCTTCTTAATTCCTCGATTAATTGCTCGAGGAATCTTTATGTTCATGCTTTAATGCTCCCTTAATCACCCGATAATGCTTCTTATTCTTAGCATCCAAAGCTCCTTAGCATCCAATGCTTTCACCTTATTTTGGACTTTCATTTTGGGCTTGACTTTGCATTTGACTTCATTTGTAAATCTTACTTCAATCCATTAAATCTTCATGCAAAAACCCATGCAACTTCATACATTTAGTCCAATACTTGGTCTTGCGTAGCCTTTGCACTCTAGCTTGCATATTTGTTGGATTTTAGCTCTTAAAAGCTTAAACTCCTACAAAACATGTGGAAACAAGCAATTGCAACTAGAATAACAAATATTAGCTCAAAACACTATGATAAGTGCTAAATGACATGTAAAATGGAGCTAATATAAGGGCTAAAACTCCCCCAAGCTAAACCTTTGCTTGTCCCAAAGCAAGAAACCATACCCCATCAATTGCAATATACCAATCAAGCTATGCATAATGATTTAAAAACCTGAAACAACATGGGCAAGGAATAAAGCCAGAACATGGATGAGATTTACATGACGGCGTAGCATGGAAAACTTGAAATGAACCTTTAAGCTCTTGCATGATCTTTTGACTTATGGACTCTCACGGTGCACTCAAACTCTTTTATTTGTGAAAGGACATTTTTGTGAATGATCACTCAACTATCCTCGACTTATAATAATGTGCCCGCAATCTAATATGGTAATCAATCAAAATTAGTAAGCCAAAACAATCAAATGCAAGCATGATAAAAAAGCCAAATGGGTAGGAAGAAGGCAATATGTAATGGGTAAGAAAGGGGAACAAATGAATTGTGGATTGTGGAGCTAATGTCAAGGTAGCAACAGCCAAATGTAAGGATACTCAATCCCAATTCTAACCCAATTTGCAATTCAAATCAATAGTAAACTCTTCAAAATATGTGAATAATGTATGAGAGTTTCTCACATCAACTTCTTCTTCTCTTTTTTGTTTTCTTTTCAATTCATACTTCTTTTTTTCATTTCATGCTCTTTTTTTTTTTCATTTTTTTCTCAACTTCTATTTTTTTCTCAATTTTTTCATTTCAATTCATCATCATTTTTTTCTCATTTCTTTTCTTTCTTGAGCATTAAGACCAAGCTCACATGATATTCTAAACTTTGAAACAAATCCCAATTGAGCACCCAAACAAAACCGAACAAAGCTACTAGCTCAACAAGGTAGGCAAGTTATAATGTAGCTAGGGAAAAACGTTTGTGAAGGGGTCAAAAAGGCAAAAATATTCATGTGAATGTCTCCAAAATGCTATAAGAAATGAATGCATGCTTATAAAGAGATGACATGAGAACCATACTTGTGCGTTTTGATGAAACACACATCATAAGGAGACACCTACACTCACCTAAGAGAGACCAGATATGGATGCATCGGTCTAAGAGGTTCTACCTTACCAATTTGTAGTTTGCCAATAGTCAAGGTCAAGCCTATTTGGTTCATTTTCCATCTCCCACCTACTATGTCAAGACATCTCCATGTAGCTATTATCCCATCATATAAGATTAAATCATTAGCCAAAAGCTATTATTAGGATAAGCAAGAGGAAAAGTAGGCTACAAGCAAGCAAAAAGTACAAATTTCTCTCAAAATTTTTCAAATTTTCTACACTAAATGCAAACTATACTACAATGTAAATGCAATCTCCCCCCAAGCTAAACACAACATTGTCCTCAATGTGTCAACAATTAAATTACCCAACTAAACCATTAAAATGGCTCAAAGCACAAAACAAGAAGGACTAGAGGTCATATTTAATGGGTTGCGAGAAATTAAACTAAAATTGAAAGCAAATAAAACTTACTAGACTTGCTAGCCTCCCCCCAAGCTAGCATGAATACGAGGGAATGATGTTTAGTTGTGATTTAAAATGAAGAAATAAAGAAATACGATATAGAGAAAGAGGAGAAATACCGTCAAAATGTATGCGAATGATAGAACAATATTTGCCTTTTACCCGTAGAAGAAAAAAAGGTCAAGAAAATAACAACTCACGTCCCCGATCGGGGCTGGCAACCACGATCGGGGTTAACCGGTCAATGCTGCTTTTTTCCTTTGCTACCGTAATTAAGTAATTCCGTCCCGTTTTTCGAAAACTACGTCCCCGAAAGGGGTTCTTGAATGGGGAACCGTGCTAATTTCCCCCCTACGTCTCTTTTCTTCATTTTCACCTATAAATCACAAAAAGAAACATCGTCAAGTCTAGTTTATTATTACTAATCTACGAAAAACCGTAAATTGCGGAAAATTAAAAACAAAAATAATTAAAAGCAAATAAAAAGCTTGGGTTGCCACCTAAGAAGCGCTGGTTTAACGTCCCGCACGACGTAAGAAGCTATTTGATCAAGTTTCATCGTTGCTGTAACACTAGCGAATTTCTCATTTTGACATTTAAAATTTATTAAACCGTTTGATTACTTTATTTTATATTTTCGAATTATTAGATTTAATTAAATTTATTTCAAATGCGATTTTTATCAAATTAATATATAAAAGCTCATTTATATAAAATACATATTATTAAATTATATTTTTAAGGCGTAATTTATATCGGAATATATGTATACATATTTTTGGTCAGACAATAATAATGACCGTAATAATAATAATAATAATTTCCGTCCTAATTCCCGTCCAGCATAAGACCGTCACATTTCACTTTGTACCTACTTCAATCCAGACCAACCAGAAATCGACAACATGCTCACCTACCCTCTTACGCCCTACCTTTAAATATCTCTTTTATATACATATTTATATTAATATATTATTATTATTATTATATGTATTATTATTATTATTATTATTATTATTATTATTATTATTATTATTATTATTATTATTATTATTATTATTATTATTATTATTATTATTATTATTATTATTATTATTATTATTATTATTATTATTATTATTATTATTATATGTGGTTGTGTGTGTGTGTCATAATACCGCCCCCACCCCCTCATTTCTTCTTCTCCTTCTTTTCGAAAGAACAGAACAACAACAGCAATACAGCAGAAGTCCGTACCGCCATTTTTACGCACCTTCAACCATAGATCCCTCCCTCTTTTCTCAACCAAACTCTCTAATTTTTATACCATTCTCCTCCTCTTTCCTTCCTCATTCTTTTAAGGTAAGAAAGCTTCGACTTTGTTGAGGTTTTGAAAATGCCGTCTTACATGACAACTCGATTTCTTGTCTTAATCGACTCGTTTTCCTCCTTTTAGATGAACACTGAAGAAAGGCTAATGCTTTTAGACGTTTACTCGGAAATTCGTGAAGTTAAAGGTAACGGTGATAGGTTACTCGACAAAGGTCGAAATTCCGTCTTCTTGTGTCGTTTTATATGTTCTTTTCGGATAAAGTTTAATTCTTTACATTTTTCTTCCGTTTGTATGGTAAATATCGTCTCATATTGGTGTTTGGAATGGATTGTGTTGAGCCCGTGTTCTGTCGTGAGCTCTGCTTGCGCGAACTCAGTTTCGAACTCAGTTAGACGGGTGGAAGGGGTGGCTTGACTCTGTTTTGGAACGGGTAGAGCAGTTCTTGGGGACTGTTTTCATGTTTGGTTTCCTCTGATTAATATCACTATACGTATACTTGTATTTTTCCCGCTTGAATATCCATAATTGGTCCATGCTTGCCCCTGTTTTGGCGGCTGTTTACAGCCCTTTCCGCGCAACCACAAGTAGTGTTTTGGGTGCCTTTGCAGGGTGTGCAGAGGCAACCTCGGGCTGGTTTCTGAGTAGTGGAGGTTGGCTAGTTTGTGTGGGAAATAAGAGTATGAATTTATGTATATATGTATCCGTCTTAAGCAAGTTTATATGCCCGTCTTTTGGTTCACATGTTTGTTGATTCGGGTGAGATGTGGTGGTTGTGAGGTGACTATGTGGTTGGGCAGAAGATGGCCGTGGGCTGTGGTGTTGGCCACGGTTGGTTGGACACGGTTGATGAGTCTTTTGCTCAACTTGTCTTCTTCCTTGTTTTGTTAGTAACAAGGTTTGTTTTTGTTTTTAAAAGTTGGACTCATTATACTCTAGTTGTTGGGCTCACTATTCCTCTTTCGTTGAGCTTGTTATGCTTTGCCTACCGGGCTCACCTTATTTTATTTATTGGATTGGTATGCTCCTTGTGGTTGGACCTACATGTTCTCCTTTTGTTATGCTTGTGTACCTTTGGTTGGGAAAACCCATTATCATGAGAATGTCTAAAAATGACCCACTTGAGTCGGTTCCATTTTGTCCTCTATATTTCATATAACGTAAATTATTCATTATCACTCTTTATATCTTATTTAACCGGCGTGTTAAATTATAAAATGGAATGTTTAGTAATATAACACAAGTATGAGGTATTTATTATAAGTACTGGTAAGAGTCGTATTCTTGATAATGTCTAGTATTGTTCGGTTGTGAGAATCTTGATTCTATCGGATAATAGGGGTGAGCCATAGGCCCTCTAGTTGCGATATGATCGTCGGGATTGATGTTCCCATCCGTACTTATGGTGAGATGCAAGCCATAAGTATGAATGTGACATTAATAATCCCGTCCCATGTGCTTGTTTGTTGTATTTGGCCATGTTTTAAAGGTAACCGCTGAGCCAGATACTTGTTTGTTGTGCCTCGGACATGTTTTAAAGGTAACCTCTGAGTCGGGTACTTGTTTGTTGTATTTGGCCATGTTTTAAAGGTAACTGTTGAGCCAGCTACTTGTTGTTGTGCCTCGGACATGTTTTAAAGGTAACCTCTGAGTCGAGCACTTGTTTATTTTATTTGGCCATGTTTTAAAGGTAACCGCTGAGCCAGATACTTGTTTGTTGTGCCTCGGACATGTTTTAAAGGTAGCCTCTGAGTCGGGCACTTGTTTGTTGTATTTGGCCATGTTTTAAAGGTAACCGCTGAGCCAGATACTTGTTTGTTGTGCCTCGAACATGTTTTAAAGGTAACCCCCGAGTCGAGCACTTGTTTGTTGTATTTGGGCATGTTTTAAAGGTAACCCCTGAGCCAGATACTTGTTTGTTGTGCCTCGGACATGTTTTAAAGGTAACCTCTGAGTCGGGTACTTGTTTGTAGTATTTGGACATGTTTTAAAGGTAACCGCTGAGCCAAATACTTTATGTGTTGTGCCTCGGACATATTTTAAAGGTAACCTCTGAGTTGGGCACTTGTTTGTAGTATTTGGACATGTTTTAAAGGTAACCGCTGAGCCATATACTTTAGAGGTCGTGCCTTGGACATGTTTTAAAGGTAACTGCTGAGCCAAGGTACTTAAGGACTTGTGTCTCGGACATGCTTTAAAGGTAGCCTCTGAGCCGGATGCTTTGCTTATTTTGTGATGTTAGTAGTCCCATTTCGTGTATTGTATGTTGTTTGGTTTTCAAAGTTGGATGTATCATATGCCTTATCTATGATTGACTACGCATGTTTTGAATGTTTGTCTCATGTCCGATTGCTTGCATCAAATATTTATATTCACGATGTTCTAATATGTTCTTGTTTATCTGTGTTTCGACATTTTGTGGCTTGGAGAACCTTGAGTTACTCTCCACTAACTGTGGTGTTCATGTTTACATAAATGACAGGTGGTGCAGATGCTTACGTGGGGAACACATGTGGGCTAGCGAGAACTAAACCCTTGGACCTTAGTTTGCTAGTTTAGAAACCCCTTATCTGTTTATTCGTGGGATATCTTTTCCCCGCTTTCTAGACTTGGGTTGTAATAACCTAGGTTTGCCTATTGTTGTTTTTGTTTCATTTCATTTTTTTGGCATCCGCGTGTTAATCTTTAACTAGTAATAAAAAGTTTTTAATATATCATAAATTTCCGCTTTAATTTATTAGTTATATTTTCCGCGTTATCGCGGGGTGTCACAGTTGGTATCAGAGCCTATGTTGCTCCCGACGCACACACGTGTACCCCAAATTTAAACTTGAACCTGACCTTGAATAATGAATGAGAGATGGGTAGACTTAAGGAGCTAAGGTGGTAGTCTGTAGTGTGCTTGCTCTTTGTTAGGTTCTAGCATGTTTGTTGATTACCATTTAAAAATTGTTGTGTCCTTGGATCAATGACCATGAGCTTACCTATGTAAAGATCAAGATTTGGTGCCTATTCCCGGGAATTGAAGATTTGTTCAACCTTTGAAGAATGCTTCTACTTCCTCGAAGACATTTCTCATTCCTTGTGTACCTTGCCTTATTCTTCATCTCTTGGTGCTTATCCTTCTTCTAAACTCTCTTCTGTTGACCTTGAAAGCTACTCTTATACCCCTAACTTGTCCTTTGTTCCTTACTTATCCTTCTTTTTACGCCTTTTGATAGTACTCCTTCTTTTGAGGAATGTTGTCCTTGGTTGGAAATTTGACTTTTGAGGAGATTGTTTGTGTTTGACCCTTAACCCCGGTTTTGAGAGGATGTGATGTTAGAAAGACTTAGGTAGTGTGGTGAACCATACTTAGTGATTCTTATACCTAGTTCCTTGATAAAGTGAGTGTGGTTGTTTAGTGGGATTATTTGTGTTGTCAAGTGTGAGTTGCATTTGTTACTATGGTTATGGAACTTGGCCTTGTGGTTATCACTTGGAAATTTGAGTTGAGCTCGAGGTTAGCATAGTCGGTATACTTTTGTGAGTGTTGTGATGGTTACATAGAAACCTTGTTAGGTGAGAGTTGTAGCTAGTTTTGAAATCTCATTTGGGTATCCACTTTGCGGTAATGAGGATTAGTAGCCAGAGTTCTTGAGATGTAATTATAAGTTGAGATCGATAGATGTTGAACTGAGGTGAGTTATATGTTTTGGATGGTTGTCTCGTAGATCAGAGAATGTCACCGTTTAGGCTTTAGGTTTCAACAGTATGACAAGATCTCTTTGGGATGATAGAATGTGCAAAAGAACTTTTGAATTTGGAATTTGATTGAGAGTTGTACCATTTTGAGGAACTCATAGTTGATACTAGTTGGATATGAGTGTAGCTTTGTTAGGAGCTTTGACCTCGACCTCGTGGAGATGGTTTGTAGATGCGTGAGGATGTAGAGTTGTGAAATCACACTTATTGTGAAGTACCGTGTTTCAGGAAATGACTTAGGATGAAGTAACATAAGTGTTTTGAGGAAATCCTTGGGAGTGTTGTAGTTATAAGTTTTATTGATAAGAAGTTTTCGGAACCGATTAGGATGATGTTGTTATTTGGGGTTTGAGTACCTGGCGTTTCCTTGTTGTCTAATTCCCTTTCTTCTTTGACCATAAGCGTTACCGTTCATACCTCCTTTCCTCGCTTCATCATGCTCCTCCTTAAAATTTGATGTTGATAACCTATGAAACTCCATCTTTAACATCCTTGTAGATTTGACTTCAATTCTTACCCTAAGAAATTCATCATAGCTCTTTTGATTAGATAAGTTGAATCCTTTTTGCATACCGGTATCTATGATGTCTAAGTTACTTTTCTTTTATTCAATTTCTAAGCTTTCAAGCTACCAGTTTTGATTCGGTGTTAAAAGATTATGTTACTTTTGCAAAACCCTACCTATTTTAATGATTTGAAAATCAAAACTTGATTTAATTCCCTATTTGTTCCTTGAGTATATACTTCTTTATCATGATTTTAATTGCTAAACCCGAGATTTCTTTAAATTTTACCCAATTTCTGTTAACTTTGATCCATTTACGACTTCCTTGTCAAAGTTAATATTATATTTTCAGGAATTTGACTCCCTTTTGAGTTTAAAAGTGAAACCAGTATCTCTATTTTGGCTTTAGCAAAAGAAAATTCGAGTGGATTACCTTTTTCTTTTGATTTTAACGTTGATCGGGTGTTAGAACTCGTTATTAGAGGCGTTTAATAACTTGTTCTACGCTTGTCGGCGAATTGATTTTGTTTTAAATCTGTCTTTGACTTGGAAAGTTAGCGTTCTTGTGTGCACGACAAGAGCAATTTCGTTCCATGAATGAGACTTACACTTTTGAAAACTCTCCGTTAATGTTTTGAAATTGTTTTGATTTTTGGTTTATACAATGATTTACATTTCGACCTGGTTCTATCAGAAAATTTGAAAGAATTTTAATTCTTACGATAAGTAACCTTTTAAATGTTTTGGTTACCGATTCCAAAATTCCAGTTTTACTTTTATATATAACCTTTTATTTCTAGTTTCAAGTTTCGAGAACAAAACTTTTTAAAAGGTGGGGTGATTGTAACACCCGCAAATTTCTCATTTTGACATTTAAAATTTAGGGTTTTTCTATCCTATGTCCACTAGGCATAGGATAATAAACCAAAAATAGAAAGTATTAAATGATATTTTCATGGGAAATTTTGATATCTCATCACTTTTAATTTTCTTCACAAAAAATATATTTAATACTTTCCTATTTTAGTTTCTTATCCTATGCCTAGTGGGCATAGGATAGAAAAACCGTAAAATTTATTAAACCGTTTGATTACTTTATTTTATATTTTCGAATTATTCGATTTAATTAATTTTATTTCAAATGCGATTTTTATAAAAGTAATATATAAAAGCTCGTTTATATGAAATACATATTATTAAATTATATTTTTAAGGCGTAATTTATATAAGAATATATGTATACATAGTTTTGGTCAGACAATAATAATGACCGTAATAATAATAATAATTTCCGTCCTAATTCCCGTCTGGCATAAGACCGTCATATTTCACTTTGTACCTACTTCAATCCGGACCAACCAGAAATCGACAACATGCTCACCTACCCTCTTACACCCTACCTTAAATGTGTCTTTTATATACATATTTATATTAATATATCATTATTATTATTATTATTATTATTATTATTATTATTATTATTATTATTATTATTATTATTATTATTATTATTATTATTATTATTATTATTATTATTATTATTATTATTATTATTATTATTATTATTATTATTATTATTATTATTATTATTATTATTATTATTATTATTATTATTATTATATGTGGTTGTGTGTGTGTCATAATACCGCCCCCACCCCCGCATTTCTTCTCCTCCTTCTTTTCGAAAGAACAGAACAACAACAGCAACACAACAGCAGTCCGACCGCCATTTTTACGCACCTTCAACCATAGATCCCTCCTCCTTTTCTCAACGAAACTCTCTAATTTTTATACCATTCTCCACCTCTTTCCTTCCTCATTCTTTTAAGGTAAGAAAGCTTCGACTTTGTTGAGGTTTTGAAAATGTCGTCTTAAATGACAACTTGATTTCTTGTCTTAATCGACTCTTTTTCCTCCTTTTAGCTGAAGACTGAAGAAAGGCTCATGCTTCTGGACGTTTACTCGGAAATTCGTGAAGTTAAAGGTAACGGTGATAGGTTACTCGACAAAGGTCGAAATTCCGTCTTCTTGTGTCGTTTTATATGTTCTTTTAGGATAAAGTTTAATTCTTTACATTTTTATTTCGTTTGTATGTTAAATATCGTCTCATATTGGTGTTTGAAATGGATTGTGTTGAGCCCGTGTTCTGTCGTGAGCTCTGCTTGCACGAACTCAGTTTCTGACTAACTTAGACGGGTGGAAGGGGTGGCTTGACTCTGTTTTGGAACGGGTAGAGCAGTTCTTGGGGATTGTTTTCGTGTTTGGTTTCCTCTGATTAATATCAATATACGTATACTTGTATTTTTCCCGCTTGAATATCCATAATTGGTCCATGCTTGCCCCTGTTTTGGCGGCTGTTTACAGCCCTTTCCGCGCAACCACAGGTAGTGTTTTGGGTGCCTTTGCAGGGTGTGCAGAGGCAGCCTCGGGCTGGTTTCTGAGTAGTGGAGGTTGGCTAGTTCGTGTGGGAAATGAGCGTATGAATTTATGTATATATGTATCCGTCTTAAGCAAGTTTATATGCCCGTCTTTTGGTTCTCATGTTTGTTAATTCGGGTGAGATGTGGTGGTTGTGAGGTGATTATGTGGTTGGGCAGAAGATGGCCGTGGGCTGTGGTGTTGGCCACGGTTGGTTGGACACGGTTGATGAGTCTTTTGCTCACCTTGTCTTCTTCCTTGTTTTGTTAGTAACAAGGTTTGTTTTTGTTTTTAAAAGTTGGACTCATTATACTCTAGTTGTTAGGCTCACTATTCTTATTTCATTGGGCTTGTTATGCTTTGCCTACCGGGCTCACCTTATTTTATTTATTGGATTGGTATGCTCCTTGTGGTTTGACCTACAAGTTCTCCTTTTGTTATGCTTGTGTACCTTTGGTTGGGTCAACCCATTATCATGAGAATGTCTAAAAATGACCCACTTGAGTTGGTTCAATTTTGTCCCGTATATTTCATATAACGTAAATTATTCATTATCACTTTTTATATCTTATTTAACCGGCATGTTAAATTATAAAATAGAATGTTTAGTAATATAACACAAGTATGAGGTATTTATTATAGGTACTGGTAAGAGTCGTATTCTATATAATGTCTAGCATTGTTCGGTTGTGAGAGTCTTGATTCTATCGGATACTAGGGGTGAGCCATAGGCCCTCTAGTTTCGATATGATCGTCGGGATTGATGTACCCATCCGTACTTATGGTGAGATGCAAGCCATAAGTATGAATGTGACATTAATAATCCCGTCCCATGTGCTTGTTTGTTGTATTTGGCCATGTTTTAAAGGTAACCGCTGAGCCAAATACTTGTTTGTTGTGCCTCGGACATGTTTTAAAGGTAACCTCTGTGTTGAGCACTTGTTTTTTGTATTTGGCCATGTTTTAAAGGTAACCGCTGAGCCAGATACTTGTTTGTTGTGCCTCGGACATGTTTTAAAGGTAACCTCTGAGTCGGGCACTTGTTTGTTGTATTTGGCCATGTTTTAAAGGTAACCGCTGAGCCAGATACTTGTTTGTTGTGCCTCAGACATGTTTTAAAGGTAACCTCTGAGTCGGGCACTTGTTTGTTGTATTTGGCCATGTGTTAAAGGTAGCCGCTGAGCCAGATACTTGTTTGTTGTGCCATGACAGGCTAAAGTCGTATGCCTATCAAATGTAAATTTATAATCACTTACTTACTAAACTACTAAAACAGTAATATAGCGAAAGTAAGGGTCGAACCCACAAGGAAGGACTAAGTCAATTAAAGTGTACGGTAATGTAGAGTAAAGTAACCAGTTTATGGGGGGATTTGATTTGTTTGATTAACTAAAGAACTAAGATTAAGCAAATAATGAAATAGATGAATTCAAATGGTTTAAAAGGTCTTAGACGGTTCCAATTACTAATCTTGATCACTCTATCGTGAATGTAAAATTCAAATTATCCTTACGAATAGTCAATTAAAACGAATCCCGTTCTTAATCAACCCTAATTATTAAACAACCCTAACAATCCAGTTCAAGGTTTAATTCAATAGCAGCAATATAATTTAGAGAATTCGATAGAGAATAAATAGCGCATATAATCCAGTTGCACTTTAGATATTTATGTGAATCGCTTCTAAGTACTAATATCAACGTATCCCGTTCAATATTAATTCCTAGTTGTTACTATTGTAAAGTCAATCAATAAATCCTATTCAATCAACAATACTAACAATAGAATGAAGAAATCGACTACTAGTTGCGCACCTAGCAATTATCAATCAACATTCATATAATTAATAGCTAAGCAATTCACAATAATCAAGAAGAGAAATTAAAACATTCAAACTCACAACCGGATTTAGAGTGCTTCAATCGCTTGAATCCAAGATGAAAGATTAGTTACACATCGTCTGCTAAAAACAATAATAGGGTTTTCTTCTCAAAGTTGTGTAAATCTTTTCTAAAACTAAAATAATAAGTTATATAGTAATTAGGTAAGATAACTAGATTAGGAAATAAAGTATTATTAATAATAATAATCGGAACAAACCGAGTAAAATAAAGAAACAAACACTAGTCTAACGAAGCTTAATCATGCGACAAAGCACAAACAAGTGTCAAATGTAGGTCGAGCCTCGGTCGCGCGTAGGTCGCGACTCGGTCGCGCCTAGGTCGCGCGTAGGTTGAATGCAGGTCGAGCAATAGCTGCTGCCGCCCCTTCCCTTTTTTGATTTATGCGCGCTCAATTAGTGTACCTTAAGCGCACACGTCTCAGATATTTTCATAGGTATCCGGGCCCATCTCTCCTCGGACTTGGACTCCGTTTTAAACATATAAAACTGACCCACAAGATCTTCTTCATCTTTTCCATGCTTATTTCTCAATATTTGGATCCAAGTTCCGCCAACGTTACAACTTAAAGCATTGTACCATTATAATTCATTAAGGACCGCCTTTGTCACTTGAACTTCACTAATTCGACCTTCTTAACACATACTAAAACCGTCTCATCAACTTCCCCACACTTAGATCTTTACTCGTCCTCGAGTAAACTCAAAGGACCCAATAAATTAAACCAACACCAATCCACAGAAGTATGGGAAAAATCAACAAGACTCACAATGAAACTTATAAAGATGGGTCTCCAATATTGTAAAGGGACATCAATTTTTTTTTCATTTTTCTTATATCTCTCATTTTGCCTAGAGCGCCCGCCCTTGCGGGTTTTCACTCTAGCTTATCATTCTTTTTTTTTCAATCTCACATCTTCTCTCTGTGGCACGCAACTCGAGTCTTCATTTTACCCGGAGCGCCCTTTCGAGTTTTCACTCCGTCCTCGGCCACATCCCAATCTTGCCTAGGCGCCCTTTCGGGTTTTCACCTAGCCGGGATCCATTCTTTTTTCTTTTTCACTTTTTTTCATTTTTCTATTTTTTTTTTCAATTTTTTTTTCAATTTTTTTTTGGGAATAGAAATAACTGAAATAAAGCACACCACACAAGTACAATGAATTACAATCGGAACGATTCTCCTCCCTACACTTGAATTAAACATTGTCCTCAATGTTGTATAGGACACAATAAAAAGGAAAGGAGAAAACACACCTTATTAAAGGGAGCGTCATGCGACTTCACTAGTACATCCATCCTTCAGCAAACCACATGAACATGTCAACCACTCACCACACCTCCTCCCCACACTTAGCCATTTGCATCTCCAATAACACACAATAAGAACAATAAGGAATCACCAAAGAATACTAGCGCCCCTTATCGCTCCAATCCTAACAAATGACCAAATGAAGTAAATACAAAACAAGCTCAAATGGTGTGTCCTAGTCTCCTCTACTCCAACTCACAAGTCCATCCAATCGCAATAAAAAGGTGCTGATGTGACCATTATTTGCACACATTTAGTCCCCTAATTGAGCCTATTTTGCATACTATTATAACATTCTATGGCCATTTTATCCGTCAAAACCTTCCTATTTGCTTTTCTATCGCATTTCTTATGTTTTGTAGAAAAGGAGATAATAAGGCGGAAATTCCCGTCTTTCGTGCATATTTGGAAGCTTATTGATGATATTAGATGGACTAGTATGAAGAGGAGGCAAGAATGATGACCAATGATGTAAGAATAAAGAGTATATAGAAAGGTCATAAGGTTTAAAGCAAGGAGGAAAAGCAAGGAAGCCATTCATGAAGAAAACTGCTCGGAACGCAAATCAAGGGCTGCTCCTTTGGCTTTGAAAGTATGCTAGTTGGAACGACGTCGAAAAAACAAGTGATCTAGGCTTTTGAATCACTCCAATAGGGGTCCGGATGAGAAAATGACGTCCGTTTTACAATCCGAGGTCAAACAAAGAAGCTGTTCGGGAATCCGCGCGTCCCGAGAAGAAGACGCCCGTCGTCCCTACAATCCGCCCGTCTTCTCTCAAATCCGCCTGGATTGCATCTACAGAATCCGTCCGTCTTCTTCCAAAGACGCCCGGATTGAGACACTGGAATCCGCCCGTCCCGAGCCTAAGACGCACGGATTCCAGTCCAGCGCAAATTCTTTCTTCAAGCTTTCAAGAAGGACGCCCTTCCTTCTAAAAATACCGGAGTCTCCCTGCTCAAATCTCAAAAGTGTAATTACTAGTTTAGCCCTTAGTTAACCCTAATACATCCACCTAATTTCCACTATAAATACCCCATTTGTAATAATCAAATCATCAAGTTTTATTAGAGATAAACAAGTTTTTAGAGTAGAAAATCCTTCTTTAGATTAGATTAGGAGTAGATTAGAATAGATTACTCTTTAATCTTTCCACAAATTACACATTAATCTCTCCTTAATTATTGTTCAAGTTTACTATTCAAGTTTATTATTGGGTAATTGAAGATTATTGGGTTATTATTGGGAGATTGACAACCTTCCATCAATCATCAAGTTCTTCTATTATTCTTTGCATTATTATTTGGATCATCTCAAGTTTGGTATACTTTCTTTACTCTTTAATCTTTATTGTTCATTTTCTTCATTCTATTATCATGTTTATACTTGTTGTGATGATTGACACCATTAATGACATGTTTCCCATGATGATGAGTGAGTAGTCTTTTAGCTAGGATTAGTGGGTAATTAGGGGAAACCAACATGGGATTGATTCATGCTTAATCTAATATGTACACATGATTAAATTGCTTGCTTGTTGTGATGTCAACTTTATGAACATGTTATGTTTGATGAAATGCTAAGCCTATGAATCCTTGCATTTTTACCATCTCTTATCTACTCAACTTGACTTGTAAGATATAAACCAACTCGAGTCTTTTTAGACCAAGCATAGAAGTTGAATAGGAGGAAAGTAAGTCGACTTGTAGGTGTTGTACAATCTAATCGATTCGGCTCCGGGACCCAACTCTTCCTATGAACCGTAAGACATAAACCAACTCGGTTCCTCCACAACATTAATTGCTTGCAACCTTGTAAACATGTTTGTATGATCAACACCATGAATCCCCTATGACCCCATGATATCCTAGCACTTTTTATCATTTGTTTACATCTTTCCTTTTATTGCTTGTTTTACTTTATTGCTTTTATTAGTCTAGAACACAACTACAAATCCAAATCAATCGTGACACTAGCATAAATTGAGATAGATGGACTTAGAACCCAAAGCACACCGTCCCATGGATCGACCTCGACTTACCGCTAACTAGTTGTTTGTTGAGTATTATAAATGTGTTTGATTGGATGTGACCCGACGACATCACCCTCCATCAGGTGCCCACAACATCACACCGCGATTTCTCCTCACCTTAACCACTAACCTACCCAGCCACCCTTCTATGTTGCCCTTCTTATGACGCCAACACCATAAATATGAAATGAATCTTGAGGTATTGTCCGATCATTTTTTTTTGATTTTTTTGATTTTTTTGGATTTTCATTGTTTTTTTTTTTTTTTTTTTTTTTTGCAAAAATAATAATCTACGGGTTGCTTCCCGGGAGCGCTTTTATTTAACGTCGTTGGCTCGACATCTCGCGGAATGGTAAACCACCCGACTTAAGCTTAGATAGAAAAGTTACCTGAACTTACCAATGGACCATTCAGAATGAGTGAAAAGCCAAGTCATGCGCGGAACAACTTAATGCCCTCAGTAACCTATCAAACATGATAGCCCACAAAAACGAGAAGTGACAATAATAGTGCAAGAGCAGCTGAAACCATACATGTACAAAAGAGGTATAAACATGCAAATACTTTTCTTTACCTATATGCTTCTCAAAATTAGCTACCACGTCACGATATGGCTCCTTATATGATGAGGTTGATATAGTGATAGTCAAGTAAGGAATGGAGATAATATAAATTTTTTGAGGGACTAACATAGATTGAGTCTCAAAAGGTGGAATGCGTGATTCCTCCTTGTGCATATAAGACTCATTAACTACCTTGTCCTCTCCTTCCTCCACCTTTTTATCAAACTCCATGCTAAAGAATTCACCAAGTGTAGGAAGATCATCTTTCATATTATTAAAAACAAGTATCTCCTCTTCTTCCACCCCGCTCACTATGGTCTCATCACATGACACAAACACCCCCTCTTTCTCATGCTCAACAATCACATTTGAAGAATCATCAACGATCGAAACATTACTCAAATCACTTTGCATCAATGAATTATCAATATGTATCGTCTCAATATTAGTGCAAGATGAGTCAACAAGCATAGAAACAGGGGAAGGGGTTAAAGAATGTATCACATCATATTCATCTTCCTCATCATCCCAAAAACCATTATCATCACTGTCAACATCACACTCTTTATAAGAGTGCTTCACTTCAGGTTCAAGGGGAAGGGGGTCATGAAACTTATCAACATGCTCAGTTTGCCACTTAATATAATAAGAATCAAGTTCTTCTTGTGTCAAAGGCATATCAAAGTGGTTAGTCACTTGTTCAACACGGTCCTCTAAATCTTGAGTAACTAGGTTAGTCTCACATGGGGAGGGATTAACATTAACACAAGAGGAATTCACATCAGCCATATAAGCAAGTCTCATGTCTTCAGTAGACATATGAGATTTATCATGACAACTCAAAGCATCCGAATAAAGGGGTAGGGGTTGAATATGGAGTAAATTATATTGTTCTCATTCTTCAGTCTCATGAGCCAAATATTGAAAAAGTTCCCACTTTTCTTCATAACTCAACCCATTAATAAAATTTCCCCCACTCAAAGAATTCACATGACCAAGAGTCTCCTTATTCAAACCATTATAAATTACATGACAAAGCTCCCATATTTGATAAGGATGACGACATCTTATAACATATTCATGGAGTCTATTAAAATATTTATAAAACAGTTCATGCTCATATTGGGGAAAATATTTAGTAGCCATCTATCTATCAAGTAAACTAATACGAAGCTAACTAACTAAAGCTCTCTATACTAAGACACCAAAATTAACTATTGCCTTCCCCGGCAATGGCGCCAAATTTGACAGGCTAAAGTCATATGCCTATCAAATGTAAATTTATAATCACTTACTTACTAAACTACTAAAACAGTAATATAGCGAAAGTAAGGATCGAACCCACAAGGAAGGACTAAGTCAATTAAAGTGTACGATAATGTAGAGTAAAGTAACCAGTTTAAGGGGGGATTTGATTTGTTTGATTAACTAAAGAATTAAGATTAAGCAAATAATGAAATAGATGAAATAGATGAATTCAAATGGTTTAAAAGGTCTTAGACCCAAGCATATATCCACACTCAATAACAATTGATCATTGTAAGACGGTTCCAATTACTAATCTTGATCACTCTATCGTGAATATAAAATTCCAATTCTCCTTACGAATAGTCAATTAAAACGAATCCCGTTCTTAATCAACCCTAATTATTAAACAACCCTAACAATCCAGTTCAAGGTTTAACTCAATAGCAGCAATATAATTTACAGAATTCGATAGAGAATAAATAGCGCATACAATCCAGTTGCACTTTAGATATTTATGTGAATCGCTTCTAAGTACTAATATCAACGTATCCCGTTCAATATTAATTCCTAGTTGTTACTATTGTAAAGTCAATCAATAAATCCTATTCAATTAACAATACTAACAATAGAATGAAGAAATCGACTACTAGTTGCACACCTAGCAATTATCAATCAACATTCATATAATTAATAGCTAAGCAATTCACAATAATCAAGAAGAGAAATTAAAACATTCAAACTCACAACCGGATTTAGAGTGCTTCAATCGCTTGAATCCAAGATGAAAGATTAGTTACACATCGTCTGCTAAAAACAATAATAGGGTTTTCTTCTCAAAGTTGTGTAAATCTTTTCTAAAACTAAAATAATAAGTTATATAGTAATTAAGTAAGATAACTAGATTAGAAAATAAAGTATTATTAATAATAATAATCGGAACAAACCGAGTAAAATAAAGAAACAAACACTAGTCTAACGAAGCTTAATCATGCGACAAAGCACAAACAAGTGTCAAATGTAGGTCGCGCCTCTGTCGCGCGTAGGTCGCGTCTCGGTCGCGCGTAGGTTGAATGCAGGTCGCACAATAGCTGCTGCCGCCCCTTCCCTTTTTTGATTTATGCGCGTTCAATTAGTGCACCTTAAGCGCACACGTCTCAAATATCTTCATAGGTATCCGGGCCCATCTCTCCTCGGACTTGGACTCCGTTTTAAACATATAAAACTGACCCACAAGATCTTCATCATCTTTTCCATGCTTATTTCTCAATATTTGGATCCAAGTTCCCCCAACGTTACAACTTAAAGCATTGTAGCATTATAATTCATTAAAGACCGCCTTTGTCACTTGAACTATACTAATTCGACCTTCTTAACACATACTAAAACCTTCTCATCATGCCTCGAACATGTTTTAAAGGTAACCTCTGAGTCGGGCACTTGTTTGTTGTATTTGGCCATGTTTTAAAGGTAACCGCTGAGCCAGATACTTGTTTGTCGTACCTCGGACATGTTTTAAAGGCAACCTCTGAGTCGGATACTTGTTTGTAGTATTTGGACATGTTTTAAAGGTAACCGCTGAGCCAGATACTTTATGTGTTGTGCCTCGGACATGTTTTAAAGGTAACCTCTGAGTCAGGCACTTGTTTGTAGTATTTGGACATGTTTTAAAGGTAACCGCTGAGCCATATACTTTAGAGGTCGTGCCTTGGACATGTTTTAAAGGTAACCGCTAAGCCAAGGTACTTAAGGACTTGTGTCTCGGACATGCTTTAAAGTTAGCGTCAGAGCCGGATGCTTTGCTTATTATGTGATATTAGTAGTCCCATTTCGTGTATTGTATGTTGTTTGGTTTTCAAATATGGATGTATCATATGCCTTATCTATGATTGACTACGCATGTTTTGAATGTTAGTCTCATGTCCGAGTGCTTGCATCAAATAGTTATATTCATGATGTTCTAATATGTTCTTGTTTATCTGTGTTTCGACATTTTGTGGGTATGAGAACCTTGAGTTACTCCCCACTGACTGTGGCGTTCATGTTTACATGAATGACAGGTGGTGCAGATGCTTACATGGGGAAGACGTGTGGGCTAGCGAGAACTAAACCCTTGGACCTTAGTTTGCTAGTTTAAAAACCCTTATCTGTTTATTCGTGGGATATCTTTTCCCCTCTTTCTAGACTTGGGTTGTAATAACCTAGGTTTGCCTATTGTTGTTTTTGTTTCATTTCATTTTTTTGGCACCCGTGTGTTAATCTTTAACTAGTAATAAAAAGTTTTTAAAATATCATAAATTTCCGCTTTAATTTATTAGTTATATTTTCCGCGTTATCGCGGGGTTTCACAGTTGCTCTTGCCACCACCCAAGCTCCATTTCATATCTCCTTTTGCATCTCGCAACCATTTGAAATTGTTCAAATAAAATTTCCCTTTCTTTTTGGCACGCTTAGCAATAGTGCCCTTAGCATTGTCACCTACACAACAAACACCACCCATATCGTCCTCCAATGGATCCATTAGTAAGGATCCAAGCGTAGTAGAGGCATTAGGAGAGTCCACAGTGCTAAATAAATAACAAGACACTTTTAACATTGGGCTTCTAATGGTGTTGTTTTTGCTAAAGGAAACCCGGTCATCACCCACTTCTAACGTCAATGTCCCATTTTTCACATCAATTAGCGCACCCGCGATGTGAAAAAATGGCCTACCCAATATAATTGGGGTTTGTGAGTCCTCGGCCATATCAATTATGAGGAAGTCAACGTGTATGAAAAACTTGCTAACTTTGACGGGTACATCTTCTAAGACACCTAAGGGTCGCTTTAAAAACGATCCGCCATTTGCAATGTGATACTTGTGCATTTTAAAGAACCCATGTTAAGTTTTTCACAAATAGAATAGGGCATGACACTCACACTAGAACCTAGGTCGCAAAGGGCTTTATCAATGGTATTTGTGCCTATAGTGCAAGGAATAGAATAGCTACTGGGGTCCTTAAGTTTTGGGGGAGACTTATTTTATAAGAGTGCACTACACTCTTCGGTGAAAGCAATGGTCTCAACCTCATTGAAGGATCGCTTCTTTGTGAGGATTTCCTTCATAAACTTTGAGTAGGAAGGGACTTGGGTAAGCAATTCTATAAATGGGACGGTGACTTGTAAATTCTTACAAACTTTCAAGAACTTACCGAACTTACCTTCCTCCTTATGCTTTGCTAGACGATGAGGAAACAGTACTTGAACAACTTCCTTTGGAGGAGCATCCTCCACATCTCTCACTTTCACTTTCTCATTCTCATTGGGAGCATCAATCTTCTTAGAAACGGCATCATCCTCCTTAGCATTAGGAGAGACTTTCCTCAACAATCACCTCGTCACTTTCTTTGGGCATAGGGGACTCAACATTCTTGGCATCAAGCTTGGTCTTTCTTTTTAGCATCAATAATCGATGAGGAAATGGCACACAATCCTTAACAAGAGGCTCTTCACTAGCCTTTTTTTTGTCATTTACCCCAAGCTTAGGCTTTTTAACAACCACTTCGTCATCCAAAGTCATGGATGGCTCATCATAGGTTGTACCACTTCTCAAGAAAATAGAATTAACGGTCTCTTGTGGTTGCTCACCTTAAGGTGGTAATTGACTCATTTTCCTTGGAGAGCTAGATGAGGCTAGTTGAGCCATTTGTTACTCCAACATCTTGATTGCGGCATTGTGAGCTTGATCACTCTTTTGGATTTGAGCCAACAATTCCCTTTGCATTTGAAACATCATAGCCTCGATTTTACCTTCTCCTTGGTTATTTTGTTGGCCATTGTGAGGTGGTGGCCCTTCATTTTGTTGGTAGTTTTGTTGAGGTTGCCTTTGTTGGTTTTGATAACCCGGTGGATGATTATACCTTTGTTGTTGAGGGACATAGGAATTTTGTTGTGGTGGGGGTTGAGGGTTAAGCACATTGTTGATAGTATAAGACAAGTTCGGATGGAATTTTGAATTCGGGTTATAAGTATTGGAAAATGCACCCGGTGGATATGAACTTTCTCTAAGAGATTGAAAAGCATTTACCTCCTTAATAGTAGCTCGGCAATGAGCGGTGTAATGACCCCCACCTCCACAACCGTCACAAACAATGATTTGACTTGTAGAAGACACGGCATTGAGTTGTTGTAGGGAATCTCTAGCATCTCGTTCCGCCAATTGTTGTTGGAGTAAGGCAATTTGAGCCAACAAGATGGGATTGTCGGAGGATTATTCTTTACCTTTGAGTGGCACACTTTGGGAATTGACATATTGTGAATCATGGACCGCCATAGATTCGATCGTGGTATGAGCAATATTGGTGTCAATTTCATCAAACCGCCCATTGTTGGCGGAATCAAGAATCCTTCAGGATTTGGCACAACATCTATTGTAGAATGTTATAGCTAGAAACCAATCATCTAGCCCATGATGTTGGCATTGCCTTTGTAGTTCCTTGTACCTCTCCCAAGCCTCATATAAGCTCTCAAGAGCTTGTTGACGAAATCCGATGATTTGGCTCCTCAAAGTTTGAGTTTTCTCCGGTGGAAAAAACTTTTAATAGAAAGCAAGAGCCAATGTCTTCCAATTGGTGATTACCATAGCGGTGCGTTAAAGGATATTGATCCAAAGCTTGGCCTTATCCTTCAAAGAGAAAGGGAAAAGTATTTCCCTTATTTGGGCTTGAGTGACGCCCGTTTGACGGATCATGGAGCAATAATCGCAGAAATATTGCACATATAAATTGGGATCCTCCAAAGGCTTTCCCCCAAATTTCTTTCTCTCCACAAGGCTAATGAAAGCCGGTTTGATCTCGAAGTCCGGCGCGGTAACTTGAGTAGTTGTGATACCGACTGGAAGCATGGCCGCGGTGGGCTTTGAGTGATCGGAGGGTTTCACCATCTTTTTAGTAGAAGATGGTGGTGGTGGTGGAGATGATGAACTTGAAACTTCCTCCTCTTCAAGGGCTTCTATATCGTCTAAGTAAGACTTTCTAGCACTTTCAACTTGTACGGGAGAAGAGGCTTCTTTCACTTCTTTCCAAAAACGTCGTCTTCTCCTAAAGGCTTTCTCGGGATCGGAATCCGGTGAAAGAAAATCTCCACTACGAGAGGACCTGGGTATAAGACAACAATTTTTAGAAAATGATAAGCAACGGTCTCAAGGAATAAGTGTTCCTCAAGACAAAAGAAAACAAGATAAAAAACAACAATTCAAAACGCAATAAAACCGTGCTCCCCGGCAACAGCGCCAAAATTTGATAGGCTATCGTACACCTATGTAGAGATAATTACCCTAGACAAAAACTAATGTAGTAATAGGGGTCGAACACAACGAGACGGGAATTGCGTTGTGAAATGCTATGGAAAGATTTCTATCAAGGTCGATTTCGTTTGGTTTTGTTTGTTGTTTGGTTTGATGACTAACAAATATTAAGATGTAAACTATATGATAAAAGGGAATCTAGGGGAGTCGGGTCATACGTGCAAAGGAAAATATATGTTCATGTTAAACTTGTTATTAATAACATTGTCAATTGTTTAGACTAAGAGACACCCACCTTACGATATTAGTGTCAACCATAGACTGAGTGCTAGAGAAACACTCGTTTATGACTAGGTCGTTCTACTACACATGCTTAGTCTATTTCAATTCCGTGCCTCTCGACTTATAGAATTAATTAACAATCTTAATCAATGAATAAGGCCTTTAAATAAAGATTAAACGTTAAGGTGCAAACATGTGATAGAAACAATTGGACAATTTTATACCAACCTAATTTATCATTTTATATATATTTGATTTTGCATGGATTCCCTAACTCCTAAACTAAGGAATTTAGCTACTCATATTAAAGTATAAACTACAAACTTTGTTAAAAGAAATGATAGACATGCTAATGGAAATGAAGTAAACTAAATGGTAAAGCATATAATGTAAGATTAAACTATGTGATATAAAAGTACTAATGATAAAAACTATGTGATAACTAATAATGGAAATGTAAACTAAACAAACTAGAATTAGAATTACTGAATTGGAAATGAACTTGCAAGGAAGAACAATTGAGAACCAAATGCTTGGATATATAAATAACCAAATGTTTGATAGCTAAATGCTTAACAATATTGAAACTACAAATGAAAACTAATGAGAGAATTTTGCTTAAGGCTAATATAGAGTATGAATACGTGAGAAAAAGATAACCCTAATGACGGATTAAGGCCCCTATTTATAAGAAAATAGGGGCATAACGTAAAGTTCCAAGAGGAGGTCAACCCCGATCGGGGTTGCCGGACCCGATCGGGGGCGTGGTTATCCGGGCATTTCTTCTTAATTGCTCGAGGAATCTCTATGTTCATGCTTTAATGCTCCCTTAATCACCCAATAATGCTTCTTATTCTAAGCATCCAAAGCTCCTTAGCATCCAATGCTTTCTCCTTAATTTGGACTTTCATTTTGGGCTTGACTTTGCATTTGACTTCATTTGTAATTCTTACTTCAATCCATTAAATCTTCATGCAAATATCCATGCAACTTCATACACTTAGTCCAATACTTGGTCTTGCTTAGCCTTTTCACTCTAGCTTGCATCTTTGTTGGATTTTAGCTCCTAAAAGCTTAAACTCCTACAAAACATGTAGAAACAAGCAATTGCAACTAGAATAACAAATATTAGCTCAAAACACTATGATAAGTGCTAAATGACATGTAAAACGGAGCTAATATAAGTGGTAAAACAATGTAAATTATGCACTTATCAACTAGAGCAATGATTAGTGAACCATCTGAATTTTCCTTGATGAACAAAGAATAATCTTGCCTAGACTTTTTGACACCAAGACCAAGTAAATGTTTAGTGAGCTCTTTTTTCTACTGCCTAGATGCTTGTTTTAGGCCATACAAAGATCTTTTTAGATTAAAAACTTCTTGATGCTTAGCCTTGTCATAGCCCAGTGGAGGCATCATATACACATCTTTCTCAAGAAAACCATTCAAAAATGCATTGTTAATATTAAGTTAATGTACGATCCATCCCCTTGTTACTGCCAAAGCCATTAAAATTCTAACTGTTGCAAATTTGGCCACTGGTGAGAAGGTATGCTTATAATCCTTATCCTTCACTTGATTATATCCCTTTGCAACCAACCTTGCTTTGAACTTTTCTATGGTACCCTATGGGTTGTGCTTGATCTTATACACCCATTTGGAACCTATAACTTTCTATCCTGATGGTAATGCTACCAAATCCCAAGTATTATTGGATTCTAGGGTCTGTAGTTCCCTATTCATTATTGCTTCTACCCACCTTGGATCTGCAACAACCTGATCAAAAGTGGTGGGCTCATATTCATTCAGCACATTTGCTAAGGTAGCAAAGCAACATTAGCAGAGGTAGAGTTGTCATTTGTTTCTTGAGGAATAGTGGGTTGAAATGACAATTTTATAGGACAATGATAACCCTACAAATTCTTAGAGATTTGTCTTGGTCTAACAGATCTTCTAGGATCAGATAGGTTAGGCTCAACAGGTACATTGGTGTTTTCCTGTTCAATTGAATCATGAATAATTGTTGCATTATCAGAATTGACATTATTACTAATTGTATGGTCTACTATTTGAGTGTTATTTGTGGATGGTGAAGTATTTTTAAAAATATTAGAATGAATATTATTGTTTGATAGTGGGAAAATTTCTTCAGAATTAGTGAAGTTAACAACCTGTGACTCTTCTAAAGTTTGAATATCAACCCGTGCAAGCTTCTGCTGTAGCTTTTAGGGAAACCCATCCTCTTTGAAGATTACATCTCTACTGACAGATACAGTATGAGTAATCAAATCATATACTTTGTAGCCTTTCTGACCATATAAATATCCCAAAAATATACAGTTTTTCCCTCTATTTGCAAATTTATCATGAACTGGTTTAGCCAATGCAGAGTAACATAGGCAACCTAAAATCTTAAGATCATCATAAGAAGCATGTTTATGAAAGAGTATCTCAAATGGACGCTTCTAACCCAATAATTTGACTGGCATCCTATTTATCAAATGGGTGGATGCTAAAATGCACTCTCCTAGAACCTTAATGGCAAACCAGCATGCAGCCCCAGTGCCTTAGCAGTGTCTTAGAGATGCCTATGCTTCCTCAACCAAAAGATTTACCAAATATACTCCATAAGATAAAAATATTCAACCCAATAATTCAACTGATATTCTTAATATTTCTTTTCCCGTACTAAAAGATATCACAAATCTTCCTGCAAGTTCAAAGCCTACGTCCAACAAACCTAGTAACACAATAAACGCGAATACAGTGACTGAGTCCCCTGTTTCGTCTATTGTCCGATCAAGCTATACCCATCTCAACAATGAATCCTCACCCATACTTATTGATGTGACCATAATTGGCGCATATTTAGCCCCCGAATTAGCCTTGTTTCCATGCTTTTTAGTGCTTATTTGGGTCATTTCTTATCTTTAGTTCTTTGTTTTGCATATTCTTTGAGATTTTGATCCCTTGGTAGGAAAGGAGTAAGAATCTTGCATTTTCATGGCAAAACGAGACTAAATTGATCGAATTCAATGACCAAGCATTAAGGAGGGACAAGATTAGAAGGCCTTTGTACATATCATAGTAGAAGAGCAATGTTGAGAAAGGATCCTTGAGTCCCTAAGGAAATCCCCAAGGAATTTATGAAGAAAAGGGAAGAGAAGAAGAAGAATTGTTGCTGACTGACAATCCGAGCGGATTGTCACCAATCCGTCCGTTTTAGTTCTTTAATCTCTCTTTTGTTCATCATTTATTTTGGGTAATTGAAGATTATTTTGGGTTATTGTTGGGAGATTGACAACCTCTCAATCAAGCATTCAAGTACTTCTATTATTCTTGCTTTGTTATTGGAATCATTAGTAGGTATAATCTCTTAATCCCTTTTTAATTATTGTTAATTACTTTCATTTATTCATCATGTTTCATATTGTTGGTATGATTGACAACCTTGCTAGCATGATCAACATGATAATGAGTGAGTAGTCTCTTAGCTAGGGTTAATGGGTGATTAGGGGAAACCAACATGGGGAATGATTCATGCTTAAATTAATATGCTTGCATGTTTTATTTGCTTGCTTGTTTTGATCTCAACTCATGCACATGTTATATTTGATGAAATGCTAAGCCTATGAATCCTTGCATTTACTATCATCTTCTATCTTTTCAATGAGACTTTTAAGACATAACCCAACTCGAGTCTCATTAGACCATGCATGTTGTTGAGTAGGGAAGATTAAGTCGACTTGTAGGTGTTGTACAATCTAATCGATTCGGCTCCGGGACCCAAACTTTCCTAGGATTGTAAGATATAAACCAACTCAATCGATCACAACAATAATTGCTTGCTTATAATTTGAGAACATGTTTGTATGATCATATCCCATGATTCCCCTATGATCCCATGACACCCTAGTGCCTTTAATCAATTGTTTACACCCCTTTAATTCATCTTGCTTGATTTATTTTCATTGCTATTTTAGTTTAGTAACCTTCTACATCAACCCAATTTGTGACACTCCTTAGACATCACTAGTTACAATAGAAATCTCATTTCAACTCCCGTCCCTTGGGATCCGATCTTTACTTGCCTCTTTACTAATTGTAGAGTTGTTTGTGGAGCTATAAATTGTGTTTTTATTCGACCGTGACCAACGACCACATCTTAATTTGTGAACACTTAGCGGGATCGCATCACTTATCCTATCACAACCACCCCCTCCCTGAACCTCAGTGCCTACCGCATAACCCAAAGATAGTGGTGGTACCTCCAACTCAAACTCTGATAGAAAAACTCGTTGTTTCTTGTGGAGAGGAGATGAAGAGAAAAAATCTATCCATTTAATCAATTGGGAAACAGTCCAACAACCAACGTCTCGAGGAGGACTCGGTATAGTCTCGGCAAGGCAAGCAAATGCAGCTTTTCTCACGAAACTCGGATGAAGAATGCTAATGAAACCAACCTGCTTATGGTCCCGTGTTCTACGAGCTAAATACTGCAATAACAGGTGCGATATTAACATATTTCTGTTGGTGTATATGTGTCCTCAACAATAGTGTGATCACATGATTTAAAATCATAACTAAATCTCATAATAAGAATACTTAAGGGATGATTCATTATATAGTCAACTGATCAACATTAATCGGTAATGATTAGCTAACTAGAGTTTAACATTACTGTCGTTTGACGGTGGTGATCAGTTGATCCCTTAAGGTCACACCTATAGGGCAATTCCCTTAATAGACAAGTTGATAAATTGTATGTCGATACAAGTTAATCAGTTCCTTAAACTTGAACAATTCATTTGTGAGTGAGAATATTGATATCTTATTGTAATATTGATTAAATAAAATTTACTTTAGTAATTAAAAGATTTTATTACTAAAATTCATTATTGTTTATGAAACAATTGAGATATGAATGAATGGTTAATAGTAATTACAAAATATTGTGAATTATATTAACATGACCCATTTTATACAATATAATTGTGAATTACTAGACAATTTGTTATATGTAATTTAATTAATGTATATAATGATATTTATTTGATAAATATGCATTAAATTAATTAATAACATGTTACATACTACATGTGACATATTGTGTGGCAAATGACAAATTGACAAAATAAAATGGAAGTCCATTTTATACATGGACCGAAATATTAGAGGAATTATGGGTTAGTGGGTGTTTTATTTAATTGATTAATAAAACATAATTATGACCTATTTTAGGGTAGTCTTACACCTTGTATTCTTGTGAAGAACAAAAGGTAAAGTGAGAAGGCCATGCATTGGCCTTCCACCACCACCAAACCGGCACCCTCCCTCTTCTATAAGGGCTTGACTCCTATTTATCATTCATTCTTATGATACATAATATGGTATTGTGTAGTTTTCTCCCAAAAATCTCTCAAAGATAGTTTTAGAAACTCTAAAAATTGTTCATAATTATTCTAATATTAACATCAATATTATTACTAGTGTAGTAATTTATTTATTAGAATTATTAAGGATTTCTTACATACTAATCTAATTAATTAGTATATAAAATTTAAGGGTTTTGTTTGGGTGCAACAAGAGGAGGATCTCTATATTTGGGATTTTGGAGGATCATCCATTACATTTAAGCTCAAGAATAAATAAGGAATATGACTTTATTTGTGCCCTTATTTCGTACCATATAACAATGTAAGGAACATTGTTTTTCTTATTTTATCTCTTAATTAGTTATGCATGCACTTGATCTTAATGAACTTAAGTTAAAATGTTAATTATTTCACTATAATAAATGTCTTATAAGAGGTATATGAACCTAACAATTGGTATCAGAGCATAGGATGTTGCATGCATAATCGATTTAGAGTTTTTTCGAGTTATTAGTAACTTAATTAAAACTAAAAATTTGTGATTTAGTAGATAAAGCCACGAAATCTTAATGCATGTTGAATATTCTGGTCCTAAAATGTATTTAGGTCATTTTTATGATTTATGGTATTTTATTGCTCATTTTAATGATTTTTAGTGATTTTATTACTTTTTAATGCTTAAAATGATATTTAAAATGCTAAAAATAGTTAAACTTAGTTTATGACCTTGAAATTTTTATATGACCTCACATATATATTTTACTTAGTGTATGTAAAATTTCTTATAAATTTGATTTATTTTGCATGATTTATGATTTTTATGAGATAAAAATGGATTAAAAGGAGGTAAAATGGTTAAGTATAGTTAAACTTCAAAATAGGCCATGAAATTTTTATGTTGTCACATGCATATTTTACTCAATGTATGTAAAATTTAAGATGAACTTAATTCATTTAGCATGATTTATGAATTTTTAGTATAAAAATAAGATAAATAGTGACTATTTTAGCATAAATGGCTAAAAGAAATTACGTGGCATGAAAAATTTTTTTTAGGCTGCATTTATATCCCAATTATCAGATCTAAAGTTTTAAAATTGATTAGATTAATTTTTGTATGCTTTAGATGTTTTATTTGATAAAACCAATAAATCGCAACTACATTTTTCTCGAAATAAATTCGAAAATTTTAACCATGATTTTTGATATTATTAGAGTCATGGATATATTCCAAAATTTTCAAAAATTTAAAATTCAAATTTTGAAATTATTGTAATTAAATTTGGATTTATTTCATAATTGTTATGATTTTAGGGTCAAAATGAGCACGAAATTACATCAAGTTGAATTATTGTCCAAAATTGAGTAATGACTGATTTTTGAGTCCTAAGAGTGTTAGGATAATTAATTTGGACTAAAATTAGATTTTAGTATTATTTAGCGATTTTAATAAGTTAAAATCGTGCATTTCCATAAAACCGGGTTATATAATCGATATAAGTTAAATAGGGCGATTTGGCACGTATTTTGGCATGATAGACACATATTATAATGCTGCATATTTCATTGTTGAATGTCATATTTTATTTATATAATTTTGAATTATGTAATTTTATCTTAGTATGGCCTTAGATTTTAATCGATATTACCCGTAATGTAAGGGGATATTGATTCGGTTGTAATTTAATGTGATCTCGTATCACTTTTATTTTTACTAGTTTTTCATTTTACAAATGTATAATAGGAATAGCTATGTATTTTTATTATTATTTGTAACTTCGGAAGTTCCTTCAAGACGGTGCCATTCGGAAAGGCGTTCCGATAAAGACGGTGTTCTTGGGAGGCGTGCCACTTGAAGATTCAAGGGACAAAAGAAGTTAGTTTCCGAATATGTAATAGATTATTTGATTTTCTATTTTAGGAAGGCCATACTAGGAATTTATTATTTGCTTTGCATTTCTTTTAATATGTTGCATGCATGGCCAAATCGTAATAACAACACATGCATATCTATCGAGTCATCGACCATGTCAATTATAATTATCGAGAATTCGTCTTTTAGTTCACTTAAAATTGATAGATAATAAATTGACAAGACCTTTACTTTTAAAACATTGAGACTTAGCCTTACCAAATAGTAGGACCCATGACTCTCCGTGACATTTGGGGTAGTTTCGATTTTCCCAAGGTGCCTTCATTTGTCATTGGGTAAGTGGGGTAATAAAACGTTATTACACACGAAATTTGGTTGGTCTCAACGGGATATTATGACTAGTCTTATGTTCCGTGGCTAGAGATGGGTTTTATGAAAAACATCGACCGAGAGTTCTAAAGTAGAATCAATTAAAGAGTTAATTCACCAAATTTTTATAAGTATGGGATGTATCTGTTTCCCTGTGCCCATATTTGTATAAAGATGGATCTCAGAATCATTTATTATAGTTGGCTAGAGGTCACTATATAAATTCTATACTTGTATTTACAAGTATTATAACGATAAATGTTAATTGTTTCCTTCATCTCCGTTTTTGTAGTTATTTATCCGCAATGGATTTATCTAATACTCTTACACCAATCACCATTAATTCATGACTCCAATCATTCAATAAAAAATGCTCCTTGTATGACCATGACAAGACTAGAGAACTACGCTTTAGCATTGGTGAGGATGAAAATCTTTGCTACCTTACCACTTCCACACCTCCTACTCCCATATTCATGCCCACCTCCTTGGTAAGAGAACCTTGTGAGGAGAATCTCACAAATTTCAAGGCATCCTTGTTTGCAGAAGCAAGGAGAAATATCATATTGAGTGGGAGTTCTAGCAAGAATGTCCTTGCAACTGAAAGGAGTAATGGTATTATTAAAGGAAAGGCAAAGAAGGGTAAGAAACCCAAACCCGATAATGGATTGAAAGTGGTTAGTGAGACTACCACAACCAAAACCAATGTTGAGTTTATGGATTCAAATACCTAAGAGGGGGAGGGGGTGAATTAGGTACTATTTTAAAAATTTTAACCGAACTTAATTGATTAAAGTTAGTCAAATGAAATGATATCTCAAGTATCTAACAAACACCCCTTTTAAATGAAAGTTAAAAGGCGTATTGTTGAACTGACTAGAGCAACAATAAGACAGGCTGTTACTGATGGCTTTGCAAATGTTATATTCACTACTACAAATACAGGCTATAACAACGGTCAAAAACCGTTGTTATATAAAAAAGCGGACGTTGTTAAAGCGTCCGTTGTAGAAGGTTTTAACAACGGTTGGTTTTCTTAAGGAAACCGTTGTTAAAACTATTAACAACGGTTTTATGTATAAAAACCCGTTGTGGAAAGTGTGACTCAATTTTGGGGGGAAAGTTATAACAACGGGTTTTAATATACAAAACCGTTGTTATAACTAAAGACAATGGGTTGCTTGTAAATAACCGTTGTTGTTTGTTCTTAAAAAATAAAAATAAAATTAAATTAAATATTACTAGATGCATGCATAATTACGGCCCGTTAGAATTCCGATGCATGCATTATTACTGACATCACCGTGCATATGAACGGACAATATGGAATGAGAAGGGTTAGTAATAAGATTTGAAGCAGCATTGAGAGAAATGATGATGATTATGGCACAACTTCCTAACATATATATTAATTAAAAAACAACTCAACCCACACATTGCTTAGTATAAATACATTGCATTATATCAACTAACATTTCCATTATCTCAATATATACATCTCCAAACCCTAACTGCTAAAACAAACTCTACTTAATCTTTCAAAACAAACTCCAAAAAACTCCAACAAAATGAATGATTTCATCCTTAAGACTCTTACCATGATCGAGAACAACAACAGCTTCATCCGCCGGTTCCTCCATATTGAGGAAAGTTTCAGGAGCTACCTTGCGGATGCTCGATCCGCACTGAAGCACGCCAAAGAAGATGGCTTGACGGAGCAAAGCGATTGCGCTATATGACGATATAGCAACTGCTGAACGGAACCTCCAAATAGCCAAGGAGGAGAGGACGGATACGATAGAGCAGAATAAGATCCTCTATGAAAATATAAGAATTGCATTTTTATATATGTAATTTTTTTTTTAATTTATGTATTTATATATATATATATATATATATATATTAATTATGTTTATGATTTATCTTGCTTCTTCATCTTGCTTCTTCATTGTTTTACTAACTAATTATGCGAACAATACTTAAACAAATAACATAATGGTCGATAAAAACACATACATGCAAAAGAAATAAATAGAAAAAGAAAATAATGACGATGAAACTAACAGTGACGGTGAGATTTACCTGATAAATACAGAACGTAAGAGACGATGAAATCAACAGTGACGGTGAGAAGATAAAGCGACGATGAGAAAGAGAGAAAGAGAGAAAGAGAAAGTGTGTTTTGTGTTTGTTTGTCTTCTGTGTTTGTGTTTGTGTATTAAGGGTGGTGTTTTGTGGCTGCAGCAGACTTCTGTTTGTGTGGTTTATAGTATGGAAGTTATTGACAACGGTTATTAAACAACAACCGTTGTGAAATATGTTTTAACAACGGTTGTAAAAAAACACCCGTTGTGATTACTTTTCACTAACTTTGCGCCAATTTTGCGCCAAATTATTAACAACGGTTGTGCATGTGTGACCCGTTGTTAAAACTAATAACAACGGTTTTTATAACCATACCCGTTGTAATTGATTTTAGTAAAATTCGCGCCATACATTCTACAACGTCTATTGTGATTTTCGTGAATAATCGTTGTTAAAGGGGCGTTGTAGTTGCCTGGATTTGTAGTAGTGATTTAAAATGATGAATGAGTTTAACTTAAGATTTCAACTTAAATCTCTATTGTTCAAAGATAAGTTGATAAACAATGTTAGGAGCAAATGGATACATCAATTAAATGAAATGATTAAGTGTGTATCACGGAAGCTCGAAGAAAATGAGTATTGAAATATGAATACTTGCTGAAGCCTGAAGATAACAATGGTTCTGACTATTGTTATTCGTCTTAGCATATGAAGTACAAGCTACAGAACGAATGTGACAGTATATAGAACTGTTACTCAAGAGTAAAGCAAATAACAAAACATAACAAAACAAGTAAATAAGTTGCAGCGGAATATAAAGCGAAGAGATAAACAACACAACGATTTTGAATTGGTTCCGCCGACACTCTAAAGGCCTACGTCCAATCTTCTTTTATTGATAAGTGATGTAATCTACTCCGACTACTTTGAAACACTGACAACAAAAGAACCAACAACCTACTCCGGTTGTGACACAAGTTCTAAGACTACTCTGTCTATGAACTACCAACAACCTACTCCGGTTGCCACACGAGTTAGAGGACTACTCCGTCCTAGAACTCAACAACTCACAACCTACTCCGGGTGCCACAAGAGTTAAAGGACTACTCCGTCCTAGAACTCAACACTCTAACTTAGAATGTTTACAAGGATCAAGTTTCCACGGACTGATTCTTTAACAAGAATTGATATGGACAACTTACAAGATCAAACTGTTCATAAGTGAGAGGGTTTAATACTTAAAGCAACAGTCACTGTGATTGTAACACTTGAAGACTTTGAAAGATTTGCAAAATATCAAAAGGATTTGAAAACTTGAAAACAATTTTGCAAACTCTACACTCTAACTAGAATGTTTTTAAACCAAGTTTCCTTAGACTGATTCTTAAAAAGAATTAAGAAGGACAACTTATTGGTATAAACAATTTCTAGATGAGAGGGTAGAATACTGTGAAGTAATAGTGATTTCGACTGACACAATTGAAGACTTAGAAGATTTTTTTAAAAGAAAATTTCGAGTTCTTAAAAACTGATTTTGTAAAAATACTTTTGATTTCTCTGAAAAGTCTTGTTTTCAAAGTGAGGAGAAGGGTTCCTTTTATAGAGGAGGCACACAAGAGGAGGCAAGTTAGGGTTTGTGAGTCAAAGGTCTTCACATGTGATGAAGACCAACACTTCCCCAAACTTGCACAAAAGAAGGTACTTTTATTGAGAGGCAAAAGAAGAAAATAAGGTTTGTAATTATCCAAAAGAAGCCTTTGAGTTTTCAGAAAACAAAGAGTGGAAAATAAGTCACAAGATGACAAGCTTTCACAAAAATGGCAAAAACCAAACTTTGTTTTATAAAAGACCAAGGAGACAAATTGACACAAAGAGGAAACAATTTGAATTGATAATTAGCTAAACCTTTTCCTTTCTCTAGAAACCCAAATCTTTAGAGAAGAAATCTGAAAGTTGTTAATTAAATCCAAGCCATTAAAAAAGGATAAAAAGGATTTTCGAAAGGAAATTGAATTTCAAGTGTTACGGACCATGGTGACAGTCCAGGCTAATGGTACTTGTAAGGGTAACAGAAGTCTTGACTGTTGTTATTGCTTTTAAATACTCTACTCCCTAACTTGTACATTATATGACACAATTGACTCTAAATCTTGGGTAGCAAATTATCAACCATTCTTGACTTTGACATTGATTAATTCTTGGTTGAGGAGGGTGCATTATTCCTGAAATGGTACACTTAGAAACACGATTAAATTGGGCATGTCATCATCAACAAATATGTCCTAAAAAATTCCCCCTTTGATGATGACAAGCCCCATAAAATTAATGTTTCCATTTAGTTCCCCCTTAAGTGGTCAGTCCAAGATAAATCATGAGGGTAGAAATAAGAGCAAAGTAGACTTAAGAAACACACAAAGCCTAGAACAAGTTTACTAACATATATAGTCCACCACATAGCAAGAGTTTAATCAATAAGCAAGTAGAAAGAACATGAATTTTCCCTTTTCCCCCTCTTGACATCATCAAGAGGTAAGATGCTACCCCCGGACACAGAATAATCATGCATGAGACGTCACATGAAAGACAACCATGGTTGCATCATAATAAAAAGGTTAACACAAAGCAAATGTTTAAACATGAGTTCAAACACAAAGTTCAACAAGGCTAAACCATAGTTTAATTAGTACACCACCGAATGATAATGAGAGAGGGACAAGAGGTGTAAGGCAAAAGACAAGTTTGATTATGGGCAAATTTAGGGTGCGAAAGTTTGGTCATCGTTTTTGAGGATAATGAAGAAGATAGAAAAATGGTTGAGGTTTGACAATGAAGGTCTGAGTCACAGCCAGCTCTACTGTTGCATTGGACTTTGTATATTGAAACCACCAAGGTATGCACCGATATAAGTTCTCAACATATTATGAAGGAACATTAACTTCTTATATTTTCCTTAGTACACAACATGTGATGAGGGATCATCAACTTCTTATATGTTGCTCTCATTTCTTGAAGATTCTTGACAAAAATTGATCTTGACCTTTGAGCATAGAAACAGTGGCATACACTGTGACTTCCTTTTAATTTCTTCCAAATTTTTTTGCTACTTCTTTTCTCAAGACCGTCGCATTTTTCAATTTCATCTATCTCGTTTCCAATAATCACTTTGACATTTCGCATATTGCCTTCCCTTTTTTTCATCTATCTCCGTCTTTTTTTTTTTCTAACCAACTTCAATTATCAATTTCATCTATCTCCGTTTTTCTAACCAACATCTCATTCATCTCTTGATGCATATGTAGAACATGTAGTTGTTTGGCTCTTTGTATCACATAGACCTTTGCAACATAAGTGAATTGAATGTGAAGGGGTGAGGTCTTTGGGTATTGAAAATGAAGGATATTGAGCAATTTGAAGAGTATAAGAGATATCCATTTGAAGGTGGTTGAAAGGGTTGGTATTCATATTGATTTTGAGAGGGGAGGTGTCCTCATTCAATAGGGTATGTACCATTAAACACAAGACTAGACATGCGGTTGAGTGATTATTAAGCACACACACGGTTTATCGATTATGGACATAACATGGAATGAATAAACTAGAATAAAACATAACAAACCCGTTCTAGTCAATCATATAGGGGATTAGTTAAATTCACACAAAGATTACATGCAATTAATTAAACCAATTTGTAACCTAAGTTTTTCAAATTGTTCTCTTGGAAGTGGTTTAGTAAATATGTCGGTAATTTGATCTTCGGTTTTGCAAGAAATAAGTTTAATATGCCCCTTTTTCTACGTGATCACGAATAAAATGGTGACGAATCACAATATGCTTAGTCTTAGAATGTTGAATCGTATTTTTGGAAATATTTATTGCACTCGTGTTATCACACATGATGGGAACGGAGTCGTAAATAATTCCAAAGTCAAGAAGTTGTTGTCTTACCCAAAGAAGTTGAGAACAAAAATGTGCGGCACTAACATACTCACTTTCGGCCGTTGAAAGAGCCACCGTATTTTGTTTCTTTGAGCCCCATGAAATGAGACACGAACCCAAGAATTTTGCAATACCGGATGTACTCTTTCGATCTACCGTGCAACCCGCATAATCCGCATCGGAAAAACCTATAAGGTCAAATGGACAATGTAAGGGGTACCACAAGTGGAGATCTTGTGTTCCAATCAAATACTGAAGAATTCGTTTAATGGCTTTGAAGTGAGATTCTTTCGGATTTGTTTGGAACCTAGCACATAAACAAACACTAAAGAGAATGTCGAGATGACTTGCGGTCAAGTAAAGAAGTGAGCCTATCATACCTATATACACCTTTTCACTAACATTCTTACCGAGTTCATCTTTGTCCATTTTGGACCCGGCTACCATAGGTGTATCATGAGACTTACCATTAGTCATCTCAAATTTCTTAAGCATTTCCTTAATGTACTTTTGTTGATGGATCATGATTCCATCCTTTGATTGCTTGATTTGGAGCCCAAGGAAAAATCCTAGCTCACCCATCATGCTCATTTCAAATTCCGATTTCATTTGTTTCGAAAAGTACACATAAAGGAGTTTATTTGTTGCACCAAATATAATGTCATCAACATATACTTGGACAACCAACAGTTCAGCTGACTATGACTTTAAAAACAATGTTTTGTCAACGGAGCCTCTTCTAAAACCATTTTCAATAAGAAATTTAGACAATCTATCATACCAACACCTAGGTGCTTGTTTTAAACCATAAAGAGCTTTGTCTAATTTGAAAAAATGGTTAGGCAAATCATTGTCTTTAAAGCCTGGAGGTTGCTCCACAAAGACATTCTCTTCCAAATATCCATTTAAGAAATCGGTTTTGACATCCATTTGGAAAAAGTTTAATGCCTTTGTGTGCCGCAAAAGCTATAAGTAATCGTATGGCCTCAAGTCTAGCTATCGGTGCATAGGTTTCATTGTAATAAATACCCTCTTGTTGGCTATAACTTTGCACCACTAGTCTAGCCTTGTTCCTTATGATTTCTTACGAGTCATCAAGCTTATTGCAAAAGACCCATCTAGTACCAATGACGGTATGGTTGGATGGTCTAGGGACTAAGTGCCATACCTCGTTCCTCTTGAATTGATTGAGTTTTTCTTGCATGGCAAGCAACCAGTCAGCATCAGTCAAAGCGACTGTTACATTGGCAGGTTCGATTTGAGAGAGGAAGGCATTGTGGACATGTAGATACCAAGTATCTGCTGAGACTCCAACAAAACACCCGATGATTATCGGACTACAACATGTTTTGGAATCGCGGCGTTTGATCGACAGTTTGTGTACAACTTTACGTCGGAAAAACTTAAAAACGATTTCGAAAATAAAACATTTTAAAACATTTCAAAGATACCTGGAGTGTTTAATGCACGAAGACGGGGTCGCAATGACACTAACTAGAGTCAAAACCGACACCGGACCAAAAACCGACTCAAAAATTCAAATCCCGACTCTAACAACGAGTCAAACTGAGTCAACCACCAAAAACAAAACATTTCAAACCTTCTACCTTAAGTTTTCCCGGATTCATGTTGGACAAGTACCAAACATGTGACTACAAAACCTAGGATAGAACAAATCATGATTGCGTTTGTTGTGAAAGTGACAACACAACTCGAAGAACCGCGACGTGGCTCGCGCCTCTTTGAGCAGCCCAAGTGGCCACGTCGCTCAAAACTCACACAACCACTCATTTTCCTATAAATACCCCTCAAATGCCACCCATTTGAGAGTTACGCGAGTGTCCGCCCCCTCTTTTCTCCCTTAAAATTCTCGACTCGACTTCTTAAGTCACAACCCGACGCGTATTTACGACCTACCGATCGTAAACACGATCCTTACACATTTTTTGGAACCGTCATCATGCATTAAATCACTTGACCGACCACTTCGACCACTACACCATCACTAATATTAAAAACACTATTTTTACTTACCAAAACGGTTTTAAACCGAGTTTTTTCCGAACAAACAAGTTGTTACACTTACGTCGGTCACTCGCCATAACCAAACATGTAAGTATGAGGGTGTAAAAATCCTCTTTTATTGTGTTTTCATTTGTTTCATGACTGTAACATGCTAAAATATGCATAACATGAACCAAAACATGGAATAAACGAGCCAAAACTGATTTTTGGTCTGAGGCAGAAGCCCCTTAGGTCGCCGACTTGCCCGCGCCTTAATGGGGTGTTCAGACCAGAGATCAACCCTGTTTGTTCTCGTCATTTCCTTTTAATCCATCTTCATATTTGTAATCGGTTTTCACCATTTCAAGTATTTTCGAACCCTTTTTATTTTATTTCACTTGTTTTAACCATAAAGCTTTTTTCACCCTTGGTTCCTCATACCATGACGGTTAAATCCGTGTTTCGGTGATAATATTTGGTTAATGACATTTAAAAGGTATTTTAAAGCCTTTTATTTCATTTCTTTACATTTTCAAACAAACATATTAGTCACCAACACAAAGTCATCCTTGGTTCTACATACCATGCCGGATTTTAACCCGGGTACGATGATGAGTATCGACTAATAACATTCAAATGGACTTAAAACAATTAGTCCATAATTATTTTCAAAACTATTCATGTCAAGTTTGTCAAATCGAACCCGACACCGAATATTATCCAAATAATGATGATTATTCGAGTCTAGTTCTTCAAATCAACAAATGCGGTCTAAATGACCCCTTCAAATCAGACCGGGTTCAAATACCCATTTTCAACACGTTTTATAACGTTTTCTAAAAGGTCAGAACACGGCACATAAACCGTGGGCTAACCCGCGCCTAAACAGGCTCTCCATTTCTCACTTTCAAAACCAGAGGGAGGCCCCTTACACCGCCGGCTGGCTCGCGCCTCATATAGCCGTCTGGTACAGGGCCTGTTCCCTTCCAGCATTAGTCTAGGACGATCCCGACTCCGGTTAACTCGGATATAGGATGGATCAGATGATTATTTCGATTATTCAAAATCATATTTGCAAAATGTCTTACTAAGACAAATGGATCATGTTATGCACCCTAAACCTAATACGGTAAATGGATGTTTAATTTCCGTCTTGCATGCAAATCAATTATTAATCCAACTCGACATCTTATACTTGATACTTGGATTAAATCAACCAACTTAGAAAGCTCTCACATGTTAGGTTTAAATTATTGGATGCGCATTCATGCATTTAAACCGTTTTATCAATTTTTGCATTCAACCAACCAAGATCGATCAGTAGAGGCCGTTAACGTGGGCAGGATTGGGTGTCTGATTAAAGGGCTTCCCAATACGTACCTTCACCTCTTACTCAGAAACTTTGGATAGTGGACGACCTTATCCAGGGCGTACAAGAGTCATTCTAGAGATAGGATGCTAAAGAGGGAGGATTTCCTTATCTTTAGTACCTATGTCAAACGCTGCTTTGTGCTTCGATTTGACCGAGGTATAAAGTGGATTCCGAACGGGTTCCAGGCATCCCACAAATGCTTGGTGGCGACTCCGAACATCTTTAATCGTTTCGAGACCCTTACCGAGACGAAACCGACCGATCTAAAACGATCCGGTCGAAGGCATTTTTACGCCGCCGAGCGTGGCTTTCAAAAAGACCGCTGCCATTGTCCACAGATCAGCTGGGCATACGCAGGTGGGCCATGTCCACAGATTGGCGACTCCGCTGGGGAAAACTAGGACACTTACGTCTTTGTGATCCCTAGATGGTGAGACTCGAACGAGGTCTTGGTTGGAATGCATTAATTGATATTACGGTCACGGTCGGGTTCCTTGTCCAGGCCCACAACCTAACCCTTTTCGACCAATTGGCTCGTCTCATCGGCGTGAGTTTTCTCATCCCCGCGTTTCGAATCCCGATTGAGTCAAGCATACCATTGACGTTACACATTTCTGTTTCGTCAAAGAGCTTTCATCACTTTTGAGCACGAGGCTAGGGCACCCTCCTTACACATTTTGTTTGGATTGGTATCCCTCTCGCAAATCGGGGTTTGATTGCTTGGTGTGTAACCCACCCTTTTAAGCCAAAACCCGTGTCAGCATAATGCATAATATAATGAACTGCGAGTGCTTATATGCTACTTGATCATAAGTCCTTCCGTGTCATTTTCAAACTTTCAAAATCATCTTTCTGCGCCGTCATAATGGCTGTTTCAAACCTCGGTCTTTCGCCGACCGTTGCATTTCAAATGACATGCCTTTCTAGGCCGTCGTAATGACAATTTCCAAACCCGATTTTGTATAACCATTTCTACGCGCCTTTCTAGGCCGTCGTAATGACGATTTCCAAACCCGGTTTTGTATAACCATTTCAACACGCCTTTCTAAGCCGTCGTAATGACGATTTTCAAACCCGGTTTTGTATAACCATTTCAACACGCCTTTCTAGGCCGTCGGAATGACGATTTTCAAACCCGATTTTGTATAACCGTTTCAACACGCCTTTCTAGGTCGTCGTAATGACGATTTTCAAACCCGATTTTGTACAACCATTTCAAATCACCTTTTTGCGCCGTTATAATCGCCGCGTCTAGACACGGATTTTAACCCGTTTCGCGCCGACAATGGGTCTTTCAAAACCCGAAAAAAGCACACACCCTTTTCTCGAAACACTTTTGAGATCCCGACGACCATACACCGTCCCCGAGACGTCTTCAAACATTTCAAACTCAATTTTCAAAACATACAATTTTGAATTTCAAAAACCGTCTTGGGAAACAATGCACTGTTTTCCGAGCCGACTCAAACTCAAACCGTCTTTTGAAAATAAACTTAAGACGACCCCCTTTCAACTAACCGACTTGCGGAGATTTCTATCTTCGGAAGCCGTCCATTTAAGCGACAAATGAATCTTTTTTAAAATTTCTATTTTCAAAAACTTTAGTCCACCATTCCAATTCCGCCTCGTGTCTATCGAGTCAAAGCAAACGTACTTATGAGTCTTTACTTATGAGTCATCTCACCACGAGACCTGTCCAACGGCGTCACGCCGTCATGTTGGACTCGTGTCAAAGGTTCGGTGAGGGACCACACACGGTCGCCCCCGTCTTATTGAGTCTGATCTTTGTCTCGTCCTTTGCGTTGTCTGCGTTCAGTCTTGGAACCGTGTCGGATTGAGTTGTAATGTGAGCCGTTTTTCCGCCTCAGAGCCATGGCCCCGTCTTCAGCTTCGTCCAACACCAATGACAACAACAGAGATGTCATAACCGATCAGCTAGCCAGCCTGCTTACCGCTCTTAAGGTCACCCTGGATCGCGTGGAGACCCGTATCGACGCCCTGGAGAACAAATAAACTGGGGAACACAATACCCCACCTCTGACTGAAACTGAGAAGAGGCTGAAACTCTTGGAAGAACAGCTCCTAGCCCGGGGTAACAATATCCATCTTGAGAACAACCGAAGGTTCGAACCTGTTGGGGACCAGTTACCTGACAACTTCACCCTGACCGATGTGCCCAAGTTCAAGGGAGTGGAGGACCCACTCAACCATATCCGTGCTTTTAAGGACTACATGGCCATTAAAGGGGTCAAACAGGAACTTTTTACCCGGATCTTCCCATCCTCTTTGGAGCCGATTCCTCGCCAATGGTACTACTCCCTTGATCCGAAAAACCTTACTACTTGGGATGAGATCGCAGTTGAGTTTGCCAAACAGTATGCCGACAATGTCGAGATCCAGGCCAATACCCGTACTCTCGAAGTGCTAACCCAGAACGACAAAGAGGGGTTCACTGAGTTCCTAACCCGTTGGAGGAGGGTGAGTACTCAATTGGTCAGTAAGCCGAGTGAATCAACTTTGGTAGAAAATTTTGTCAACAATCTCCGCCCAGTTTATGCCAACCTACAGAGGTATCAGAATATCAAGACCTTCCAAGATCTGCAGATTCTTGGGACGCGCATTGAGGACGACCTCCGAAAGGGTGTCATAGCCAAGACCACTGGCAGAGGTTACCAGGGATCCACCTCAACCGGATCTCGCCCTTACGGCCAGACAAACAAGATTGATGAGGTTAACCTCGTCGAACCATCTGCTAAGAAAACTGAACGCCCCGAGAGAGTGTTTACCAACATAGGGCCGACTTACGCAGGTGCCCCGAAAAGGCTCATGGACCAGGGGAATTTACAATCGATCGGACCCACCCCGGATCCGACCGATGCCATGAAGTCCCGGTTCTGGAACCCCAACGCCTACTGTCAGTATCATCGAGCGAAAGGGCATGATACCGAAACTTGCTTCAAACTCAAGCACCTCATTCAAGACATGATTGAGAAAGGAGATTTGCCTTTACCCCCACCAACTAAACCGAACAACAAAACGAATCCCCTGGGAATCCACGCCATCTCCGACGATGAGCCGACCCTAGACTCCTCTCACCTCATCCTGTCAATTGACGACGAGGTGAATGCTTTGGAAAGAGATCCTTCAGACGGAGTGTTTGTGTTTAGTGCTGCCACTATGCTCACTATGTTTCAACAAGTTGAGGAGGCCATAGCCAGCCTTTCTGAGATAATCACCCGACTCGACGACGCCTACCGTTTACTCAACTTCAATCCACCGCCACCGCGCCTAAGGGAGAATTCCCCAAGCATTCAAAACTACCCACCCCAGGATGGATTGCTCCCGCGACCATTCTGGCATATACCCTACGAAAATCACCCTCAAAATAACTACCCTCAAAATAACTACCCCCACAAAAATCACCCACACAAAAAACACCCTCACAAAAGTATCCCACACAAGAACTACCCACCAAGGAATACCCCTCCAAGGTATCCTCGAGACTCCGAAATTAACGGCATATGGAGAGATGATGTTGAGGATGTCTATATCATCCTAGGGAAGGAGAAGCGGGCGAAAGAGATCGGGTATCTCACCCGGTCCGGACGTCCCTATCAGAATCCGAACAATCCAACGGTCGTTCCAACAACGAATGACCAAATCGTCCCAGAGGTGGACACTCAACCAAAGGCTCCCGAGAACTCAATCCTAAAACAGCTCCAGAAAGCAAAAGCTAACATCTCAATTTGGCAACTGATCGCAACTTCTTTTGAGCATCGACAGGCCTTGGTGTAGGCCTTGGGAAAATTAACCGTGCCCTCCACCTCTTCCCCAGAAGAAATAGTGGCGCACATGACGAGGGACGCCCCTGATCTGAAAAACCCGGTCGTCTTCTCCGACGAGGATATCCCTCCGTTCGGAGCCAATCATAACCTGGCCCTGTATATCACCGTACAATACCTCCAGAAAAATATACCCATGGTCCTCGTGGATGACGGTTCCGCGGTAAATGTCATTTCTCTTAAGACTGCCCACAGGCTGGGTATCAAGGAAGCAGACTTGGTCCCAACGAATCAAGGAGTACGTGCCTACGACGGCACTCGTCGCATGGTCGCTGGACTTGTCACTTTGACCGTCGCAACCGGTCCGCTGGAAAGACAAACCAGTTTTCAAGTGGTCGAAATCGACGCGTCCTTCACCATGCTCCTGGGACGTCCCTGGATTTACGCCGTCAAGGCGGTTACCTCAACTCTCCACCAGAAGATCAGGGTCCCCTTCAACGGGAGAACGATCACAATTCCCGCTTCCCCAATCAAAGCTGTTATGAGAAAGGGGATAGCCTCCCAAGCCATTGAAGAGGATGACAATGAAATGTGAGGTTTCCAAGCCGTAAACGCCATAACTGATGAATTGACGCCCTCTAATTATGACCCATTCACCAACCTCACGATCAACCGTATTATGATGCGTCAGAGTTATTTCTCGGGTTTGCCGCTCAATCCACTGAAGGACCCATTGCCTCCCTTGAAACAGGATAAGGCCCCCAACATTCCCTTTTGGTTGGGATACGAACCCACCGACGAAGATATCCAGGAGATGAATCTCCTAGTCCGAAAACGCAAGAAGCACGGGGTTATCCTCCGCCCCTATCATCTGACTCTCAATGGATACTTTGTCCCCGAGGGAGAGTCCGAGCTCTACCATGGCTTTCCGAAGCCAATCTATAACTCTGTGGTGAAGGCTAGGTACCCGGGAGTGGAAGTCTTCCAGGACTGCTACTTTATCCCCGACAACATCGAAGCTGCATCAAATGAGTCCAAGCCGTCACCATGCCTTGACGGACAAGCTGTCACACTCCTCTTTGGGGAAGATAATGTCAAACACCTCGACTATGAGGACATCATCAACATCGCCCTAAAGGACAATCAATTTTATCCAACCGCCTTGATCTCCGATATTGACCCGGAGAAGGCTACCCAAGGCTGGAGGAACACCGTCAAGTGGACCGATCGCCAAGGCCGCATTCTCAAGATAACAACTGGAGAAGGCCCTATGTTCAAGGAGGGAAGTGAAGAAGGATCTGAGTCTGAGTCTGAGTCGGAGTCAGAGTCTGTCGTACCTCCTAACGCTCCTGATGTCCCAGTCAAGGTCCCCTTCCCACTGTTTTATCACAAAGTCGTGGCTGATTCAGAGGCTACTAGGGTCACCCCCACTCCCATGAAATGTGACAACCTGGAGCCTGTTCCAGGGGCCACTTCCTCTGTTGTGCCGCCTCTGACTGGCCACGAGATGTCTTTGCTTTCCGAGCTTTTCGCTCGTGTCAACTTAATGAACGCTAAGTTTGCTTATGACTCGTCTCAATTTAACTGCAATGCAATTCTGAATGACTATGAGGAATTTGACTTGAGTGACTACCCACCTCACCTAGCCAAAGAACTTGACAAACGGGAAACCAGAACCCCCATCATTGAAGAGATCGAACCTATTAATGTAGGAACCGACAATACACCTCAAGAACTTAGGATAAAGACAACCCTGGACCCCTCGGAAAGACAACAGTTCATTGACCTCCTCCACGAATACAAGGACGTGTTTGCCTGGTCTTACAGAGACATGCCTGGGATTGACAGAGAAATTGCAGAGCACCGGATACCCATTAAACCCGGGGCTAAACCTGTGAAGCAGAAGCTACGCCGGATGCGTCCTGAGTGGGCCCTAAAAATCAAGGAAGAGGTGGATAAACAGTTCAAGGCTGGTTTTAACAAAGTGTCCGAATACTCGGATTGGGTGGCCAACATTGTGCCCGTACCAAAGAAAGACGGAAGAATTCGGGTTTGCGTCGACTTCAGAGATCTGAACAAGGCGAGTCCAAAGGACGACTTCCCTTTGCCACATGTTGACATTCTGGTGGACAATACTGCCGAGCATGCTCTCCTATCATTCATGGACGGGTATGCTGGGTACAACCAGATTAAAATGGCTGAGGAAGACATGCATAAGACTGCGTTCACTACACATTGGGGTACATATTGCTACACGGTCATGCCTTTCGGCCTCATCAACGCCGGAGCAACCTATCAAAGAACCGCTACCACTCTCCTACATAATATGATGCACAAAGAAGTAGAGGTATATGTCGATGACATGATTGTCAAATCAAAAGAACGGGACGGCCACATCAGTGCCCTCAGGAAATTCTTCGCTCGTCTGCGGAAATATAACATGAGACTAAATCCTCAGCAGTGTGCATTCGGGGTCACCTCCGGGAAACTCTTGGGACATGTCGTTAGCAAAAGAGGCATTGAGATTCATCCAACCAAAATCAAAGCCCTTCTGCAAATGCCTCGGCCTAGGAACGAGAAGGAGATTCGGGGATTTCTCGGTCAAGTCCAATACATCAGCCGCTTCATTGCCAAGCTCACTATGATTTGTGAACCGATATTCAAAAAGCTTCGCGCCTCCGATCACGCCGATTGGGACGACGACTGTCAGAAGGCCTTCGACGGGATAAAGGAAATCCTATCCAAACCTCATGTCCTCATGCCACCTCAACCAGAGATTCCTCTATCCATATACCTGACTGTTACCAACACAGCCATGGGAGCAATGTTAGCACAAACAGTTGGCAACGAAGAGCGAGCCATCTATTACATCAGCAAAAAATCATCGAGTACGAGATGAGGTATACCCAACTGGAAAAGACATGCCTTGCCCTAGTATGGTCAACAAAGAAGCTGCGGCATTACATGCTCAGCTATACGGTCCACATCTACTTCAATATGGACCCGGTTAAATACATCTTCGAAAAACCCGTGCTAAACGGAAGGCTGTCTAGATGGACACTCATGCTGTCCGAATTCGATCTCAAGTTTGTACCCCTCAAGGTCATCAAGGGAAGAGCAGTCGCTGATTTCCTGGCAGAGAATCCCGTCAACAAGGATCCAACGACCGACACATGGTCACTTCCTGACGAAGATATCCTTGGTGCCGACTCTGACGCATGGGACCTATACTTCGATGGTGCATCTAATCTGAGAGGCTTCGGGGTAGGAATCCTTCTAATCTCACCAGAGGGAGAACACGTTCCGATCTCGGTCAAGCTAGACTTCACCGTCACCAACAATGCCGGTGAATATGAAGCATGCCTCATCGGTCTACAAGCAGCCATCACACTTGGCATCAAGAGATTGAGGGTCCACGGCGATTCCTCGCTCATCATCAATCAGGTGTCCGGATCATGGAAAGTCCGATCTGACAGCTTAGCTCCATACCGAGCAAATATTAGTCAAGAGGCCGAATTCTTCGACCAAGTCGACTACCTCCATCTGCCACGAGAGGAAAATCAATTTGCTGATGCCCTGGCAAAACTTGCCGCGCTCGTCAACATACCTGACGACATGACATCAATGCCCTATGTGTCGAGAGAATGAGCGAGCCAGCTCACATTTGTGCTATTATCGACGACGAGGAAAGCCATGATGAACCTTGGTACCAAGCCATCCTCAATTACAAAACCAAAAACGAATTCCCTCCCAACTCTGATTAAAGAGGACAAGGAGCCATCCGTTTACTTGCATCACAATTCGTGATAAACCAAAATCAACTCTACAAAAGAACACCCCAAGGAATTATCCACCTTTGCATTGACTATCACAAAGCCAAAAAAGTCATGGGAGAGGTTCACGACGGAGAATATGGCCCTCACATGAGTGCAATGATGCTTACACGGAAAATAATGCGGCTAGGTTACTACTGGACCAGCATGGAAGCCGATTGCCGTAACTACATCAAACATTGCCACAATTGCCAAATCTTCGCCAACATACAACACATAACACCATCCCTTTTATACACCATAACGTCGCCCTGGCCTTTCTCAACCTGGGGCATCGACATCATCGGAAAAGTCAACCCGATAGGCACCAAGGGGCATTGCTTCGTCCTCGTCGCCATCGACTACTTCACCAAATGGGTAGAAGCACGGTCATATGCAGTCTTGACCGCCAAACAAGTGGCCAAATTCATTCAAAACAACATCATCTGTCGATATGGGGTACCCATGAAATCATCAGCGATCAAGGCTCTCACTTCCGGGCAGAAACTCAAGTTTTGCTGGACAAGTACAAGATCAAGCGACATCGATCATCAACCTACCGTCCCCAAACGAACGGAGCGGTGGAGGCAGCGAACAAACCTCTTGTCACCATTATCAAGAAAATGCAAGACAACTACCGCGATTGGCCGAGCAAACTCCCATTCGCACTCTGGGGATACCGAACCTCCATTCGAACACCGGCAGGCGCCACACCCTTCTACCTAGCATACGGTATGGAGGCGGTTCAACCGGTAGAGTTAGAGGTCCCATCTATATGCATCCTACTGGAGAGTCAAGTCCCTGAGGCGGAATGGACCAGTCGAAGGTACGAGCAACTCACTCTTCTAGACGAACGGCGACTCAACGCCTTGCACAACGTCCAGCTATACCAACGACGTATACAACGGGCATTCAACAAGAAGGTCAAACCCAGAAACATCTAGGAGGGCAACTTGGTCCTCAAGTCAGTTCGAGCACCATTACCCGTCGATCCGAGGGGAAAAATCAAACCCAACTGGGCCGGGCCATATCTGGTCAAGAAAATACTTTCGGGGGGCGCAGTGAGACTGAGTGACCTAGATGGGGAGGACTTTACAAACCCAACCAACCTAGACCAACTCAAGAAATACCACCCTTGAACCATAACAACCAATGACCTAGCCTAGTTTTATAACTAGCAACGACGTCAACCCTTTTCAAGCCAAGTTCCTCAACGTGTTCTGATTTGAAATTGCATGTTTTTATCGAGTCTAAGCTACGGCACCTTGCCCTTTTCGAATGTCCTTTGATCTGTCAAAGGCAACGTCCATTTGCACTAAAACAAAACAACCCCCTGAACTACGAGCATGGTTTGATTTCACCTCTTCAGGTGAATACGTAGGCAGTCCCTCTTATGCCTGAGGGATACAACCACAAAACCCAATTCAAATTCACAAGACATTTCGAACTACGATCATGGTTTGATTTCACCTCTCCCGGTGAATACGTAGGCAGTCCTTTCTTACACAAGAAGGATACAACCATTCCCACAATCAAAAACAACCATCCCTATACAAAAATCCCACGTACAAAAACATCCCAAAAAAAGAAAGGGAAAACCATTCCCTTTTTTCCACAAAAATACAAAATAAGTCTTTCTCCCTTTCCACAAAATACCACTTTTCCAAGTGCAAATGTTTAGAACGATTCAAATTGAATTGCCTTCACCAAATGGATGGAAGAAACAAGTGTTCACAATTTTCAACACGAGCAATCCTCTTATTTAATTAATAATAGGAGGGATTACAATTTCGACAACAAATAAAGCTCGACGAGTCTACAACTTGTCAAAGCTAAGGTGTCAACTAAAACACCTCACATAATAAAACAAACATAAAACACACAACAACTAGCTAGTACAACATAATAAAAACCTACAACAATAAAACAACATAATAATAAAGTGGGTAATGGAGGTCTTCACTCTTCCATTCTACCCTTGCCTTTTCCCTCGAGGTACATCTTCCCCTTGTTCTTCTTGTTGGCCCGCCTAGCATGGACTTCTTCCTCGGAACGGATCCTAAACGGATCTAAGACGGTGACGGCCTCCGGTCTAGCACAAGACCCCATATTCGACCCAAGACGAGCCAATGCACGGCCCACCATATTCTTTGGGCCGGAACTCCTCCTCTTTGGTGGTCTCATCACATCGGGAGTAGCTCCATCAACATACTCCTCGAAGAAGGCACGGTTGGCCTTGCCAACCTCTTGATACTTCAAGTCGACAACCTCGTCCTTACGAATTTTGGATCTCTCTTCCAAGGACGGAGCATATGACCACTTGACATAAGCGGGAGTCACCCATGTCATAGCAACGGGGTCTGGCACCTCCCAAAGCGGCCGAGTGGCCACCATCTTTCGAAGAACTCCACAAGCTCGGAATTCCGGAAAATATTCTCTTGAACAAGAGTATCTTGAGCGGGCACCTTTTGTTGACGCCCCATTTGCCTCATGAGCCTTTCAGGATATATGAAGGAAACAACCTTCAAACCCACCACCATCATAGAACGAGGACTAGAACCCGAAGCGGGAAACCCCGTGAAGGACCTCAAGTGCCACCACGGCACCACCCGACGGATATGAGGACCACCCTTCTCCGCCAATCTTGCGGCCCAATAGGCCTCGGTGGAAGCGAAACTATCCGGGTACAACTTCTTCCTCATGGTAAGGTGACAGAAGGAGTAAGAAGAAGAATCAACCGGAGGCTCTACATACCTTAGCCTCTCCAATAGCCACACTTGGAGGATCCTCGAGGATCCGAAAGAGGGAGCTTCTCCACAAGAGCCTTCCTTGTCCAAAGCTTGGATAATCTCTCCAAGCACCAACCATGATGGATCTCTACCATGCTCCTTTTGCTCAATCACATGGATAAGGGTCATGCTACCATGGCATCTTGGCCCCTCCTTCAATACATCAACCAAGAGGTATACATGGACAAGGCAAAATGCAAGAGCCCTTCTCCTAGCCACTTTCGAGACATTAGCATCTAATCGGTTTGAAAAGATGTTGATAAGAGCCAACATGTCCACACCGCGTGGAGCAAGAAGAAAGTTGATTTGGCTTGTTGATAAGCCCAACATAGAACGGAATTTCTCCTTGTAGCACAACCGAGTTGGAGGAAGCACCGGAACATAACCCGACCACCCACCAATGGCTCCAACTTCTTCGGCAAGAGGACAAATTTCACCTTTCGGGAAAACGAGAACATGGTGTTTCAAATCCCAAAACCGAGAACATGCTTCAAGAAACGAAGGTTGCACCTTGACTTGATGAAGCACCAATAATTGACCAACTCCCATGCAAGCGAGTTGATACTTTTTGGGAGGCGACAAATCCCAGCACCATTATCGCAATGCGTTCTCAAAAGCATCCATGAAATATTTTTGTGGAAGAAGAAGAGGTTTTGTAGAGATGATTTTGTGTTTCGGATCATGAAACAATGAAGCACAAACGTCCCTATTTATCCAAAATGACCAGCGCACTTTTCAGAAAAAGGGGAGAGCCGGCTTCCATCGCCAGGCTGCTCGCGCCTCTTTGAGGCTTCTCCAGGATTCCTGCTGTTGACTTGTCTCTTTCAACTTGTGCTTTCTCCTGACACCTCAAACCTCCCGCCAGGAAGCTCGCGCCTCTTTGGGATGATTCAGGATATTTTGTGTTTCCTCACACTCACATTTCCTTGTTTTCGCATTTTACGAAATCCGACACGGTTTCCATGACGCAGCTTTAAACATACGGATTTTTATTTCTTTTTTTAAGGGGGGTGGTCTGGACAAGCGTTGGTCGTCACACATCCAATCAAACACATTTATAATACTCAACAAACAACTAGTTAGCGGTAAGTCGAGGTCGATCCATGGTACGGTGTGCTTTGGGTTCTAAGTCTATCTATCTCAATTTATGCTAGTGTCACAATTTGTTTGGGTTTGTAGTTGTGTCTGGACTAATGCAAGCAATAAAGTAAAACAAGCAATAAAAGGAAAGATGTAAACAAATGATTAAAAGTGCTAGGATATCATGGGGTCATAGGGGATTGTTTTGGTAAAAATTTACCGACTTGTTAATTTAGTTATGTGAGTGATAGTGATTATTCTTAACGCCTGATTACGATTAGAATACAAATAATAGGTACGACGAAATAAAGACAAACGAAGAAAATGACACGGAGGATTTTTGGTGACGCGGAAAACCCGGTGTGGGAACAACCGCGGGGGGAGTCGGAATCCCGCCAAATTTGCACTATTATCGAGAATAAGATGCCCAAGTAAGGAAATACAAGATAAATTTTAGCTAGTGAATTATTGCTGATCGTTGATGGGATTTTTAGGAGGGAAGTGCTGCTTGATTTTTTTGTGTTCAATGCCCCTTGTATGCTGGTCTTCTCGTCCTTATATAGCTGCTGGGATTGGACCTAGGGTTACTAGGCTTCTCCCTGCGTCTGCTCCTTGAATCTTGGACTGTTACCATGAAGATAGGTAACAGTTGTTGAAAGAGTCCAAGCCCAATCTTCCCTTCGTTTTGTACGTGGGTTTCTTCCTTGGCCCATATCATAGTGTGTTTGTTGCTTTTTGATCCCATGGTCCACAATGTGCCACCTCAGCGATCCCTTTCTCCTCTCATTCACCAATTACCGCGTGCCACGCTGTCACTCTTTAGCCGCTTTTTCTGCCAGTAGAATAATGCCACGTCACAGGTGCTAAGTGGTATTTTTATCCATAACAATTGCCCCCAAATTTCCGTCTCAAATATTTTTAGGCGGGAATTTCTGTTTGCGATGCGGAGAACTGACAAAGTTTTAGCAGTTAACTTGGTTTCTACAATTTCCCCACTTAATGCTTCCCAACTGCCGTACTTAGTTCCCCTCTCCCCCATGAACTCCTCTTTTATATAACCCCCTCGGTATTCCCCTCTCCCTCTATTTTCTCACCTTCTCATCATTATCAATCACTTTCATCTTCCTTTCTCATAAACCCTCCTTTCTGCCGGCTGCTTTTCCACAGGTACTTCGTCTTCTACTTGTTTTCTTTTCATTTCTTTGCACATCATGTCACAAAAATCTGCTTCTTTGACCTCGGCTTCGGATCCAGCGATGCCGTCTGATGTTTTCCTCTCCGGCGGCGTCCTTTCCGCCAAACATTCTTATGATTCTGACTTCACCTCCGAGGATCTTGATTATATCAAGAAAACCTTTGGTATTTCTGACGATGTGGTGTTCCACATCCTAACCCCTGGCCAGAAAGCTGATTCTGTGAGGGAAGGATGGATATGCTTGTACGAGTATGCTTTCCGTCTGGGTCTGCGATTTCCTTTCCCTCCCATGATCCAGGAGTTTCTGAACCTGAACCATTTGGCCATCTGCCAAGTAGCTCCGTATACTTGGCGGACTTTGCTTGCTATTGTGGCTATGAATAGCCGATTTGGCTATGAGATCGGTCTTCCAGACCTTGCACACTTGTTTTCGGTCAGGTCCCTCAGTCGGGGTCAAGTGACCATTCGGGTTCGAGACGGGGAAAAGAATTGCATTATCTTCCCCGTGAAGCCGGATGATAGCAAGTGGTGATAGCAAGTGGTTTCCCCGCTTTATCTTTGTCAAAGTTGATACCCTTCCTCCTCCGACTGACTACGTTGTTAGCGTCTGGCGGTCAACAGATGGTATTTGCATGCCCTTATTCCTGTGTATTTTCCTTTGACGCTTATACTTCCTTACTTGGTGTTTTTTGCAGGTCTGTGCCACTTGCCTAAATCCTCCGACGGAGCTGCGTCTCTTTCCGAGCTATTTGGTACACCCCCTGAGCATAGGACCTTTCCCAATCTAGTTCAGGATTCTGCTTCTGCGGTGAAGGAGACAGTAGCTGAGGAAAAAGAATCAATGTCGACTGGTGCGTTGTTCTTTCTTTTTGACTGGGTTCTGCTTCTGAATGTTTGATATATCTGGTTCTAACTTGATCTTTGCTGCTTCCAGGCTCTGCAAAGTCTAGAATTTCGCTGGACGATGTTCTGGCTCAGAAAGTAAAGGAGCAAGTCGCGGTTGCCCCCAAGCCTGCTGAGAAAAGAAAGTCTACCCCTGCCCCTGGTTCTGGACCTCGTCCCAAGAGAAGATTTGATGCTGTGAACCGGGCTAAGGAACAGACTCCTGTTGAAGCTACGCCTCTAGCTGTGAGGCCTCCGCTACCTGGGCATGGGTTATCTGCCTCTGGGGGCCCTTCGGTTCCCAAACCTATTCCGGCTTCTGTCTCAGCCACGTCTGCTTCCGGTACGATCCCAACTACTAAAGCCATCCCTGCTTCTGGAGCTACTCCTGCTTCTAGGGATACCCCTGCTTCTGGGGCTGCCTCTGGTTCCAAATCTGCTTCTGCTTCTGGGGCTATTGTCCTTACACTTCCAGATGATTTTGGCAAGGCCAAATCTGAGCGTAACCTGGGCCTGATGGATCAGTTGCTGTTTCCTGCCCCTGAGTATGCACTTGGGACAAGGGCTTTGCGTGATCTGGTGGATCGTGCAGCGGAGCATTCTTTTGAGGTAACGCATATTGACTGTCTCAAAAATAATTTCTCTCTTTTTTTTTTTTTTTTTTTTTTTTTTTTTTTTTTTATAACACTTCGTTCTGGTTTGGCAGTCTTTTCAGATGTCCTTGTTTCTGAGGAGGAAAGTTCCTCTTCTGAAAGTAGAAAATGCCAAATTTCAGAAGCTGGCGAAAGAAGCCAATGAGGGTAGGCTGAAGATTCAGGCTGATCTGGACAAGTCCCGAGTTTGTCTTGGAGGAGGCCGCTAAAAGCGAGTTTACGGAGCGATCTTTTCTGCTCAAGGGCGGATTTCTAGTCTTTGAGAAGAGGGTCGCGATCTTTGAAGAGAAGGTTGCTGATGCTAAAAAGAAGGATGCTGATGCTGAAAAGCGTGCCTCAGAAGCTGAGGGACGTACCTCTGAGGTGGAGAAACACGCTTCAGATGCTGAGAAACGTGCTTCTGACGCGGAGGCTCGTGCTTCCCAGATCCAGGAAGAGAAGGCTTCTGATGTGCAGGAGTTGAAAGAGACTTTGGTGAATGCTCTGTCCTATGCTGCTTTGGAAACGAAGATCAAGTGTATAAAGGCATTCCAGAAGGGAGAGCATTCGGCCTGGGATTTAGGAGCTGAAGAGGAGAAGCTTGCTGCTGCTTTCCCTGACGGTCTGAATCTGGACGTGTTGGCTGGCTTAGTGGAGCCTGGTGCTGCTTCCGCTGATGGTCCGGATGCTGAGGAGGAGGTGAATTCTCCTGCTGCTGCCACTCAGGCAGCTGCTTCTGAAGCTGTGGAGCATATTGACATAGATTAGCTTTTCTCTGCATCTGAAAGACTTGTTATGTTTAGTCAGTTTCTGGCCCTACGGGGCATAACATCTTTATTTTGAACAGTTTATTTATTTTGGTCTGGTTCTGGTGCCAGACGTATTTTGCTTTTGCAGCATAAGTATTTTCTATTGGATATTTCTTTGTGTCGTACCGTTTCTGGTGCTTTGATGTGTGCATGCACGTCGTTTGTTTGGCCATCACTGTTAGATTGCTGGCTAAGGGGTCTAGTATGCCCACTCGTCCAGAGGAGCCAGGCTTGCGTGGGTGCTAATGCATCGCGGGAGGATGGTTGTCCCGGTTGTACTTGCTTAGCCACGGACACACGCCTTCTGTAATGAATACAGGTTCTGTCAGATTAGTTTGCATTTTATTCACTTGGCTTATTTGAAAAAATAAAAAGAGTTCTATACTTGAAACATTCAAAGTGGTTTTACGACTTAAAATTTGTTAGAGTTAAAATATGAGCAATGCTGTTTTTAGAGCCAGAAATGTTGAATTCAGAAATAATGTTTAGAACCAGAAAAACATCCAAAGTCAGAAAGATATTCGGATCCAGAAAAATATTTAGGGATAGAAAAATACTTCAGAAGTAGGAAAATATTTTAGAGCCAGAAAAATATTTGGAGACACAAAAATACTTAGAGATAGAAAAATATTCAGGGCCAGAAAATATGTAAGGCAATATCTAGAACCTGGCTGAGCTGTATCTGGTAGGTTGAGTACCCAGTTATTTGACCATGCTGGTGACTTAAGTGAAATAGTTTTTCAAGTGGATGACATTCCAGGATCTGGGAACCATTTGCCCTTCCAAAGTCGTGAGTCGGTAAGCTCCATTTCCAACTGCGCTCTCTACTTGGTATGGCCCCTCTCAGTTGTAGGCGAATTTTCCTGCTTGATGGTTCTTGGTATTCTGGAAGACTTTCCTCAGGACCAGATCTCCCACCTGCAGGGTTCTTACCTTTACATTCTTGTTATAACTTCTAGCCACAGTCTGTCGGTAAGAAGCCATCCTGATTTGGGCGCTGGTTCTGAGTTCATCTATCGTGTCCAGACTGCTTGCCATTTCCACCTGGTTCCGATCTTCTGTTATGCATCCATATCTGTGGGTTGGGACCCTAACTTCGGATGGGATGACTGCTTCTGCTCCGAACACCAGGCTGAAGGGAGTTTAACCCGTTGCAACCTTTGGTGTGGTTCTGTCAACCCAGAGAACCAAAGGTAGCTCTTCTGCCCATTTGCCCCCAATCTCCTCCAACTTCTTTTTCAAGTTTTCAATGATAATCTTATTGCTGGATTCAGCTTGTCCGTTGGACTGGGGGTTCCTAGGAGTAGATTTCTGCAACGAGATATTCCACCTAGCACAAAAAGCTTCCGTTTTATTTCCAATGAATTGGGACCCATTATCACATATAATTTCAGATGGAATGCCAAACCTGCATATGATATTGCGTTTAATGAAAGATATCACCTGGGTTTTTGTAACCTGGGAGAATGACTCTGCTTCTATCCATTTGGAGAAGTAGCCCGTCTTGGCGAGCATATAGACTTTGTTTCCTGGTGCTCTGGGTAGTGGTCCCACTATGTCCATTCCCCACTTCATGAAGGGCCATGGTGAGATAACCTGATGCAGAGGCTCTGCAGGCTGGTGGCTAACGTGGGCGTGCCTCTGACAAGCGTCACATCTTTTTGCGAACTCCATGACATCTTTGCGCATTGTGGGCCAGAAGTATCCCTCCCTCAGTGCCTTGTTGGACAGGCTCCTGCCCCTTCATGGTTTCCGCATTCTCCACTGTGGAGAGCATGCAAAACAGTCTGAGACTCTTCCAAATCCAGGCATCTGAGGTAGGGTCCAGCGAGGGATTTCCTGAATAGAACACCATTAATTAGTATGAATCTGGATGCTCTCATTTTAAAGCTCCTTACCTCCTTTTTATCTGCTGGTAGGACATCGTTCTGCAACCAGTCTAGGTAGGGTTTCCTCCAGTCTGGAGTATTTTCTTCACTGCTGGTGCTGCATACCTTTTCTGCTTCCTACTGAGATTTCAGTGTTGTTGGCTCCAGCACGTGGACAATTGGTATTGTGGAGATAGTTCCTGTCTTGAAGGTTGCCCCCAGGGTGGCTAGTGCGTCTGCTTCTGCATTCTGGTCCCTCGGGATTTGCTTAATGTTGAATGTGACAAATCTGATTTTTAGTTCCTTTGCTACGTCTAGATATGCCATCATCCTGGGATCCCTGGCCTCATAGCAGTCATTAACATGGTTAACTATAAGCTAAGAATCACTGCAAACCTAAAGGTGTCTGATTTTCAGATCCAGAGCCAGCTTCAGACCCAGGATCAGTGCCTCATATACGGCTTCGTTGTTTGTGGCTTTGAATTCACATCGTACGGCCTGGACTATGAGGTCTCCCTGGGGTGATTTGAGGACCAGTCCTACTCCTGCTCCTTTGGCGTTGGAGGCTCCGTCCACATGTAACTCCCATACTTGCTCTCCTTTTGTCTTCTTCCAGATTCAGGATGTCCTGTTCGGCCTGGGTCTGGAGTGCTGGGCAGAAGTCAGACACAAAGTCTGCCAGAGCCTGAGACTTTATGACCGTACGGGGTTCAAACTTCAAATCATACCCGCTCAAGTGCACGGACCATTTAGCCATTCTTCCTGATAATTCTGGTTTTCTCATGATAGTTTTAAGAGGATAATTAGTTATCACAGAAATTGTATGAGACTCGAAGTAGGGACGCAATTTATAGGATGCAGTAACTAGTGCGAGGACAAGTTTTTCTAGTGACGTGTACCTGGTCTCTGCTGGAAGCAGAGACTTACTGATGTAGTATAATGGATGATGTGATCCTCCTGCTCTCGTACTAGTACTGCACTGACTGCTGCTTCTGTGACTGATAGGTACAAGAACAGTGGCTCTCCTGGCTCTGGCTTCGACAGGAGTGGTGGTGTGCTGAGATAACGCTTCAGCTCTTGAAATGCTTTCTCATGATCATCTGTCCACTCAAATCTTTGGCTTTTCCTGAGTATATCATAAAATAACCTGCACCTTTCCGAGGACCTGGATATGAACCTGTTCAGGGCCGCCACTCTTCCAGTCAGGCGCTGGACGTCTTTTGGTTTCTGCAGTGATTCCAGCTGCAGAATTGCTTTTATTTGCTCGGTGCTGGCCTCTATCCCCCTCTGGGTCACCATATATCCCAAAAACTTTCCACTGGATACTCCAAAGGTGCACTTTGTAAGATTCAACTTCATTTGGTATTTTCTGAGGGTATTGAAAGTTTCTGACAGGTGCTGGTGGTGCTGTGAAGCCTGCTTCGATTTGACGACCATATCGTCTATGTATACTTCCATAGTTTGGCCTATTTGTTCTTTAAACATCATGTTTACCAGCCTCTGATAGGTAGATCCTGCATTTTTCAGTCCAAAAGGCATGACATTATAACAATAGATACCTCTCTCGGATCTGAACGCTGTCTTTTCCTGGTCACTGGGGTGCATCTTTATCTGGTTATATCCGCTCCAGGCATCTAGGAATGTCAGCATCTCGTGGCCCGCAGTAGCATCCACCATGGCGTCTATGTGTGGTTGAGGGAATGGATCCTTTGGGCAAGCTTTGTTTAAATCAGTGAAATCGACGCAGACCCTCCACTTGCCATTCTTCTTTGGAACCACCACCACATTAGACAACCACTCTGGGTACTTTACTTCACGAATCTTTCCTGCAGCAAGCAGGTTATCTAGTTCTTGGTTTATGACCTGGTTTCTTTCAGAAGCAAATTTTCTTCTTTTTCTCACGCTGCATGGTTTATAGCTTGGATCCACACTTAGCTTGTGAGTTATCACACTTGGGTCTATCCCTATCATATCATCATGTGACCAAGCAAAGCAATCTATGTTAGTTCTCAATAACCGAACGAGTTTTTCACGAATTTTACCTGTATATTCAGATCCAATGAGAACAGTTCGTTCTGGATGCAGCGCGTCCACGATGACTTCGTCCAGCTCTGCCTGCTGAGGCTCAATGTACTCGTCCTGGATGCACTGGCTCTATAATTGCTATGCGGGCGAACCGGTTGTTGGCTTCAGAGCCACCTTGTAGCAATCCTTAGCTTCTTCCTGGTCCCCACGTATCTCTTGCACCCCCCAAGGTGTTGGAAACTTCAGGCATTGGTGGTACGTTGAGGGAATTGCTTTCATCTCGTGGATCCAGGTCCTGCCAAGGATCACATTGTAAGTAGAGGGCCCATCAATAGCCAGATACCTTACCTGTTTGTTTACACCCCGGGCGTAGGTTGGGATGATAATTTCTCCTAGGGAGTGCTTTGTTTCGCCGCTGAAACCAACCAAGGGAATTGGTTTCTTTGCTAGATCTTTCTCGGTGAATCCCATTCCTTTGTGTGTCTCCATCTTGATCAAGTTGACGGAGCTTCCGGTATCCACCAGGATCTTCTTCACTTTGCAGTTTCCTATGGGAAGCATGATGATTAGGGCGTCGTGGTGCTATTCTGGAGCAGACCCTACGTCTGTTTCGTCAAAGGTGACTGACGGCAGGTTCTGGTGGTTAACCCTGTAGGAGCTTTCTGGTCTGTCTCCTTTAGTTCTGGTTGCGTGCCTCTTAGCTGCTGAATAGGTCAACCCACATAGCTCCGACCCACCTGTAATAACATTCATAGTTCTAGAGCAATGAGGAGGAGGGGATGGCAGAACCTGATCCGCTGAATTTACTCTGGTTGTGTTTCTGGGTAGGAGGTGATCCAGGTTTCCTTGGTCATAGTGGAATTTGACTTCCTTTCTGAGGGAGTGGCATTCATCGGTGTTGTGGGTGTTGTTGCCGTGGAACTCACACTTCTTGCCTGTGTCTCTGCTGCTGGGGTTTCCTTCTGGAAGTTTTGGCCATCTGACTCTGCGTCCCAACTCCTTCAAGGCTTTGAATAGTCCTGCAAGATTGGTAGTGAAACCATACTCACTTACTTTTGGAGGCAGATCTGTTTCGCCCTTTCCTTCAGAATTTCCAAAAACTTTATTCACGCTCCTGCTGTAGGGTTTGGGTCTTTCACTCTTTTTTTCTGCTGGAGCCTTTCTGGATACTGGATCTGAATCATAAGTGCCTCTTACAGGTGCAGAGTCTTCTTCCAGCCTCATAACAGCAATTGCCTTTGATTGTACCTCCTCAAAGGTAGTGCAGGGATGCATGGTTAGGTCCTTGTATAGCTGTGAATCCTGGTGCAGTCCTCGGCGGAAGGCTTGGATAGCGTTTGCTATATCGCACCTCGGAATTGACATCTTATCCTTGTTGAACCTGTTCAAGTAATCACGGGTAGATTCCTCGAACCCTTGCACTATCCGGTAGAGGTCACTGGTCTGCTTCTCCGGCTTTCTGCTGCTGGCGAACTACTGGTTGAAGGCATTGACTAGGTCGGCGAAGCTGGATATGCTTTTATTAGGTAGACCGACGAACCACTGCAGAGCTGCTCCTAACAGTGTTGATCCGAAACCCTTGCACATACAAGCTTCCTTTAGAGATCCATTTGCGGTTATCACCATCATTTTCTGCTTGTAGTGGTTGATATGGTCAAGGGGATCTGTGGTTCCGTCATAGAGTGTCATAGCTGGCGGCACATATCCTTTAGGAACACCGACTAGGGCTATATCATCCACGAAAGGTGAGTCTGAGTAGCTGTCTCTGGCTGCTTTCTCCAGCGGACGGGCTACGCCTGGTATCCTATACATCAGCTCCCTCAGCTCCTGGTATTCTTTGCTCCAAACTAATTACCCTCTGCAAGAGGGTTAGAAATAGGCGGAAAGGAACCAGCAGGTGTACCTCCTAGCCAGGGTGCACCAGAAAATTGGCCTGGTGTTGGGTGACTGGTTACTGGTGTTGCACTGATTATAGATCCAGGCTGCCATCCTGGTGTCTGCTGTAATCCTCCGATCCAGGCTCCGCTGGTGAACTGGTTGCAGGATGGGATTGCTGCATTGAGGACAGGTCCAGATTGCCATCCTGGTGTCTGGTGTGCGGGGGTACCTGAAAAGGGTGGAAGGTCAGATCCTGACGGGGTGCTAAATAAGGCGTTACCTGTTATCTGTTGCAGACTGGGTGGATTATCAAATGACAGCCATCCCAATCCTCTGGGCTTAATTGGTTCGCTGGGTGCTATTCCTGCTAAGTCTAGTCTGGTGACTAGTTCTGATGGAATTGATCGACCCGATCCTCCACCGCTGGTTCTGGTCGGAGCCTCTGGTGCTGATGCTGGTTTGGGTTGGACTGCTGTTACGATCTGAGCAATCAGGTTCTGGTTGTCCTTCCTTTGATCCTCAACGGCCCGACGCAGAGTGTCCATCCCCTGAATCATCACCTGCATCGGATCAAGCGCTGGAGATCCTCTGCTTCGGAGAACTTCTGCGCCTGAACCTTCCTGGGTCTGGCTTATGGATACGGCTTCACTTCTGCTGGGGCTGCTTTCCCCACTGGATTTGGACTGACTGGGTGCACCTGCTGCCTTTGGAATCTGTGGTGGCTTCTGAGGCTGGGGCATGGCTCTGGTCGACATGCTAACGGGGATTGTCTGGCTGGACGCTGGGGATGCACTAACTGATCCTGCGGATGCAGAAGTAAGTCCTGCTCCAGAAGACAGGGCTGACGTGCTCTGGCTGCTGGAGGGGTTCTGGCTGGTTCCAGACATGGTGACGGCTGGTTCGGTCTTGCGAGGTTTGGCTATAGAAAATGATCACTATGCCCCACGGTGGGCGCCAAACTGTTTTGGTAAAAATTTACCGAGTTGTTAATTTAGTTATGTGAGTGATAGTGATTATTCTTAACGCCTGATTACGATTAGAATACAAATAATAGGTACGACGAAATAAAGACAAACGAAGAAAATTACACGGAGGATTTTTGGTGACGCAGAAAACCCGGTGTGGGAACAACCGCGGGGGGAGTTGGAATCCCGCCAAATTTGCATTATTATCGAGAATAAGATGCCCAAGTAAGGAAATACAAGATAAATTTTAGCTAGTGAATTGTTGCTGATCGTTGATGGGATTTTTAGGAGGGAAGTGCTGCTTGATTTTTTTGTGTTCAATGCCCCTTGTATGCTGGTCTTCTAGTCCTTATATAGCTGCTGGGATTGGACCTAGGGTTACTGGGCTTCTCCCTGCGTCTGCTCCTGGAATCTCGGACTGTTACCATGAAGATAGGTAACAGTTGTTGAAAGAGTCCAAGCCCAATCTTCCCTTCCTTTTGTACGTGGGTTTCTTCCTTGGCCCATATCATAGTGTGTTTGTTGCTTTTTGATCCCATGGTCCACAATGTGCCACCTCAACGATCCCTCTCTCCTCTCATTCACCAATTACCGCGCGCCAAGCTGTCACTCTTTAGCCGCTTTTTCTGCCAGTTGAATAATGCCACGTCACAAGTGCTAAGTGGTATTTTTATCCATAACAGGGATTCATGGTGTTGATCATACAAACATGTTTACAAAGTTGCAAGCAATTAATGTTGTGAAGGAACCGAGTTGGTTTATGTCTTACGGTTCATAGGAAGAGTTGAGTCCCGGAGCCGAATCGATTAGATTGTACAACACCTAAAAGTCGACTTACTTTCCTCCTATTCAACTTCTATGCATGGTCTAACAAGACTCAAGTTGGTTTATATCTTACAAGTCAAGTTGAGTAGATAAGAGATGGTTGTAAATGCAAGGATTCATAGGCTTAGCATTTCATCAAACATAACATGTGCATAAAGTTGACATCACAACAAGCAAGCAATTTGATTATGAAAACATATTAGATTAAGCATTAATCAATCCCATGTTGGTTTCCCCTAATTACCCACTAATCCTAGCTAAGAGACTACTCACTCATTATCATGGGAAACATGTCATTAATGGTGTCAATCATCACAACAAGTATAAACATGATAATAGAATGAAGAATTGAACAATAAAGATTAAAGAGTAAAGGAATTATACCAAACTTGAGATGATCCAAATAATAAAGAAAAGAATAATAGAAGAAACTTGATTGATTGATGAAGGGTTGCCAATCCTCCAATAATAACCCAATAATCTTCAATTACCCAAAAGTGATGAACTTGAATAATAAACTTGAACAATAATTAAGGAGAGATTAATGTGAGATTTTGTGGAAAGATTAAAGAGCAATCTATTCTAATCTACTCCTAATTTAATCTAAGAAAGCTTGATTTAATCTAAGGAAAACTTGATTCTAATCTAAGAAAACTTCTAATGTAGAGGCTTAACCTCCTAAAAACCCTCTAAAAGCTCCCCTATTTGATTATTTACAAATGGGGTATATATAGTAGAGCTTCATTAGGTTAAATAAGGCTAAATTAGTAATTACATCTTTGAGTTTAGAGCAGGGAAACGCTAGTCTTTTTGGAAGGATGAGCATCTCGGCGGAAGATGTCGCGGTCCGTCCGTCCAGGAAGGGAAGATGCTCGGATTCATGAGCTGGTGCACGGGCGTCTTTCTTTGAACCCGCTCGGATTGTAGTGGGGGAATCCGAGTGTCTTTGTTGCTTGGGCGCTCGGATTGTCACTCTGGCCAGGCGTCTTGCGTGTGAGCCGCTCGGATTCTGTGACAGAATCCTTTTTCTTCACTTTCTTTTTATTCTTGTAGGATTGGTCTTTAGTTCCCGCTTCCTCTTCATACTAGTCCATCAAACATCGTCAAATAGCTTCCAAATACGAACGAAAGACGGGAATTTCCGCCTTATTATCTTCTTTCCTACAAAACATACGAAATGCACTAGGAAAGCAAAATAGAAAGCATTTGACGGATAAAATGGTCGTGGAATGATATAATAGTATGCAAAATAAGCTCAATTAGGGGACTAAATATGCTCAAATAATGGTCACATCAAATATCCCCAAACCGAACCTTTACTCGTCCCGAGTAAAGAGGTGACAAAAACTAGACCTTTATTTAAACTAACATACTAATATAGCCGATGTGAGACAATTAGCGGGTCTCACTCCGCCCCTTCAACTCACAACAAGACAACCATGAGGTAGGATGCCTTCTTGCAAGGCAAGGAGGGTCTTGCCAAAATGGCGATACATCGAAGCATTAAGCACACAAAATCAAGTAATGGATGCATCAACAAAAGAATAGCCAGTTTCCTCATCTAAGTGGCGGAAATTATCTATAAGGGAAGCAATTCAAGGGTACACACTCCTTCATAGATGCAATTTCTTCAAACTACTAAGCCTAGAAGGATACCAATAAATCACCTCCAAATTGTGTCAAGCTAGGGTACCTTTGTCCTCAATCGTTAAATGCTTTTGTCAAGAATAGACTCCCTATGGTGTTAGAAACACTGGAGGATCGCGGAATCCCCCCTCTTGCCTAGACAAGAAGAAGGGTCGTCCCCTCTCTACCATGCACAAAAATGGATACGATGGATAAAGGGATCGATAGATATTTGAGTTTCACTTTGGGAGTTTTCTTTTGTTTTTGTTTTCCCCCCCAATTTCTTGTGGCATATAACATTTGAGAACATTTTCTTTTGCCATTTCTTTTGATTTTTGGCTTTTCAACACTTGACAACTTTCAACTTTTTGCATTTTCTTTTTGAACATTTTCAAAGTCACCCCATATGTAGTGAGGGTGGCTTATATTTGAAGCTTTAGGAGTTCTATTTTTGCTCCTCTTTTCATTTGATGCATTTTGCAAACTTTCTTTCACTTTTCATTTCATTTCTTGAACTCAAATTTTGAACAAATTTTGTGCCCATTCCCTTTGATGACAAAATATGGTAGAACATGGATGAATGATGGTTGCATGGTTTCAAGGGTCACCTTGGAATAAACGGTAGCCAAGGAGTTATCACACCACAAGGTACTCTTGACTAGGCCTTAATCCATGAGTCAAAGGATACTAGCTTCACACATCCTAGGGTGTTTTACAAGTATTCTAACAAGCAAAGTCTTAAGAACAAAAAGCATCTACTAGGGCCTATATACACTTGTCAAACTTCCCAAGTAGACGGTTTCACAAAAATTTTCTAACATGCAAACTACATGCCATGATGCAACTAACATATATACAACCTAATGCATATGATTCTACCAACTAATATGCCAAATAATATAAATGCAACTCCTAACAACACATAGATACACAAACCGTAACAACAAAATACACCACATCCTCCTTGACATGTAAGCCCATCCTCCTCATATAATGAAAAAGAAATGGAAGGGAAATAGAGATTAGAACGATCATACCAAGCGGTCTTCATTTTCCCTTGCTAATGCCTCAAATGTATTGTTGTATCTATGTGAGAAGAGAACAAAAGCACAAGAATATACAATTCTACACTACTAAATTAAAGAACATGTTTTTGGTTTTTCAAATTTTCAAATTTTCAAATTTTTATGGATTTTTGTTTTATGAAATTAAAAGACATATTTTTGTGATTTTTCAAAGTTTTTCATTTTTTTTTATGCATTTTTGGAATATAAATTCTCATCCCCCACTTTATTTTAGACATTGTCCTCAATGTACATGTAGGAGTAGGAATACAAAGGAAATACATGTTTTTGGATTTTTGATTTTTTTTTTGAAATAAAGTACAAATGCAATGATATGATATGAATGAATGCATGCTCTAACTAAATGCAATTCTATATGACATGTATAACAAATGAATGCAATCTAAACTATATTATATGATGCATGATTTCTAGTCTACTATGGTCACCTATGATCAAACCTCCCCAAACAGATTTAAGCACTATTTCTAGTGTAGAAATGAATAGGTTTGGCCATTAGTAACTATGCATGAATTCTAATCTATATGCAACTATTTACATGAATCATGTGAGATATATTACAATGCAAACTATACTATATGAACTAGCTAATGCAAGTGAAATATGATACAAATGCATGCGAAAACTACACTAAATGCAATGTATATACAAAAGAGAGAGAGGAAGAGAGGGGTATCATACAAATGGTGGTGGTGAGGTAGGTCTCTTTCACTCGTCATCCTCCTCATCTTGGGGGTAACCATATTGGTGAGAGTTCCCGGCTTGGTCATCGGATTCGAAAAGCACCTCTTGGAAGTACTCAAGTTGTTCAATTCCTCCTCTCATTATGGGACGGAAGTTTCTTGGTGGCATTACCTCTCGCGAAGTTGAAGAGGATGATCCCTTGCGTTTCCTTCCGGTGGATTCAACAAACTTCTTAGCCTTGCCCTTGAGGTTCATCATCTTGAAGTTAAGGAAATGGGGGTTTTGTTGGGTTTTGATGTGAGGGGAGTGTTTTTGAGGATGGAGATGAGTGTTTTAGGGTTAGATAAGGTGAAGAAATGAGGGAGAAAGGGGGTGATTTTATAGAAGAAGAGGGGAATCCGAGCGGATAAGGGTGGGACCTGGCCGGATTGTTCGAGAAAATGGCCCCAATCCGGGCGTCTTTCATGCGGGACGGACGTCTCGTTCTAGTAGAAGACGAGCGGCTTCATTCAAATCCGCGCGGATTTTAAGACAGAGCCTCGGCAAAATCTGAAGCATGTAGAAGACGAGCGTCTTCTGTTTTGGGACGGGCGTCTTTCCAAAAATCCACTCGGTTTTCCTGGCAGTTTCAAAATTTTGTAGATGACATTCACGACGGGCGTCCCGTGGAGAATACGAGCGTCTTCTTTGAGGACGGGTGTCTTGTGCTGAATCCGCTCGGATTCTGAGACAGTGCCAACCAGTTAAGTGACGAGGGCCCTGGACGGGCGTCCAGGCCTCGGGACGTCCGTCTTTTGCTGCTTTTCTTCTTTTTCTTTCTTTTCCTTGCACAATCATCCCCTTTCATCGATTTGTTATTCCTCCTTATCTTTTTCTGAAATTTGCTCAATAAAAATGTAAGAAGACTCTCTCTCTCTCACTACTCTCATGCAAGAAATCAAATACAAATGCAAGAATGTACAATATTATACAAAGTAAGGAATCCAAGAAATATCTTACAAATGGTGGTTTGAGATAGGACTCCACAAAACTAATTCAAATTGTAAGAATTTTTGTCCATAGAGCTCAAGGCTCTTAATAAGAAATCAAAAGCTTGTGAACAAACTTCAAATAAACACAAATATGGGTTGCTCCATTTGAACATGAAAATTGGCCAAGGAAGCTTGTAAAATGTTCTTTCTTTTGCTTTGTCCTCGGCATTAGAGCTTTCCCAATGCTTCCAATAAACAAGCCCATGATTCTTGTCAACACTAGGCATGAAGTATGGTTCATTTTCATCCGTATACTTCCACTTACCAACTTCTTCTTCAATTCCGGTAATGATGATAGCATTTTGATTTTTCAATCCTTCCAAGGTGGAAAGAGATTTTCATGGAATTGATGATCGAGTTCCTTAGAAGTTGTCATTGTGGGTGCCAAACTTCCACAAGTAGCTTCACGAGCAAGCTTCTCTTTGAGCTTTTTCACCAAGTAGCTTTTGTAGGATGCTTTGGCCTTTTGAAGAAGGTCCACCATGTCCTCTTCAATGATCATTGGCTCCATGATAGGTGTCAAGTAGTCTTTATGAGGAACAGGGGAAGGACGTTCTTCTTCATGATAGGGTATCTCAAATGTCTCAAGAATAGGCTCCTCAAGCAAGGTGATATTACGTGTCCATCCTTTAGGCTCATCATCATTGTTGCTATCTTCATACGAATCATAAATGGGGGCTTCATTCTTCTTCATTATTTCTTCCTCCAACATCTCCATGTTCACATCAAACGACACACCCTCGTACTCACCTCATATATTCCTCATCAAACACAACACTTTCATACTCACAAGAGCTCAAGGAGGTTGGCTCTTCCCATTTTTAAATCTTCATGTCGAAAGTTACTACTTCAAATTCACATTCATGATCAATTTCCAAAGAATGGTGAGGAGTAGTTAGTTGGGTTTCTTTTATTTGGGCAATTTGAATTTCCAACTCTTCGCCTTTGGTGACAATGCCTTGAAGAACATTGTCCCTCTCTTGGCTCTCCTCTAACATTTGTTTGAAGAAGTTTTGTTGATCTCCTATCATTTGGAGAATCATATTTTGAATGGGTTCATCTTCTTGTTGTGGGTAGGTGTGAAAGTGGTTGTATTGTGGCAATTGAAAGTCATTATGAAGTGGGTATTGAGTGGTTGGTTGTTGTGGATATTGGATGTGAGTGTTTTGGTTGGAAAATTTGGGGTAGTAGTTAGGATGTTCATTGTATGAGTAGTAAGGTAGGTTTGTGTTGACTTGCTTCTCAAAGTCCCCATACCCATTGTAGTCATACTCAAAAGATCCAACATATACTCCATAAGCCAAGTCTTGAGCCATCATAGCTAAGACAAGGAAACAACTACAAGCATGGAAACTACACAAAAATGGTAAGAACAATCCTTGAGGAACAAGTTCCTCAAGATGAGAGCAAAATCAAAATAGACAAATCAAGTAAGAACTTAATCACATAGCACTATCCCCGGCAACGGCGCCATTTTGGCCTGGACAAGAGTTGGTTGTCACACATCCAATCAAACACATTTATAATACTCAACAAACAACTAGTTAGCGGTAAGTCGAGGTCGATCCATGGGACGGTGTGCTTTGGGTTCTAAGTATATCTATCTCAATTTATGCTAGTGTCACAATTTGTTTTGGTTTGTAGTTGTGTCTAGACTAATGCAAGCAATAAAGTAAAACAAGCAATAAAAGGAAAGATGTAAACAAATGATTAAAAGTGCTAGGATATCATGGGGTCATAGGGGATTCATGGTGTTGATCATACAAACATGTTTACAAAGTTGCAAGCAATTAATGTTGTGAAGGAACCGAGTTGGTTTATGTCTTACGGTTCATAGGAAGAGTTGGGTCCCGGAGCCGAATCGATTAGATTGTACAACACCTACAAGTCGACTTACTTTCCTCCTATTCAACTTCTATGCATGGTCTAACAAGACTCGAGTTGGTTTATATCTAACAAGTCAAGTTGAGTAGATAAGAGATGGATGTAAATGCAAGGATTCATAGGCTTAGCATTTCATCAAACATAACATGTGCATAAAGTTGACATCACAACAAGCAAGCAATTTGATTATGAAAACATATTAGATTAAGCATTAATCAATCCCATGTTGGTTTCCCCTAATTACCCACTAATCCTAACTAAGAGACTACTCACTCATTATCATGGGAAACATGTCATTAATGGTGTCAATCATCACAACAAGTATAAACATGATAATAGAATGAAGAATTGAACAATAAAGATTAAAGAGTAAAGGAATTATACCAAACTTGAGATGATCCAAATAATAAAGCAAAGAATAATATAAGAAACTTGATTGATTGATGAAGGGTTGTCAATCCTCCAATAATAACCCAATAATCTTCAATTACCCTAAAGTGATGAACTTGAATAATAAACTTGAACAATAATTAAGGAGAGATTAATGTGAGATTTTGTGGAATGATTAAAGAGCAATCTATTCTAATCTACTCCTAATTGAATCTAAGAAAGCTTGATTTAATCTAAGGAAAACTTGATTCTAATCTAAGAAAACTTCTAATGTAGAGGCTTAACCTCCTAAAAACCCTCTAAAAGCTCCCCTATTTGATTATTTACAAATGGGGTATATATAGTAGAGCTTCATTAGGTTAACTAAGTCTAAATTAGTAATTACATATTTGAGTTTAGAGCAGGGAAACGCTAGTCTTTTTGGAAGGATGAGCATCTCAGCGGAAGATGTCGCAGTCCGTCCGTCCAGGAAGGGAAGACGCTCGGATTCATGAGCTGGTGCACGGGCGTCTTTCTGGGAACCCGCTCGGATTGTAGTGGGGGAACCCGAGCGTCTTTGTTGCTTGGATGCTCGGATTGTCACTCTGGCCGGGCGTCTCGCGTGTGAGCCGCTCGGATTCTGTGACAGAATCCTTTTTCTTCACTTTCTTTTTATTCTTGTAGGATTGGTCTTTAGTTCCCGCTTCCTCTTCATACTAGTCCATCAAACATCGTCAAATAGCTTCCAAATACGCACGTAAGACGGGAATTTCCGCCTTATTATCTTCTTTCCTACAAAACATACGAAATGCACTAAGAAAGCAAAATAGAAAGCATTTGACGGATAAAATGGTCGTGGAATGATATAATAGTATGCAAAATAAGCTCAATTAGGGGACTAAATATGCTCAAATAATGGTCACGTCAGGGGGAAGGGCTAGTCGCCCCGATCCGCGATGGATCGTTTCCATGTCAGTCGAAATTCCCAAAAAATTTCGCTTTTTCGCAATTTTCCATCAAAAATCAAAATCGGAAATTGATAACACGACGTCAATTTTCCTCAAAAATTCAAGCACTCACTGATCGAGGCCATTTCGTGTTCACAATTAAGTATATGTGGTCGTTGGTCAATGGTCGATACAAAACACAATTTATACTTCACAAACAACTCTACAATTAGTAAAGAGGCAAGTAAAGGTCGGATCCCAAGGGACGGGTATTGAAATGAGAATTCTATTGCAACTAGTAGTGTCTAGGGGTGTCACAAATTGAGTTGGTGTAGAAGGTCACTAAACTAAAATAACAATGAAAATAAACTAGCAAGATGAATAAAATAAGGGGTGTAAACAATTGATTAAAAGCACTAGGGTGTCATGGGTTCATAGGGGAATCATGGGATATGATCATACAAACATGTTCTCAAATTATAAGCAAGCAATTATTGTTGTGATGGATTGAGTTGGGTTATATCTTACAATCCTAGGAAAGTTTGGGTCCCGGAGCCGAATCGATTAGATTGTACAACACCTACAAGTCGACTTAATCTTTCCTACTCAACACATGCATGGTCTAAAGAGACTCGAGTTGGGTTATGTCTTACAAGTCTCATTGAAAAGATAGAAGATGATAGTAAATGCAAGGATTCATAGGCTTAGCATTTCATCAAATATAACATGTGCATGAATTGAGATCAAAACAAGCAAGCAAATAAGATATGAAAGCATATTGATTTAAGCATGAATCATTCCCCATGTTGGTTTCCCCTAATCACCCATTAAACCCTAGCTAAGAGACTACTCACTCATTATCATGTTGATCATGCTAGCAAGGTTGTCAATCATACCAACAATATGAAACATGATGAATAAATGAAAGTAATTAACAATAATTAAAAAGGGATTAAGAGATTATACCTACTAATGATTCCAATAATAAAGCAAGAATAATAGAAGTACTTGAATCCTAGATTGAGAGGTTGTCAATCTCCCAATAATAACCCAAATAATCTTCAATTACCCAAAATAAAGGAAGAACAAGAGAGAGATTAAAGAACTAAAACTTGGATTAAAACTTGATTAATACTTGATTACAATATTGAAGAGAGATTTGATTGATATTAACTACACTAATTATTGATAAGAAGAACATGCTCCTCTAATTAGCCTAATGGGGTATTTATAGTGAAAATTAGGGAGGATGCATTAGGGTTAACTAAGGGCTAAACTAGTAATTACACTTTTTAAGTTGAGGAAGGAGGACCCGGTATTTTCTGAGAGAAGGGCTTCTCTTTTCGTAGCTTGAAGAATGAAATCCGTGCTGTGCAGGAATCCGTGCGGATTAGGGTCGCGACGGCCGGATTTGGGCGGTGCAATCCGAGCGGATTCAGGAGAGGGACGCTCGGATTGTTGAGGGGGAATCCGAGCGGATTCCAAGGAGGGACGCTCGGATTGTCTTTGGGCCGGACGGGCGGATTGTCTGCAATCCGTTCGGATTGTTGGTCGGCGTCAATTCTTCTTCTTTTCTTCCCTTTTCTTCATAAATTCCTTGGGGATTTCCTTGGGGACGCAAGGATCCTTTCTCAACATTGTTCTTCTACTATGATATGTACAAAGGCCTTCTAGTCTTGTCTCTTCTTGATGCTTGGTCATTGAATACAATCAATTTAGCCTCGTTTTGCCATGAAAATGCAAGATTCTTACTCCTTTCCTACCAAGGGATCAAAATCTCAAAGAATATGCGAAACAAAGAACTAAAGATAAGAAATGACCCAAATAGGCACTAAAAAGCATGGAAACAATGGTAATTCGGGGGCTAAATATGCGCCAATTATGGTCACATCAAATATCCCCAAACCGAACCTTTGCTCGTCCCGAGTAAAGAGGTGACAAAGACTAGGACCAAAACTAACCTATCCTAATAATAATAGACGATATGAGACAATTAGCGGGTCTCACTCCGCCCCTTCAACTCACAACAAGACAACCATGAGGTAGGATGCCTTCTTGCAAGGCAAGGTGGGTCTTGCCAAAATGGCGACACATCCAAACATTAAAGCACATGAAATCACATAATTGATGCATCTACAAAAAGAATAGCCACTTTCCTCATCTAAGTGGCGGAAATTATCTACAAGGGAAGCAATTCAAGGGTACACAATCCTTCATAGATGCAATTTGTTCAAACTACTAAGCCTAGAAGGATACAAATAAATTACCTCCAAGTTGTGTCAAGCTAGGGTACCTTTGTCCTCAATCGTTAAATGCTTTCGTCAAGAATAGACTCCCTATGGTGTTAGAAACACTGGAGGATCGCGGAATTCCCCCTCTTGCCTAGACAAGAAGAAGGGTCGTCCCCTCTCTACCATGCACAAAAATGGATACGATGGATGAAGGGATCAATAGATATTTGAGTTTCATTTTGGGAGTTTGCTTTTGTTTTTGTTTTTCCCCCCAATTTCATGTGGCATTTGACATTTGAGAACACTTTCTTGCCATTTCTTTTTGGCATTTCAATACTTGACAACTTTTTGCATTTCTTTTGAACATTTTCAAAGTCACCCCAATTAGTAACGAGGGTGCCTTGTATTTGAAGCTTTTGGAGTCTATTTTTGCTCCTCTTTTCATTTGATGCATTTTTGCAAACTTTCTTTCACTTTTCATTTCATTGAACTCAAATTGATTTCTTTTTGTGCCCATTCCCTTTGATGACAAAAATGTATGGTAGAACATGGATGAATGATGGAAGTATGCATGGTTTCAAGGGTCACCTTGGAATAAACGGTAGCCAAGGAGTTATCACACCACAAGGTACTCTTGACTAGGCCTTAAACCATGGGTCAAAGGATACTAGCATGACACATATAGGGTGTTTTACAAGCATTCTAACAAGCAAAGTCTTAAGAATAAAAAGCATCTACTAGGGCCTATATACACTTGTCAAGTTTCCCAAATAGACGGTTTCACAAAACTTTTCTAACATGCAAACTACATGCCATGATGCAACTAACATATACACATCCTAATGCAAATGATTCTACCAACTAATATGCCATATAAACTAAATGCAATCCTAAGTTCACATTGTTTTACCGCATCAATCAAAATAAAGCCACATAGTCATTAACATAAAGAGGAAAAAGGAGATTGGAAAGATCATACCATGCGGTCTTCAATATCCTCATGTCTCGGATGTGGCGTAGTCAATCAAAGTGAACAAAGATAAAACAAACACAATATATACAAGACAATATATACAAAGGAAATGAACTTGTTTTTGGATTTTTCAATTTTTTTCAATTTTTATGATTTTTTTTGAAATTTTTAAATTTTTATGGTTTTTGAATAAAAGTTAAGTGTTAGAATTCCCATACCCACACTAATATGGGCATTGTCCTCAATGGCCAAAATGATGGAAATTATGCAAAGATGATGCATGATTTCTATACTAAATGCAATTCTATACTAAGCTACACTACATGATGCATGGTTTTTGTTATGACGGAGAGGATAATTTAGATTACCTCCCGTTGTGTATGCATTAACTTCCCCAAGCCAAATAAGACACTATTGCTAATGTTCAAGGATGGGTATAGTTCATGCACACACTATGCTATGCATGAAACTAGTTTTGTCATTTTGGATTTTACACATGGGAACAATAAAAGAAGAACACCTCAATGGTACCGAGGTGTGAGTCCTTTGATGTTGCTAGGACTAAACCAACAATGATCAAAATGAAATAAAATACAAAGAGATATAGACAAACCATGGGAGTGTAGGAGTCTCCGAGGCTTGCTAGTCTTCCATCATGCTATCATCATCATCACTTCCCTCATGAGAAGTGGTCACATTGACACTTTCCTTGTCACTTTCTTCTTCACTTTCTTCCTCATCATCATCTTCACCATCTCTTTCTCCATCTCCACTTGCTTCTTCCTCAATATTATCATCAATTTCTTCACCATTTCCATCAACCTCATTGTCTTCCACCACGTCCCTAGATGCACCCGGAAACAAGGCTTCTTTATCCGCCCAACTAGGCAAAGGGCAAGATGGATCAAGGAGTCCTTGCCTAGCTAAATGTAGGAGGGGAGGATATTGAGCCAAATATGCATTCTTCCGATCTTCATAAGCTTGCTTGTGCATTGCTTGCATAAGAAGAGTGACATAGTCTTTCCCAATTTCAACTCCTTCCGGTTTGAACTCTTCATACACAAAGGGGTAAGGCGGTATAACAATGGAAGAGGAGGGGATTTCATGATCACCCTTTTGTTGTTGAATGATGTACTCGGCTTCTTCGGATAGGGGAAGTAGATAGTTGGTCCGGTGGACACTTAGACGACAAATCTTCGTGGGTAAAGTGAATGATCGAGCCTCACTAGTAAGCCATCCACACTTGGTGTCAAGGGGGTTTTGAGCAACCCACTTGAACTTGTTAATCATGATAGGCATATCAATAAGATGGCCACCTTCCTTTGCCTTGTACTTGCTATCCTTATTGAAATTAGAATCAAAGTGCTTGGCTAGGACCGTGACTAGGCCGCCATTAACAATAACGGTTGTACCCTTCTTCCCACTATCAACATGGAGCCATCTATCAACCAATAGCCTCAAAGAATTGAAAGGCTTGGTATGGATTCTTCCGACATTCAAAGCCGATTCAAGGAGAATAAAATCAAGTCTTGTGAAATGATTGGTGTCTTTCCTAGCAATTATGGTATTTCCCACAACTTTGTGCCATACTCTTATGCCCGGATGATGGACCAAAAGAGCACGACAAGCATGAAAATCATCAAATTTCTTCCCGGAGATTGCCTCCCAAAGAGGCTCGGAGTCATACTTTCCATAATGCTTAAGATATCTCGATTCATCGCTAAGACCCAAAATTTCACCCAATTCCTTAAAGGTAATGCGTCTATTAATGTTAGCAAGACGAAACTCAAGATTTTCCCTATCCTCAACTTTGGTTACTTTTAAAGAACTTAAGAATTCCAAGACAAGGGAAGGGTATGTCGATTCCTTTGTTTCAAACAATTTCTTCAAACCCATGGCATTGAAAAAGGCTTTTGTTTGTTCAAGAACACCCAATTTCTCCAAGGCATCTTTACATATGAATTTGGTGGATTGAATTGATTTCATAGCAAACTTGACAAATGTATTTCTATGGGTATCGGAAATAAAAGTTACCTCCGGATAATGCAAGAGTTGATCGATTACCGGAGTAGAAGGTGATGCTCCCATAGAAATTTGTTGTTGTTGTTGCACTTCCAAGTTTGGTGTTGATACCACCATTGCCAAAGCTTTCTTTGTTTGGAGAGCTTTTTGCCTTTGAGAGAGAGCCTTTGCCTTTGGTGCCTTTGTTGCTCCCTTTGTCCTTGCCATTTGATGAACCAACCAAGAAAAGAATCAAAAATCTTCAATTTGTAGAATGCCCAAATCGATTTGAAGGTGAAAGGCTTTGCCTTTATGAAATCAAAAATCGACTCAAAGGTTGAAGATTTTGTTCTTGGTTTTGATTTTTATTGAAGATGGAGTGATTGATTTGTTGTTTGAAGGATGGTTTGATTTGATTTTGGTGGATTTTGTTGAGGGTTTTTGTTTTTATGATGGAGAGGATGAGGGTTTTGATGTTGTGGGTAGTGTTTATGAATGAATGAATGAAGGAATGAAGGTGGGAGGGTATTTAAAAGAAGTCGACATTTTCGAAAACGCAGGGGCAATCCGTGCGGATTAGGCCCAATCCGTGCGGATTCTGCAGCTTCAAAATTTTCAGAAGCTCGCCTAAAGACGGGCGGATTCTGGGGAATCCGCTCGGATTCTTCTGTGTTGGGACGGGCGGATTTGCTTCAGGACGGACGGATTTCAGTCCAGAGAAATTTCTTTGTTTTCTTCAGCTGCAAAGACGGGCGTCTTCTTCACAAGACGGACGGATTCTATGAGATGGGCGTCTTTCCAGAAATCCGCTCGGATTCTTCAACAGTCAAGAAATTTTCAATTTCAGCTCGGCTCAGAACGGGCGTCTTCTCAGCAGGACGCTCGGATTGTTGAAGACGGGCGGATTTGGTACAATCCGCTCGGATTCTGGTCCTTTGTACCTGGATTCATTCCATTCGTGCACAATGCATTTCCCTTTACCATTCTTCCATTCTTCTTCATTTCTTGTGTTCTTCATTGTGGGGGCATTACTAAGGCATGGATAGCCTAGGCAATTCCCATCCCCACACTAAGGTAAAGCACTACACATCAATTGAAATCGTTAGTCCCTCCCTCACTTCTCTCTTACATGACATTTATTTTGATCAAAGTAAATAAAAATCCAAAAATGACAAAAATGCAATACAAGAATTGAAATGTAAGTTAGGGAGTTAGAAATATTTACAAGTGGTGGTTTAGGGAGGACTCCACCAAACTCTCATTCTTGATGAGATGTCAAGGGGGCATGTTCAAGGTGTTGTTGATGTTGCTCAACACCTTGAAAAAGTAATCAAAAGCTTGTTCATTATTATGGTAGAGGTCCTCAATAGACCGTGCCCCTTGTTGTTGATCATGATCGATGGCATGCCCAATGTAGGGATTAAAAATCCCTTCAAACTCGTCGTCCCAAAGACCACAAACTTCATTGAGTTGATCATTGAAAATCTCTTGCTTAGATGGAGACAACTCTCCCAATTTCTTCTCTTGGCCAATGAGGCCATCTTCTTCTTCCTTGGTTGATTTTGATGAGCTTTGCAAGCTCTCCTTGTTACAATTCACTTGCTCTTTGAATGGAGCATCTTCAATTTTCTTCCTCCATTGGAGTTCCGATTTCTTCTTTTCATCTTTTCGGCTATAATGATCAATCATGAAACATGGCTCATGTAAACGAGGAGCTCTCATGGTCTTGTCAAGATTAAAAGTTATGCTTTCATCTCCCACTTCTAGAGTGAGCTCTCCATGTTTCACATCAATCACCGCACCGGCGGTGTGTAGGAAAGGTCTTCCTAGGATGATTGGAATGTTGGAATCTTCCTCCATATCAACAATGACAAAGTCTACCGGGATGAAAAACTTCCCAATTCGCACGGGGACATCTTCCCATATCCCTAATGGTGTCTTCGTCGATCTATCGGCCATTTGGAGTGTGATGTTGGTGCATTTAAGCTCTCCCATTCCCAACCTTTTACTTACCGAGTACGGCATGACACTCACACTAGCCCCTAGATCACATAAGGCTTTGTTGATCGTCGTGTCGCCAATGGTACACGGTATTGAGAAGCTTCCCGGATCCTTTAACTTTGGAGGTGAACTCCCTTGAAGTATTGCACTACTCACCTTAGTGAAGGCGATAGTCTCAAGTTTCCGGATCGACTTCTTCTTTGTGAGGATATCTTTCATGTACTTTGCATAGGCCGGAACGTGGTTGATTAATTCCGTGAAAGGAATTGAGACTTCTAAATTCTTCACAATTTCCATGAACTTTCCAAGTTGATCATCAAATTTGGGCTTGGCTTGACGACTTGGAAAAGGAAGTCTAATCACAATGGGCTCCTTCTCTTTGGCCTTGTCTTCATTTTTCTTTGAACTTTCTTCTTTTGATGATTCCCCTTCTTTGGAGTTTTGCACAACAACTTCATTCTCACTAGCTTTCACAACTTCATCCTCAACTTGCTTCTTCGGTGCTTCATACCTTGTACCACTTCTCAAGTGAATGGCACTAACCGTTTCATGTCTAGGGGGATTACTTTGAGGTGGTAATTGCCCCTTTTGTCTTTGTGAGCTTGAAGATGCTAGTTGAGTCAATTGTGTTTCCAACATCTTGGTGTGAGCTAGAATGTTGTTGATGGTGGTGTCCTTTGCTTGGCTATCTTTTTGCATTTGGGTGAAAAATTCTTGTTGATTCTTTTGCATTTGGAGGACCGCTTTTTGGACATCAAAACCTTGGTCATTTTGGTGATTGTATGGATTTTGATTTTGGTAACCTTGGTTTTGATTGTAAAAGGGTCTTTGATTTTGATTTCTCATGGGTGGTGGAGTGTATGTTGTTTGAGGGTTTTGAACATTTAGGCTTTTGTATGAGAGATTTGGATGGAATTTGGTGTTCTCATTGTAAAAATTTGAATAAGGGGTACCACTTTTGTAAGCTTGGAAAGCATTAACTTGTTCGGTTGTTCCCCTACACTCACTTGGGTCATGACCCAAAGTTCCACAATTCTCACATATCCCACTTGGGATTGATGAGGATGCCGTCATGGCATTGACATGATGCTTTGATGATTTTGAGTTTTCCTCAAGTCTAGCCATAGCTTGTTCAAACTTCAAGTTGATTGTGTCAATGTGAGCACTAAGTTGAGCACCCAATTGAGTAACGGAGTCCACTTCATGCTTTCCTCCTCTAGTAGCCTTGCGAGATCTACTATATTGTGAATTATGGACCGCCATTTCCTCAATCTTGTTCCATGTTTGATTGTCATCAACTTCGGTGAACATTCCATTTGATCCCATATTGAGAATGTTCCTAGAATCTTCATATAAACCATTCCAAAATTGTTGCACCAAAAACACTTCGCTAAGTCCATGGTGAGGACATGAGCGACAAACACCTTTGAACCGCTCCCAAGCTTCATACAAAGATTCTTCATCCCTTTGCTTAAAACCCGTAATTTGAGCTCTTAGCATGTTAGTCTTTTCCGGTGGGTAGAATTTTTTTGTAGAAAGCTAGAGCTAACTTCTTCCAAGAATCTATTCCAAGGGTGGCCTTATCAAGGCCCTTCAACCATTGCTTCGCGGTGCCGATTAACGAAAAAGGAAATAAGACCCATCTAATTTGGTCTTGAGTCACGCCCGTTTGAGAGATAGCATCACAATAGTCGCAAAAGGTTTCCATATGAGAATGAGGGTCCTCACTAGGCATTCCCCCGAATTGGCTCCTCTCAACTAGTTGGATGAAGGCGGACTTGGCAATAAAATTTCTGGTGAGATGTTGTGGTGTAGGAGTACCATTTGGTAGATTCTCCTCGGTGGGTATAGAGTGTGACGAGAATTTAGGCATTGTAGGTGGATTTTGTGTGGTATTGTTTAATGGGTTTTCTTCTCATTCTATTGCGAAAGGATTGACAAACTCATTAGTGGGTTGAACAACTTCACCAACACCTCTCAAATTCCTCCTAACAAGTCTCCTATTATTCGTCAAGGTTCTTTCGATTTCACGGTCAAAAGGTAACAAATCACTTTGTAACCTTCTAGACATGCAAAATATCAAACAACTCGAAAACAATTAGAACAAACCTTGAGGAGTTTTTACTTCCCCAAGGTGAAGAAAGACACAACTAATAACAATAAAAAGAAATCTTAAATCAATTAAACACCGTCCCCGGCAACGGCGCCATTTTTGATCGAGGCCATTTCGTGTTCACAATTAAGTATATGTGGTCGTTGGTCAATGGTCGATACAAAACACAATTTATACTTCACAAACAACTCTCAAATTAGTAAAGAGGCAAGTAAAGTTCGGATCCCAAGGGACGGGTATTTAAATGAGAATTCTATTGCAACTAGTAGTGTCTAGGGGTGTCACAAATTGAGTTGGTGTAGAAGGTCACTAAACTAAAATAACAATGAAAATAAACTAGCAAGATGAATAAAATAAGGGGTGTAAACAATTGATTAAAAGCACTAGGGTGTCATGGGTTCATAGGGGAATCATGGGATATGATCATACAAACATGTTCTCAAATTATAAGCAAGCAATTATTGTTGTGATGGATTGAGTTGGGTTATATCTTACAATCCTAGGAAAGTTTGGGTCCCGGAGCCGAATCGATTAGATTGTACAACACCTACAAGTCGACTTAATCTTTCCTACTCAACACATGCATGGTCTAAAGAGACTCGAGTTGGGTTATGTCTTACAAGTCTCATTGAAAAGATAGAAGATGATAGTAAATGCAAGGATTCATAGGCTTAGCATTTCATCAAATATAACATGTGCATGAATTGAGATCAAAACAAGCAAGCAAATAAGATATGAAAGCATATTGATTTAAGCATGAATCATTCCCCATGTTGGTTTCCCCTAATCACCCATTAAACCCTAGCTAAGAGACTACTCACTCATTATCATGTTGATCATGCTAGCAAGGTTGTCAATCATACCAACAATATGAAACATGATGAATAAATGAAAGTAATTAACAATAATTAAAAAGGGATTAAGAGATTATACCTACTAATGATTCCAATAATAAAGCAAGAATAATAGAAGTACTTGAATCCTAGATTGAGAGGTTGTCAATCTCCCAATAATAACCCAAATAATCTTCAATTACCCAAAATAAAGGAAGAACAAGAGAGAGATTAAAGAACTAAAACTTGGATTAAAACTTGATTAATACTTGATTACAATATTGAAGAGAGATTTGATTGATATTAACTACACTAATTATTGATAAGAAGAACATGCTCCTCTAATTAGCCTAATGGGGTATTTATAGTGAAAATTAGGGAGGATGCATTAGGGTTAACTAAGGGCTAAACTAGTAATTACACTTTTTAAGTTGAGCAAGGAGGACCCGGTATTTTCCGAGAGAAGGGCTTCTCTTTTCGTAGCTTGAAGAATGAAATCCGTCTTTGTGCGGAATCCGTGCGGATTAGGGTCGGGACGGCCGGATTTGGGCGGTGCAATCCGAGCGGATTCAGGAGAGGGACGCTCGGATTGTTGAAGGGGAATCCGAGCGGATTCCAAGGAGGGACGCTCGGATTGTCTTTGGCCGGACGGGCGGATTGTCTGCAATCCGTTCGGATTGTTGGTCAGCGTCAATTCTTCTTCTTTTCTTCCCTTTTCTTCATAAATTCCTTGGGATTTCCTTGGGGACGCAAGGATCCTTTCTCAACATTGTTCTTCTACTATGATATGTACAAAGGCCTTCTAGTCTTGTCTCTTCTTGATGCTTGGTCATTGAATACAATCAATTTAGCCTCGTTTTGCCATGAAAATGCAAGATTCTTACTCCTTTCCTACCAAGGGATCAAAATCTCAAAGAATATGCGAAACAAAGAACTAAAGATAAGAAATGACCCAAATAGGCACTAAAAAGCATGGAAACAATGGTAATTCGGGGGCTAAATATGCGCCAATTATGGTCACATCACTCACAAATTCGAGTCTTGACCTCAAAAATCAAAAATGAAATATACTCGCAAAAATCCTTTTCTAAAATTCTTTCCTGACGGTTTGAGTTTGATTTTTTCGAGTCAATTTCAATAATTTCGACGCAATTTAATTCACGACACGAGTTAATTGCTCAAATTTTCAAGTCAATTGCTTTTGAATTTCTAACGTGACGATTTGTCACGGAATTTTCAAAATTCATTTCTTTCGTTTCAAAATTTCAATTTTAACTTTTACAATCAAAACTTTTACATGTTTTCGATCAAATGCTCTACGTGTTTTCAATCAAACACTTTTACATGTTTGCATTTTTGCATATGTGCTAGCTGTTGCCTGTTTTTCTACACTAACGATGCAGGAACTGGTGCAAAACGAAAGGAGAATCGACAGCCAACAGCGTTCCTCCGAAACACAACACAAAAAAGCCAAAAATCACAAAATGAACCACAATCCAAAAACACATATATACAAACCGCCTCACGCAAAAGGTAAATATGTACAGACAAGAGTCCAAGACACGGACAAACTACGACAACTACTCAACGTCTCCCGTCGGACCAGTCCTGGTCTCACTAGGAGTCGTCGCCAACGCAGACACCACCACCTGCTCAGACTCCCTCTCTGGAGAACTCTCCAGCGTCTCCTGCTCCATCACGACGCGAAGCTCCTCCGCCGCAGCCAACTGAGCCCTGAGAGAGGCAATCTCCGCGTCTTGGCACCGTAACTCGTCGTCACGACGCCTCAACTCCTGGTCCCGACGAGTGATCCCCAACCCCTGGGCCTCGATCATCGACCTAGCTGCCTCCAACTCAGCACGGACCCGAGCAAGCTCCGCCGGATCCGCAGTGCCCTACAAAACACAATAACAGATCCTCAAGATCTAAAAATATGAAATACAACACCAAACACACAAAAACAGCACACAAAACGTACCTGAGAAAGCCGAGCCTCCCTCGCAGCCAGGTCACCAGCAAGCGCTCTCCAGTAGTTTGCCATCCGCCACAAGTCCTGATGACTAACAGTCGTCACCTACAAAACAGAATGTCCTTCAGTACGATGTAAGGCAAGGTGTAATTGAGGAAAGTGTTCAAGTCAGGGACTCACCCTCAGAACAATCAACCTTCACTCCATGCCAACATCGGTCACCTCGGCCGCCGCGGGCTCCGATAAGCGCAACTGAAGCTCCTCGCCACCCGGCCCCTAAAAAGTGGTCTCCGTCGGGAAAGTTGGGGGCTGAGTCCTCATCAGCAAGTCGACTCCCTGCCATTTGGATCCACATCGAAGATGACAAACCCTCCTATTAAGAGAGGCGATGAAAACAAAAAAAACAGAGGAAAACATACCTCGATCGGGTACCAAGCAAGCCTCGACAACCGGAAAGTGTCGTAGTCAACGTCCCGCAGCAACAGCTCCTCACCTCCCTGACCGTGAAGGTGCTCCTCGACCTCATTAGGGGTCGACTCCTGGAACAACATCTTAGGCGGGTCAACCGGCACGACGAAAGTCTCGGTGAAGCACTGGCGAACTAAACGCTCGCCCAGGTACCAAACCGGCTCAATCGCCATCTCCAAGTACAGACGCAGGGAGCTACGAGGCCGCAAACACTCCTTGATGGCAGCTGGTACACCCGTGTAGTGCTCCCAGGGCCGCCCAACAAACTGCATTCAAAACAAAGCTATTCAGCTAACTGGGAGCTTCATAAGCTACCTAATCATCCTATCTCTATCTATCTCTGTAAAGGAGAAGGGGAAGAGAGCAAGAACTTACATCAGCAACCCAAAGCTTGTTCAGGCGACGCCTGTAGTCCTCGTAAGTCGACTTAATCGACTTCTTCCGAGCCACCGTCCAACCCCTCACAGCAGGGTAAGTCGAGGGAACACCGTCTGTAGTCTCCGGACGCAGAGGAGTGAAGTAAGCATACAACCAAGCATGTAATCAAACACAGCAAACACAAATCAGCCAATTTCTCAAAAATTGCCAAAATCAAACTAAAAAAACTACCACAAAAAACCTCGTACCTCAAAGATGAGGCCGGGACCAACAAAGGCAGGAGCACTACCCGCTCCCAATGTCTCCGGACGCACCGCCGCGTGCAAGTACCGGGTGAGACTCGCCAAAGCCGGCGTAACCCAGTCAAACCGACCCAAAGTGTCAAGGTCGGTGAGGAGAGGAAGCACCTTGGTCGACAAGCGCTCACCCTTGTCACCAAAGTACGTGGCACCCAAGAAGTACCACAACCACAGCCGCGCCTCCTTCGTGTCGGCCTCAACCTCTGCCTCCGGACTTTCCAACGGTGCCGGAGTGACACCTGCCACCCTCCCAGTGAAGTGGTCCTTCACGTACGAACTCGCGATCAAGTACGGAGTGACGTCGGAAGGCTCCGGCAAAAGCAGTACCGATCAAAGCAGTGACCGCAGGAGAGGACACTCTCTCCGGCGTCTCGGTAAACTCAATGGGCAACTCGCCACAGGGAAGGCCGGATACCATGGCAAAGTCCTCTAAAGTCACGCCGACCTCCCCAAACTCCATGTGGAACGACGACGTCGTATCCCAGTACCGATCGAACATAGCGCGGATCAGACACAGGTTCGCCCTAATCGAAGACCTGTGAATGTCCCGCCAGGCGGCCACCAACGGCCCAAAAGCCGACCTCTCTATCAACGCCCTCGTCCCGGCCCGGAGAACGTCGTAGAAACCCAAACAGGTAGAAAAGCCCGAGAAAGTACTCATGGTGCCAATCTCCTGAAATCAAAAACAAACAACGCCAGAATGGCTATTCAGGCCTGACACTTCAAAAATGACAAAATTCAATCAGGGAACACGACTCACCAAGCCCTCGTGAGCACGTTAGGAGAGGTGTCTGTCCAGTCGAAGCAACAACTGGCTGCCGTCAATACCCTCGGCCCAGTCAGGCGCCGACCGTAAAAGCAACCCCTGCGGGGCCGTGGCTCGCCTGGCTCTCCAACTCGCGACGCTGACGTCGTCCTCAACTGTCTCCGCTCTCTGTCTCTTATGGCCGCGGGACTCAACGTGGTGGGTAGGGGCCATCTCAACGACCATGGCCACGTTCTATAACGACCGTCTCGTCGCCCGAGGACGACGCTCCGTCGAAGAAACTCTCCTCCCGGAGGTACCAGCCTCAGACCCAGTCTGAGTTCTCCCAGTGACAGTAGCCCCAACAACGGGCACCTCACGCTCCTCGATGGCCTCTGTGGCCCCAGCAGTCTACTCAGGAGGTCTCTCCTCCTCGGTGACGTCCTCCATAACCACGGCGGGTGTACTAGCCGGAGTGCTAACCGACCCCACCCCGAACAACTCCTCTAGAGTCGCAGCAACAGACCCAGTCTGTCCCGAACACTCTCCTATAAACAAAAAAAACGTCAACCGAAATTTCGGCATTATGACGGCATGAAATGGATAAATCCAAACAAAAACAACAACAACTGCAATGCAAAACAAGGGCAATCCCGCCCAAAATCCAACCAAACGAAACCATTCACAAAAAAGACAAACAGATACAAAACGACTCGCCCCTCTTTTCAAGCAAAAGACGAGTCAAAACCACAAAAATGGCATTTCAAGACCCCTATAGGGTCCGCCTACAAACCAAAATACATTCCCGACACAATGGGGTATTTTTCTGCGGCTCAAAAAAGCAATTCATACGCTAATTTAAGCCCAAACCGGTCAAAAATTCAAAAACGACCGCAGAAAGGCAAACGTGGTTTTATCACGCCTCAAGGTGACCTAAATTACCAATGAGGTCCATTTCAAGGCAAACTGACTCAATTCAAGCCCAAACAGACGCTTATTTTGTCAAACATAAGACCGTCACAAAAGGCAAAAATCCAATTTTGCTCACAATATCCAACGAAGGTCCATAAATGACGAATACGGGTTTTCCCAACTATAATGCGACCTAGTGGGACCCATTATCCAAGCAAATAAACTTGGCATTGCGAAATGAGACGGTTCCTCACCTCACTCGCGTTTTTCGAGCATGGGGAGCGGAAACGGGGACCAAAATGCAAACTAAAAGCACCCCTATACTCCTAAACAGGTTTCTAACCTAATGCAAGCATCAATTTCACTCGAAATGGGCTCAATCAAAAACGCCCAATTCGATTTTTTAGGGTAAAATTCCGCCCTAATTCAATCAAGCTAAAGATCAACAAATTTAAATGGATTCAAGGGGAAATACATACCTTTTGATGACATTGTTGATGAGGGCAAGAATTCAAGCGAGCTAGAAGGTCCAACAATGGCGAATTTGGCTTTGTTTGGTCGAAAAAGGAAGAAGATGAGATGATGAATGGTATGGAGCCTGAACTCGCGTCTTTTACAGAAAAAAGGGAAGCCCCTTTGATTCGCAAGATGGCTCGCGCCTCAATCAGCTGTCCACTTGCTTTTTCAGCGAATTTTGGGCTTTAGCCCAATTTCCACATGACAAAATTCGGATTTTCATTGACGATATTGAAAATCGTCATTTCCTCAAAGACAAAAAGACAAATAGTGAAAATTTAAATTCGCTATTTTCAAAAATTTCAAGCAAACGGCGATCAAAACCGCCAACTTCAATTAATAGTGAAGATTCCAAATTCACTATTTCCATCAAATGTCAACGACGGCACATAAACCGTCACTTCAAATAATAGTGAAGATTCTAAATTCACTATTTCCATCAAATGTCAACGGCGGCATATAAACCGTCACTTCAAACGTAATAGCAGATTTAAAATTTGCTATTCCCTTCAAAATTCAAACAAACGGCGATCGGAACCGCCACTTCAAATTCAAAGAAGAAACGACGAATGGTGAAGATTCCAAATTCACTATTCCTTCCAATACCAACAGGGGGCTTCCTCGCGGAACCCGCTCATTTTTCGAAAACACTGATAGTGAAAATTTGACTTCACTATTTCCACAGCGGCATCATGAGTTCGCTACTTTCTAAACAAACCCATTTGACGCGGCTATTCTCATGGTCCATTAACCGACCGCCTCATGGCTGGCGAGCCTTTGTCCGTAACCTTTCAAGGGCATAACCCGAAGATGCCTCGGGTACATTTCCTTGTCATGGCTGGCGAGCCTTTGTCCGCAACCTTTCAAGGACAGATCCCGAAGACGCCTCGGGTACATTTCCTTACCATGGCCGGCGAGCCTTTGTCAGCAACCTTTCAAGGGCAGATCCCGAATACGCCTCGGGTACATTTCCTTATCATGGCTGGCAAGCCTTTCTCCGCAACCTTTCAAGGGCAGATCCCGAAGATGCCTCGGGTACATTTCCTTATCATGGCTGGCGTGCCTTTGTCCGCAACCTTTCAAGGGCAGATCCCGAAGATGCCTCGGGTACATTTCCTTGTCAAGGCTGGCGAGCCTGAAGGAAATGTAGATTCATATACATATTAACATACTCATATATGTCTAAATAATTTGTCATAAAATTAAAACGGATTTTATGCATGCAAACAATAATATAAATAGAGGAGAAATCGTGTCCTTACATTGAAGATTTCGGTTATATTGGGCACAAGAGAGATCACCTTTCTCTCTTGTTCTTGAGCTTTCCCTTATGGATGAACAAGATCTAAGTATAAGATCTCTCCCTAAGCTTTATACCCAAGGCTTTCTCTTAATCTAATTAATATTATTGGATCTAGTATAATATTAATCTTATAAAAATTGAACCAAAATAGTTGGTATTTAATCTCCTAAAACCGGGTAGAGGAGAAGAGTTTTGGAGTAAATAATCTCTCTAACTTATCATAAAAATAGAGAGGATATTATCTTTCTAACACTAGAAAAATAATAAGTGAATGAATGAATGAAAAATTAGAAAAGAAAACTCTCTAAAATCCCCTTGGAAAAACCGGTGGGTAGGAGCCTTTTTGGGGAGCCAATGCATGCCCATATTTGTCTTCACAAGGTGAGTAGGGTTGCATGGCTACTTAAGCTATTTAATCATTATGTTTTCTATTTAAAATATAAACACAATTTTAGCCTAATGCTCCTCCATTATTTCGGCACTTTTACATAATATGGATTCCATATTATTTTGTCAATTGTCAATATGTCACATGTCATGTGTGACATAAATTTTGTTATGTATTTTTAACATATTAAAAATCAACGTATTAATAAAAATACGTCACACACAAAAATCGACTTAGTAATTCCATAATTACTTGTGCCAAAATATTTTACCATTTATAAATCACAACAGATTGTATTTATAACAATTCATTCAATTTAATTGTTACATTAAACAATTATTTCATCCGAGTAATGATACAATTCAATTACTCAGACCGTATCTCATTTAATCACATTTCAATTTGATACGTAAATTTTACTTCCAAAATCGTCCGTCAATTTTTCAAATAATTTAATTAACTCGCAACGTTATACGATTAATTAAATAATCAATTAAGAGTATTGCCCTTTAGGTATGACCTAGGGGTCAATCGATCACCACCGTCACACGACAAGAATGTCAAACTCTAGTCACCAATCATTACCGATATATGTTGACCATTGACAAGAAACAATATTACTTCCCAATTGTATTCTTTAAAATGAGATTTAATAATGATATTTAAATCATATGATCGCACTATTGTTGAGGACACATTTCCCAACAATCTCCCACTTGTCCTCGACAAGTGTGCGTCACCAATTCTCTTGTCCTATTACTATCTCCCACTCAATGCAAGGTGTCTTTCGGTCGTACTTGCAAGTGATCATATCAAGAGTGGTTTCCTCGATCCGGAGAATAACTGATTGACCGGATTTATCCACTCTGGATACCTTCCGAGCGTGGCCACGCATTTCCAGTTCATTACTCCTCGAGTGGCCCTGAGATATTGTTATAACCCTGACAAGGGGATGGACAATTCCTATCGCACTCATTCCCTTCGACTAGCCACACCATCATAACCCAAAATATGCCCATTTGACCCCATTTACGAAGGTCGTAGTAACACAAATCAAAGTTAATCTGAAACTGAGCCATCTTAGGTGAATAGTCTTTAGTCAAAAGAATCGACTCATTTGAATACTATAGCAGCTCTCGCCACGACCAGGCTATATAAATTTGCCAGAACTCTATAAGCGGTCATTAGGCCCGACAAAAAGTTCCTAACATCGCCTATGTGATCGACTAGTCATCTCACATGACTCTATGGCACTTGAACTTGCCATCAATCGCATCACACTCTAGTCACTTCGAGACGTCACCTCATACAAGTGACTATGGGCGAATACTATGTTAATCCGTGTTCACTTTAACGGGGTTCAATTGTCTCTACAACCCGTTTGGATGTAACAAAGTATAATAAAAGAGTTTTAAAATAAAACTCGAACGACAAATGCGATTATCACACATGAATAGTCAATGCCTGATTACTATTTCATGTTCTATAATCTGATTTGATCTTGTACGTAGTTGTTCATTTCAATTCAATTGAAATGACATGACTCATCATGTTTAGCCTTTGAGAAGGCTTTGGTTAGTAGGTTTTATCAACTTCTTGTACCTTACTCAACCTTACTACATACTCGTTTTCCTTTGTAATGTATACATTTGCATTACAAAACTTTCTGAGTACGTGTCGAGATCCAATCAAGACATAGGCCCTCTAGCCTAAGAATAGCTCCCACTGTTTTCACAGTGTGCGGGACTCATCCTCTTGCACATCTCATGATTGCAAGGACTCATCCTCTTGCACATCTCATGATTGCAAGTGTACTCAATTTCCGTTATATATATATCTCTCATTGTTCTTTATTGCCTAGAACGATTCTAGAAAATCTACTTCTTAATTATCATAGCCACAATGGTATCTTAACCATCCTAATGTGTTTTGATTATGGTTTTGTCGGAAACCATGCGCAACCTCAATTGTCAATTGTCACTTGTGTAACACCCTTACACAAAATTGCATCATAAACACTTTGCTTTACTTCCTTAATGCTTCTGCAAGCACTTAAGGGTAATCTTTATGGCGTACTTGGCAAAGATTACTTAAATTCGATTTTGAAAACAATTCATCATACTCAAAGTATATGAAGTGTTATACATCATTACTCATTTAATTGATCCGGCAGCGGAAGCAAATGGAATCAATCAAATATGTTCAATTTAATTGAACTAGTCATGAATCTTATCAACATAAGACTTCTTACTGACGCTGATATCATGTGGATTTATCTTCATAAATCCGGATATTCAAGATGTATTATAATACTCCAAAAGTCTTAAATCATTCTCAATGATCAATATGTCATCCACATATCGGACTAATTAAAATTTCCGTAACTCCCACTAAACTTCATGTATAAACACAACTTCTCGACTTATCGAGAAATGTTTTATCACATGATCAAAATGTTGATTCTAACTCATTGATGTCCTACTTAAGATCCTCTCTTAAGTTTCACATAATCTTAGGATTGCAAGAATCAACTAAACTCATGACATGTATTGAATACATTCCTTCTATTGAAGAAGTGGGTTTTAGATTCACTTGCTATGTATTTCATAACCTCATAATGAAACACAATCCCTAAGAAGATCCAAATAGACTTAAGCATTTCAATTAGTGCAAAACCCTTTGCAACCAATCAAACTTTGAAATCTCTCTTTATTAGTGCGGAACCCTTTGCAACTAATCAAGCCTTTTATTTCGGACTTTTATGGCTCTAAGCCTTGTATTGAGTTGTGACTTAAACACTCTTATGTAAGTCATATGTTCATTACTTTCCAGAAGTAATCAATCTTGAATCAAACAATTTCTTTGTAAGTTATAAGCTCTTTACTTTCTTAAAAGTAACATGAATTCATCATTTTTAACAAGTGACGAATTTTAACCTCCTAGGTTTTGAAGAAACAATGTCTTACACAAAACGTCTCATGTAGCCAAGAAAGACCAGTTTCTTGCGACATAACATCTTTGTGGCTCTTTGAATAATTTATCCCACTATGTCTTCTAAAAATAAACTTGTATTTTAGAAAGACAGCTTCATGAGCCGCAAACCCGTCGTACTCGTGAAAATAGAAAGGGAAAAAAAAAGAGCATTTGTTTCTTGTGAGAACTTACAAGCATGGTACCCTTACCATTTCATATCTCATATGTTTTGATTTAGTGGAAAAATAATGTAGACAAAAATGATAAAATCCCCAAAAGGATCAAGTGACTCAAAGTAACTTGATCGAAGTTCAAACCATATTAAATAGCGTTTGAATTCTTATCCAATCACACATTATTCCATGATGCGTGCTAAGAGAGATGAACATGTGATACTATATCACATTTCCTTTGGCTTATATCAAAGTCTTCACTTTGATAATCCCATCACGACTAAATCGTGATTCCTTGAACTCTTTGAAATTCTTCAAAGATTTCTCCTTTTACCTTATTAAGTGAACATATTAGCGTCAACTTAAATCGTTGGTAAAAGAAAATGATCAACCTATTTTGGATCGATGATATACAACCTCGATTTCCTTTTCAACCAAAAGGCACGAGACATCTTGCTTTGAATACAAGATACGCATATACCATTAACAATCTAATGGTTTCAAGAGTACTCGATAACTCTTTGCGTTCATCATTCCAAAATTTTAAGGTTTAATCTTGGGTTACCAATTTGAGTCTTGTATCATCTTCATGATATATCGTTCTAGTTTGGTTTAGAATGTTATCACCTTGATAATGGGCTAGCCATATATCAAATCGTGGTGTAAAGGGTCACAAAAGTGAAACCTCTTTTGTATCGTAACAAGTTTGTATTCTAATTTAGAGTTTTATGTACTTAATAGTCACAACTAAGCATAACTCCAAACCCAAAAACTAGATTGAGTACACAATTATTCTATCTCTCGACTTCATTTTTGCTAGTCGTCATATTCTAATCATCCTATGTATCAAACATAATGATGAAAACCTCCATTGGTTTCTAATATTGACGAAGTAGTATTAGCAAAATTTTATGTTTAATCAAATAAACATTTAAAGAAGAAGGTCCCATTAGATGTCCCACAACTAACTTGTTGATTCTTCAATAATTTGGGGTAGTTTCCTTTCTCGTGTCCAACATTTTAAGACAATGGAAACTTTATCGGTCGGGATTGATAGGTTTAGTATCGTTATTCTTCAACAACTTTACTTTTATCATAACCTTGTATCAATTCCATTATAATCCTTACTTCTTGAACCTCGTCCTCATCTTAACGGTTTAAGAGAATGCTCCCACTTAATTCAATGAGTCTTTACTTAGAGAAGCAAAGTTGAATCTTATGAAGATTACTCTTCATTTGTTCGTTTTAATCTTAAAACTTTCATTGAAGTGGTTGCGTTATTTTGGTCAATTACGAATTCTGAAAATCTAATCACCAAAACAATATTATCTTTTCAAGGTACTTAATTCATTTAAGTATATGAAAAACGATCCATTGTAAGTAGATGTGTTAGTCAAGAATCAAAAACCTGTTTGATAATGAATAACTTTTATCTATACTCTCTACAAGAGATCCTTCCAATGGATAAAACGAGGTTTTTAGAAGAAAAATTCAAATTTTGTCTTTAGTTACGATGTTTTAATGGAGATTTGAATCAAAAACGAAATGATATCGTATATGAATTGTGGTAAAGAAATAGAACAATATGATAACGGAATAGTGGAAAACAAAACATTCATCGTTATATTAATACTTGTAAACAAGTATAGCATTTACATAGTGACCTCTACCCAACTATGATAAATGATTCCAAGATCCAAATTCATATTAACTTAGGCACAGGGTAGCCGATGCAACCTTCATCAATATAACTCGGTGGATTAACCTTTTAATCGATTCTACTTTTAGAACTCTTGGTCGATAAAATTACTCTAATGTTTATCTATAGCCCAAAACACATCAACAAGGGCACGGGGTAGCCGATACATCCCTTATTAAATACTTTTGTTGAGTTCAATCCAAATTTCGAATAAATGTGTCCATTATCCAAACCCACATCAACTTGGGCACGGGGTAGCCGATACATCCCTTATCAACATGAATTCGGTGGATTAACATTCATCACCCACTTCCCCTACGTAACAAGGTTTGTACCCCGGTGTGGCCGAGTGCACTCCCTCACGAAATAGGTTTTCATGGTTTCTACTATTTGGTAAGGCTATGTCTCAATTGATTGTTTTAGCGAGAGGTCATGTCAATTTATTATCTATCACGTTTTAAGTGAACTAAAGCGGTGAACTACGATAATTCTAATTGACACGGTCGATAAACTCGATAAAATGACAATGCATGTTTAGTTATGGCGATTTAGCGATGCATGTGACATAAAATAAAATGCAAGCATAAAGATAAATAAATCCTAGTATGGCCTTTCCTAAATAGAAAAACTCTTTAACTATTACATATTCGGAAACCAACTCCATTGGTCCCTTGAACTTCGGTTGTAGCACGCATCTCGAGGTAACACCGTCTTTATGTATCGCCATTCTTGAAGAAATCCGTCTTTAGGAACTCCGGAATGAATAAAATTACATAATAAATTACATAATTTCCTATTATACATTTGTAACTAAAATAAAATAAATCTATTAAATTACAAAACGGTGATACGAGATCACAATAAAAAATTACAACCGAATCGATATTCCCATACATTTCGGGAAATACCAATTAAAATCTAAGGCCATACTAAGTAAAATTACATAATTCAAAATTACATAAATTAAAATTATGACAATCATAAAGAAAAATGCAGCATTATAATATGTATGAACATGCTCAATTTTATGCTAAATCGCCTTTAAATTGCCAATATCGTATATTACTCGGTTTTTACGGATTTGCGTGATTTCAACATTTTATAATCACAAAAATGCATAAACTCATATTTATGCATAAGTTAATTACCCTAACCTCTTAGGACTCAAAATATAGTCTCCACTAGTAATTTGACCATAATTAACTTTTATTTACAAAATTGTTCATAAATGGACCAAAATTACAAAAATAAGCTATTAAACTTCAAATAAATCACAAAACTTCAAATAAATTCAAAATTTGAAATTTAAATTCATGAACATTCTGGAAAATTTCCATGACACTCATAATGTTCAAAATCTTAGGTTAAAATTAATTTCGAAATTTCCGGAAATACAATGTTGCGGTTTATCGATTTTTACTAAAATAATCATAAAACATGAGGAAAAATTATATTCATTAACTTTTCAATTTTAGATCTGAAAAAGATAATAAAAAGCAACATTAGACGTTTTTCCTAAGTCATAGATTATGTATTATTAATTTTTCACTAATAAAGTCACTATTTATGCTATTTTTCTTCAAAAATCCATAAATCATGCATAAGGACTTCTTTATGGCCAATTATTTTACACACATCTTGTAAAATTGCATGTGACAACATATAAAATTTCTATGACCAGATTCGAAATTTAACTCGTATTAACCTATTTTTCACTTTAAATCCGAATTAAAATTGAAAAATCCATTTTTCGAGCATAACAAGTCCTAAAATTATGAAAATTTACAGGTTATCTCAAAATCATATGTATCACAACATATCCAAAAACCAATGAAAAATTCGAAGTATAGCAAATTTTAGACCAAAAATGACATTTTTACTCATAAAATCACATTTAAATGCCATTATTGTTAATTATGAACAATAAAAATCCGAAAAATTAACCAAAAAATCCTAAAACACTTTAGGACCAGAAATATTAACATGCATGTAATGATTTCGTGATATATCATAATAACACAAATTTTACAAGTTTTATTTTGTTATTCTTATAACTCGGAAAAACTTTTAACCAATTTGCATGCAAACAACCGTGGCTCATGATACCGATTGAAGGAAATGTAGATTCATATACATATTAACATACTCATATATGTCTAAATAATTTGTCATAAAATTAAAACGGATTTTATGCATGCAAACAATAATATAAATAGAGGAGAAATCGTGTCCTTACATTGAAGATTTCGGTTATATTGGGCACAAGAGAGATCACCTTTCTCTCTTGTTCTTGAGCTTTCCTTATGGATGAACAAGATCTAAGTATAAGATCTCTCCCTAAGCTTTATACCCAAGGCTTTCTCTTAATCTAATTAATATTATTGGATCTAGTATAATATTAATCTTATAAAAATTGAACCAAAATAGTTGGTATTTAATCTCCTAAAACCGGGTAGAGGAGAAGAGTTTTGGAGTAAATAATCTCTCTAACTTATCATAAAAATAGAGAGGATATTATCTTTCTAACACTAGAAAAATAATAAGTGAATGAATGAATGAAAAATTAGAAAAGAAAACTCTCTAAAATCCCCTTGGAAAAACCGGTGGGTAGGAGCCTTTTTGGGGAGCCAATGCATGCCCATATTTGTCTTCACAAGGTGAGTAGGGTTGCATGGCTACTTAAGCTATTTAATCATTATGTTTTCTATTTAAAATATAAACACAATTTTAGCCTAATGCTCCTCCATTATTTCGGCACTTTTACATAATATGGATTCCATATTATTTTGTCAATTGTCAATATGTCACATGTCATGTGTGACATAAATTTTGTTATGTATTTTTAACATATTAAAAATCAACGTATTAATAAAAATACGTCACACACAAAAATCGACTTAGTAATTCCATAATTACTTGTGCCAAAATATTTTACCATTTATAAATCACAACTGATTGTATTTATAACAATTCATTCAATTTAATTGTTGCATTAAACAATTATTTCATCCGAGTAATGATACAATTCAATTACTCAGACCGTATCTCATTTAATCACATTTCAATTTGATACGTAAATTTTACTTCCAAAATCGTCCGTCAATTTTTCAAATAATTTAATTAACTCGCAACGTTATACGATTAATTAAATAATCAATTAAGAGTATTGCCCTTTAGGTATGACCTAGGGGGTCAACTGATCACCACCGTCACACGACAGTAATGTCAAACTCTAGTCAGCCAATCATTACCGATATATGTTGACCAGTTGACAGTAACAATATTACTTCCCAATTGTATTCTTTAAAATGAGATTTAATAATGATATTTAAATCATATGATCGCACTATTGTTGAGGACACATTTCCCAACAGAGCCTTTGTCCGCAACCTTTCAAGGGCAGATCCCGAAGATGTCTCGGGTACATTTCCTTGTCATGGATGGTGAGCCTTTTGTCCGCAACCTTTCAAGGGCACATCCCGAAGATGCCTCGGGTACATTTCCTTGTCATGGCTGGCGAGCCTTTGTCCGCAACCTTTCAAGCACAGATCCCGAAGACGCCTCGGGTACATTTCTTTATCATGGCTGGCGAGCCTTTGTCCGCAACCTTTCAAGGGCAGACCCCGAAGATGCCTCGGGTACATTTCCTTGTCATGGCTGGCGAGCCTTTGTCCGCAACCTTTCAAGGACAGATCCCGAAGACGCCTCGAGTACATTTCCTTATCATGGCTGGCGAGTCTTTGTCCGCAACCTTTCAAGAGCAGACCCCGAAGATGACTCGGGTACATTTCTTTGTCATGGTTGGCGAGCCTTTGTCCGCAACCATTCAAGGGCAGATCCCGAAGATGCCTCGGGTACATTTCCTTGTCATGGCTGGCGAGCCTTTGTCCGCAACCTTTCAAGGGCAGATCCCGAAGATGCCTCGGGTACATTTCCTTGTCACAGCTGGCGAGCCTTTATCCGCAAACGTGCAAGGACATATCCGAAGATGCCTCAGGTATGACTCCTTCTTATGGCTGGCGAGCCTTTGTACGTAGTCTAACGGACTTTAAACGACCCGCACGGACAGTCGACAGACTCTAAACTGTTCCCGACGACAGGTCCTTGACTCATACCCTCGAGTCGCCTTGGCGTCGCCCTTCCCGACGGTAGGTCCTTGGCCCGAATCGTTTCGAGCCGCCTCGACGTCGCTTGGGTCTCCAGGTTGTAATCTTCGATTGACCTGGGGGCTCTACTTTGACTTTTGCCCTGTCCAAGCCTCATTCAAAGTGGGGGCTCTGTAGTTACCCAGTATCTGCTGAGACTCCAACAAAACACCCGATGATTATCGGACTACAACATGTTTTGGAATCGCGGCGTTTGATCGACAGTTTGTGTACAACTTTACGTCGGAAAACCTTAAAACGATTTCGAAAATAAAACATTTTAAAACATTTCAAAGATACCTGGAGTGTTTAATGCACAACGACGGGGTCGCAATGACACTAACTAGAGTCAAAACCGACACCGGACCAAAAACCGACTAAAAAATTCAATTCCCGGCTCCAACAACGAGTTAAACCGAGTAAACCACCAAAAACAAAACATTTCAAACCTTATACCTTAAGTTTTCCCGGATTCATGTTGGTCAAGTACCAAACATGTGACTACAAAACCTAGGATAGAACAAATCATGATTGCGTTTGTTGTGAAAGTGACAACACAACTCGAAGAACCGTGACGTGGCTCGCGCCTCTTTGAGCAGCCCAAGTGGCCACGTCGCTCAAAACTCACACAACCACTCATTTTCCTATAAATACCCCTCAAATGCCACCCATTTGAGAGTTACGCGAGTGTCCGCCCCCTCTTTTCTCCCTTAAAATTCTCGACTCGACTTCTTAAGTCACAACCCGACGCGTATTTACGACCTACCAATCGTAAACACGAGCCATACACATTGTTTGGTACCATCATCGTGCATTAAATCACTTGACCGACCACTACACCATCACTAATATTAAAAACACTCTTTTTACTTACCAAAACGGTTTTAAACCGAGTTTTCTCCGATCAAACGAGTTGTTACACTTACGTCGGTCACTCGCCATAACCAAACATGTAAGTATGAGGGTGTAAAAATCCTCTTTTATTGTGTTTTCATTTGTTTCATGACTATAACATGCTAAAACATGCATAACATGAACCAAAACATGGAATAAACGAGCCAAAACTGATTTTTGGTCTGCGGCAGAAGCCCCTTAGGTCGTCAACTTGCCCGCGCCTAAATGGGGTGTTCAGACCAGAGATCAACCATGTTTGTTCTTGTCATTTCCTTTTAATCCATCTTCATATTTGTAATCGGTTTTCACCATTTCAAGTATTTTCGAACCCTTTTTATTTTATTTCACTTGTTTTAACCATAAATCATTTTTTACTCTTGGTTCCTCATACCATGACGGTTAAATCCATGTTTCGGTGATAATATTTGGTTAATGACATTTAAAAGGTATTTTAAAGCCTTTTATTTCATTTCTTTACATTTTCAAACAAACATATTAGTCACCAACACAAAGTCATCCTTGGTTCTACATACCATGCCGGATTTTAACCCGGGTACGATGATGAGTATCGACTAATAACATTCAAATGGACTTAAAACAATTAGTCCATAATTATTTTCAAAACTATTCATGTCAAGTTTGTCAAATCGAACCTGACACCGAATATTATCCAAATAATGATGATTATTCGAGTCTAGTTCTTCAAATCAACAAATGCGGTCTAAACGACCCCTTCAAATCAGACCGGGTTCAAATACCCATTTTCAACACGTTTTATAACGTTTTCTAAAAGGTCAGAACACGGCACATAAACCGTGGGCTAACCCGCGCCTAAACAAGCTCTCCATTTCTCACTTTCAAAACCAGAGGGAGGCCCCTTACACCGCCGGCTGGCTCGCGCCTCATATAGCCGTCTGGTACAGGGCTTATTCCCTTCCAGCATTAGTCTAGGACGATCCCGACTCCGGTTAACTCGGATATAGGACGGATCAGATGACTATTTCGATTATTCAAAATCATATTTGCAAAATGCCTTACTAAGACAAATGGATCATGTTATGCACCCTAAACCTAATACGGTAAATGGATGTTTAATTTCCGTCTTGCATGTAAATCAATCATTAATCAAACTCGACATCTTATACTTGATACTTGGATTAAATCAACCGACTTAGAAAGCTCTCACATGTTAGGTTTAAATTATTGGATGCGCATTCATGCATTTAAACCGTTGTATCAATTTATGCATTCAACCAACCAAGATCGATCAGTAGAGGCCGCTAACGCGGGCGGGATTGGGTGTCTGATTAAAGGGCTTCCCAATACGTACCTTCACCTCTTACTCAGAAACTTAGGATAGTGGACGACCTTATCCAGGGCGTACGAGAGTCATTCTAGAGATAGGATGCTAAAGAGGGATGAATTCCTTATCTTTAGTACCTATGTCAAACGCTGCTTTGTGCTTCGATTTGACCGAGGTATAAAGTGGATTTCGAACGGGTTCCAGGCATCCCATAAATGCTTGGTGGCGACTCCGAACATCTCTAATCGTTTCGAGACCCTTACCGAGACGAAACCGACCGCTCTAAAACGGTCCGGTCGAAGGCATTTTTACGCCGCCGAGCGTGGCTTTCAAAAAGACCACTACCATTGTCCAGAGATCGGCTGGGCATACGCAGCTGGGCCATGTCCATAGGACACAATATTCGTCAAGATGAGCAAGATTGTTGAGATATGATCTTGTTCGAATTCCAGAGTTGAGATCGCTTGTGAGATTTGAGAGTGGATGTGAGCTTTGATGTTTCCACTTCTTTGGAACAATGGTTTCTTGTTCCCCCTCAGAAGTATCAGTCTCAGTGACTATGTAGCACCCCCATACTCCAAGTGCCTTACCAGAACCACTCAGGTATGAAGATATTACCATCTCGGTTACCCGAGGCATGATATTCATAAGACAATAACGAAACAACTTAAATGATATAACTTTAGTGAAAAGTACAACTGAAACCAAATCCCAAAATACGGGTACAAGTTCTTAAAACCAACTGTCTACTGAAATACTGAAATGTCATAAAACTAAAAGACTACAAATGGAAGACTTCTATCGTCGACGGTGGCACCTCCCAAAGAATCCCGATACTCAACTCAAACCTGCTCACCATCGCTCACCATCCCTGAATGGATCACCGCAGGTTTACAAAACAACAACCGGGGTCAGTATTAATCACACAACTCAATATATCAACAATAAGATAAACAGACAGCTTAACCGTCACACACACACAACCACACCAATCCCAACAATCTCAATCACCGACTGTCCACTGGACCAGCCCTGCCAGTGGGGGACCGCAGCCGTACCCACCAAATCCCCGCTCCTCATAATGAGCAATAACCCTGTCCATTAATGTGCACATCCCCTTCCGTGGCGGGTTCCACGAAAGGCGAAACTAGGGCGTGAAGCCACTCCCGCAAGTGACCCCACTCAGCCGAGCTCACGCCTCGAGAACCAGAGACAAACAATCACAATCAACAAACCGTCACAATACAATTACTATATTATTCAATCAACCACAACACATCAACAATCATCCCATTATGGGACTAATACCGAGTAGGAAATCCTACCGAAAAGCACAACTATCGACGGTCTCTACAAATTTGTATCAAAAAGCTTCCTCTACGAAACCTCCTCCTATCATACAACATACAAATGCTACCAAATCACAAACTACTCAAAAACCCCCAAATCCCTAGATTAGGGTTTAACCAACTTAAAGGAAAGACAACAAAAAGGGTACATAGATCTTACCCTTGACGCAAGGATCTCAACGGTATAACAAACGATGAAAACCGACCTTTCAAACTCCGGGATTTGCTAACAATGCGATTAAGATGATGAACGTACTTGCTTTCTCTCTTTGACAGTAAATTAGGTTTTGCAAAAGTGTTTAGAATGATGACAGAAAAGATTATATATCTTAATCGCATAATTAACAAAACCCGAGAAAAACTCCCCGTAAACCGGCTACTCGATCGAGTATCTAAGGTACTCGATCGAGTACCCCTTACTCGATCGAGTATCCTAGTTACTCGATCGAGTACCCAACAGGTCAGAAACTATTTTAAAATGCAACTTACCCTTACTCGACAGAGTAAGGCCAACTCGATAGAGTACCCAAAGACTCATAAATACGGAGTATTACAGTCTTCCCTCCTTAAAAAGAACTTCGTCCCCGAAGTTCAAACCACAACTAAACAAAGGTACTCCCACAACACTTCTGACTCAACAAACAAAACGAAACTCCACATAAAACATGTTACTAACCCAACTCATCCCGACAAACATACCGACACGACATACAAAAAGGGTATAAAACTCTTAAAAACTCTTTGCGATCATCTCCTACCCCCCTAAAAGAAACAAGGTTACGTCCCCGTAACCATACATACCTGATCAAAAAGAAAAGGGTAACGCTCTTTCATAGCTTCCTCTGGCTCCCATGTAGCTTCCTCAGTCTCGTGGTTAGACCAAAGGATCTTAAGCAAAACTGTCTCACCACTCCTAGTCTTCCTAACCTTTCGGTCAAGAATCTGCTTAGGCACCTCAAGATATGATAAGGACTCATCTAGCTCTAAGCTCTCTGCCTCTAACACATGTGACGGGTCACTCACATACTTCCGCAGCTGCGATACATGAAACACATTATGCACTCTCTCTAGCGCAGCTGGTAAAGCCAGACGATATGCAACTTCCCCAACTCGCTCTAAGATCTCATAAGGCCCAATAAACTTCTGACTTAGCTTGCCTTTCTTCCCAAATCTCATAACCCCACGCATAGGAGACACTTTCAAAAGAACCTTGTCCCCTACTTGAAACTCTATGTCCCGGCGATGTAGATCTGTATAACTATTTTGCCTATCCTGAGCTGCTCTCATCCGTTCCCTGATCATCTTAATCTGTTCCACCATCTCATGCACCATCTCTGGTCCTAAAACCACTGCCTCAGCACTATCGTCCCAACAAATCGGACTCCTACATCTCCTCCCACACAACGCCTCAAACGGTGCCATACCAATACTAGTGTGATAGCTGTTATTGTAAGAAAATTCTATCAAGTCCAACCTCTGTTCCCAGCTACCACCAAAATCCATCACACAAGCTCGCAACATATCCTCAAGAGTCTTGATCGTTCTCTCAGTCTGACCGTCTGTCGCAGGATGAAATGTTGTACTCATCTTCAAAATTGTTCCCAACGATTCCTGCAACTCTTTCCAAAACCTTGATATAAATCTCGCATCTCTGTCAGACACTATGTCCTTAGGGACTCCATGTAACTTAAGCACATTCTTTCGATAGGCCATAGCCAATTGTGCTTTAGTCCATGTATCTTTCATTGGAATAAAGTGAGCTGACTTGGTCAGTCGATCCACTATTACCCAAATCATGTTGTTACCTTGTTGACTCTTTGGCAAACCCACGATAAAATCCATGGAAATGGATTCCCAGTTCCACTCAGGTACCGTTAAAGACTGAATCTTACCTTGTGGTCGTCGCTGTTCCCCTTTTACTCTCTGGCATGTCAAACAACGGGCCACAAACTCAGCTGTCTCTTTCTTCATCCCAGGCCACCAAAACGTGTTCTTCAAATCCTTGTATAGCTTGTCACCACCTGGATGTACTGAATACGGTGTGCAATGTGCCTCTGTCATGATAGTCTTTTTCAACTCCTCATCATTAGGAACACACAACCTACCATCAAACCTCAAACTACCATCTGTGTGAATGGAGAATCGAGACACTGTCCCTTTCTTTACTCCAGCTCTCCACTCCACTATCTTAGGATCCAACGCCTGCTTACCTCGAATGTCATCATAAAACTCAAGCTACACTGTCAGATCACCCATGGCATCTCCTTTCTGCATCATATGTATCCCAAACCTCGCTACCTCATCTCTCAGCCTCATCAAAGATAAAGCTGTACACAGAGAATGTACACTCTTCCTACTCAAAGCATCAGCAACTACATTGGCTTTCCCTTCATGGTAGATAATTTCCATGTCATAATCGCCAATCAACTCCATCCACCTCCTCTGTCTCATGTTCAACTCCTTTTGAGTGAAAATATACTTGAGACTCTTGTGATCAGAAAATACCTTAAAGATTGCTCCATAAAGGTAATGTCTCCATATCTTGAGAGCAAACACCACTGCACCCAACTCCAGATCATGAGTAGGGTAGTTCTCCTCATAAGGCTTCAATTGCCTAGAAGCATAGGCAATCACTTTACCGTTCTGCATCAACACACATCCCAACCCATTCTTTGAGGCATCTGTATAAACCTCAAAGTTCTCGATCCCTTCAGGCAATGCTAAGATAGGAGCTGTGGTCAAACGCTCCTTTAATGTTTGGAACGCCGTCTCACAACTCTCATCCCAACGAAACCTGTTCTCTTTCCTCATCAACGTTGTCATAGGTCTAACTATCTTGGAGAAATCTTTCACGAACCGTCTGTAGTACCCAACTAAACCCAGAAAACTCATGATCTCAGCAACATTCTTTGGTGCTTCTCACTTTGTCACTGCCTCAATCTTCGCCGGATCCACAACTACTCCCTCCTTAGAGATCACATGCCCCAGAAAAGCAACTTTCTCTAACCAGAACTCATACTTGGACAACTTAGCATACAACTCATGCTCCCTCAAAGTTTGCAACACGATCCTCAGATGCACCTCATGCTCCTCCTTAGTCTTAGAGTAGACTAAGATGTCATCGATAAATACCACCACAAACTTGTCCAAAAACTGTCTGAAGATTCTGTTCATCAAATCCATAAACACGGCCGGTGCATTAGATAACCCAAACGGCATCACTACATACTCATAATGGCCATACCTCGACGTGAAAGCTGTCTTTGGTATGTCCACCTCTCTAATCTTCACCTGATGGTACCCCGACCTCAAATCAATCTTGGAAAAGACCGATGCACCACTCATCTGATCAAACAGGTCATCTATCCTTGGCAAAGGATACTTGTTCTTCACCGTCACTCGGTTCAGCTCCCTGTAATCTATGCACAACCTGAAACTCCCATCCTTCTTCTTCACAAAAAGAACTGGTGCTCCCCACGGCGATACACTAGGTCTAATGTATCCCTTCTCTATCAGATCATCCAACTGCTTCCTAAGCTCCTCCATCTCCTTAGGACCCATACGGTACGGTGCCTTAGAGATTGGCCCCGTCCCTGGTTTCAACTCAACGGTGAAATCTATCTCCACCTTCGGTGGCAACTCTGGAATCTCCTCTGGAAAAACATCTGCAAACTCTCCCACCACCGGTATCTGATCAACTGTCGGACTCTCTATCCGGTCATCTCTCACATGGCACAAGATCAAAGGACATCCCTTCCTTAGGTAAGACTTCAAAGTGACAGCTGCAATCAACTTAACTTTGGGTTTGACTAGAAACCCACGATAAGACACACTAACACCCTTAGGCCCTCTCAAAGACACTTTCTTTTGATGACAGGCTATCTTAGCTTTATACTTTCCTAACCAATCCATCCCGACTATCATCTCAAAACCGTCAAAAGGAAACTCTAGCAAGTCTACAGGGAAATCAACTTGCCCAACTATCATAGGTACATCCCTATATAACCTCCCATAAGATACAGACTCACCCGAAGGTATAAAAACTTGCTCACTAACAGACTCATACACCCTCAAACCCAACCGTTTAACATGACTCGAAGATACAAACGACTGAGAAGCCCCCGAATCAAACAAAACAAAGGTATGAATACCATTAACAAGAAAAGTACCGGTGATAACGTGTGCATCCTCCTCACCGCTTTCTTCTCCATCATGAATAACTTTCCATCGGTCTTCCGTCCACCTCCCCGGGACAAGATCTTGGTGATGTGGTCGGCTTAGCACCCGACCCTTGATTGTTGTTGTTGTTGTTCGTCGGTGGTTTCTGATAAGAATTACCGCCGTTGCGGTTGCCTCCACTCTGGTAGCTCTGACTTCCCCGGTTTGCCCATGATCCAGTCGGTCTATTGCTCGCATAGCTCTGCGCAGGTCTCTGGAAAGTTCCAGGTGCACTTGTGCACTCATGTCTCTTGAGACCTACACCACCACAACTATAGCAGGTCACTCCCCAACTACCACTAACACTTCCACGGCCACGCCCAAAGGAAGCCCCAGCACTGAACCCTGACCCAGAAGAAAACCCTCTAGACTGATTGTGGTTTCCTTTCTTGTGATTATATTGGCCACCACCCTCGCTCTCAGACTTCCATTTCTCGCCACCTAATCTCTCTTTAGCCATCTCCACCAACCTCTCAGCTCTCCCAGCCCTCTCATAAGCTTCCTTAATAAAAATATGGACTCCCACGGGTAACTTATCCATAATCTTAGGGGTCAACCCCCTCTCAAACCTCAGCGCCAGATTCTCCTCATTCAAACCCATATCCTTAGCATACCTAGACTTCTCATTGAACTGCCTGTTGTACTCGGCCACAGACATCTCAGCGGTCATCTTATAACTGTCAAACTCCTCTCTTAGCTTACTCCTCACATGCTCTGGTACAAACTCTTTTCTCATAGCCCTACGAAACTCTTCCCAAGGTATAGCCGGTAAACCTTGGTTCGCATATAACTCCTTAGCACTCACTTTCACCATATCCCACCACTTGCCAGCTGCCTCCCTCAGATAGAACGCAGCCTGTTCCACTCTCATCTCATCAGGACAGTGAACCAAATCTAATATGTTCTCCATCTCTCTAAGCCAGCTATCAAGAAGGTTAGGCTCCCCAACTCCCTTATACTCTTTCGGGTTAAACCTCGCTATATAGAGGCTGATTTTAGAGTGATCAACCTCTTTCTCCTTATCCGTATCCTTATCTTTCCCCACAGTCTTTAAAGCCTCAGTAAGAGCATCCTGGTGCTCCAACATCTTAACGATGTCATCTATGTTCATAAGCTCAGCTCTCGCATACAACGCATTCTTTTTGGGCGGCATCTTGAAACTATATCAGAAAAAGGGGTGGATATAAACATACGCGCCAAAACCTCAAAACACGAAAACAAGCTGCCCGGACCCTACTCGATCGAGTTCCCAAACATACTCGATCGAGTAATAGGCTACTCGATCGAGTGCCCACTATACTCGATCGAGTGCCCCAACATCAGACCCCAAACAGACCTTCTGATCTCTAACATACTCGACCCCCTACTCGATCGAGTGCCTGAGGTACTCGATCGAGTGCCCAAAAACACGATTTTGGACTCAAAATCGTCAAAAACCCACCCGATCAAGTCAGTCCCACTCGATCGAGTCATGCTAACTCAAAAACGCTACCCGCATGTTATATCACATTCTAACATGCTCAAAACTTTATAAAACCAACGTTATATCATAATTAAGCATATAATGCTACGCATCTTTTCATACGATCTACGAAATCATTATATCATGTTATTAAACGCCACATTGTAAACATCCATCATGTTTCTCATTCCAACAACAGTTCTACATATATCATCAACCTTTCTTTCATATTCTCAACTTTCTACTGCAATCATCCAACAGTTACACACACTTCATCACTTTCACACACAAGCTAAACAAACAACGCATACGACCTTGACATACACCCCCCATGTGACCGGTTCAAAATTGTAGGGCGAGTTCGCGACTTCAGGACGTCTCCCAAGCCTTTGCACTAGCTCCTACAACCTTTAACCCGGGTTCATTTTAATTGACTCCCTATGTTCATTAGGTTAATTGGTTACAGGTTTCAGGATCGTCGCTCTGATACCATTTGTAACACCCCCATACTCCAAGTGCCTTACCAGGACCACTCAGGTATGAAGATATTACCATCTCGGTTACCCGAGGCATGATATTCATAAGACAATAACGAAACAACTTAAATGATATAACTTTAGTGATAAGTACAACTGAAACCAAATCCCAAAATACGGGTACAAGTTCTTAAAACCAACTCGTCTCTTGAAAATACTTGAAATGTCATAAAACTAAAAGACTACAAATGGAAGACTTCTATCGTCGGACGGTGGCACCTCCCGCTATCCCGGACTCAACTCAAACCTGCTCAATTCATCGCTCACCATCCCCGAATGGATCACCGCAGTTTACAAAACAACAACCAGGGTCGATACTAATCACACAACTCAATATATCAACAATAAGATAAACAGACAACTTAACCGTCACACACACACAACCACACCAATCCCAACAATCTCAATCACCGATCGTCCCTTTGGACCGGACCACCCCGATGGGGGACCGCACCCGTCACCGACCAAATCCCCGCTCCTCATAATGAGCGATAACCCCGTCCATTAATGTGCACATCCCCTTCCGTGGCGGGTTCCACGAAGAGCGAAACTAGGGCGTGAAGCCACTCCCGCAAGTGACCCCACTCAGCCGAGGTCACGCCTCGAGAACCAGAGACAAACAATAACAATCAACAAACCGTCATAATACAATTACTATATGATTCAATCAACCACAACACATCAACAATCATCCCATTATGGGACTAATACGAGTAGAAATCCTACCTGAAAGCACAACTATCGACGGTCTCTACAAATTTGTATCAAAAAGCTTCCTCTACGAAACCTCCTCCTATCATACAACATACAAATGCTACCAAATCACAAACTACTCAAAAACCCCAAATCCCTAGATTAGGGTTTAACCAACTTAAAGGAAAGACAACAAAAAGGGTACATAGATCTTACCCTTGACGCAAGGATCTCAACGGTATAACAAACGATGAAAACCGACCTTCCAAACTCCGGGATTTGCTAACAATGCGACTAAGATGATGAACGTACTTGCTTTCTCTCTTTGACAGTGAATTAGGTTTTGCAAAAGTGTTTAGAATGATGATGGAAAAGATTATATATCTTAATCGCATAATTAACAAAACCCGAGAAAAACTCCCCGTAAACCGGCTACTCGATCGAGTATCTAAGGTACTCGATCGAGTACCTCCTTACTCGATCGAGTATCCTAGTTACTCGATTGAGTACCCAATAAGTCAGAAACTATTTTAAAACGCAACTTACCCTTACTCGACAGAGTAAGGCCTACTCGATAGAGTACCCATAGACTCATAAATACGGAGTATTACAGACTGATTCCTTTTGCTTAGAGCGGTCATTCTCAACACTATCTTCATTTCTGGAAGTGGAGGCAACAGTTGTTGGGTCTGTTGCATTCTGAGAAGAAACAGTGGCAGTAGAGTTACCACGTATTCCCCCTGGATTGTTGCTTTTATTTGGATGATAACAGTCCGTCTGTCTGTTGCAGGGCGTTATTATTTGGAGCTTCCTCATCCGCAAACACAAAGTCTTTTCTCACAAGACCAATCTCAAATTCATCCTCATCATCTTCATCCTTATTTTGTACCTGTCCATGAATGGTAGATTCATCAAATATGACATGTACACTTTTTGGATTTAAAGGAGCTTCTAACATGTTTATATCTAGCATATTCATCACATAACTTATCAAATTCAAACTTCATGTTAGGAAAACTTTCAACTAGGTCAAGTATTCTAAGGGTATTAAGAGTTCTAGTACTAACATGTCCAAATCATGTGTGCCACAACCAAGAGTCATTTTTCATTACACTTACGCAAGACATAGTATGACCGGATAGCATGTTCAAATTGGTTAAGTAAACACCTTTGACACGTCTACCTTCAAGAATCAACTCATGGGTTTTAGTGTCAACAATACGACACAAATTAGCACTAAATTCAATAATATTACCCTTATCACGAAGTTGAGAAATACTAAGGAGATTATGCTTAAAACCTTTGACAAGCCGCAGGTTGTCGACACAAAGTAACGATGACCTACCAAACTTTCCAATGCCAATTACTTCACCTTTTTGTTGTCACCAAACGTTACCGTGCCACCATTATACGCTTTAAATGAGAGGAATTGGCTTCTATCACCCATCATGTGATGAGAGCATCCACTATCCAAGTACCAATTGCGGACGCCTCTCACCAAGCCCTACACAAGATTAGACTTTGAGTTTAGGAACCCAAACAAACTTAGGTCCCCTTTTATGATCAACATATCTCACAATGTCTTTCCTAATCCACATTTGCTTTACAACTTTAATGTTCTTGTTAATGTCATTATGTCTTTTCTTGCAAGCATTAAAGACATGACCATTCTTACCACAATAGTTGCAAATAATGTATTCGGGAGGACCAACATATTTCCTTCTCCTAAAGTTGGGTTTAGGCTTCTGGATATAACAGTCGGACTGACTGTTCCATTTAAAACCTAGACCGGCAACCTTATAACATCTTTTGGGCTGATTTGTTGGAAAGTTTAAAACATCTTGACTACCTTCCCAATTCTTTGAAACATACATAGCCTCAACAAGTTCTTCGACTTTGAAGGTGAGATACTTGTTTCTTTCTTTAGAGCTTTCAAGCTCCCTTTTCATTTTGTCACACTCGGATTTAAGCTCCATGAAAGTTTCAATTTTTTGTTGAACATTAAGCTTAAGACCCGAGATGAATTTATCTAAGTGAATGATTTTAGAACTAGATGAACTACATTCGGGAGAATCATGTTGAAATTTGAAAAAATTTTCGTGAAGCATTCTAATTTCCCTTTTGTAGGCATCTATATTAATCTTAAGACATTCATTCTCCTTGGATAATTTAGTGACAAATTCATTTGATACTTCATTGTCACTGTCAGAGGTGACAGTCTGAGAAACTGTTACTTTAGGTTCTTCTACCTCATCAACTAGGTCATTAATGACGCCTCTGAAAACAGATTTTTCTTTTAAAAGATCATCATTGTTTTCAACTTCTATAGACAATCTTTTTTCCACTAAGAAGTCATGAGTGTGAGCATTGAGTTTCGACACAAGATATCCAATTCTTTCTTTAGAATCCTCATACTTAGATGTCATTTTATCAAGACGTTTGTTTAGATCAACGAATTCTTCGGAACTTTCGTGAGTATTAGACTTAGAAGTGCTACATTCGGGCATACCTTTTTGGAAAAAGGCAAGCTTTTCATGAAAAACTCCTATTTCTTTCTTGTGATCACATAATTCAATTTTAAGACACTCGTTTCCATTGACAAAATGTTTGACATGTTCATTTGACTTAGCTAGATCTTTGTTGGAAGCAACAGTTTCAGATACTGTTTCTCTTAAGTCAATTATCTCAACCACTAGGTCATCCAATTCGTCTTTGAGAGCATCTTTGTCCTTCAAAAGGTCATCACGCTCCTTGGTTAGCAAGGAAACTTGCATCACCAAGGTGGTGTTGACATTTTCAAGGTCAAAGACATCCGTGGGGATCATTTTAAGACACTCAAGTTCTTTAGTCAATTGTTTGTTCAATTTGTTGACTCTTTTTACTTCATCATAAGCCTCAGAGGTGACAGTGACACTGTCTGTTGCTTTCAGTTCAATTTTAAGGTTAAAGTTTTCTTGAGCAATTTCTTCAATTTCGTCTTGCATGACATCAAGCTTATCATTTTGTGAACGACACTTATCAAATAGTTTGTCAAGAAGCTTACATACCTTTTCTTTGGAGTAAGATCTAACCTTGGCTTTTAGATGCTTTACCTCATTGTCGGAGTCCGAGTCGGAATCATCGGGGTGAGCCATGAGACATCTAAGATGTTCAATTTTAGAATTTTTTAAGACTTTGTCCTTGAGATGACTTGTAAGACACATTTTAGACACTAGTTGCTCCTCGATGAGTTCCTCATCTTCCTCAGAGTCGGACATTCCCCAAATTACGGTCATGACTCTATGTTTGTAGTCCCTTTTAACTTTATCTCGTTTTTCCTTTGATTCGATTTCATCCCACTTGGGACATTCTTTAACTTGGTGAGTTTTATCACCACACTTAAAGCATTCCACGGTGGAACTAGGTCGTTTCCTAGGAAAACGTTTGTTCGAGTAATTATTATTGAACTTTCTATTTTCTTGATCATTGACCAACCCAACTAGATTCCTTGAGAACATAGCAAACTCGTCTTCCTCCTTATCTTCTCCATCGCTTGGAGAGGACGTGAGAGCGAGACTCCTTCCCTTTGAAGACTCACTAGAATGCTTATCGAGATTGAACTCGTGAGCCATTAGTTATCCCATTAGTTCATGAGGAGATAGGGTTGACAAATCTTTGGCTTCCTCTATAGCGGTAACTTTGGGTTGCCACTTAGAGGTTAGACTACGAAGGATTTTTCGAATGATGTCCTCGGACTCAAAATTCCTTCCTAGGCTCTTTAGCTCATTAATAATACAAGAAAAACGTGAAGAAAAGCTATTTATGGACTCGTCCTTTGACATTCTAAACATCTCATATTGTTGCATGAGAAGGTCAATACGGTTTTTCCTAACTTGGGAAGTCCCCTCATAAGCAAGTACAAGAGAATCCCAAATAGATTTTGCCGTAGGACATCCAGAGATACGACTAACTTCCCCCTCACTAACACAACTTTGAAGAATCGACATTGCTTTGGAGTTCTTCTCGGCAAGTTTGAAGTCATTTTCATTGTAATTTCTTTCCTCTTTAGTTTTGGTGAAACCGGTTAGCATATCGGTTTCCTCAATAACAAGAGGTCCATTTTGGATGACGTTCCAACATTGATAATCGATACTTTTGATGTAATGTTCCATTTAGAGTTTCCACCATCCAAAATTCGAACCGGTAAAGACCGGGATCTTGAAGTATTTCTTGGAATCCATTACCCATGAATCAAACTCTAAGGCGATTAGCCTCGATCAAGAGCGCGAGGCTCTGATACCAATTTTTGAGTTTATGGATTCAAGTACCTAAGAGGGGGAGGGGGTGAATTAGGTACTATTTTAAAAAATTTAACCGAACTTAATTGATTTAAGTTAGTCAAATGAAATGATATCTCAAGTATCTAACAAACACCCCTTTTAAATGAAAGCTAAAAGGCGTATTGTTGAACTGACTAGATTAACAGTAAGACAGACTGTTACTGATGGCTTTGAAAATGTTATATTTAAAATGATGAATGAGTTTAACTCAAGATTTCAACTTAAATCTCTATTGTTCAAAGATAAGTTGATAAACAATGTTAAGAGCAAATGGATACATCAATTAAATGAAATGATTAAGTGTGTATCACGAAAGCTCGAAGAAAATGAGTATTGAAATATGAATACTTGCTGAAGCCTGAAATTAACAATGGTTCTGACTGTTGCTATTCGTCTTAGCATATGAAGTATAAGCTACAGAACGAATGTGACGGTATATATAGAACTGTTACTCAAGAGTAAAGCAAATAACAAAACTTAACAAAACAAGTAAATAAGTTGCAGCAGAATAAAAAGCGAAAGATAAACAACACAACGATTTTGAATTGGTTCGGCCGACACTCTAAAGGCCTACGTCCAATCTTCTTTTATTGATAAGTGATGTAATCTAATCCGACTACTTTGAAACACTAACAACAAAAGGACCAACAACCTACTCCGGTTGTGACACAAGTTCTAAGACTACTCCGTCTATGAACTACCAACAACCTACTCCGGTTGCCACACGAGTTAGAGGACTACTCCGTCCTAGAATTCAATAACTCACAACCTACTCCGGTTGCCACAAGAGTTAAAGGACTACTCCATCCTAGAACTCAACACTCTAACTTAGAACGTTTACAAGGATCAAGTTTCCACGGACTGATTCTTTACAAAGAATTGATATGGAAAACTTACAAGATCAAACGGTTCATAAGTGAGAGGGTTTAATACTTAAAGCAACAGTCACTGTGATTGTAACACTTGAAGACTTTGAAAGCTTTGTAAAATATCAAAAGGATTTGAAAACTTGAAAACAATTTTGCAAACTCTACACTCTAACTAGAGTGTTTTCAAACCAAGTTTCCTTAGACTGATTCTTAAAAAGAATTGAGAAGGATAACTTATTGGTATAAATGATTTCTAGATGAGAGGGTAGAACACTGTGAAGTAACAGTGATTTCGACTGACACAATTGAAGACTTAGAAGATGTTTTGCAAAGAAAATTTCGTGTTCTTAAAAACTGATTTTGCAAAAATACTTTTGATTTCTCTGAAAAGTCTTACTTTCAAAGTGAGGAGAAGGGTTCCTTTTATAGAGGAGGCACACAAGAGGAAGCAAGCTAGGGTTTGTGAGTCAAAGGTCTTCACATGTGATGAAGACCAACACTTCCCCAAACTTGCACAAAAGAAGGTACTTTTATTAAGAGGCAAAAGAAGAAAATAAGGTTTGTAATTATCCAAAAGAAGCCTTTAATTTTTCAGAAAACAAAGAGTGGAAAACAAGTCACAAGATGACAAGCTTTCACAAAAATGGCAAAAAGCAACCTTTGTTTCATAAAAGACCAAGGAGACAAATTGGCACAAAGAGGAAACAATTTGAATTGATAATTAACTAAACCTTTTCCTTTCTCTAGAAACCCAAATATTTAGAGAAGAAATCTGAAAGTTCTTAATTAAATCCAAGCCATTAAAAAAGGATAAAAAGGATTTTCGAAAGGAAATTGAATTTCAAGTGTTACGGACCATGGTGACAGTCCAGGCTATTGTTACTTGTAAGGGTAACAGTAGTCTTGACTGTTGTTATTGCTTTTAAATACTCTACTCCCTAACTTGTACATTAGATGACACAATTGACTCTAAATCTTGGGTAGCAAATTATCAACCATTCTTGACTTTGACATTGATTAATTCTTGCTTGAGGAGCGTGCATTATTCCTGAAATGGTACACTTAGAAACACGATTAAATTGGGCATGTCATCATCAACAAATATGTCCTAAAAAATTCCCCCTTTGATGATAACAAGCCCCATAAAATTAATGTTTCCATTTAGTTCCCCCTTAAGTGGTCAGTCCAAGATAAATCATGAGGGTAGAAATAAGAGCAATGTAGACTTAAAAAACACACAAAGCCTAGAACAAGATTACTAACATATATAGTCCACCACATAGCAAGAGTTTAATCAATAAGCAAGTAGAAAGAACATGAATTTTCCCTTTTCCCCCTCTTGACATCATCAAGAGGTAAGAGGCTACCCCCGGACACAGAATAATCATGCATGAGACGTCACATGAAAGACAACCATGGTTGCATCATAATAACAAGGTTAACACAAAGCAAATGTTTAAACATGAGTTCAAACACAAAGTTCAACAAGGCTAAACCATAGTTTAATTAGTACACCACCGAATGATAATGAGAGAGGGACAAGAGGTGTAAGGCAAAAGACAAGTTTGATTATGGGCAAATTTAGGGTGCGGTAGTTTGGTCATCGTTTTTGATGATAATGAAGAAGATAGAAAAATGGTTGAGGTTTGACAATGAAGGTCTGAGTCACAGTCAGCTCTACTGTTGCATTGGACTTTGTATATTGAAACCACCAAGGTATGCACCGATATAAGTTCTCAACATATGATGAAGGAACATTAACTTCTTATATTTTCCTTAGTATACAACATGTGATGAGGGATCATCAACTTCTTATATGTTGCACTCATTTCATGAAGATTCTTGACATAAATTGATCTTGACCTTTGAGCATAGAAACAGTGGCATACACTGTGACTTCCTTTTAATTTCTTCCAAATTTTTTTGCTTTACTTCTTTTCTCAAGACCGTCGCATTTTTCAATTTCATCTATCTCGTTTCCAATAATCACTTTGACATTTCGCATATTGCCTTCCCTTTTTTTCATCTATCTCCGTCTTTTTTTTTTCTAACCAACTTCAATTATCAATTTCATCTATCTCCGTTTTTCTAACCAACATCTCATTCATCTCTTGATGCATATGTAGAACATGTAGTTGTTTGGCTCTTTGTATCACATAGACCTTTGCAACATAAGTGAATTGAATGTGAAGGGGTGAGGTCTTTGGGTATTGAAAATGAAGGATATTGAGCAATTTGAAGAGTATAAGAGATATCCATTTGAAGGTGGTTGAAAGGGTTGGTATTCGTATTGATTTTGAAAGGGGAGGTGTCCTCATTCAATAGGGTATGTACCATTAAACACAAGACTAGACATGCGGTTGAGTGATTATTAAGCACACACACGGTTTATCGATTATGGACATAACATGGAATGAATAAACTAGAATAAAAGATAACAAACCCGTTCTAGTCAATCATATAGGGGATTAGTTAAATTCACACAAAGATTACATGCAATTAATTAAACCAATTTGTAACCTAAGTTTTTCAAATTGTTCTCTTGCAAGTGGTTTAGTAAATATGTCGGCAATTTGATCTTCGGTTTTGCAAGAAATAAGTTTAATATGCCCCTTTTTCTACGTGATCACGAATAAAATGGTGACGAATCACAATATGCTTAGTCTTAGAATGTTGAATACTCCCTTTAGTGGTAAAGGGACACAAGCAAGTGATTTATTGGGACTAATACATACCGATATATGTGGTCGAATGAGCATCACCACAAGGGAAAATTATGACTACTTCGTCACTTTTATTGATGACTTAAGTAGATATGGGTATGTTTACTTAATCAAATATAAAAGTGAAGCATATGAGAAATTTAAAGAATTTCTAAATGACGTAGAGAATCAATTGAACAAAAGTATTAAAGCCAATGTTGTCAGGATCGGGATTCTACTTTGGATCGATGGGGAGGGTAGGATCGAATCGGTAGGATCGAATCGTAGAATCGCAAGATTCTACAAACTCACTAAATATAATTTTTTATTTGGTAAAAACATATAATTGAAAATCAAAACACTTATTTATTAATATTTATTCATAAAATATTGGTAATTAATGATTTTAGTATCATTGTATGAACAACTTACACGAAATTTGGGTTTTACGGTGTCATTATATAAAAATATATATCAATTTTTTTTATTATGAAATCGGATCGTAGGATCGTAAAATCGTAGGATCGTATTATGATCTCATCTCTAGAAATTTTCAAATTAATAGGATCGTAAGATTCTACAACTATGATAGAATCGTAGGATCCAGGATCGGTCAAGCATTTTTGGATCGTAAAATCGTAGAATCGTTGGATCGAATCGCGATTCTGACAACAATGATTAAAGCATTACGATCCGATCGTGGTGGCAAAGATCTAAGTAATGAATTTGATTTATTATATATGGATTATGACCTTGTGTCACTACCCATAAGATCAAACTAATATGAGTCGGGTTGAGTTGTCGAGCTCACTTTTGGGGATTTACAATCCAAAATGGACACATTATTTTAAAAACGAAGGGTCAACCTGGAAATACCTAAAATAGAAAGTCTATTTAACAAATGACATGGATCAAACTCGCATATTACATGAATTAAGCTGCCATAATAGAGCCGGTCTATTTATGAGCTAACACGTTAGTCTAGACAAACTTGTATTACTTCACCATATATATTTGTGACTCACAAAGCTATCTCTTAAGAAGATAGAACTATTTCTAAGAGATAGAGAGGGAGTAGATCGTCACAAACATGTCTTATAGTCCATGTGTTACTTTTTAGAAGTAATGGAACTATAATCTATTGAGATAGAGTGGGAGTAAAGTACACATGTCTTATTGTTAATATGTTACTTTTCGAAAGTAATGAAATATGACCTATTGAATGATCAATTGCGAGCAGTCCCAAATCGACTTTGTTGCATAAAAGCCATAGTATTACAATCAAAATTTTTTTTACTCAAGAGTAGATTTACTTTAAGGCGATGGTCTCTTTAAAGTAAATAGAGCTTTAGAGTACCTAAATGTATAGATTGACATGAAGATGTTAATCAAGATAAATCATGTTAGGAATTACCACATTTCATTTTGATGAAGAATGGCAAATGATATTAAAAATTTGCTTTTCTAAAATGGGAATTTAGAGAAAGATGTGTACGGAACCCAAAACCTTAGATAAAGATCTAAGAATCCTAACCTATTATACAAAGCTTACTTTAGAGATCCTAGAATGGTCTTAAGAAAGCATCAAAGGATTATAATAATCATACCTTTCATTCATGTGATAATTGAGAATGGTTTCATTCACTTTGGTGAGAAATCATGTTTATACATGAAGCTAAGTGGGAGCCAGAATTATTTTTCCCATGTCTTATATGTTGATAACATATTACTCATTGAGAATAATGTACCAATGCTCTCCTCTGTGAAAGAGTGATTGGGAGACTAAGAAAAGTTGCAGTGTATTCTAGATTTCCGAATCTATGTGTTAAATTTGAGAGAATATTGGCATAGAGTCGAGAGCCTTATGATGATAAGTTCTTTCATATCTTAAACATCAACAAGGTTGAGTAGGTTATTCATATTGATGAAAGTGGAATTACTATGATAGAGTCATAGTCATTCACTGAACCTAAATAAGTTGTTGACCACATGAAATCGATTGCTAATGTTTCCGCCACTAGAACGATCATGTATGCCATTATATGCACATGCCGTGATGAATCATATGCTTGGAGTATAAAAAGTCAATAACAAGTTAATTCGAATAAAGGTCTTTTGAAAACCAAAGAGAACATCCTTTGAGATTATTGAGAATGATTGAGGATTCGTTCTTATATTTGGATGATATACTAAGTTGTGTGTTGAAGGGTTACACAAACTTTAGTTTCCAAACCTATAAGGATTTATCGAAATCCTAGGCTGATTTTATTGACTTAGGAGTAAGAGACTAGAGAAATGTTTTAGTTTCAACCATTACAAGTTCTACAAACAGAATCTAAGTACATTGTGATAAGATGGTCAACGTAGGGAATGAGAGTAGATCCCTCTACCATAGACTTTGTCACAAGTTATATGATAACAGTGGGAGCATCTTCCAAATATGAGAGCCCAAGTCTAGTAAGAAGACTAGACATCTACTTAGATAAATTTATGTCATTAGAAATAACATTGAGTAGAAGGAAATAGCAATTCATAAAGTTGGAATATATGAATACATGGTATATCCACTTACCAAGCTTTTATTGCATTTTAACTAGTGTAAAATGTACACTATAGATTATGAGATATGATGTAGTAATAGGGTATTGACTATTCATATATGATAATCGCATTTATCATTTGAGTTTCTTTAAACTCACCCATTACTATGTTATATCCTAATGGGTTGTTGAGACAATATTGAACCCCATTGAAGTGAATACGTTTGACATAGTGTGTGCCCCTGGTTACTTATAAGAGGTGACGTCTCGAAGTGACTAGAGTGTGATGCGATTGATGGCAAGTTCAAATGTCATAGGGTCATATGGGATGACTAGTTGATCACATAGACAGACTGTATGAGCCAGACACTCTGTCGGGCAGTGACCACTTATAGAGTTCTGGAAATTCAAAAAGCCTGGTCGTGGCAAGAGCTACTACAGTATTCTTTTGAGTCAATTCTTTTGACTAGAGACCATTCGCCCAAGTTGGCACAAATTTCTGATTGGCTTTGATTTATACTCTACGACTGTCGTAACTGAAGTCAAATGAGTGTATTTTGGGTCATGATAATCTGTGGCTAAACGAAGGGAATAGTGCGATAAGAATTGTACACCCCGTTGTCAGGGTTGTTTAAAATCTCAGGGCCACTCGAGGAGTAGTGAACTTAAAATGCGTGGCCACGCTCGGAAGGTATCTACAGTAGATAATTCCGGTCAGACAGTTACTCTCCAGATCGAGGAAACCACTCAAGATATGCTCAAATGCAAGTACGACCTGCAAGACACCTTGCATTAAATGGGAAATTGTAATAGGACAAGATAATTAGTGACGCACACTTGTCTCGGACAAGTGGGAGATTGTTGGAGTATGTGTCCTCAACAATAATGCGATCACATGATTTAAAATCATAATTAAATCTCATAATAAGAATACGTAAGCACTACTACAGATACAGGCTATAACAACGGTTAAAAACCGTTGTTATATAAAAAAGCGGACGTTGTTAATGCGTCCGTTGTAAAAGGTTTTAACAACGGTTGATTTTCTTAAGGAACCCGTTGTTAAAACTATTAACAACGGTTTTAAGTATAAAAACCCGTTGTGGAAAGTGTGACTCAATTTTGGGGGGAAAGTTATAACAACGGGTTGTAATATACAAAACCGTTGTTATAACTAAAAACAACGGGTTGTTTATAAATACCCGTTGTTGTTTGTTTTTAAAAAAAAAAATTTAAATATTACTAGATGCATGCATATTTACGGCCCGTTATAATTCCGATGCATGCATTATTACTGCCATCCCTGTGCATATGAATGGACAATATGGAATGAGAAGGGTTAGTAATAAGATTTAAAGCAGCAGAGAGAGATATGATGATGATTATGGCACAACTTCCTAACATATATACTAATTAAAAAACAACTCAAACCACACATTGCTTAGTATAAATACATGCATTATCTCAACTAATATTCCATTATCTCACTATACATCTCCCAAACCCTAACTACTAAAACAAACTCCAAATAAACCCTAATTAATCTTTCAAACAAACTCCAAACTCCATCAACAAAATGAATGATATCATCCTTAAGACTCTTACTATGATCGAGAACAACAACAGTTCCATCCGCCGGTTGCTCCACATTGAGGAAAGTTTCCGGAGCTACCTTGTGGATGCTCGATCCGTACTGAAGGACGCCAAAAAAGATGGCTTGACGGAGCAGCAGCAGTTGCAGCTATATGACGATATAGCAACTGCTGAACGGAACCTCCAAATAGCCAAGGAGGAGAGGACGGATATCATAGAAGAGAATAAGACTCTCTATGAAAATATAAGAATTGCATTTTTATTAATGTAATTTTTTTTTAATTTATGTATGTATATATATATATATATATATATATATATATATATATATATATATATATATATATATATATATAATATATATATTAATTATGTTTATCATGCATTCCTCTCTATCATCTTGCTTCTTCTTTGTTTTAGTTTATTTAATTTGTTTTACTAGCTAATTAAGCGAACAATACTTAAAGAAATAACATAATGGTCGATAAAAACACATACATGCAAATGAAATAATTAGAAAAAGAAAATAATGACGATGAAAGACGATGAAACCAACAGTGACGGCGAGATTTACCTGATAATTAGAGAAAGTAAGAGACGATGAAATCAACAGTGACTGCGAGAAGATAAAGCGACAATGAGAAAGAGAGAAAGAGACGATGAGAAAGTGTGTGTTTTGTGTTTGTGTTTGTGTTTGTGTTTGTGTTTGTCTGCTGTGTTTGTGTTTGTGTATTAAGGTTTGTGTTTTGTGGCTGTAGCTGATTTGTGTTTGTGTGGTTTATATTATGGAAGGTATTGACAACGGTTATTAAACAAAAACCGTTGTTAAAACGTTTTAACAACGGTTGTAAAACAACAATCGTTGTCAAATACGTTCTAACAACGAGTTTCAAAAGTAACCGTTGTGATTACTTTTCACTAACTTTGCGTCAATTTTGCGCCAAATTATTAACAACGGTTGTGCATGTGTGACCCGTTGTTAAAACTTATAACAACGGTTGTTATAACCATACCCGTTGTAATTAATTTTTGTAAAATTCACGCCATACATTCTACAACGTCTATTGTGATTTTCGTGAATAGTCGATGATGCGTGTCTTTTATATGAGGATTTACACCCTATTTTACACGCATTTCAGAGCTCAATTATGTAGTTTATGCTACTATTTTCCCCATTTCGTCTACTTTCGTATTTTTATGTAATATTGCAGATTTATGCGGAAATGAGTAGATATCGAGCTAAATCCGCCCCAAGTACTAGGCATTGCATTTGACGTGAAGTGTTCACTCAAGAAACGAACTTGGTGCGCGTATCGAGGCCCGAAAGATGAATTCACAAAGCTTTCGGAGCCAAGTACCGGCTACTCCAGTCAATCGACTGACCTATATGGTCGATCGACCAGAGCACGAGTTACAGAAGCTACTGTTCAGCACGTATCAGTCGATCGACCAGCTACTTTGGTCGATCGACCACACCGATAAATCTGACGCAAGTTAAAAGATCGAGAAGTTAGAAGCCCATTGTATATTAGGTATAGGAATAAGTGTTACGTTATATTCCTATATAACGTAACCTGTTATCATCAAGCTTTCATGAAGTTTTTTATCAGCAAGTTCTAAAAGATACAATTCGATAGTCATTAGTTTAGTTTATTCTTCCATTAATAAAGTTTCTTTTTGCATTTGGTTTTGATCCTTTCTCTGCAATTCCATACGGTATTTCTCTGTTCTATTATTCAGTTTTATTGCTTTATTTCATTCATAGTTTAGAATTGCTAGGTTAGATCTCCCGAAGCCAAATTATCGTTTTATGTTAATCATTTGTTCAGTTAATTTAAGTATGAATTCGTTAGCTTTATTCGATAATCTTATTGCTGTTTTTATCATGAATATGAGTAGCTAAATACCCTGTGCTAGGATGTAGGGAATCTGTAGAAGTAGGCGGTGTAGAATTGTATGACCTGAAATCGCGCCATGGTCAATCGACTGGGTTCCCTGGTCGATCGACTGGCCACGTGAGTTTTGTTTTGTTTTAACTAATTAAATTGCTATATTTGACGAATCGAGTGCATGCGACTAGTTGAATGTTTAGGCATTGACCGACACAATAAAGATCGAAAGATAAGGGAGGGAAATAGACTACCTAATTAAGACGACTAAATTAATAAGATCGAGAGATAAGTTAATTTAGCCTTTTAAATCACTTTTCAGGACGAAAGTTAGCATTAGTGATATTAGGGACCTGTAGCGAGATCGAAAGATGCTACCTGTTAAGAATGGACCGAGAGGACTTCTTATTTCCCGCCTCATGTGTTTATTTCAGACTTACCTAGGATACCGCCGCCGAAACTATAGTGAACCGACCATCTTAGCACCCTTTTAACATTTGATTTCATCTACTAGCTTAGTTTACTTTTCATTTGTTGCCTTTAGTTATAGATCAACTCAAATCAAATCCCCCTCACTACATTTGTTACCTTAGACTAGAATTAGACAACTTTAAATTACATTCGCCTCTCTCTGGTTCGACCCTGACTGCCACTATCTATAGTAGTAGTTTAAAAATATAAATTTATCTTTGGTACTCTACGACGGTATCAAATTTTGGCGCCGTTGCCGGGGAGGCAATTGTTTTAATTTTTATTTGTTTTTATTTTAGTCTTTTCTCAGTTTAAGGGACATCTGTTCCTTAAACTATTCTCATATTCTTCTTGTAGTTTTATCTTATGTGCAGATCTCAACAAGGCGAATTACTTCCCCTTGATCTCGAGCTTGAGAGGACTTTGCGCGTGAAAAGGAGATTATTTCAAGAACAACAGTCAGAGGAAGAGCTTGGCTCTCATTCTAGTTTCTACGAGAACGAGCTTTTTGAGGAGGATCCCTCTTCGTCACCTATTTCTACTTCCTCAGCTGAGACCGTCACATCTCTAGACATGGCTGAAGAAGTGAGTATAGCCAGTCACTCTGAGCCGACAGCTGATAATCTCTATAAGGGATTCGCATTACCAGGGACGGATAGAAAATTCGAGCCGAAACCGTCTTATATCAACTTGTTTGAGAGGAATCAATTCGGGGGAGCTGCAAATGAAGATGCAGCCAAACATATGGAGACATTCATTGATTACTGTTGTTCCATACCCCCACCGACCGGTGTGACCCAGGACCAGGTGAAGGAGACTATGTTCATATTCTCTCTTCGTGATGCTGCGAGGGAGTGGTACCGAGACCTAGATCGAGCTGCTAACGGGATCACTGATTGGAAGTCGCTAGCCCTAGCATTTTACAAGAAATATTTCTCTGCCTCGAAGACCAATGCCATTAGAGCTCAGATCACGAGCTTTAAACAGGGTCCTGATGAGAACTTTCATGAGGCGTGGGTCCGTTTCAAGAAGCTAGTGCGAACTATTCCGCACCATGGGTTCGAGAAATGGAGCCTATGCAATCAATTTTATAATGGGCTTTATGACGATCAGAGGGCTATCCTGGCTGCGGCAGCTAATGGCAGATTCCAGCAGAATGTTGGAGAAACTAAGGGGTGGAAAATTATTGATGATTTGGCCACCCATAAAGCTGAGTATGGAAATTCTCGGGGAAATCAAAGGAGAGTTGTTGAATCCCCTTCTGTAGCTGCATTAGAGGCTCTTACGGCAAGATTTGATAAGTACGAGTTGGGAGGAACTTCAAAAGGAGGGATCTATCAGGTGAATGCTATGTCAGACGGTCCTTTCGTCTGCAAAAGATGTGGAGCTGAGGGACATGTTTCAGATTTTTGTCCTAATCCATATGAGTCTTGTGCTGCTTTTCAACATTATAGACAGACAAATACTTATTTTGAACCAAATGTCCATCCAAACTTGAGGTGGAGTAGCCAAAATGTCCAAAATCCGACTCCACCCCCACAGCAGCAACAACAAAGTTATGTGCCCCCTCATAAGCAACAGCAGTTTCAAAAGCCTCCGTATGTCCCGCAGCAGCAGCAGCAGTCCCAAGGCTCCGATTTTGCCGAATTGAAAAATTTGTTGCTGAAAGATTCTCAAGCTAGAAAGGCCGGGATGAAAATGTTGGAGAGCCAAATTGCTCAATTAGTTAGCAAGAGTGCAACTCGAGCTCCGGGGCATTTACCGTCGCAGCCGGATCATAAAGAGACCCTAAATGCTATCACCTTGAGGAGTGGGTCTACCCTTGATGGGCCCGCTATGGTCGAGGAAGCTGCTGAGAAAGATAAGGCGGAACCAAGTAAGAAGAAGGCAGTAATGAATAGTGGCAAGAAAAAGACGTCTACCAGGTATATCAGTCGATCGACTGATAAACCTGGTCGATCGACTAAAACGCGAAACAAAACAGCTTCTGGTCCTGTAGAAGTCAGTCGATCGACTGACCTACACGGTCAATCAACTGACAACGCTGCTGATATTGAATCTTTTCGTCCTCCAGTGCCTAATAACTTAAGGGACCACTTATTTCGGGGTACGACGACTCCGGAATTATTGAGGCAAGACCCAAATGCTGATGGGTCAGTCCCGGTTCCAAAGTATGACCCGATGACGATTAATGGCTCATTCTTGAGACGGTCTGAAGAAGGTTCAAGCTTCAACAAGGAGAAGGTAGTGGACTTTCAGCCTAAGTCCACTGATGCCGGCATGCGAGACCTAGAGGAGAGGGCTAAGTTACTTCTTACAGCCCCTTATCCAGAGAGATTGGTGCCGACAAAGGAACAGGTATCGTTTAACAAATTTGAAAATGTTATTCGTAGCTTAAATGTACAAGTTCCTTTTCTCGAATTAGTTAATCAAGTGCCTGCTTACATGAAATTTATGAAGCAACTTTTATCTAAAAAGAAGTCACTTGAAACTGTGCAATCTGTCACACTAACTGAGGAGTCATGTTCTTATTTGACCCATACTGCACCTCACAAGCTAGAAGACCCAGGTAACTTTTCAGTCCCATGTAGTATTGGCACCTTTTCTATTGAGAAGGTCTTGTGTGACCTAGGAGCCAGTATTAGTATAATGCCTTTGAGTCTTGCTAGGAAGTTGAAATTGACTAGGTTTGCAGTTACCAACATGACAGTACCGATGGCTGATCAATCTGCGGTCCAGCCTCTAGAAGTCTTAGAGGACATTCCTGTGCAAATAGGAAAGTTCTTTTTCCATGTTGACTTCGTTGTACTAGATATGCCCGAGGATGCCCACATTCCTATCATATTGGGTAGACCATTTCTGCACACCGCCGGTGCGATTATAGATGTTGTTCGGGGACTCTGACCTTCAAAGTAGGGAAGCATTCCATTGTCTTTGCCCAGACAGCTAAGAAGAAAGACCCCATGTGGCTAGTCACTTGTAATACGGTTTCTGAAAAGAAATCCTATTTTGTGCTTCTGATATGCCTATCTCCATGCCTGTTTCTGCTATAACACCTCCGCCCAAGATTGGGAGCAAATTGGAGAAAGATTCTTCTGTTTTGGATATTGCAGGAGCTAGTTTGGGGAAGGAAGAGCCGCATATTGCTCCAGCTGTGAAGGAGCCAATCGTTCAAAGAGGCGGTTTAGGATGTCTTAGCTATGGCACTGATGAGGAGCCAGTCAAAGTGACGGAGTCCGATTTGGATTTTGACGAGTTAGATGAAGTTATTGATTGGGGAGATGCTGAAGCTGTTGATCCGTTGAGTTCTGCGGATGTTGAAGTTGATAGGAGTGCAGGTGAGGAGATGAGCACCGTAGAGGCTACTTCCTGTAGCCAGAAGCCGAGCAATTGGGCCATTCCGTGGCCATTCTTGATCAACTACTAGTTGATTAAGACTTTTTCAAAAACATTCATTTTTTTTCTTTCGTTACTCTTTTTATTGCTTTTGTGTGAGCGAGACTTCGCATTTTAATAAGTTTGCTTAGGATTTTAAATACTTTAGACTGTTACTTTGGGTTTTGTGCAATTTTGGGCGCGTTATTATGTGTATTTGCAGGTTTATAGACCAGGTTGGCTCAATCTATTGAGCTAATTCGAAGAAAATCAGAACTTACAGCAGGTTTTCCAGTCGATCGACTGCCTCCTGTGGTCGATCGACTGAGCTGCGACTTCCAGGAGCTTCTGTTCCTGTTCACTCTAGTAGATCGACTGGGTGCCATGGTCGATCAACCATGTTCGCTGCTGTATCTGTTCTCGACCATTCCCCTGCTGTGTTTGGTCGATTTGCGGAATCTAGGGAGTCTTTTCTCCACTTTATTCTCCGACTCATTTCTGTTTTCTTCCGTTTCTTTATTTTACACATAATTTTGCGTTTAATAAATTGTTTTCTTGGATTACGCGCGGTATTTTGTTTCTTTTCAGGTACCTATGGTAGCACTGCTGGCTACTAAAACCTCCTAGCTCACGCTGGTTCGGGGAGGTTTCCTTTTGCTGCGCTTAAAGTCTTGTGAGTTTCCGAGTTTATCTTCATGTCTTATTTAGTTAATTTAACGCAAATTCCCATTTCCCTTTTATTTCACTATATGATTTTGCACAATGGGGACATTGTGTGATTTGGTTTGGGGAAGGGTTTTGCATTGTATTCACATGTTCTATTGCATTTCTGTTTCACGTTTATTTCAGTTTGCATTGTTCATTTCATTTCCTATATATACACAGAAAATTGAAAAAAAAAATTTGGAAAATTTCGAAAATTTCACGTTTATTTTAGCATATAGGTCGAGTCGGAATGGTAGTATTTCAATGATGACATTGCATTTGCAGCTGTTTATGCCTAAGCCTTGCTTAATTGACATGTTATTAGTAGAATCATATGCATAGTCTACGAGTTTTCGTTAAATTTCTTGCTGAACTTGAGACTTGACTTTGATTTTTGGCAAACTACATCATTTTCTGAGGTTTAGAGCTTATAACTGGTGACATCTATGACCAGTTTATCTAGGATTGTGAGTAGTATTCCTTATGAGACATGTTACATAAATATGCATAAATATGAACTTAATCTGCTTAATATCTGTATGCATTCGGGTTCGTGGTTAGTTGACACATGTGGAAGAGGTCACTCCTTTATTCATTTTTCCCATAAGCCTCACACCGCCAGAAATAGCCTTTTTGTCCCGTTAACTACATCTTACACTTAGCCTGCCCTTGTCAAGCTAGTAGTTTATGTTCTTGGGATTGTTACTTTGTTTTTGGTAGCTAATGCTCATTTTAAGATGATGTTGGGAAGATGAAAAAGGAAGGAAAGAAGAAAAAAAAAGAACTTGAAAAAAAAAAGAGAAGAATAATGATTCGAAAAAATGAGTGATGTACTGTAGAAGGCGGTCGGTCGACTGGCCATCTTGGTCGATCGACTGAATCCCGAGAAGAGGAAGAAAAAAAATCAAAAATCAAAATCACATGGTTGGAGTTTTGATTAGTTGGTGATTTTAGTACGATGCTTTATTATCATCATTTGGGGAATTACAATTATATCGGAGATTGTGAGATTTGTGCTTGCTATTAGCACCGTTTCGATTGAAAAAATATTGAGCAAGAAGTTGGATGTTGTTATAATTTGGTTCCCTTAGTTACTAGCTTGGCTTTTAACTCTGTTTTTATCCAAATTTATCTTAGCCCTTCTTACTACCCATACCTCACATATCCATATTTACCTCGGCATGTGTCATGGTCATTTGTTTGGTTGAAATGCATATGTACGGTTGTAGAGATTGTTTTCATATTAGATTGCAGGCATGTTCTTATAGGTCGTAGTTAGGTGAGTGTCATTACAAAATGAATTCTTTCTATCTTTACATTTTATTCACCTGTGCTTATGTGTGATATGAGCGATCCGTTAGAGTCTGATTTGATAAGTCTCTATAATTGACAGTTCAGCAGTTTTTAACGACTTCATAACTCGTTTGCATGATTCATATTGCTAATTGATTGTTAGTTATTGCATTAAATTGGTTTAGGCTATTCGGTTTGTATTTCGCTCTGAGATTGAACTCGTTCCATTAGGTTTTAGGATCGAGTCTAGTTCTTGCTTGGGGACAAGCAAGGGTTTGGTTTGGGGAAGTTTGATGCGTGTCTTGTATATGATGTTTTACACCCTATTTTACACGCATTTCAGAGCTCAATTATGTAGTTTATGCTACTATTTGCCCCATTTCGTCTACTTTCGTATTTTTATGTAATATTGAATATTTATGCGGAAATGAGTAGATATCGAGCTAAATCCGCCCCCGAGTACTAGGCATTGCATTTGATGTAAAGTGTTCACTCAAGAAACGAACTTGGTGCGCGTATCGAGGCCCGAAAGATGAATTCAAAAAGCTTTTGTAGCCAAGTACCGGCTACTCTAGTCGATCGACTAACCTATATGGTCGATCGACCAGAGCACGAGTTACAGAAGCTACTGTTTAGCACGTATCAGTCGATCGACCGGCTGCTTTAGTCGATCGACCACACCGATAAATCTGACGCAAGTTAAAAGATCGAGAAGTTAGAAGCCCATTGTATATTAGCTTTAGGAATAAGTGTTACGTTATATTCCTATATAACATAACCTGTTATCATCAAGCTTTCATGAAGTTTTTTATCAGCAAGTTCTAAAAGATACAATTCGATAGTCATTAGTTTAGTTTATTCTTCCATTAATAAAGTTTCTTTTTGCATTCGGTTTTGATCCTTTCTCTGGAATTCCATATGGTATTTCTCTGTTCTATTATTCAGTTTTATTGCTTTATTTCGTTCATAGTTTAGAATTGCTAGGTTAGATCTCCCGAAGCCAAATTATCATTTTATGTTAATCATTTGTTCAGTTAATTTAAGTATGAATTCGTTAGCTTTATTCGATAATCTTATTGCTGTTTTTATCATGAATATGAGTAGCTAAATACCCTGTGCTAGGATGTAGGGAATCTGTAGAAGTAGGCGGCGTAGAATTGTATGACCTGAAATCGCGCCATGGTCGATCGACTGGGTTCCCTGGTCGATCGACTGGCCACGTGAGTTTTGTTTCGTTTTAACTAAATAAATTGCTATATTTGACGAATCAGTGCACGCGACTAGTTGAATGTTTAGGCATTGACTGACCCAATAAAGATCGAAAGATAGGGGAGGGAAATAGACTACCTAATTAAGACGGCTAAATTAATAAGATCGAGAGATAAGTTAATTTAGCCTTTTAAATCACTTTTCAGGACGAAAGTTAGCATTAGTGATATTAGGGACTTGTAGCGAGATCGAAAGATGCTACCTGTTAAGAATGGACCGAGAGGACTTCTTATTTCCCGCCTCATGTGTTTATTTCAGACTTACCTAGGATACTGCCGCCGAAACTATAGTGAACCGACCATCTTAGCACCCTTTTAATATTTGATTTCATCTACTAGACTAGTTTACTTTTCATTTGTTGCCTTTAGTTATAGATCAACTCAAATCAAATCCCCCTCATGTTTGTTACCTTAGACTAGAATTAGACAACTTTAAATTACATTCGCCTCTCTGTGGTTCGACCATGACTGCCACTATCTATAGTAGTAGTTTGGAAATATAAATTTATCTTTGGTACTCTACGACGGTATCAGTCGTTGTTAAAGGGGTGTTGTAGTTGCCTGGATTTGTAGTAGTGAAGGGATGATTCATTATATAGTCAACTGATCAATATTGATCGGTAATGATTAGCTAACTAGAGTTTAACATTACTGTCGTTTGATGGTGGCGATCAGTTGATCCCTTAAGGTCACACCTATAAGACAATTCCCTTAATAGAAAAGTTGATTAATTGTATTTCGATACAAGTTAATCAGTTCCTTAAAATTGAACAATTCATTTGTGAGTGAGAATATTGATATCTTATTGTAATATTGATTAAATAAGATTTATTTTAGTAATTAAAAGATTTTATTACTAAAATTCATTATTGTTTATGAAACAATTGAGATATGAATGAATGGTTAATAGTAATTACAAAATATTGTGAATTATATTAACATGAACCATTTTGTGCAATGCAATTGTGAATTAGTAGATAATTTGTTATATGTAATTTAATTAATGTATAAAATGATATTTATTTGATAAATATGCATTAAATTAATTAATAACATGTTACATACTACATTTGACATATTGTGTGACAAATGACAAATTGACAAAATAAAATGGAAGTCCATTTTATACATGGACCGAAATATTGGAGGAATTATGGGTTAGTGGGTGTTTTATTTAATTGATTAATAAAACATAATTATGACCTATTTTAGGGTAGTCTTACACCTACTATTCTTGTGAAGAACAAAAGCTAAAGTGAGAAGGCCATGCATTGGCCTTCCACCACCACCAAACTGTGGGAAATAATCTGTATACTTCCCTTTAACATGAAGGATTATAACGATTTAATAAAGATGATTTAAGGTCATAAAATAAAATACATAAACAAAAATAAAAGGATTTAGAATTAACCTCAGGTCCTAGCAAAATTGGCCTAAGAACAATATCAAAACTGATATTCGCCTATTAGTTGCACCCAAGACGATCTGAGATATACCCTTTGATTGTGCTAGAAATCAATCTAAAATTTTCTGTAAAATTTTATTGTCTTTGTGTTTTGTGATGAGAAAGAGGAGGCAAGGTCAGAAAAAGTATTAGGTTAGAAATAATTCTCTACCTTTCTTTTTATATAGACCGAAATCTGAAATCAATTAGAAAAGAAATAACCTCCTAATTTTCGGCCAAACAGACCGAAAATAAGGAGTGTATTTTCCTTATTTTGGTCTTTCCAAAAATATATAATATGTGTTGAATTGTCATATAGTGAGGATCGAACCCATGACCTCTTGGTATGTGTACCCTCACTATTACCACTATGACACATTCAGCTTGTTGATATTAAATACAACTGATTATATTTAATTACAATTAACAGATTAATTCGTCCAAACTAACATTATATATATTTAATTAAATATAACTTATTATATTTATTTTACGAATTGACAGTTAATTCGTCTCAACTTAATATTATTTAATTTTCATTAAATAATTATCTCATCAACACATTGACTAACTTTTTAGTCATTTTGGGAATCAATGTAATTATATTTCTATAACCACATTTCTCAAATACGTCCTATAGGTGTGACCTTTAGGGACCAGTTGATCACCGCCATCTGTATGATAATAACGTCAAACTTTCTAGCAAGCCAACCGTTATTAGGTAAACGTTAATCAACTGATTAAATATACGGAGTATACCCTTGTGAACCTGTAAGAGATTTACAAATGTTATCTCACTAATTTGTGGAGGACACAAGCTCCAACAAACTCCCACTTGTCCTCACAAGTGTTTGTGCGATAATCGATTCTCATATCCTTTAAAATTTCTCCCACTCAATGTAAAACAATTTGCAAATCCGAATTCACAAAGGTCGTATTTTACAAGCGATCAGTATCAAGAGTGTGGTTTTCCCGACTAGAGAGTAACTTAACTGATAAACGAATCAACATTTGATCATGGCCATGCATTTCAGTTACAACTCCTCGAGTGGCCCTGAGAAATAACTATACCTGATAAGGGATGGATATTTTCCTCAACTCGAATCCTGCAGACGTAAGTACAGTATGAAATGACCCAGAAAAAATCTACTTAGCTCCAGTTACGGTAGACCGTGAGAAAGAAACCAAAGTCACCCAAAGACTGTCTTAATCTCAAGAGACAGTTGATAGTCAAAAGAATCGACTCTAGGTACACAATGGATGTCCTATCCACGACCTGGCACCGAATGTTATAAAACATTTAGGACTCCATTACGTTGTCACAAAAAGTTGTCCTACGAGGTATCGTCATAATCTCGTATCTGTGATCGATTAGTCAACCGTTTAACTTATGACTCGTTGAACCCACCATCAATCGACTGCACAATATAATAGCCGGAGTTATCAGCTCACATTGGCGAGTACGGACCAAAACAAATATAATGTAATTCAGTTCACTTTGTGGCGTTCAATGTTGTCAGTACAATCCACATGAAAAACAAAATATTATATATATAAAACGATGAAGTTATAAATAATATATGAAAAAGATAATGTATCAAATCCATAATCAAGTACTACAACTTAGGAACATGTTTAATTCCCATGGAATTAACATGCCCTACATGCTTATCATAATTCAACGGTTTGGTGAGAGGATCTGCGATGTTATCATCCGTCGCAATCTTGTCAATCACTATCTCTTCTTGCTCCACGTAATCACGGATTAGGTGAGCCTTCCGAAGTACATGTCTAGATTTGTTGCTAGACTTTGGCTCCTTAGCCTGGAATATGGCACCTCTATTGTCACAATAGATGGTGATTGGGTCATTCGAACTAGGAACTACCGAAAGCCCTTGTAGGAATTGACGCATCCATATCGCTTCCTTTGCTACCTCCGAAGCGGCATAGTACTCGGATTCAGTAGTAGAATCTGCTACAACACTCTGTTTGGAACTCTTCCAGCTGACCGCAGCACCATTAAGAGTGAAGACGAACCCGGACTGAGATTTTGAATCATCTCGATCCGTTTGGAAGCTAGCATCTGCGTAACCGGTTGCGCATAGCTTAGTATCGCCTCCATAAGTCAATACCCAATCCTTAGTCCTCCGTAGGTACTTGAGGATATTTTTGACTGCTATCTAGTGTGTTTCACCTGGAGTCTTTTGGTACCGACTCGTCATACTCAATGCATATGCCACGTCTGGACGTGTGCATATCATGGCATACATGATCGATCCTATTGCAGATGCATAAGGAACACGACTCATGCGTTCAATCCCTTCAGGCGTCGTGGGTGACTGAGACTTGCTCAACTGCATCCCAGTCGTCATAGGAAGGTTCCCCTTCTTGGAGTTGGTCATGCTGAACCTCTCAAGAACCTTATCCAAATAAGACTCCTGACTAAGTGATAACGTCCGTCGTGATCTATCTCGGTAGATACGGATTCTAAAAATACGCTGTGTCTCACCCAGATCTTTCATCTGGAAATGGTTCTTCAACCATTCTTTAACCGAAGAAAGGAGAGGAATGTCATTCCCAATCAAGAGTATGTCATCGACATACAATATCAAGAATACAATCTTGCTCCCACTCGACTTGATATATAAGCATGGTTCTTCGACCGATCGAGTGAAACCATACTCTTTTATCACTTGGTCGAAACGATGATTCCAACTCCGATAAGCTTGCTTAAGTCCATAAATGGAACGCTTAAGCTTGCATACTTTCTTAGGATGTTTAGGATCTATGAAACCTTCGGGTTGCACCATGTACAACTCTTCCTCCAAATAACCATTTAAGAAGGCGGTTTTCACATCCATTTGCCAAATCTCATAATCATGAAATGCGGCAATCGCTAAGATTATCCGAATGGAACGTAGCATGACTACAGGTGCAAAAATCTCATCATAATGCAATCCTTACACTTGAGTGAAACCTTTTGCCACAAGTCGTGCCTTATAGATATCTGGTTGCGCGTCTACAGAACGCTTTATTTTGTAAAGCCATTTTCACTGTAGAGATTTTACCTTATTAGGTAAATCAACTAGATCCCATACGTTATTCTCATACATGGAGTCCATCTCGGATTGCATGGCTTCGAGCCATAGCTTTGAGTCGGAACAAGCCATAGCACCTTTATAAGTTGCGGGTTCATTACTTTCTAGAAGTAAAACATCATTCTCCTCGACCATACCAATGTATCTGTCCGGAGGATGAGAGTCTCTACCCGACCTCCTAGGTTCCTCAGGAATATTAACCGTATCATCAGTTAGAGGTACAGCTTCCTCCATCTGTTCCTCGGTTGTTGATTCTGGAATCTCTGACAGCTCGAAGGTTCTATTACTCGACTTGTTCTCAAGAAATTCTTTCTCTAAGAACGTCGCACTAGCCGCAACAAATACTCGATGTTCGGTAGGCGAATAGAAGTAATGACCAAATGTTCCTTTTGGATAACCTATAAAGTATGTCTTGACCGATCGCGGGCCGAGCTTATCCTCGTGTCTCTACTTGACATAAGCCTCGCAGCCCCAAACCCGAATAAAGGACAAGTTAGGTACCGTTCCCTTCCACATTTCATATGGAGTCTTGTCGACAGCTTTAGACGGACTTCGGTTAAGTATAAGAGCAGCTGACAAAAGAGCATAACCCCATAATGAATCAGGCACTACGGTGTGACTCATCATGGATCGAACCATATCAAGTAAGGTTCGATTTCTCCGTTCGGACACACCATTTAATTGAGGTGTTCCAGGTGGAGTTAACTGTAGAGCGATTCCACAGTCTTTCAGGTGTTGATCAAACTCATTTGAAAGATATTCACCACCACGATCTGAACGGAGCGCTTTAATCTTTCTACCCAGTTGGTTTTGTACCCTATTCTGGTATTCCTTGAATTTCTCAAAGGACTCACTTTTATGCTTCATTAAGTAGACATATCCGTATCTACTCAAATCGTCCGTGAAAATGATAAAATATCTATAGCCATCTCTAGCGGTAATTGACATAGGTCCACATACGTCCGTATGTATGAGTCCTAATAGGTCACTAGCGCGCATTCCAACACCTTTGAAGGAAATTCGAGTCATCTTGCCAATAAGACATGATTAACACGTGCCATATGCAGAAAATCCGAATGAGGGAATAGTCCCATTATCGACGAGTTTCTTTACGCGTTTCTCATTTATGTGTCCCATTCGACAATGCCATAGATAGGTTTGATCTTTGTCACCAACCTTTAATTTCTTATTATTCATGTGTAATACTTCCGTGGTTTGATCTAAGATATAAATTCCATTTATGGAAACTGCTTTGCCATAAATCATTTCATTAAAAGAGAAAATACAACTATTATCCTTTATTGAAAATGTAAACCGTCTTTAGCAAGTACGGAAACAGAAATAATGTTCTTAGATAAACTGGGTACATAGTAACAGTTATTTAAAGATAACTCAAAACAACTAGGGAGTTGGATTACATATGTTCCCTTCGAGGCGGACTACTCGTGCTCCATTCCCGACTCGCAGGTCCACATCACCTTTTTTGAGAGGTATGATGTTCTTTAGGCCCTGCAAATGATTACACAGATGAGAACCACAACCAGTATCTAGTACCCAAGTTCCGAAACTTGCATGGTTAATCTCAATCATATAAATATAAGATGACATACCAACAGAAACGACGCGGCCTGCCTTGATGTCCTCACGGTAGACGGGACAGTTCCTCCTCCAATGTCCAGTCTTGTGACAATGGTGGCATTCTATGTCACCGCCCTTGCTCTTTGTCTTGCCCTGTGAGCCACTAGTCTCACCAGGCGCACTCTTACCGTTTCCTGGCTTCTTAAACTTTGGCTTACCTACAGTTAGGTCGCCATGAGCCTTGCCCTTACCTTTACTCTTGTTGTGAATCGTGAGAACATCCTACTTCATGCTCCCACTCAATTTCATATCCTTCTCGGTCTGTACGAGAAGGGAGTGTAGCTCATGAGGACTCTTTTTCAAGTCATTCATGTAGTAGTTCGCCCTGAAAAGGGCAAAACCATCGTGAAGAGAATGAAGCATTCGGTCAATGACAATGCTCTCACTGATTCTACAATTCAGTGACTCCAGTTTCTCGACATTCTCAATCATGTGAAGAATGTGTGGGCTAACCGGTTGGCTCTTCTGGAGTTTCGCATCAAAGAAGCAACAGGTATGCTCATATGTGATGATTCTCAGTGCCTTTGAGAACTCATTAGTGAGCGTGGTGAAAATCTTGTTTGCACCTTGGGCAATGAAGCGTCTCTGCAAATTGGTTTCCATTGCAAAGATGAGTACGTTCTTTATCGCACCTGCTTCCATAACGAAATCACTATAAGCGAGTGACTCGTTGGCTCCTGCATTTGGGCCTGGGTTGACCGGTATTGGCTCGATTAAATACCCGAGCTTACCGTCGCAATGGCGAAGATTCCGTAGTGCCGCCTCCCCGATCCGCAAAGTTGGACCCATCATTCTTCAGTCGCGTGGACTGATTCATTTGGTCCATGAATACTTTTAGCCAGGATGAACGATCTAGTGTGGCACTAGGCATTGGGATTGCGTTATTTCGAGCCATTTGTTGTAACAGTATTATTGATAATAAGCGTGTTCTACACTGCGAAAGAAGAATAAAATAATAAGCATGCATCGTTTTTATTTTAAGTCTAATGAACTAATGTCATAACGCGAAGACTCAAAAACATTTATAGAATTGACCTCCCTCAAGAATTATATAAATGACCCCAAGACTCAATTCTCTGTAAATTGATAAGCTAACCTGTTAGCTAATTCTACCGTTAGAATTCCTGGTCAATAAATTTCTGTAAATTCTATCTTTAGTCCATCAAAATCACGAGAAACTCTTCGGACTATGATGTTGAGGTAAACTAAGTCAACACAACTACTTACCCAACGTAGAAGGGTCATATTAGGCCTACCGACGAAGAAGTGACTCATAGATGGTTGCCCTTATAAAGACTAATCTCAATTTCCGTTTTAGAGGAAGATCTCATCAAATATTTTTAATTCATTTTAAGTGAACTATAATCTAGCATGCGAGAATGATTTAAACTAAAGTGATGGCTTATAGACTGTGACATCTGCATGTCCATGAAAACTAACAAATAACTATATGAGTTAATTTTCATGCATTTTAGTAGTAGGTGGTTTGGTTTTAGGCGGAATATGATGCAATTACTAGCATGTGAATGAAAAGCAATAAAATGAAAAACGTAAAAAAAAAAAAACAGTAAAAGTCCTAGTGTGGCCTATCCTATCAAAATGAATAATAAATACAAGTTTGGAATCCTTCCTTGGACCCGAGAAGCTTGTCTTGATGTTCCATCTTGATCCATGTAGCGGGAGTGAGCTTGAATCTTCATCTTTTAGTCTTCTTTGAAATTACAATAAATAAAATTACTTAATTGACCTATTAATTACATTCTAATTTCAAAAACCCAAAACTAAAATAAAGGAGATTCGAGATCTCATAATTACATAAAAATCATGTTTCCTTCATTACGAAAACATGACTGACTAAGGCCACACTAAGTATTACATAATACAACTGATTGAAAAAATTAAATACGTAAATAAAATTCATTCATTCGATTCATTCAACAAAAATAAAAGCATTAACTAAAATAAATTAAACATACATAATACAATACATTAATTATGTTGATTAATTTATCCAAACCACCTATTTAAATTAAATTAAGTGACAATTCCGCAATTTAATCACATTAATTCATACTTAATCCATATTAAACTTGTAATATGAATTCTATCCGTCAAAATTTTAAACTGCTTTAAAATAACTCGGTATCATTAAATTGTGAACTGATTCACAATAACTAATTGGCCAAAATAAAAAAAAACAAAATCCAATTTTTTTTAAATTGGTCACGGCAAAAAAAAAAAAAAAGAATTTTTTTTTTTTTTTTTTATTTTTCAGCTGCACGGCTGAATATTTTTTAAAAAAAACCCTTTCCTATTTTAATTTGGTAAATAGGAAAAATAAGGAAAAACTTTCCATAATTTTTTTCTTCTTTCTTTTTCGGGAAAAAGGCAAATAAAAAAAAATTCCTATTTTTTTTTTCTCTCTCGGTTTACCAAAAAAACAAAACAAAATTTTTTTTTTTTTAATACGGTAAACCCTAAAAAAAACGCCCTTCCCCCTTTTTTTTCTCTTTTGCGGCACTTATGCCCTAATTCAAAAATATGATGAAAAAGTTTAAGTTGCTATTAGGACATGATTTAGCAAATACATTAACAAACATGATTAATCGTATATGCTAAAACTATATAGCAAAAACGAATTCTTATATCAATGACATGATGATACTATATGTAATTTAACTTAATCTGCATTAAATCAAAATCTACCAAATTCTTCATATGATAATTTTAACCGATTAAAACAATAATATGATCTATAGAAATTGGTTATATATCATCAAACAAAAGGAAAAACGAAAGAAGGAGAAAGAAAAAAAACAGGCCGAAACAAAACGAAACCCTAATTTTTCGAAAATCAGGTTATTGTTTACATACAATTTTTATGAAAATCATCAAGATTAAAATCGTAGCCTAGTGCTCTGATACCACTTGTGGGAAATAATCTGTATACTTCTCTTTAACATGAAGGATTATAACGATTTAATAAAGATGATTTAAGGTCATAAAATAAAATACATAAACAAAATAAAAGGATTTAGAATTAACCTCAGGTTCTAGCAAAATTGGCCTAAGAACAATATCAAAACTGATATTCGCCTATTAGTTGCACCCAAGACGATCTGAGATATACCCTTTGATTATGCTAGAAATCAATCTAAAATTTTCTGTAAAATTTTATTGTCTTTGTGTTTTGTGATGAGAAAGAGGAGGCAAGGTCGGAAAAAGTATTAGGTGACCGAAATCTGAAATCAATTAGGAAAGAAATAACCTCCTAATTTTCGGCCAAACAGACCGAAAATAAGGAGTGTATTTTCCTTATTTTGGTCTTTCCAAAAATATATAATATGTGTTGAATTGTCATCTAGTGAGGATCGAACCCATGACCTCTTGGTATGTGTACCCTCACTATTACCACTATGACACATTCAGCTTGTTGACATTAAATACAACTGATTATATTTAATTACAATTAACAGATTAATTCGTCCAAGCTAACATTATATATATTTAATTAAATATAACTTATTATATTTATTTTACGAATTGACAGTTAATTCGTCTCAACTTAATATTATTTAATTTTCATTAAATAATTATCTCATCAACACATTGACTAACTTTTTAGTCATTTTGGGCATCAATGTAATTATATTTCTATAACCACATTTCTCAAATACGTCCTATAGATGTGACCTTTAGGGACCAGTTGATCACCGCCATCTGTATGATAATAACGTCAAACTTTCTAGCAAGCCAACCGTTATTAGGTAACACTACTACAAATCCAGGCAACTACAACGCCCCTTTAACAACGAATATTCACGAAAATCACAATAAACGTTGTAGAATGCATGGCGCGAATTTTACTAAAATCAATTACAACGGGTATGGTTATAAAAACCGTTGTTATTAGTTTTAACAACGGGTCACACATGAACAACCGTTGTTAATAATTTGGCGCAAAATTGGCGCAAAGTTAGTGAAAAGTAATAACAACGGTTATTTTTGAAACCCGTTGTTAAACCTTATTTAACAACGGGTGTTTTCTACAACCGTTGTTAAAACATATTTCACAACGGTTGTTGTTTAATAACCGTTGTCAATACCTTCCATACTATAAACCACACAAACACAAGTCTCATTTGACCACAAAACACAAACCTTAATACACAAACACAAACCCAAAGAAGACCAAACACAAACACAAAACACACACTTTCTCATCGTCTCTTTCTCTCTTTCTCATCGTCGCTTTATCTTCTCGCCGTCACTCTTGATTTCATCGTCTCTTTACGTACGTTACGTAATTATCGTGTTTGTTTCATCGTCATTATTTTATTGTTCTAATTATTTCATTTCAATGTATGTGTTTTTATCGACCATTAGGTTCCGTTCAAAGATCTGCTAATTATTTCATTTCCATGTATGTGTTTCTAATTATTTCATTTCCATCTTCTTTGGCGTCCTTGATACGGATCGAGCATGTTTTAGCGATTAGGGTTTGGAGAATATATTGAGATAATGGAAATGCATGTTAGTTGAGATAATGCAATGTATTTATACTAATGTGTGGGTTGAGTTGTTTTTTAATTAATATATATGTTAGGAAGTTGTGCCATATATGTTAGGAAGTTGTGCCATAATCGGATCTTGATGATGACTGATAGATCTATGGAGTTGAAAAAATGGAAGCAAATCAAACAAGCATAACTCAACACTTTCAAAATGATCATTTCATTTAATTTTAAACCAAATACATTACAACAATTATCAGAAATCAAAAGATGTATAATAAGCCGGAACAACCCTGTTAAGCGTAAAAACGCTTCTCAACCTGCCACCAATCACGCCACTCTGGTATACCGCTAACTTCCGGGTCATTGGCTTCATATTTTGCAATAACAGATTGAATATATGCAAGGACACGACTTGCATGTGGAGATAAGGTTGGAAGAGTACAACTCAACATATCTCTGGCTTTGCCCAAGTTGCGAGTATCAGTAGACGAGGGTATGAAGATGATGATGATGATGAGGCTTTGTTGACAAGGCGGACTGCTTCACGCCTCTTAATCCAATAATTCCGTTGATGTTCAAGGGATGCTTTGATTAATGGGTGTTGATCGGCGGGAAGCCCGGCGAGAACCTTCCCATCATCTTCAATCGTTTGTGTAAGCCATTCTTCGTTGTTGATAAAATTAGGGTTCATTGCCATGTTGTTTCAATTAATGAATGTTAGTAAAGGATGCTTTAATATGTTAGTAAAGGATGCTTTAATATTTATAGCTAGTAATATTTAATTTTTTTTTTTTTTATTTTTTAAGAACAAACAACAACGGTTATTTATAAATAACCCGTTGTTATAACTTTCCCCCCAAAATTGAGTCACACTTTCCACAACGGGTTTTTATACTTAAAACCGTTGTTAATATTTTTAACAACGGTTTCCTTAAAAAACCAACCGTTGTTAAAACCTTTTACAACGGACGCTTTAACAACGTCCGCTTTTTTATATAACAACGGTTTTTGACCGTTGTTATAGGTTGTATCTGTAGTAGTGTAAACGTTAATCAACTGATTAAATATACGGAGTATACCCTTGTGAACCTGTAAGAGATTTACAAATGTTATCTCACTAATTTGTGGAGGACACAAGCTCCAACACAAACCGGCACCCTCCCTCCTCTATAAGGGCTTGGCTCTTATTTATCATTCATTCTTATGATACATAATATGATATTTGTGTAGTTTTCTCCCAAAAATCTCTCAAAGATAGTTTTAGAAACTCTAAAAATTGTTCATAATTATTCTAATATTAACATCAATATTATTACTAGTGTAGTAATTTATTTATTAGAATTATTAAGGATTTCTTACATACTAATCTAGTTAATTAGTATATAAGATTTAAGGGTTTTGTTTTGGGTACAACAAGTGGAGGATCTCTATATTTGGGATTTTGGAGGATCATCTATTACATTTAAACTCAAGAACAAATAAGGAAGGTGAGCTTATTTGTGCCCTTTTTTCATACCTTATAACAATAGAAGGAACATTGTTTTTCTTATTTTATCTCTTAATTAGTTATGCATGCACTAAATCTTAATGAACTTAAGTTAAAATATTAATTAGTTCACTATAAGAAATGTCTTATAGAGGTATATGAACCTAACAATTTCAGCCCAAAAGAAATATGTCTAATGTGTGGGCAGGAATTTCGTCTCAAACAAAGACCATAACGTGTGGAACTGCAACAGTTGTGGGCAATGGTAGACGAACATTGTTCTGGGACCATTATTAGGTGGACGGGGTATGTTTGTCAGACCATATTACTGCTCCAATTCCGGACGCATCAATAGGTGCAACCGTGAGCGATATGTGGTGCGAAAGCAAAGGATGGAAATGGGACCAATTCGCTGACTTGTTACCACAATCGATATTACAGAAAATTGCATCTATTTCACTTGTTCCAGATTCCGACCTAGAGGATACACTCTACTGGCAAGGAACTTCTTCGGGTAAGTTTTCTCTCAAGACGGCTCTAGGATTTTTAACCGAATCAAGCAATTCACAAGCACCCGAAACTCCGATATGGCGAACCATTTGGAGACTCCCTTTACAACAAAAGATTCGAATATTCTTATGGCTCGCTGCTCACGACCGCTTAATGGTTAATGTCAATCGATTTAAAAGATATATGGGTGATAATCCGATTTGTCTACGATGCAATGAAGAAGACAAAACGATAGAACATCTACTCCGCTCTTGTCAGGTATCTCGACATATTTGGTATCTCTTAGGGATTAGTCCCTCTAATAATTTTTTCTTTAATACCCCCTTTACTACTTGGCTAACCAAGAATGCGAGTAATGGTGTGGAAGTAAACGCGGTGGACTGGCCTCTTATCTTCGCTGTTACTAATTGGTGGATTTGGAAATGGCGAAATAATATTGTATTCGGAAGAGATGGCGAAAACCCGAGTCAGCCCCATTTGTTTTTGCGCCAACAATTTTAAATCACGAGACATGCTTTCAACAACTTCGACATTCTTATCCCACCACTGAGACCTCCAAATGTCGAGATTCATGTCCGTTGGAATCTGCCACTACATGGTTGGACACTCTTGAACACGGACGGTGCCTCGAAGGGCAATCCAGGACCTGCTGGCGGTGGAGGCGTGTTTCGAGATTAGTCAGGTAACTTCGCATCAGCTTATTATTTCTCGTGTGGTATTTGCATATCAATGAAAGCTAAACTCCTTGCCTTACTCGCCGGTTTGGAAAGAGCCAAAGCAATGCACATCCCGCAATTGTTGATCAACATGGACAATTCTCCATGTATTAAATTAATTAATGAGGATCAACTAGTAAGTAACAACCTAAAGTTTATTGTTGGGAGATGCAAAGAGCTGATTCGAAGCACTACTTGGGTGGTGAAGTTGGAGCATGTGTATCGAGAAGCGAATAGAGCAGCGGATTTATTAGCTAATCGAGGAATCAATTCAAGTACCATTCCTACTTATGTAGATGTTCCTTTTAATGAGCTACGCATTATCCTTCGGGAGGACGTTTTGGGGTAGCTATTCCCCGTGTAATAGCTAATATTTAGTTGTATCGGGGCTTTGCCCCTCTTTAAGTCTTTAGTACCAAAAAAAATACTACATTTAATAATTGTAAACTGTAACAGTTAATTTAAAGTTTAATTACTAAATAATTGTAGCTCTTTGCATCTCCCAAAAAAATACTACATTTGCACGGGATCTACACTAGTAGTAAAATATACAGAGTAATTCTTAGTTTTTAACTTACGCCAAACTTTTAAGGATTAACATGTCATTTAAATTTTATTGAATAAGATTTTTGAGGCTAATATTTCCTTTTCACAAATTCTTGTTTGTGACGGCACATATCCGTCATTCTTGAGTGACGGATACCATTTTACCTCACAAAGTACCCACTTTTTCTCTCTCTGCAATACTATTCATGTGGTCCCCTTTCTCCACTAACCCATTTTGTTACCATTTTAACTCACAAAATATCCGCCACAAATGGTAACCCGTCACAAGGGAGACCAATTGTTTCCTTTTAATAAATCTTTTTTAGATTTCCACCATCATTACAACATTAACGTAACTTGTGGCCTTTCTTATAAAGGACGAAGTAAATAAGTAAAAAAAATATAATTCAATCACTAAATAACTTAGAAAAATTCTTATGATGATTTATGAAGTATATCACACTGAGTCGCAAATAATTTCAAAATGAAGGCGCGAAGAGTATTCTTGAAAATCACTTTTAGGGAGAGAATGCAACAACTTTTACCCATTTTCATAAGCTTGTCTATATCTAGTAAACAGATCGGGCTATGTCGGGTTCGTGTCATATGTGAAAGGGTTTTGAACCCTTTAATCCAAACTCGACCCAATTTTTATGGAGCAGTCTAATCCAGTTTGTAATCCATATCTTGATGCAACAATTACTCCCAACCTCACTTCGGATACCAAGTGGACTCCTTCTCCACAAACCACAATCTACTAGAAATTGGGCAATTTCTGAAAACGTGGTCAGCAGTTTCCAAATTTTCCGCACCACACCCATTTTTCTTGCATAACCAACAAAAGTCAATATTAAACTTCCTCTTGCGCATAAGTTCACCAGTTGGGAGGGAGTCAGTGAAGATTTTCCAAACAAGAATTTTAATAGAGTTTGAACCTAGGAGCTGCCATAGCTTACTTCTGACTAACTTTCTATAATTTTCTGGGATTCGCTTATCCACCTTATGAGTCAGGCAGCAATTCTTGTCCCTCAATGCAGCCATGTACCCACTCTTAGCATTGTATTTTCCATTCGGGGTGTGTTTCGAAATGATCTCATCCGGCCTTCGTCCTAGTGAACACGGGATTGTAGCAATTTTTTTACTCCAGAAGTCATCAAAGACCGATTTCAAAAGTGGGATGTCCCAAGAACCATTCTGGTGGTGAAACATATCAATCGACCAACTAGACAACGCGTTATGGTCCATAGCTCCCTCCCTAGCCTTCGGAATTGGGATACTCCCATCGACCCATTTAGCTGACCATAATAGAACTGTGGTAGGAGAATCAATGTTTCAGACCAGATTCGGTACCAAAAGTTGGAGGCCCCACTTGATACCCTTCCATCCCTAGAATGAAGAAGCTGATTTTTCTTTCGACACCGCCTCCAGATTAGAGATGCTGCATTTATATTTAGCTGAAAAAATCTTGCCAATCAAGGTGTTTCTCTCCGTTAGAATTCTCCATCCAGTCTTTGCTAATAAATCTTGATTCAAGCACGCCACATTCATAATTCCTAGTCCACCCTCATGCTTTGGGAGCCCAATAAATTCCACACCAGTGGGTCGTTCGTGATTTCCTAAGGTAGAAGCCAATGACATTTGAAGGAGAGACCCTAAGAATCTTGAAGCACTCTCTAGCAAATGCGAGAGACGAGTTTTGACTCAGTATAACTGCCGATTTGCTGTAGTTAATACACTGGCCAGATGCTTTGCAGTAGTTATCAATAGTTGTACTTAAATTTTGAATCCCTGCAGCATTACCATCAACAAAGAAGATTGAGTCATCCGCGAAGAGGAGATGCAAGATGATTGGTGCTTCTCTAGCTATTTTAATGCCCCTTATTAACTTAGCACTAAAAGCTTTATTTAGTTCGTTTGATAGGATCTCCGTGCACAGCACAAACAAGTACGGAGATAGGGGATCTCCTTGTCGGAACCCACATGACGGTTTGAATTGCCGCGTTGGGACCCCATTAACCAGGACTTCATATGAAAGTCCAGTAACACAGTTCATTATAAGCTCAGTGATTTTATCCGGCAAACCCATCTTCCTCAACGTCCCTCTAAGAAAATTCCATATAACCCGATCATAGGCCTTACTCATATCCACTTTGAAGGCAACCAAAGGTTTTTTTCCCACTCTACGACCTGACACAAAATGGAGGAGTTCATGGGCTATTATAATGTTGTCAGATTTACTTCTTCCAGGAATGAAAGCATTTTGAGCCTCGCCAACCAGTTTACTCATGACCTTCTTCATTCTATTTGCTATGCATTTTGTCATTATCTTCATAATCACATTTCACATACTTATTGGCCTATAATCCTCAACCTTTTACGGATTCTCACACTTAGTAATTAGTGTGATAAAGGTGCGATTCCATTCCCTAAGGATCCTGTCATAATTTAAAGCCAAACACATCACCTTGGAGACCTCCTCCTTGGTAAGATACCAGCATCTTTGGAAGAAAATGGCAGGTACTCCATCCAGACCAGGGGATTTAAGAGCACCCAATTGGAATACCGCCTTTCTAACCTCTTTCACCGTGGATTCTTTAGACAAAACCTCGGTTTCCTCTTCAGAGAGCGTGTATGAAAGCCCTTCAAACAGCTGACAATTGTTTTCATAGTACTCATCAAAGCACCCATCCCCCTCCGTAGGATTGAATCTTTCCTCAAAGTGACTTCTAAACTGCTCTCTAATTATGTCTCCATCCATAGTCCACTCATTTTCATTAATCTGTATACCCATGATGCAGTTTCTTACAGCCCTCACTTTAACCCAATTGAAAAAATACCTGGAACAAGTGTCCCCGTCAATTGCCCGTCGTAACTTTGCTCTCTGCTTCCAATAAGTTGCTTGTGCTCTAGTAAATTTTGTATGCTTTTGTTGGGTCATCATAAGATTATCATCCTCTCCACCATTTCATGTGACAAATCAGCATCAAACATATCCCATTTTTTATTCCACTCCATTTTCTTATACAGGGACCATTTTCTCAAATCATTACGAATCGAACTGTGTTTCCTTGTGAATTTAAATGCACAGGAGCCTTGAAAAGATCTCTTCCAGCCCGTGGTGATGATCTCCAGGCACTTCTTATGGTTAAAATTCCATGCTTCCAGTTTATATGAACGTTTTGCAGCAGAGACTAAAAGTTGTGTATCCACTTCAATTGGAGCATGGTCAGACAGTTGGATTGGGTAGTGCTTAACACGTTATCCGAAAACAAGTTGAACCAGCTAGATAAACCAAACACTTTATCAAGTCTCTCATATACCTATAAACAGGATGTATTATTGTTGTAAAACTGAATGAATGTACAAGGTAATGACCTATGTATTTATACAAGATGAATGCTAAGCCTATAGGTATATATTTACTATAATTACATTATATGAAGAATCATAAGATAATTGATATTGCTTGATTTTAGGAGGAGATTGATTGTCTTGCTAATTGTGTTGATTATGTAATCTTTGCCTTGTTTGGGAGGATTGTAGGATCATGGTTAATACTCCCCCTCGAGATGGACGTAGGAGGTCGAAGTCCAATCTTGTTACGCAGGTCAAGGAACCGAGTCTTATGTAATGGCTTGGTGAGTGCATCGGCTAGTTGGTCTTTGCCTGCAATATGCTGAATTCGAATGTGACTCAAGTGAAGTTGTTCACGAACAAAGTGGAAGGATAAGGCCATGTGTTTCATTCTTGAGTGAAAGACCGGATTTTTGGCATACATTGTGGCAGACAAGTTGTCACAGTAAATAGCGGGTGCCTTAGTGATAGTGATGCCAAGTTCAGTCAATAAGTTCCGAAGCCATAAAGTTTCCGTGGTGACGGCAGCTACAGCTCGAAATTCAACTTCAGTTGTTGATAGAGCGAGTCCCTTTTGCTTTTTGGAGGACCATGAGATGGGATTGCGACCAAGATAGATGACATAGCCAGTGGTAGAAATGAGTGAGTCCTTGTCTCCGGCAAAATCTGCATCACAGAACGCGTGAAGACAGAGAGGTGAGTTACGATGAAGTTGGATACCGAATGTGGAGGTACCTTGGAGATACCGAAGTAGCCGTTTCAAGGCTGTCCAGTGCGTCATAGTAGGGTGATGCAAGAATTGAGCTAGACGGTTAACTTTAAATGCGATATCAGGTCTTGTGAGAGAGAGATATTGGAGGCTCCCAACAATTGCGCGATATTCGGAGTGATTGTGAATAGGTGCATAATCTTCCCGAGTAAGAGTTTGTTCAGTAGAAATAGGCGTGATATTTGGTTTTGCTTCTGACTTATAGTATTTGGTTAGTAAATCATGTATGTATTTTGATTGATTGAGATGAATACCGTGATTGTTTGGAATCACTTCTATGCCTAAGAAATATAAAAGTGGTCCTAGTTCTTTTAAAGAAAATCATTGAGCTAGTTGTGTTATGAATTGTTGGAGATGGTGTTGATTAGGGCCAGTAATAATTATATCATCCACATAGACAAGCATGTAGAGACAAGTGGTTTTGGTTTTTAAAAGAAATAGAGAAGAGTCGGAAATAGATTGTGTAAAGCCGGAGGAGACAAGGTATGTTTTGAGCTCGGTGTACCAAGCTCTAGGAGCTTGTTTTAAGCCATATATTGCCTTGTTGAGCTTACAAACAAAGTCGGGGTGAACCGTGTCAACAAAGCCGGGAGGTTGGGCCATATAGACATCATCGGTTAGTGTGCCTTGAAGAAAGGCATTGTTTATATCAAGTTGTCGTAATGACCAAGCTTGGGTGACCGCAAGTGAGAGAATAAGGCGAACGATGGTGGGTTTTAAAACGGAGCTAAAGGTTTCATTAAAGTCGATACCCGGTCTTTGATGAAAGCCTTTGGCAACGAGGCGGGCTTTGTATTGTTTTAGGGACCCATCAGCATTGTATTTGACCCGATAGACCCACTTACAACCAACGATGTTTTGAGATGGTTTTTGAGGAACTAATGTCCAGGTTTCATTGTTGGAGAGTAAGAGAAATTCAGTGTCCATGGCTTTGCGCCATTGTGGAAGAACTAGTGCTTGTTTTACGGTTTTAGGGAGTAAATTTGGAGTGGGAGTGATGTGAGCAAGTTTAGCATATTTCGGGTTTGGTTTTCTTATATTGTTATCTAGGCGGGTGGTGACAGTGTAAGGTGGAAGGAGGTTAGTAGTGGTAAAAACAGGGTTAAATAAGGGAGGAGTGGAGGTCGGCTGAGAGGGTGGGGTTGAGGAAGACGGTTGAGGGTTTGCAGTGGGTGGCGATGGAGTGTCATTAGCGGGGTTAGCGGACTGTTGGTGAGTAGTTGAGGCAGTAGAAGTCGAAGTAGGTGGTTTGCGAGTGTAGGTGGTGTGGATAGGGTGTTTGGATTGTCTAGCTTGGAGAGGAGACGGTGTAGGTGAGGGAGTAGAAGTAGGAAGAATAGGAATGACTAGCTGACACCACTCATCCAGATTAGTGTGGGTTGATGGGAGTGGGTCCTATTTAAGTAGGTTATTATATGCAAATTCATCCTCGATGAATTTAACATGACGAGATGTGTAAATTCTATTAGTTTTCGGGTCAAGACAATGAAAGGCACTTTGAGTGGACGAATAGCCAACAAAGATGCACGGGGTAGAGCGGTATTCAAGTTTGTGCTTTATATATGGCCTTAGCCATGGGTAACAAAGACATCCGAAGTTATGCAATTTTTGATAGTCGGGTTTTGAATTATGTAGTTTAAAGTAAGGTGTATCACCATTTAGTGCTTTGGTAGGGAGGCGATTAATAAGATATGTGGCCGTACTAAAGGCAAATGGCCATAGCTTGGTAGGTAAGCCGGCATGAGACAGTAGGGCGAGGCCCATTTCAACGATGTGACGATGACGATTTTCGGCATACCCATTGTGTTCGGGAGTGTGGGGTGGAGAGGTGAAGTGGCTTATGCCATTGTTAAGAAGTTCGGGGTTTAATTTTTGAAATTCTCCACCATTGTCGGAGAAAAATTGTCGGACGGATTTGTTGAAGTATTTCTCAACAAGTGCTTTAAATCGTAAAAATACTTGAGTGGTTTCGGACTTTTGTTTGAGCGGAAATAACCAGATGTACTTGCTAAAGTGGTCGACGAAAATGACGTAATATTTGTAATTTTCGCGAGATAAAATAGGGCTTGTCCATAGGTCCGAATATATGAGGTCTAGCGGTGCATTGGTTTTAAATGTTGATTGCGAGAATGGAAGTTTTTTACTCTTACTAATTTGACAAGAATTGCAATAAGAAAAGTCGGAAATAAAAAATGGTGCTTCTTTATTAATATGTTTCATTACATCAAGGGTAAGGTGGCATAGTCGATGATGCCATGAAAGGTGAGTTGAGCCTTTCTTGGTTAGATAAGCCATTGGTTGCGTTGTGTTCATCTCGTAAACTCCGTCTCTAGCCTTGCCCTGGAGGAGTGTCTTGCCCGTTGAAATTGCCTTAACACAAAAAGACGATGATGAGAAAATTACATAGGCATTATTGTCACGGCATGTTTGCGAAATAGACAAAAGATTACGGGATATTTTAGGTACATGTAAAACATTATTAAACTTAAGATCAGGAGAGTAAGGTAATTGAAATAAACCTATGTTAGCAATTTCCAAGGTCGATCCATCACCAATTATGAGATCATCCGGGCCAAAGTAAGGTGAGTGGAGAGCAAGGGTGTCGATATCGTGAGTCACATGGTGCGAAGCCCCGCTATCCAGAAGATAGTTTGGGTTCGGGTTTGGGTTTTGGTGTGGTGCTGAGGTAGCAGTATTCGCTTGAGGCGAATTCTAGAATTAGCGAGAGGGTGGGGCAGGGAATGCAATGTTAGGGTAAAGTTTGTGGAAGTACGGGCAGTTGGCAATGACATGGCCAACTTGGCGACACCATTGACAACGCCCTTTAAAGGGACGAGGTGTGGCATTGTTAGATGCGGAAGCAGGGGTGGCGGCAGGGGTGTATTGTGGTGAGGCAATGTTATGACGGTTGTTGCCACGAAAATTATTATTGTGACGATATGATAAATTGGCATTTGGTTGGAAAATATCCGATGAAGGTTGTTGCTTTATCAGTATCTCTTGGTGTAGTAGTTTTTCGTGAAGCAACTCAAACGAGATTGGGTTGTCACGATTTCTTACGGTGTTAATAACGGACTTGTAGAGGTTGTAATCAAGTCCACGAAGGACTTTGGATACAATGTCATCTGGGTCGACAGTTTTACCCAGTAAAGCTAATTGTTCTATGCAGGTTTTGAAGGTGTTCATATAGTCACTGATTGATTGATCAGCGGTTTTGACTATAGAATCTAATCGGTCTTTGAGTTGGAGGACATGGGCTCTGATACGGTATGTCGTGTACCTATCAAAAATAAACTAACTATATAGCTAGGGAAGTCAGGTCGATCTCCTCAGGGAGGCAAGATATCTGTAGAAGTCCGTCTATTTGGTCACAAATGGGGTGGGGGGGTGTTTAAATTGGTTTTCTAAACTAAAAGGTTTAAAGGAAAGAGAAGCAGAGATAAGAGCAATAAAGGCAGGAAAATAGAATTAAACTATCAGATAGAGAAGGGTTATGTCAGGATTTCGGTTCACTACGGTAGTCCAGTGACTCAACTGTAAACAACATAGACAAATTAATGCGAGACGGATATGGAAAGGTCCTTCCGGTCCACTTTCTATCCTAAAATACCACTAACTTAACTTCCGTCCTCGCCAGGGTAGTCTACTGTTCATAGCAGGCCTATTTAGTCCAATCTTCCGATCCAGGATTAAATTTAGCCAGATTAAAGGGTGACTCAGAAGCGTGCACTCAACTATGTCGGTAAAATACAGTTAAATTGCTATGGTGACAGAATCTCACAATTAATTCATCTAAACTACTCACTACATCGTCACATTTCTACCGTGGATCCCCTAATCCCAACATGAAACAAGTTTAGCTACTCATATCGCTATTTATACTATCAAAACTAACAGCAGATAAATGACCAGCATTCAACATATTAAAACGATAATTAAATTGCATAAAAGTGAATTAGGGCATAAATTAAATAAAGCAAAACGAAGAATTAAAGCAAATGAAATAAAGATTATTATTAAGAAAGGAGGAAGAGATTACAATCGTGAGAATCCGGCGTAAAGAACTACAAAATCCGAGCAAAATAATCCCGAAAGCAAAGTTACAGAGAAAAGGGAAAAGCAACGTAATGTGTTTACTGTGAAAGCTAAAACTGATGAATGATAAGATAAAAGATAGATAATGACCTAGTTAACTCAAGTTTAAATAGAAAATGAACTAAGTCCAACAACTAAAACACGTTCACGGGCTAATTAAAGCCCACGAAAGCCTAAACCACTCGATCGAGTAGAATAGATCCACTCGATCGAGCGAAACTCCAGAAAATCTACTCGATCGAGTAGAATAGTTACTCGATCGAGTAACCTCTCTTTTAAGCACTTATTGAACGAGTAAATAACTACTCGATCGATCAACCATGGCTATAAAAACCACTCGATCGAGCCTTCTTCCTTCAAATCAGCCCAATTTCGTACCCGACTGCCTCGTAAACTGTGCCTTCACGCATTCTAATACAGTATCTCACTCTGGAAAATCCCGTCTCCTCAAAATGCATGCAAAAAGGACGAAAAATGGTACGATTCCACTACTTTCGCGTTCATTTCTACAAAATGGACAAAATGAACCAAAGTAGCCAATTCGGGGCATAATACTATATAAACAGTACAAAAATGCATGGAAACACGTGCTAAAATAGGCTAAAAAGACTATACATTATGCACGTATCAAATCTCCCCAAACCGAACCTTTACTCGTCCTCGAGTAAACTAAAATGCAACTAATGGAACGGAAATGAAAACTCAGAGCTAGCTTAACTTGTCTACTTGAACCAATTTAATGCAACAAAAACTAACAGTTATAGCTAAGCAGTCAATACGCAAACGAGTTATAAGCTGTTCAGAAATATGGCCAACCTATCGACCTTGCAAGATCAACAAAATCAGACTCTCTCGTGGTCACTCTTCTCTCATGAAGCAAGGGTGAATGTTATATGTAAAAGGGAGAAGGAAAGACAGTCACTCACCTAACTGCGACCTACATAGCATGCATGCAACAAAAATGAAAGACAATTCAAGTACTAATGCACACACTCCAACCAATAATGTCCGTCACAGCCGAGGGCTTACAAATAATATGGGAATAGTGATGTTCAGGCGAGAAAAGGCAAAACAAGTTATGGTAATGTGGAGGTAAAAGCGTCAAGCTAGTTCCTAACAGGACCATAATAAACCATCCGAATCTCAACTGACTGAAAAATAGAATACAAGTGCCCTTCAATTGGCACACAGCTCACTAAACTCATACACAATCTCCTCAAAAATATGGAATAAGAATAGAGGAGTTAGACGGTCACAAACTTTCCTTTTTAACACCGTCTAAATGAATCAAATGGTATAAATAAAACTCTTTTTTTTTTCTTCTTTTCACGTGAAACAACACAATTTTTTTCATTTTTTTTTCTTTTTTTTTCTTCACGTTTTTCTCTCTTTTTTTTTTGTTTCTTTTTCTCCTTCCTCTATTTACACCAACTCCATAAAAAAAGATACGGGCCAAACTATAGACGGAAAATCATACCACAAAAGACATACTAAACTAGCTTGACTAGGCAGGCTCAGTTTGGGATGTAGCTAATGGGTCAAAAAGGCAAGTTTTGGCTTAAGTGGAGCTAAATGGGTGAAAAATATAAGGAAAAGGGAAAATTTGCAAGCACCTCCCTCCATGTAACACCAACCACAAACCCGAATATGTGCATTTGACAAGAAATTGAATGTCATAAAAGTGCAAAAATGATGAACATGCTATGCAAGGAGTACTACTCTCAATTCCTAATGAACTGGTCATGAATGTCACCAGTTATGGGCTCTAAAACTCAGAATTTATGGAGTAGTTTGCCAATTTATCAGGTCAAGTCTAAACAGTCAGCTATATTTGAACAGAAACTCGTAGACTATGCGTATGACAAAGCTAATAACTATCAACAGAAGTGCAAGGCTCCAGTAAAAATGACAAGTTCTAGTGCAGTTTCATCACGGAAATCTACCGTTCCGACTCAACCTATATGCAAAAATAAACGTGAATATTTTTGAATTTTTGAAATTTTCTAATTTTTTTTGTTTTTTGATTTTTTAATGAAATAAACAAACAATGCAAGCTGAAATAAATAAACGTGAATGCAAAACAAATGCAAATGCAAATGCTGACTCAAAAGGATGCAATACCCTCCCCAAACCAAAACGGACAACTCCCTCGTTGTCCTCCAGCATACACCAGCAGATATATACAGGGGAACGGGAGTATACAACCAATAAAGAATAAAAACAATAAAACAAAAAGGAGACAAAAATAAAAGAGTAAGATGTACATACAAAACACGAACTTCCCCAAACCAGCCAGGAAACTGGGGAAGTGAGTAGACCAGTAGCTACTCATCAGCCTCCTCGTCGCTGTCGCGCGCGTCCTCCACCCTCACTGTGTAGTCCGGGTCGACCTCCTGCTCTCTCCTCCTCCTCTGCTCAGCTCGAGCTCTCTCCGCTGCCACCTCCGGGTCCTCGTCCTCCTCCTCCTCCTCAGCAGGCTCCGGGTACTCCTCAGCTGGGCACCGGTAAAAGGAAGGGTGTAGCCAACCCTCTGGGATCGGACGGTGTCGACTCAAGTGGTACTCGTATAGAGGGAACAAAGTCAAGGCTAAGTCCCGCTCCATACGAGCTTGTCTCTCTGCAATCTTAACTAACAAACCGTCACGACGCCCTTGGTCCATGACCGAGGATGCCTCAAAGGGTGGTGGAGGTACAAAATTAGCCGGTAGGACCGGCTGTGCCTGTGTCTGGTCGGTGGGTGGGTGCAGGAGTAGGAGTAGAAGTAGGAGTCGGGATGGGAGTAGCCGTGGAAGGCTGGACACTCCCAGAAGGTGTGAACCCCTCTCCAGTCTCAAGTCTACGCCGCTTCTTGGCGGCGGGGAAAGTGGGAGGTGGTCGGAGTGGAAGGTGGTAGTCAGGTAGAGGTGGCAGTCGGTCGCCCCTAGCGACAGTAGGCAAAGGGGCTAAACGGGGGAGAGTGTCACAAGGTAGGTCCACAGACAAGGAACCGTCTATCTTCCATGTCTGGTAGTCTGTGGTCAACCAATGCTGAGAATGCATGGCATCCAGACTCAGATACCTCTCTCCCTCGAGGTACTGTAAGTCACGAGGCCAGACGGGGAAAAGGGAACGGGCAAGAATGGTGGCTATGCCACTGCAGGCAATAGATCCCGTGACCTTCGCCCCCTGGACCTGGAAGTACTGGGCGGTCAGATAGGCAATGTTGAGGGTAAAAGGACCCTCGAAGTCAATGTTCAGGTAACCGCCTAAGATGGAGAGCTCGTTGTTGTTGATGTTGTTTGGCTCCTTTCGGCCAAAAATGGTGCTCCCCATCAATCTAAGAAAGTAACGGGCAGGGGGAAGGTGGACCTTGTGGGTTAATATCCGTATACTACCCTTTAATTGCAGGACTATAACGTAAATTTAAACATGCAATTTATAGTCATAAAAACGATAGACACAATGAAATGATTAATGTATAGGAATAACCTCGGGTCCTTTAAATTGCGGCGTAAAGAACAGAAATCAAAGCAGATTTCCTCCTAATCGTTGCACCCAAGACTTGTCCGAGATATGCCCTTGTGCTAGAACAATGTTCTCCGATTGCCTTGCAATATAGGGAGAACTGATGTGATTTTTGTCGAGATGAGAGATCTCAGGTTTTTCAGAGGAGAATTCTCTTCAAAAACCCTAATTTCTGTTTCAAATGATGATTAGGTCAAAAGGAGAGGGAGTCTCTCCTTTTGTTTGGTTCGGCCGGACCGAGGGCTTGCATGGGGAAGTGGGCTTCCACTTCCTCTTAATTTTTAGCTCGAGGTCCAGTTCGCCAAATGCTAGAATGTATATGACGGGTTTGTGTTATAAATCATATCGGTTATCGGAAATTAAGGCATCAGCTAATAATACGGGTTAGCTGAATTATTAATACGTGTCCGACAAAACAGTATTGTATAATTATATTCAATATACATTTAATTAAATATAAAACGCTTATATTTAATTTTACGAATTAACTGGTTAATTCGCCTTAGCCCATGATATTTAATCCGTATTAAATATAATATCTCAACATCACATATTTGACTAATTACTAGTCAAATAACTCGGACTAACTGGTTAGTCAATTTTTTGGCATCTACATGACAGTATTTTCATACCGTCACATCTCTCGAACGTATCCTATAGGTGTGACTTTTAGGGACCAGTTGATCACCGCCATCTGTATGACAATAACGTCAAACTTATCTAGCAAGCCAACCGTTATTGATAAACGTGGATCAACTGATAATAATACCAAAGTATGCCCTTTGATCCTTTTAGAGGTTTATAAGTCCTTGCACTAACTGTTAAGGACACCAACCCCAACAAGCTCCCACTTGTCCGTACAAGTGTATGTGCAATGACGTTATCCGCACTAACTGGAGGACACAAACTCCAACAAACTCCCACTTGTCCGTACAAGTGTATGTGCGATAACCGATTCTCATATTCATTTAAAATTTCTCCCACTCAATGTAAAACAATTTGCAGATCTGGATCCGCAAAGGTCGTATTTTACAATCGATCCGTATCTAGAGTGGTTTCCCCGACTAGAGAGTAACTTAACCGATAAAACGAATCCGTATCCGAGCATGGCCATGCATTTCGATTCTGACTCCTCGAGTGGCCCCGAGAAATATCGAGTACCTGATAAAGGCTGAATATTTCCTTCAACTCGACTCCTTCCGATCTAAGCACAGCATGAAATGACCCAGAAAAAATCTACTTGGCCCCCTGTTACGGATGACCGTGAGAAAGGAACCAAAGTCACCCAAAATCTGCCGTAGTCTCAAGAGACAGTCGATAGTCAAAGAATCGACTCTTAGGATCACCATGGAAGTCCTATCCACGACCGGGCAACGAATGTTATAAAACATTTAGGACTCCACGTCGATGTCACAATAGTGTCCTACGAAATATCCGTATAAATCGCCTCGTGATTGGTCACAACCGGTTGACTTATGGCTCGTTGAACCCACCATCAACCAACGTCACAAAATAATTGCCAGAGTTATCAGCTCATGTGGGCAATTAAGGACTGAAAAGATATAATGTTCGTTCAGTTCACTTTGTGGTGTTCAAAATTTGTCGTACAAATCCACATGAAAAACAAAATATATATATAAATATCAAAACGATGATGTCGTATAGAGTACAAGGGAGAATGAATCTGATCCATAAAAGAGTACTACAACTTAGGAACACGTTTGATTCCCATGGAATTTACGTGCCCTTCATGCTTATCTTGTCGTAATGCTTTAGTGAGAGGATCTGCTATGTTATCATCAGTAGCAATCTTTTCTATCACTACTTCCTTTTGCTCCACGTAATCCCGGATTAGATGAGCTTTCCGTTGTACATGTCTAGATTTGTTGCTAGACTTTGGCTCCTTAGCTTGGAAGATGGCACCACTATTGTCGCAATAGATGGTGATCGGGTCATTCGAACTTGGCACTACAGATAGTCCATGTAAGAATTGACGCATCCATATCGCTTCCTTTGTAGCTTCAGACGCGGCATAGTACTCGGACTCAGTCGTAGAATCTGCTATAACAGTTTGTTTCGAACTCTTCCACCGTGATCTGCAGCGCCATTAAGAGTAAAAACGAATCCAGGATCGAGATTTCGAGTCATCTCGATCCGTTTGGAAGCTAGCATCTGCAGAATCGGTTGCGCATAGCGTTTGAGAGCCTCCATAAGTCAATGCCCAATCTTTAGTCCTCCGTAGGTACTTAAGAATGTTCTTGACAGCCAACCAATGTGGTTCACCTGGTTCTTTGTTGGAATCGACTTGTCATACTCAATGCATATGCCACGTCCGGACGTGTGCATATCATGGCATACATGATTGATCCTATAGCCGAAGCATAAGGAATCCGTGTCATGCGCTCTTTCTCTTCCGGTGTCTCTGGTGCCTGAGACTTGCTCAAATGCACCCCTGGAGCCATAGGAAGGAACCCCTTCTTGGAGTTAGTCATGCTTTGAATCTCTCTAGGACTTTGTCTATGTAAGACTCCCGATCGAGAGATAACATCCGTCGTGATCTATCTCGATAGATACGGATGCCAAGAATTCTTTGTGCCTCTCCCAGATCTTTCATCTGGAAATGGTTTTTCAACCATACTTTCACCGAAGTTAAGAGAAGTATGTCATTCCCAATCAGGAGTATGTCGTCAACATACAATATTAGGAAGACAATCTTGCTCCCACTCGACTTGATATATAGACATGGTTCCTCGACCGATCGAGTAAATCCATTGTCTTTTATCACTTGGTCGAAGCGATGATTCCAACTCCTTGATGCTTGCTTAAGTCCATAAATGGAACGCTCAAGCTTGCATACTTTCTTAGGATGTTCAGGATCGATGAAACCTTCGGGTTGTACCATGTACAACTCTTCCTCCAAAAAGCCGTTTAAGAAGGCGGTTTTCACATCCATTTGCCAAATTTCATAGTCATGAAAAGCGGCGATCGCTAAGATAATCCGAATGGAACGCAAAGATAACTACGGGTGCAAAAATCTCATCGTAGTGCAAACCTGGCACTTGGGTGAAACCTTTAGCAACTAGTCGTGCTTTGTAGATATCTTGTCGACCTTCCACAGAATGCTTTATCTTGTAAAGCCATTTGCATTGAAGGGGACGAACCTTAGCAGGTAAGTCAACAAGATCCCACACGTTGTTCTCATACATGGAGTCCATCTCGGATTGCATGGCCTCAAGCCATAGCTTTGAGTCAGAACTTGTCATGGCACCTTTATAGGTTGCGGGTTCACTACTCGTTAAGAGTAGAACGTCATCTATGTCATGTTCCTCGACCATACCAATGTATCTGTCCGGAGGAATAGAGACTCTTCCCGACCTCCTAGGTTCCTCAGGAATATTCACCGCAGCCGGGATTGAAGGAATAGGTTCCTCCAATGGTTGCTCGGTGTTTGGTTCTGGAATCTCCGACAGGTCGAAGGTTCTATCACTCTTTGCATTCTCGAGAAATTCCTTCTCTAAGAATGTCGCACTAGCCGCAACAAAAACGCGTTGTTCGGTTGGCGAATAGAAGTAATGACCAAGTGTTCCTTTAGGATAACCTATAAAGTATGTCTTGACCGATCGCGGGCCGAGCTTATCCTCGTGTCTCCACTTGACATAAGCCTCGCAGCCCCAAACCCGTATAAAGGACAAGTTAGGGACCGTTCCCTTCCATAGTTCATATGGAGTCTTGTCAACAGCTTTAGACGGACTTCGGTTTAGTATTAGAGCGGCTGACATAAGAGCATAACCCCATAATGAATCAGGTAATATCGTGTGACTCATCATGGATCGAACCATATCAAGTAGTGTTCGATTTCTCCGTTCGGACACACCATTCAACTGAGGTGTTCCAGGTGGAGTTAACTGTAGGGCAATCCCACAGTCCTTTAGGTGTTGATCAAACTCGTGAGAAAGATACTCGCCACCACGATCTGAACGCAGTGTTTTAATCTTTCTACCTAATAGGTTCTGTACCCTATTCTGGTATTTTTTTGAATTTCTCAAAGGATTCACTTTTGTGCTTCATTAAGTAGACATAGCCATATCTACTCAAATCGTCCGTGAAAGTGATAAAATACCTATAGCCTTCTCGTGCGGTGATTGACATAGGACCACATACATCCGTGTGTATGAGCCCTAATAGGTCGGCAGCGCATTCCAACACCTTTGAAGGAAATCCGAGTCATCTTACCGATGAGACATGATTCACACGTGCCAAATGATTGAAAATCAAAGGCCGAGATAGCTCCATGTTTGATGAGCTGTTTTTACGCGTTTCTCATTAATGTGTCCCATACAGCGGTGCCATAGATACGTTTGATCTTTGTCACCAACCTTTAACTTTTTATTCATTACGTGTAATATTTCCGTGGTCCGATCTAAAACATAAATTCCGTTCATGGAAACGCCTTGCCAGAAAATCATATCGTGTAATGAGAAAATGCAAGCATTGTTTTCTATTACAAATGAAAAACCAAGTTTATCAAGCGCATAAACTGAAATAATGTTTTTGGAAAGACTAGGTACATAATAGCATCATATAATGACAACTCAAATCCGCTAGGAAGTCGGATCACATATGTCCCCTTGGAGATGGCAGCCACTCGTGCTCCATTCCCGACACGCAGTCCACCTCACCCTTTACGAGGGGTTCGATGTTTCGAGCCCTGCACATGATTACAGAGATGAGAACCACAACCAGTATCAAGTACCCAAGTTCCGTAACTTGCGTGGTTAATCTCAATCATATGAATAAAAGTAGAAGAGAGAGAAGACATACCAACGGGTTTAACACGACCTGCCTTTAAGTCCTCATGATAAACAGGACATGTGCGTCTCCAATGCCCAGTCTTGTGGCAATGATGGCATTCCATGTTTTCACTCTTGCTCTTTGTCATGCCGATGAGTTACTCGCCTCACCAGACCACTCTTACCTGAACCCGACTTCTTGAACTTCGCCTTACCTCTTTGTTAGGTTTGCCGGAGCTTTGCCCTTACCTTTCCCTTTGTTTGACACAACGAGAACATCCTGTTTCGAGCTCCCACTGAACTTCATGTCCTTCTCGGTGCATGCGAGAAGGGAGTGCAATTCATGGGGAGTTTTCTTCAAATCATTCATATAGTAATTCGCTCTAAATTGCGAATAACCATCGTGGAGTGAGTGAAGAATACGGTCGATAACAATATTCTCGCTGATGTTACGATTAAAGGTCTCCGGTTTCTCGACATTCTCAATCATGCTGAGAATGTGTGGGCTAACCGGTTGGCCCTTCTCGAGTCTCGCATCAAAGAAGCGAGTGGTATGCTCATAGGTCACGTTTCTCGGTGCTTTCGAGAATTCCTTAGTGAGCGTGGTGAAAATCTTGTTTGCACCATGGGCTATGAAGCGTTTCCGCAAATTGGGTTCCATTGCAAAAATGAGTACGTTTTTAATCGCACCCGCCTCCATACGAGAAATCATTAAACTTGGTGACTTCTCGGCTCTAGCCGTGGGACCTGGGTTTGCCGGGATGGGCTCCAAGAGATATTTGAGCTTCCGTCGGCGAAGGCAGCATTCCGTAATGCCGCCTCCCGGTCCGCGAAGTTGGATCCATCATTCTTCGATCGAGTAGACCGATTCATCCGATTCATGAAGATCCTAAGCCAGGACTCACGGTCCAATGTGGCACTTGGCATTGGGTTATCACTTGAACCAGCCATTTGATGTTTAGCGATTTAAAATCGTGATCTACACTGAAAAGAAAGAAAAACAAAACGAAATAAGCAACTCATCGAGGTGATTTAAGTCTATTTTAAAATTCATTTTAAACATGTAGACTCTCGCACTTGCATAATTGATCTCCCTCAAGAAAGATACAAGTGATCCCAAGACTCAATTTCGTAAATTGATAAGCCAACTGTTTAGCTAATTCTTCCTAAGAACTCTTGGTCGATAGATTTACGAAATCCTATCTTTAGTCCACCATAGTCACGGGATCGTACGAGTGACCATAGTGTTGAGATAAAATAGGTCAATCGGTTCCAACTTACCCGACGTAGAAGGGGTCATAGTATGCCTACCGACGAAGAAGGGACTCATTGGAGTTTGACCTATAAAGACCGTTCTCAATTTTAGTTTATACGAGGAAGATCCCATCAACAAAATTATAATTCATTTTAAGTGAACGAATAACTAGCGTCTGTCGTGAATGAATTTATTTGGAAGATGGCTTAAAAACGTGTGACATGAGAATGTCAATGAAAACTAACTCGTGACCTCTATATGTGTCAGTTTTCATGCAATTATTATAGGTGGTTTGGTTTTTAGGCGGAATATGATGCATATTATCGTTGCATAAAAATAAATAAAGGAATGTGATACGTAAATAAAAATTTCCTAGTGTGGCCTATCCTAGTATAAGAACATTATACAACTTTGGAATCCACCGTTGGACCCGAAAAGCTTGTCTTGATGTTCCATCTTGATCCAAGTAGCGGGAGTGAGCATCCGGTCTCCATCTTTGGTCTTCTCAAAAATTACAATTTAAAATTACAAAATAGAAACCTATTTACATTCTAATTAAAAACTGTAATTACAAGTGAAAAATCCAAAACGGAGATGCGAGATCTCAAAATACAACCAAGACCGTGTTCCATCATTACGGTAACACGTTCTACTAAGGCCACACTAAGTTACAACGGGTTGCAAAAATTAAATACGTAATAAAATGGCATTCACGGCATTCAACAAAACGATAAATAAAAATGCATCAACTAAAAACAAAATCATTCGTGACATAATTCCGTAATTATGTTAAATTTATCCAAACCACCTTTTAATGATTAAAATTCATGTGATAAAACCGCTTCTATCATTTAATTTTAATCCATTACAATCCGTTATTTTAAAAAACGCTTTAAAATAACTTAATGGTACGTGTGTGAACCGTTTCACAATCATAGCGAGTGTACTATATCCGTATAAAGTACATAATAAAGCCAAAAGAAAATTTAAATCAAAAGAAACAAATTTTCAAAGTCATCAAAACGAAATCCTCGATCCAGGGACACAAGTGCTCGATCGAGGAACTACAGGGCTCGATCGACTGAACTGCAAGTCGATCGAGGGGTATGCTAATCAGGGGTACTCGATCGACAACATTGGTAGTCGATCGAGGACTTATATCAGCAAAACTACTCGATCGAGTACGAGGACAACTCGATCGAGCAGTAGGGTTTAGAAAGGGGTCGATCGAGTACAACAGGGACTCGATCGAGCAAAAGGTTTTTGAAACAGGGTCGATCGAGTACAACAGGGACTCGATCGAGCAAAAACAAGACAGAAACAGCACTCGATCGAGTAGAAATACGCTCGATCGAATGCTTATATGGCTGAAACTTTAAAACCCTCGTGAAAACAGTTTGTCAAGACAAAATCAATTGTAATTTTGATCAAAACGCATCAAAACAATTTTAACAATTGACAAAAACTTGGCATGTTGCTATAATCTCAGTATAAAATAACAACATGTAAAAACAACATGAAATTTGAAACAAAACAGCCGTGTAAAACATGGCACGGTTTTATTTTCGAGACAAAACAACAACAAGAGCAACCGTAAAACAAGACACGGTTCCCAATGCAACCAAAAAACGCGCAAAAAAAAAAAAAATTTACCGAGTGGAAAAAATGGCTGCCGAGACAAATTTTTAACCAAAATTCATCGTTTCAACAATCGTTTGATGAAAAACACATATAAAAATTTACGTGGCCTCGCTCTGATACCACTTGTGGGTTAATATCCGTATACTACCCTTTAATTGCAGGACTATAACGTAAATTTAAACATGCAATTTATAGTCATAAAAACGATAGACACAATGAAATGATTAATGTATAGGAATAACCTCGGGTCCTTTAAATTGCGGCGTAAAGAACAGAAATCAAAGCAGATTTCCTCCTAATCGTTGCACCCAAGACTTGTCCGAGATATGCCCTTGTGCTAGAACAATGTTCTCCGATTGCCTTGCAATATAGGGAGAACTGATGTGATTTTTGTCGAGATGAGAGATCTCAGGTTTTTCAGAGGAGAATTCTCTTCAAAAACCCTAATTTCTGTTTCAAATGATGATTAGGTCAAAAGGAGAGGGAGTCTCTCCTTTTGTTTAGTTCGGCCGGACCGAGGGCTTGCATGGGGAAGTGGGCTTCCACTTCCTCTTAATTTTTAGCTCGAGGTCCAGTTCGCCAAATGCTAGAATGTATATGACGGGTTTGTGTTATAAACTGTTATCGGTTATCGGAAATTAAGGCATCAGCTAATAATACGGGTTAGCTGAATTATTAATACGTGTCCGACAAAACAGTATTGTATAATTATATTCAATATACATTTAATTAAATATAAAACGCTTATATTTAATTTTACGAATTAACTGGTTAATTCGCCTTAGCCCATGATATTTAATCCGTATTAAATATAATATCTCAACATCACATATTTGACTAATTACTAGTCAAATAACTCGGACTAACTGGTTAGTCAATTTTTTGGCATCTACATGACAGTATTTTCATACCGTCACATACTTTATTGGTTATCCAAAAGGAACGTTTGGTCATTACTTCTATTCGCCTACCGAACATCGAGTTTTTGTTGCGGCTAGTGCGACGTTCTTAGAGAAAGAATTTCTCGAGAACAAGACAAGTAATAGAACCTTCGAGCTGTCGGAGATTCCAGAACCAACAACCGAGGAACAGATGGAGGAAGTTGTTCCTCCAACTGATGATACGGTTAATATTCCTAAGGAACCTAGGAGGTCGGGTAGAGTCTCTAATCCTCCGGACAGATACATTGGTATGGTCGAGGAGAATGACGTTTTGCTCCTAGAGAGTAATGAACCCGCTACCTATAAAGGTGTTATGGCCTGTTCCGACTCAAAGCTATGGCTCGAAGCCATGTAATCCGAGATGGACTCCATGTATGAGAATGACGTATGGGATCTTGTTGATTTTCCTAATAAGGTAAAACCTCTATAGTGCAAATGGCTTTACAAAATAAAGCATTTTGTAGACGCGCAACCAGATACCTATAAGGCACGACTAGTGGCAAAAGGTTTCACTCAAGTGCACGGATTGCATTATGATGAAATTTTTGCACCTGTAGTCATGCTACGTTCCATTCGGATAATCTTAGCGATTGCCGCTTTTCATGATTATGAAATTTGGCAAATGGATGTGAAAACCGCCTTCTTAAACGGTTATTTGGAGGAAGAGTTGTACATGGTGCAACCCGAAGGTTTTATAGATCCTGGACATCCTAAGAAAGTATGCAAGCTTAAGCGTTCCATTTATGGACTTAAGCAAGCTTCTCGGAGTTGGAATCATCGTTTCGACCAGGTGATAAAAGAGTATGGTTTTACTCGATCGGTCGAGGAACCATACTTATATATCAAGTGGAGTGGGAGCAAGATTGTATTCTTGATATTGTATGTCGATGACATACTCTTGATTGGGAATGACATTCCTCTCCTATCTTCGGTTAAAGGATGGTTGAAGAACCATTTCCAGATGAAAGATCTGGGTGAGGCACAACGTATTTTGGGAATCCGTATCTACCGAGATAGATCACGACAGACGTTATCACTTAGTCAGGAGTCTTATTTGGATAAGATTCTTGAGAGGTTCAGCATGACCAACTCCAAGAAGGGAAACCTTCCAATGACGTCTAGGATGAAGTTGAGCAAGTCTCAGTCACCCACGACGCCTGAAGGGATTGAGCGCATGAGTCGTGTTCCTTATGCATCTGCAATAGGATCAATCATGTATGCCATGATATGCACACGTCCAGACGTGGCATATGCATTGAGTATGACGAGTCGGTACCAAAAGAATCCAGGTGAAACACACTGGATAGCTGTTAAAAATATCCTCAAGTACCTATGGAGGACTAAGGATAGGGTATTGACTTATGGAGGCGATACTAAGCTATGCGCAATCGGTTACGCAGATGCTAGCTTCCAAACGGATCGAGATGATTCAAAATCTCAGTTCGGGATCGTCTTCACTCTTAATGGTGATGCGGTCAGCTGGAAGAGTTCCAAACAGAATGTTGTAGCAGATTCTACCACTGAATCCGAGTAATATGCCGCTTCGGAAGCAGCAAATGAAGCTATATGGATGCGTCAATTCTTACAAGGACTTACGATAGTTCCTAGTTCGAATGACCCGATCACCATCTATTGTGACAATAGAGGTGCCATCTTCCAGGCTAAGGGGCCAAAGTCTAGCAACAAATCTAGACATGTACATCGGAAAGCTCACCTGATCCGTGATTACGTGGAGCAAGAAGAGATAGTGATTGACAAGATAGCTTCGGATGATAACATCGCGGACCCTCTCACTAAACCGTTGAATTTTGATAAGCATGAAGGGCACGTTATTTCCATGGGAATTAAACGTGTTCCTGAGTTGTAGTAGTTGATTATGGATTTGATACATTATCTTTTTCATATACTATTTATAACTTCATCGTTTTAATATAATATTTTGTTTTTCATGTGGATTGTCCTGACAACATTGAACGCCACAAAGTGAACTGAATTACATTATATTTGTTTTGGTCCGTAAGCGCCTTAATGAGCTGATAACTCAGGCTATTATATTGTGCAGTTGATTGATGGTGGGTTCAACGAGCCACAAGTCAAACGGTTGACTGATCGATCACAGATGCGAGATTATAACGATACCTCGTAGGACAAATTTTTTGGTGACAACGTAATGGAGTCCTAAATGTTTAAAAACATTCGGTGCCAGGTCGTGGATTGGACGTCCATTGTGTTCCTAGAGTCGATTCTTTTGACTATCGACTGTCTCTTGAGATTAAAGCAGTTTTTGGGTGACTTTGGTTTCTTTCTCATGGTCTGCCGTAACTGGAGACTAATTAGATTTTTTCTGGGTCATTTCATACTGTGCTTACATCTGCAGGATTCGAGTTGAAGAAAATATCCAACCCTTATCAGGTATAGTTATTTCTCAGGGACACTCGAGGAGTTGTAACTGAAATGCATGGCCATGCTCGAATGATGATTCGTTTATCAGTTAAGTTACTCTCTAGTCGGGGAAACCACTCTTGATACAGATCACTTGTAAAATACGACCTTTGTGAATACGGATTTTGAAAATTGTTTTACATTGAGTGGGAGAAATTTTAGGATATGAGAATCGGTTATCGCACATACACTTGTGAGGACAAGTGGGAGTTTGTCGGAGCTTGTGTCCGCCACAAATTAGTGTGATAACATTTATAAATCTCTTAAAGATTCACAAGGGTATACTTCGTATTTTATCAGTTGATTAACGGTTACCTAATAACGGTTGGCTTGCTAGAAAGTTTGACGTTATTATCATACTGATGGCGGTGATCAACTGGTCCCTAAAAGTCACACCTAAAGGATGTGTTTGAGAGATGTGATTATGGAAATGTAATCACATTGATGCCTTATATGACTAAAAGGTTAGTCCAAGTATTTGACTAAACAGTTAGTCAATGTGTTGATGAGACGATTATTTAATTTAATTAAATAATATTAGCTGAGACGAATTAACTGTCAATTCGTAAATTGAATATAATATGTTATATTTAATCAATGTATATAATGTTAGCTTAAACGAGTTAAGATGTTAATTCGTAATTAAATATAATCGGTTATATTTAATTAGCTAACTATAAATATGCGATATTTATAGTTAAGGTATATATTATACAAGATTGTCATAATAAATTTATTACAGACCGGTATTAATAAATCGACTGCAAGCTGTTGTCCGTAGACTTATTAATACGGAATAAAATATATGACGATTTATAAACATGCACATTTTATACATTAAAGTAACTACCAAAAATAAGGAGATTTCTCTCCTCATTTTTGGTTCACTCGGTCAAAGTCAAAGAGGAAGAAAAAAATATCTCCCTAATTACTCTCCTTCATTTCGATTATTATAAGGAGAGTAGAAGATCATTTTTGTTTTTTCCTTCTTAACCTAATTTTGACCTAGCATCCTCTCATCAAAGAAAAACACAAAAGCCTAAAATTAATCAGTGAATTTTGAGGATCGAGTCTAGCAAAGAACAAAGGCATATCTCATATCATCTTGGGTGCAACTGATAGGAGAATATCATTGCGATATTGTTCATGTTAGGTTCATATACCTATTATTAGACTCCTCTAATAGTGAACTAATTAACTTGTTAATTATTTGTTCTTTAGATCTAGTGCATGCATAACAAAATGAAAGATTTATAAGAAAAACAATGTTCCTTACATTGTTGGTTGGTTCGAAAATTTGGGCACAAGTAAGGTCACCTTCCTTCACTTGTTCTTGAGCTTATAATGATGGATGATCCTCCTAAGACTCCAAGTTTAGAAGCCACTCCAATAAATTGCACCCAAGATTAATCCCAAAAATTCCTACTAATATTAACTAGATATAGTAGAAATATTACCTTAATAATACTAATAATCTTGTATTACTATCTTAAGTAATATATGATATCTATTAGTATTTATGGGGAGCTTTCTTGCAATTGCATGTGAGGATTTTTAGAGAGAAATAAACAAAACTAGCAAAAACAAGTAAGTGTCAAAATGAGCAACCAAATGCTCCTTTTGAAGTGCCAAAACCGGTTGGCTTATCCCATGAAGGGAATCTTTGCTTTTTGTTTTTACTCTTTGTTTAATTATAGGTAGAGTGTAGTATGTAGGCTTGTAAGATGTGTCATAGATATGTCTCTATCATACTATGTTATAACAAATGAACAAGACAAAAGAGCATCTTGTGTGCTCTCATGTTGGCCGAAATAATGGTCCTTATATGGTCCATTTTTGCCTTTTGTCATTTGTCCCACAAATGCTTATAAGTCATATGTTTAACTATCTTACATATTTAATTATTAAAGTAATCATTTAACACTTAAATATTACAATTAATAATATAATATACACTCCACTTTTTGAGTAGTATACTACCATTATATCATCATATAATGGGTCCCATAATTACTAGTTAGTTAAAATTACAACTTCTTGTAACTTTAAATACCTAATTACCTCTACCTCAAAACTTATATAATACCTCAACTAATTTAGTAATTTAACACTTAATTACTAAATTTAATCTTTATTTAATCACATTAAAATAAGACGCAAAAAATTGCACTCCCACAATTAAGGAATTAATTAATTCGTATCGCATACAATTAATTAAATATCTATTTGGGCTTCATCCTATAGGTGTGACCTAAAGAGATCAACGACCATCACCGTCACACGACAAGAAATGTCAAACTCTAGTCACAATCATTACCGATTAATGACGGTCGATCATTGTATAAAGAATCATCCCTCACGTATTCTTAATTTGAGATTTAATTATGATATTTAAATCATGTGATCGCACTATTGTTGAGGACACATTTCCCAACAATCTCCCACTTGTCCTCGACAAGTGTGCGTCACCAATTCTCTTGTCCTATTACAATCTCCCACTCAATGCAAGGTGTCTTGCAGGTCGTACTTACATTTGATCATATCTTGAGTGGTTTTCTCGATCTGGAGATTAACTGTCTGACCGGAATTATCTATCACAGTCACCTTCCGAGCGTGGCCACGCATTTCCAGTTAACTACTCCTCGAGTGGCCTTGAGATTTCAAACAACCCTGACAAGGGGTGGACAATTTCTATCGCCCTATTCCCTTCGTTCAGCCACAGTCCATCATAACCCAAAATATACCCAGTTTGACCTCATTTACGAAATCGTAGAGCATAAATCAAAGCTAATCAGAAGTTGTGCCAACTTGGGCGAATAGTCTCTAGTCAAAAGAATTGACTCATAAGAATACTATAGTAGCTCTTGCCACGACCAGACTTTATGAATTACTGTAACTCTATAAGCGGTCACTCGCCCGACGATTGTCCCATACAACTGCCTATGTGATCGACTAGTCATCCCATATGACTCTATGGCACTTGAACTTGCCATCAATCGCATCACACTCTAGTCACTTCGAGACGTCACCTCATATAAGTAACTAGGGGCGAATACCATGTCAATCCAGTTCACTTTAATGGGGTTCAATTTGTCTCTACAACCCATTCGGATATGACAAGGTAGCGGGTGAGTTTAATAAAACTCAAACGATAAATGTGATTATCACATATGAACAGTCAATACACTATTACTACTTCATATTCTATAATCTTTAGTGTATTATAACACTAGTTAAAATGCAATACAAGCTTGGCAAGTGGATATACCTGATATCCATATATTCCAACTTTATTGAATTGCTATTTCCTTCCATTCAATGTCATCTTTTAATAACATGAATTTCTCTAAGTATATGTCTAGATTTCATACTAGACCTGAGCTCTTTAACTTGAAAGAAGCTCCCACTGTTATCGCATTACTTGTGATAAAGTCATTTGTAGAGGGATTCACCCTTAATCCCTACGTTGACCATTTTATCACAACTTACTTAGATTCCTTTTGTAGAATTTGCAATGTGCGAAACTAAAACACATTTCTTAGTTTCTTACTCCTTTGTCAATAACATTAGCTTAGGATTTCATCAAATCCTTTTAAGCTTGGAAACATAAGTTTGTGCAACCCTTCAACACCTAACTTAGTTTATCATCCAAACAAGTGTACAAGTCTTCAATTGTACTTTAAGGCTTTCACAAGCCCATCATATGAATTAACTTATTATTGACTCATAATGTACCCAGCAAATGGTACATCACAGCAGGCGCGTCTGTTGGCATACATAATCGTTCTAATGGCGGAAACATTAGCAATCGATTTCATGTAATCAACAACTTAATGGGTTCAGTGAACGACTATGATTCCATCATAGTAATTCCACTTTCATCGTCATGAATAAGCCATTCAACTTTGTTGATGTACAACAGATACGAAAGAACTTATCTTCATAAGACTCTCAACTCTATGCCAATTTACTCTCACATAGATTCAAAATCTAGAATACTTTGCATCCCTTTCCAAGTCTTCCAATTACTCTTACCAGAAGAGATCATTGGTATATTATTCTCAATAAGTAATATGTTATCAACATATATGACATGAAGAAACAATTCTAGCTCTCACTTAACTTCATGTATATCATGATTCTTCAATCATGTGAATGAAACAATTCACTATAATCACATGAACGAAAAGTATAATCCTTTAATGCTAGCTTAAGACCATCTTGGGATCACTTAAGATAGCTACGCATAATATGTCAGGATTCTTAGATCTTCATCTAAGGTTTTGTGTTTTAAACACTTCCTTCTCAAAATTCCCTTTTTAGAAAAGCGAATTTATATTTGCCATTCTTCATTATAATGAAATGCGGCAATTCCTAACATAATTTATCTTGATCAACATCTTCATGTAAATCTTATGCATTTATGTACTCTAAAGCTCTATTTACCTTTAAAGAGACCCTCACTTTAAAGTAAATATACTCATGAGCAACAATTTTCGGATAGTAATGCTTCGGCTCGTATGTAACAAGGTCATGATACTATCACTTTCACAAAGTAATATTTTAACAATAAGACATGTGCGATAAACTCCCACTGAACTATGCTCTCATACTATCTTCATAGATAATAGTTCAATACCAACTCCCACTCTATAATTCAATTACTTTCACAAAGCAACATTTCAACTATAAGAGATGTTTGTGACGATTCATTCTACTCCCACTCTATCTCTCAGAAATACATCTATTTCTTGAGAGATAGCTTTGTGAGTCACAAACATTTATATTTAATGGAGTATTAGGAGTTTATCTAGACTATGTATTAGCTTTAAAAGGGCCATCCTAACATGGCAGCTATACAATATGGCAGTCTGATTCATGTCATATGGTTTAATAGACTCTCTATTCTAGGTATCTCATGGTTGACCATCCGATTAGAATTACTTGTCCGTTTTGGATTGCAAATTCCCAAAATTGAGTTCATCAACTCAAACCGACTCATATTAGTTTGATCTTATGGGTAGTGACGCTAGGTCATAATCCATCTTTAATAAATCAAATTTATTACTTAGATCTTTGCCACTACGATTGGGTCGTAATGCTTATAACTTTATTCAATTGGTTCTCTACGTCATTTTAGAAATTTCTCAAATCTCTCAGATGCTTCACCTTTTATTTGATTAAGTAAATATACCCTTATCTACTTGAATCATTGGTAAAAGTGACGAAGTAGTCATAAATTCCCTTTGCGGTGATGCTCATTGGAACACATACATCGGCATGTATTAGTCTCAACAAATCACTTGTTTGTGTCCCTTTACCACTAAAGGAAGTACAAATTATATTGCAAAGGAGACAAGATTCGCATATTCCATATGATTGAAAATCAAATGGTCTAATAATTCTAGTTGACACTAGCATTTTAATGCGTTTCTCATTTACGTAACCTAATTGAAAAATCAAATGTACAAATCATTTGGATTACTTGTTATGAGTCTTTTGGTGCGTATTATGTAGATATCTTTACATGAGTTGGAACTGTCTAAAACTTGTGTATCATAAAGATAAGTGACATGGCTCACATCCACGTTTATTTTCAATAAAATACAATAATTGTCTTTGAGGACAAAATGTAGATCCTTTCATGTCTCACAAGGAAATAATGTTTTAGACTAAGTGGGAACATAATAACAATTATGTAAATCATAACTCAAAGCTATTAGCAAAAACAAGTATATAAATTTCTCTTGAAGTGGCGGCTACCCGAGCTCCCTTTCATTATCGCAAATTCATATCACTCTTGTTTAGCTTTTCCACATTTCCAAGTCCCACTTGGAGTAACAAGCCCAACTTTGATATCTTCTAAATACTTGGGGCAATTTCGCCTCCAATGGCCCATGACATTACAATAATGACATTCCTCATAGGATTTGGCACCCTTCTTGGTCTTGGTCTTGGTCTTGGTAGTCCCACTATCCATTTCCAATTTATAATCAGGTTTGGGTTTCTCGCCCATTTTTGCCTTCCCTTTATTAATACCAAAACTCCTTTCATTTGCAAGGACACTCTTGCTAGAACTCCCACTCAATTTGATATTCCTCATTGTTTCTTCAAACAAGGATTCCTTAGGCTTTGTAAGATTTTCTTTACAAGAATTTCTTTTCAAGGTGGTGGGCAATAATATTGGAGTGGGTGGAGTGGAGGTGGTAAAGAAGCAAAAATTTCCATCCTGACCAATGCCAATGCGTAATCCTCTAATCGTTTCATTGTCATAATCGGAGCATTTGTCATCGTATGATTGGAGCCATGTTTCAACGGTGATTGGTGTAGGAGTATTAGATGAATTCATTGCGTATAATTAACTACAAAAACGGAAATGAAGGAAATAATTATCATCTATCGTTTTAATAATACTCGTAAATTTAACTACAAGCATTGCATTTATATAGTGACCTCCACCCAACTACATAAATGATTCCGAGATCCAAGTTCATATCAACTCGGGCACGGTGAGCCGATTCATCCCTTATTAATATAACTCGGTGGATTAACTCTTTAATCGATTCTACTTTTAGAACTCTCGGTCGATAAAAATTACTCTAATTCTCATCTTTAGCCCGGAACACATGCGACTACGGTCAACAATACTTCCGTTGAGCTCAATCCAAATTTCGATGTAATAACTTTTTACTACCCCACTTCGCCAACGTAACAAGGTTTGTATTACGGTGAAGCCGGATTAACTCCCTTGTGAAATTGGTACTTCATGGGTTTCTACTATTTGGTAAGGCTTTTTCTCAATTTTTAATATGTGAGAGGTCTTGTCAATTTATTATCTATCACGTTTTAAGTGAACTAAAGCGGTGAACTACGATAATTATAATTGACACGGTCGATGACTCGATATGAAATGCATGTGTTGTTATGGCGATTTGGCAATGCATGCAACACATTAAAAGAAATGCAAAGCAATAAATAAAATTCCTAGTATGGCCTTCCTAAAATAGAAAATCAAATAATCTATTACATATTCGGAAACCAACTCCTTTGGTCCCTTGAATCTTCAAATGGCACGCCTCCCAAGACACCGTCTTTGTCGGATCACCTTTCCGAATGGCACCGTCTTTGAAGATGCTCCAAAATTACAAATAATAATAAAAATACAAAACTATTCCTATTATACATTTGTAAAATGGAAAAACTAATAAAAATAAAATAAAAGTGATTCGAGATCACATTAAATTACAACCGAATCAATATTCTCTTTCATTACGGGTAATATTAATTAAACTAAGGCCATACTAAGATTAAAATTACATAATTCAAAATTATATAAATAAAAGATATTCAACAATTGAAATATGCAGCATTATAATATGTACCTTCATGCCAAATGATGTGCCAAATCGCCCTATTTAACTTATGTCGTACATATAACCCGGTTTCATGGAAATGCGTGATAATAACCTTTTAAAATCACTAATTAACACTTAAATCACATCTAAGCTCAAGTTAATTATCCTAACAAATTTTAGGACTCAAAAATCAGTCAACACTAAATTTTTGACAATAATTCAACTTGATTTAATTTTATGCGCATTTTTGACCCTAAAATCATTATTTATATGAAATAAATCCAAATTAAATCATAAAAGTTTCAAAATTTGAATTTTAAATTTTTGAACATTCTGGAATAATTCCATGACCCTCATAATGTCAAAAAAACATGGTTAAAATTTTCGAAATAATTTTGAGAAAATATAGTTGCATTTTATCAGTTTTATCTCATAAAATACATAAAGTATCCAAAAATTACTCCAATAATTTTTACAACTTTAGATCTGATTAGTGGGATATTAATTCAACTTAAAATAATTTTCTCAAGCCATGCAATACGTTTTAGCTAATTTTTGCTAAAATAGTCACTATTTATGCCATTTTTACTCAAAAATCCATAAATCATGCTAAATAAGATATTTAAATCTAGAAATTTACATACTCTCTGTAAATATTGCATGTGAAAACATATTAAAAGATCATGGCTTAATTCGGAATTTTGCTATTTTTAACCATTTTACCTCTTTTAATCCATTTTTATCTCATAAAAATCATAAATCATGCAAAATTAATCAAATTAACTCGTCCTTTTACACACAACTTGTAAAATATGCATGTGAGGTCATATAAATTTTTCAAGGTCAGAAACGAAATTTAACTATTTTTAGCATTTTAATTCCCATTTTAGTCATAAAAATGTAATAAAATGACCAAAAATCCTTAAAATGAGCAATAAATTTCCATAAATCATAAAAATGACCTACAAACATTTTAGGACCAGAATATATAACATGCATGGTGATTTCGTGGCTTATACTTATAAATCACAAATTTTTAAGTTTTATATGTTAACCTTTTAACTCGGAAAAACAATAACCGATTATGCATGCAACATCCTTATGCTCTGATACCACTTGTTAGGTTCATATACCTATTATTAGACTCCTCTAATAGTGAACTAATTAACTTGTTAATTATTTGTTCTTTAGATCTAGTGCATGCATAACAAAATGAAAGATTTATAAGAAAAACAATGTTCCTTACATTGTTGGTTGGTTCGAAAATTTGGGCACAAGTAAGGTCACCTTCCTTCACTTGTTCTTGAGCTTATAATGATGGATGATCCTCCTAAGACTCCAAGTTTAGAAGCCACTCCAATAAATTGCACCCAAGATTAATCCCAAAAATTCCTACTAATATTAACTAGATATGTAGTAGAAATATTACCTTAATAATACTAATAATCTTGTATTACTATCTTAAGTAATATATGATATCTATTAGTATTTATGGGGAGCTTTCTTGCAATTGCATGTGAGGATTTTTAGAGAGAAATAAACAAAACTAGCAAAAACAAGTAAGTGTCAAAATGAGCAACCAAATGCTCCTTTTGAAGTGCCAAAACCGGTTGGCTTATCCCATGAAGGGAATCTTTGCTTTTTGTTTTTACTCTTTGTTTAATTATAGGTAGAGTGTAGTATGTAGGCTTGTAAGATGTGTCATAGATATGTCTCTATCACACTATGTTATAACAAATGAACAAGACAAAAGAGCATCTTGTGTGCTCTCATGTTGGCCGAAATAATGGTCCTTATATGGTCCATTTTTGCCTTTTGTCATTTGTCCCACAAATGCTTATAAGTCATATGTTTAACTATCTTACATATTTAATTATTAAAGTAATCATTTAACACTTAAATATTACAATTAATAATATAATATACACTCCACTTTTTGAGTAGTATACTACCATTATATCATCATATAATGGGTCCCATAATTACTAGTTAGTTAAAATTACAACTTCTTGTAACTTTAAATACCTAATTACCTCTACCTCAAAACTTATATAATACCTCAACTAATTTAGTAATTTAACACTTAATTACTAAATTTAATCTTTATTTAATCACATTAAAATAAGACGCAAAAAATTGCACTCCCACAATTAAGGAATTAATTAATTCGTATCGCATACAATTAATTAAATATCTATTTGGGCTTCATCCTATAGGTGTGACCTAAAGGGATCAACTGACCATCACCGTCACACGACAGTAATGTCAAACTCTAGTCAGCCAATCATTACCGATTAATGACGGTCAGTCGACTGTATAAAGAATCATCCCTCACGTATTCTTAATTTGAGATTTAATTATGATATTTAAATCATGTGATCGCACTATTGTTGAGGACACATTTCCCAACAGTTCATAGGCCATATTAGCTAGGACCGAAGGTTATCTCTTAGTTCTCTACTATTTTGTTTATGTAATTTATTTTATGACTCGTATTCATCATAATAAATTCGTTATAATCCTTATAATTAAAGGGAAGCATACAGATAATTCCCACAGTAACCCCTGCGGTCGTACGGTCCAAATCAGTCAGCCAGTCCCTGGCTGCATCGATCAAAGAGAAAGGAAACAGAACTTCCTTAATCTTGTCTTGAGTTACCCCCTTTGTGGCGGGGATAGTAGAACAGTAGTCCGTAAAGACCTCCATATGCTTCCTCGGGTCTTCACCTGCCACACCTCTATAGAGATTTCTCTCCACCAGATTGATATAGAAAGGACGGATGTCAAATTTATTCCCATCCTCAGTCTGGAGATTGAAACCTTTAGGAATATACGATGCTTTAGGCTCCGAGTGACTAGCAATGTTCGGCATCTTTACTGGTTGATCGGCAGAAATAGGAATGTCTTCTTCTAAAGATTGGTCTTCTGCGAAAAGAAAAAGATGTAGCTCTGGCTCGAAAGTACTCAATTCTTCATTTCGTGATTTTCTCTGCAGACGGAGTCTATGCCTAAATAGTCTCTCCGGCTCTGAATCAGCTGAAACTAACTCAAACCTGTCTGACCTGGGCATAAACAACACTGAAAGAAAATAAATAAGAACTGCCTCAAGGAATAAAAATTCCCTGAGACGGATAAAATAAACGAAACAAAGACAGATAGGGCAATTGCCTCCCCGGCAACGGCGCCAAAGTTTGATATGGTCTGTCGTGTACCTATCAAAAATAAACTAACTAAACTAACTATATAGCTAGGGAAGTCAGGTCGATCTCCTCAGGGAGGCAAGATATCTGTAGAAGTCCGTCTATTTGGTCACAAATGGGGGGGGTTGTTTAAATTGGTTTTCTAAACTAAAAGCTTTAAAGGAAAGAGAAACAGAGATAAGAGCAATAAAGGCAGGAAAATAGAATTAAACTATCAGATAGAGAAGGGTCATGTCAGGATTTCGGTTCACTACGGTAGTCTAGTGACTCAACTGTAAACAACTTAGACAAATTAATGCGAGACGGATATGGAAAGGTCCTTCCGGTCCACTTTCTATCCTAAAATATCACTAACTTAACTTCCGTCCTCGCCAGGGTAGTCTACTGTTCATAGCAGGCCTATTTAGTCCAATCTTCCGATCCAGGATTAAATTTAGCCAGATTAAAGGGTGACTCAGAAGCATGCACTCAATTAAGTCGGTAAAATACAGTTAAATTACTATGGTGACAGAATCTCACAATTAATTCATCTAAACTACTCACTACATCGTCACATTTCTACCGTGGATCCCCTAATCCCAACATGAAACAAGTTTAGCTACTCATATCGCTATTTATATTATCAAAACTAACAGCAGATAAATGACCAGCATTCAACATATTAAAACGATAATTAAATTGCATAAAAGTGAATTAGGGCAGAAATTAAATAAAGCAAAACGAAGAATTAAAGCAAATGAAATAAAGATTATTATTAAGAAAGGAGGAAGAGATTACAATCGTGAGAATCCGGCGTAAAGAACGACAAAATCCGAGCGAAATAATCCCGAAAGCAAAGTTACAGAGAAAAGGGAAAAGCAACGTAATGTGTTTACTGTGAAAGCTAAAACTGATGAATGATAAGATAAAAGATAGATAATGACCTAGTTAACGCAAGTTTAAATAGAAAATGAACTAAGTCCAACAACTAAAACACGTTCACGGGCTAATTAAAGCCCACAAAAGCCTAAACCACTCGATCGAGTAGAATAGATCCACTCGATCGAGCGAAACTCCAGAAAATCTACTCGATCGAGTAGAATAGTTACTCGATAGAGTAACCTCTCTTTTAAGCACTTCTTGATCGAGTAAATAACTACTCGATCGATCAACCATGGCTATAAAAACCACTCGATCGAGTAATAAAACCACTCGATCGAGCCTTCTTCCTTCAAATCAGCCCAATCTCGTACCCGACTGCCTCGTAAACCATGCCTTCACGCATTCCAATGCAGTATCTCACTCTGGAAAATCCCGTCTCCTCAAAATGCATACAAAAAGGACGAAAAATGGTACGATTCCACTACTTTCGCGTTCATTTCTACAAAACGGACAAAACGAACCAAAGTAGCCAATTCGGGGCATAATACTATATAAACAGTACAAAAATGCATGGAAACACATGCTAAAATAGGCTAAAAAGACTATACATTATGCACGTATCAGGCTCGAGAGGGGTTGTTATAGGTGCTCGAGAGAATGTCCCATGCCTCTTTTGAAGAGGTAGCACGCACAATCAGTGCTTGGACGGTGGTGCTCAAGGTGCCCATAAGTGCACCTAGAATCAAGCTGTCTTGCTTGAGCCACGAGAGGTAAGCAGGATATTCATCAATTGAAATCGCAAGGAAACATAGTTCAGTGGCGTCAATTTTACGCAATGATTGAGATTGATCGAAATCAGAGGGTTGGTGGTGTCGTGAGGGTTTGGGATGGTGCTATCAGGGTTAGTCATGATGGTGGTGGTGCTGAAAAATTCAGGCGAAGCAGAGGAGCGTTTGAAGGTGGTGGTTGCTCGGGTTGAGAGAAGGTTTTGGTTGGATCGTTTTTGGCGTCGTGATACCATATAAACAGGATGTATTATTGTTGTAAAACTGAATGAATGTACAAGGTAATGACCTATGTATTTATACAAGATGAATGCTAAGCCTATAGGTATATATTTACATGACCTATGTATTTATACAAGATGAATGCTAAGCCTATAGGTATATATTTACTATAATTACATTATATGAAGAATCATAAGATAATTGATATTGCTTGATTTTAGGAGGAGATTGATTGTCTTGCTAATTGTGTTGATTATGTAATTTTTGCCTTATTTGGGAGGATTGTAGGATCATGGTTAATAATACCCTCTGTAGTCCCTTCCGATTATTACACCAGGTAAACTTGGATCCCTTAAACGGAATATCAATAAGCCCCATCTCTTGTTTCCACTCAAAAAAGTCATCACACCCTTCAATCCTTCTTTTGCTACGACTTAATTTTTCCCAGCTATATTCAACTTGGTTGAAATTCCCAACAAGCATGAATGGTTTGTCAAGGGACTTCAACCAGTCACCAAGGGTATTCCACACTTCATTTCTTCTAGCAACATTAGGTTCACCATAAACAAGACCAAGATACCAAGGCATGCCATTACATTGATTCACCAAAAGGATAATGAAGTTACAATATTTTGTTATACAAGACATCTTAACACCCTGTTTTCAGCCAACCCACAACCCACCTTTAGCATCATCTGCATCCATTCCCGAGTTGTGTACAAAACCAGAAGGCCTACAAATAGGTGCTACTTTATTCGCATTATACTTGGTTTCTACAAGGAAAATAAAGTCATAAGAATTACTCCCTCTCATCAACTCCAAAGGTAACATGAACCCACTTTTTGTGAGAGAAAAAGTGGGTTCATGTTACCTTTGGAGTGGATGGGAGGGACTACTACTAAGCATCACTCTTAGTTTGGCAATTGTAGGGGCGAACGTATCATTGAGACCCCTACAATTCCAAATTAGTCTATTCATGGGTAGGGAAGGGGTTGGGAATGGTCAACCCCCACAACATCATTAGAACAATGTTCACTTTCAGCTTTCTATATGTCACCTGAATCAGAGGCAGACGAAGAGGAGGACACAAGCTCCTCATCCACCTTCATCTGAAAGTCAACCACTCCCAGCCCTGAATTGAGCAAGGTCTAATACATAGGCCACGAATGTATTCCTTAGCCTTTTCCTTCGATGCAAGCCACTGTAATGGTACCAGTCCTACCGTGGGGTCACTTGAAGCCTTTGTTTTCCTTAGACAAGAAGTTCCTTCACCAGCTTCCATACCACCCTCATCAACCCCAGCACACCCATAAGTTCCCATGCTAACTTTCAAATTCTCTTAGGATGCCTCACTTTCCGAAATAAGAGACCTTATCATATTTTTCCCAGACTTGGAATCATAAGTACCAGCATCAGGATTCCAAGAGCAACTCCCTAAGCACAAGTCCAACATCTTCCCTACAGGGGAAACTTTCTCTACATCACCCGTTGAACCCGTGTCACCCAATAAAGTGATAACCTTGCAATCCTCAGGCCCAAGCGCATCCATAAAATTCACACACTCCACACTAGCTTCCTCCAGGTTTCCTGCCGCTTCCAAACCTCCCTCGTTTCCTTGTTGATTTTCTCCATTTTTCATGTTATTCACTCCAGCCATCACCCCTTCCTCTTCCTGCTCATTCGTCGCAGCAATAATCTCCCTCGCATCCAGAGGGAGCTCCCTTCGGGGGGAGAAGGCAACTCCGGTGTTGAGTAGTTAGAAGAGTCTTTAGAAAGATATGAAGCCAACCCCCAGTATCAGCGTTTTCAAAAGGATTAAACCCAGATTCATCACCGAAAATTATAGGCGGTTCATGAAAGATAACAGGTAGATCAGGGGCCATCACAAAGGTTTGTGAGAAACCTCCGTGTTCATCTTCCACGTGAGCAATCCTCACGTTTTCTTCTACCCTTGGATCTTATAGCTTGTTGAGATTTTAGATCAAAATCTGCAATTCTATTTCCGATTTCCTGAATTCTGAATTTCCGCGTAGGGATCACCAGGAAAGATATTAAAAGTATAACCATCATTGTTGAGCTGCTGGTCTTCAATGCTTGCATCTTGCTGATTAGCCCTTCCATCCTATTGTCCCGTGGAGCAGTATTCTCATTCCATCTTCGTGCATCAAGTAAACGCTTATGTTGATAGTTGTCTTAGTGTTTTGTGTAAACTATGTAGCATTTATGCTGGTCCTCACCCGTCAATAGCAACCCAACCTAATGTCGAGCCAACTCCTTTCTGATCTTCAGTGCAAAGTCGATACCATTTACAACTAAAAATCACGCTTAAGATAGTTGGTTTTGAAGAAATCATTGGTGCCAACATTGATTTACAACTCGCGTAAATATGTTGTAAATAAATACTCCGTAATATAAAGTTGAACTCATGACGATAATTATTTAATTTCTGAACAAGCTTTATTAAGTGAAAGTCCCAAATACCCGATACATTTAGCGTGGTTTACATAAAACTAGGATGATTACATAGCGCGATTACTAGCTCCAAACTAATTGGAGATGTTGTTTTGATCCTTCAAAGAAAGAAGATAGTTCATAAATCTATCACATTCCAAAGTTGAAGACCCCCTCAAACTTATAGCTTCCTTAACCAAGCTTTTCCACTCCATTGTTCTCTTTTTTATTTCTTTGCCCTTCTTACTATCCATTGCTTCTGTTATGATCTCCTCAACATCACGCCTTGTAATCCCTTCCATTTCTAAACCAACACCCAATTTTTCGCAAGAATACCAACAATTTATAGGTTGATCTGCATATGATGGCCAACAAATAAGTGGTACTCCACTACTTATACTCTCAAGTGTCGAGTTCCATCCACTATGTGACAAGTAAACTTTAACCGATGGATGGTTAAGTACCTTCTCTTGAGCACACCAACTCGATAGCATGCCTCGATCTTTAACCTCATCTAAGAACTCGGGTGGTATAATAGATGAACCCCCTCCTATGACCATATCAGGTCTAATGATCCATAGGAACGGGTACTTGCTATTTGCCAACCCCCATGAAAACTCGATAAGTTGTTCATTTGTCATGAACAATGTGGTTCCAAAACTCACATATAGCACTGAATTTGGCTCCTTAGAATCAAGCCATTCTAATGTTTTAATGTCCTCTTTCCACAGGTTACATCCCAAGGACCCAAGTTCAGTATTGTCCTGTGCCAGGTTGTTGGCTAGGCAATGTAAGGGTCCAATTGTGTAAATCGGACTAGATACAAGGAGATTCGATATGTCGTTGAGGATTTCTTGGTCTAAGGCCTTGAAGGTATTGAATATGAGGGGTACCCCGTAAGCCCTTTCCACAAGGTCTCTCATGTATTTGAATAAAGGGTGATCTTTATCTGTTGATCTTATAAAGCTTGGGAAATCTTTCAGTTGTATACCTTTCATACTTGGTGCTAAGTTTTCTGGTTTTTTGTTTAAAGAACCGTCTGACATAAAGTCGGGACCTGATGCCAAAAGAACAGAAAATACTGAAATCATTACGACATTAACCTGGCCTCTATGCAGTTCAAATTAAATGAAAATAGAGTGGGGATAACTGAATTATGCATCGACTACAATCACAAAGTATAGATCATCTTACAAAATTGTATTTATCATATATTTGTTTACCTAAAATGATCACTTTGTAACATAAAAGTTGAGTACAGTTTTATAATACTAGTCTGTCTATGAAGTGCCAAAATAAGAAGCGTACCGACCAAAAACGGGACATCATTGGTACTGAAATGCTATTGTCGATCGATCACCTTATACACTAGAGCACAATCTCAAGAGGGTTTTCTGATCAACTTTTGTAAGTCGTCCACTACATTTTATCTGTTCCAATTATCATAGTGTAATTGATGGAATTTTCGACTAAGGTGCAGGAAAAAATGGACATACCTTTGAATGGGAGAATATCTTTATCCAAGAGGTTATCAAGATGAGCGTACGCCAAGAAACTACAAGGACTAGGAGGGTAAAACAACACTAAAGGGCAGTCGCCAAACATACGGGCAACATCACGTGCAAAAGGCATGTGAATATCCGAGATAATGAGGGTAATAGGTGGTGAACCTGTAGATGGATCATTAATTCTATACAGTAGTTCCATGAAAGGTTGGGGGCAGTTAACTCTCAAAGAGAGAAGAAGAGGAAACACATCACGAAAGCCATTGGCATTTGACGGAGGCAGTCCATCTGGGAATGTTTCGAATCTGAAAGATGAGGTTCCCTTGAGAGAATCAGGCCCATTTGAGCTTAACATACAATGGTGGTTATGTTGAGTGTTGACAAAGGTTATGTAGATGCCTTTAGAGTTGAGGAACTTGGCTAGTTGTAGCATCGGTGTTATGTGGCCTTGTGCTGCAAAGGGCACACATACCGCATGTACCATAGGTTCTTTTCCATTTACTGTCATTTTTGTGGGTCAGAGATTAAGATGAAATGCAAATTTTGTATGAGAGACCCAAAGTGATTTCTTTTACAAGGCTGATGTACATATGAATATATGATACGAAGGAATACGTTTGTTTATATAAGACTTACGGCAATAATGCTTCTTTCCCACCCGCCCTCTAAAGAGACAAATAAAAGAGTGATCACATAATATGCTCTGCTAGTCTGCTACTAAAAATAAAATGAAGATAATGTACAGAAATGTGAATTCTAAAATGATTAGCATTTAACTATATTAAATTAAAATTGTCCGATTTGCGACTTGCAAATACCAACTTGAATCGTTATTGTGTACTGTAAATGTAATCTAGAATAAACTATTTTTTGAGAATACATTTACGTATAGGACGGTGGCAAATTGCAGCATATATTCTGGTTAATTAGGGAAATGATTGCAAGGATTTGATATAACAATTAGTATTCAAAAGAAGATAGCTAAGTAAATCCAAAGGGAGCAGGAAACAGAATAAATTTGAAGTGATGTGTGATATACCTACTCTACTACCAATGTAACATACATTTGGTTGGACATGTTCGATTCCGGCCATGCCACTTGATTCATCTGGCTAAAATATTGATAATGGCATTTATATGTTTATTTATATTTGTTTTGGTATCGATGCTCAGAAAGATAAAACATTGCAACCAGTTTAAGTAAGCAACAGTGGCAGCCTGGCAGGGACGTTGTAATGTACTCCGTATTATTTAGCGCAACAATTTGGCTGCATCAAGATAGTTTTCAAATGAGACTGAATGTTGATAGGCCGGCAGCCGGCTTACCTGATAAGAGCTACTTGTGAGTAGACATGACAAAACTGACCTGGCCTGAACTCGAAAATAAACAGCTCAAAGTTTCCAAACTGACCCAAGGCAAATGTGACTTAAACGACTCAGAATGATAAGAAATGTGACCATACTCCGAATAACCCATTTCTCATGTTACAAAGCAAGATGCTGTAAGGAGGATTTTACAAGGTTGTCTGATCATCAACTGGAAGAACTGAATAAAATAATAATCTGAGCATATCATGTGATAAAATTACACTGATAATAATCTGATCATACGCCAAGACAAGTATGGGATCAAATAATAATCTGATCATCAACTGGAACTGGAACAACTGAATAAATTACGTCACTAATGCTTTTTTTCCTAATTTGCAGTCTGGAATTAAGGACCTTGATATGCAATTAAAATCCTCTCCATTTCTTTTCACAAACCCATTTAATAATATTATCTCCTCTAAATTTTATTAACCCTTTATTTCTATACATAAATCGTGAACCGTTCAATGTTGACACAATAGAATCTCGTCCGTCGAAAGAAAATGATAAAAAGAAATAGAGAGAATCTTGACTCGGTGACATGGTAGAAGACAAATAGTTACGAGTGTTTTCTTTAAAATGTTAATAAGAGTAACACAACAAGCTGCAGTAGCTCTATGGCAAAACTCATTGACTCAGGTCTTCGACTTAATCTTGAGTTCCAGGTTCAACTCCTTGGCTGTAGCATTTTGTTTAGTACTAGGGTATGGTGAATTGTGGAAGGATAAGCAGGTGACCTTTTTTTAAAACGCTTTTAGACCTTATCTTTTTTGGCTTATTTTCAACTCAATTCAGTTCAGTTTATAACTCATCTTAGTTCTACTAACCTTAAACTTAATTGTTTTTATTAATATAATTAATATTATTTATTATTTATTATTAATTATTATTATATTATTATTATTATATCAATATTCTTAATATTTATTTATTATTAACTAGTGTAGTTCCCGTGCTAAAGCATGACATTTTTTAGATTTATTTTATAAAGATATGTTCTCAAATAAATTTGTTCCGGGTGTAATTCCAGAGCAGTTATACGTTACCACCCGTGCTTGTAGAATGACGTCTTTTGCTAACTCCTCCTTGCGGTCTCCTGAAACAATGAGCAAACTGAGGGCTCGGCTTTGGGCCGAGCGAACTCACTCCGACGCTCAAGTCAGTAAACTTAGAAAGATAAGTTGTTGTTACTTGGTGAAGTATATATTGTAGAGAGATAAGGAAGATATTACCAGATGAATAGTGATTCTTAGGTTAAATTGTGGATCCTTTACTCAATGAGAGTAGAGGAGTATTTATAGACTTTCACCTTTTGTCACGTAGTGGCCAAGTGGCTAGCAGGTGGAAAGACTGATCTACCCCTCGGCCGAGGGACCCATGGCAGGCCGGCGGGCCCTATTGACTCACCGCCGAGGGGTCTTGGATATGAGTTCGCGGATGTGTGCCCCGGCTGGCTAGTTGCCCCGGCCGGGACCCGAGAGACAGGCCGACAGGCCTCGTTGGTTTAGGCTGTCTAAGCCGTTGACTTGCTGTGGATGTCTTTGACCTTGCTCAATATGTTGACTGGGTCAGCGGGTGCAGAATATGCCCCATCAAAATTAATTATTATATTATTATCAATCAGGTATGGGAGCTGGTAGACTTACCTAAAGATGTTCGACCTCTTTAATGTAAGTGGATCTTTAAGATCAAAATCAGCATGGCTGGAGATAAAGATGTCTACAAGGCTAGACTGGTTACAAAAGGTTTCACTCAAGTTCATGGTTTACACTATGACGAAACTTTTGTACCAGTTGCTATGCTAAGATCTGTTCAGATCATGTTAGCGATTTCTGCATTTCATGATTACGAAATATGGCAAATGGATGTCAAGACCGCCTTCCTGAATGGGTTTCTGGAAGAGGAAGTGTATATGACACAACCTGAAGGTTTTGTGGATCCTAAATATCCTAACAAAGTATGCAAACTTAAGAGATGCATTTATGTTCTTAAGCAAGCATCAAGGAGTTGGAATCATCGATTTGATCATGTAATTAAACAGAATGGATTTTCTCGAAGTGTCGAGGAACCATGTTTGTACATGAAGTTTAGTGGGAGCAAGGTTGTTTTCTTAATTTTGTATGTGGACGACATCCTACTCATTGGGAATGATGTATCAATGCTTACTTCAGTGAAATAGTGGTTGGGAATACACTTCCAAATGAAAGATTTGGGAGAAGATTCTTGACCGATTCAATACGAAAAACTCTAAGAGAGGTTTTCTACTCATAGGTAGTGGGATAACTTTGAGTAAGTCACAGTGTCCTACTGAACCTAAGATTATTGAACGCATGAAATCGATTCCTTATGTTTCCGTTGTCGGATCGATCATGCATGCTATGATGTGATCCGTCGCGATGTCTCTTATGCATTGAGTATGACGAGTCAATATCAGAATAATCCAGGTGATAGTCACTGGATAGCCGTCAAGAATATTCTTAAGTACTTAAGAAGGACTAAAGATTTATTCTTGGTGTTTGGAGGAGAAACCGAATTACGTGTAAAAGGTTACACGGATGCTAGTTTCCAAACGAATATGGATGATATGAAATCCCAGGCTAGTTTTGTATTTTTGATAACTGGGGGCGGTTTGCTGGAGAAGTTTTAAGGAGTCTATGACTGCTGATTCTACCACGGAAGCTGAGTTGGATTCGGCAATTTTTGGAGGGACTAAAGGTAGTAGCAACGGCCGAAGATACTGTCACTCTCTATTATAACAACAGTGGGGCAATTTTTCAAACAAAAGAGCCCAAGTCTAGTAATAAATCTAGACATGTATCTAGGAAATTTCATGTAATTAGAGATTTTATTGAAAGGAAAGAAATAACAGTTTGTAAGGTTGGGACAGATGATAATGTCGCTGATCCTTTAACCAAGTCATTGTCTCAAGCTAAGCATGATAGTCATGTAGTTTATATGGGATTGAGATCGACGAATGTTAGAACTGTTGTAAATTATGCGATATGTAATAATTAAGATATTGTATTTATTATTTCATATATGATCATTGTATTTATCGTTTGAGTTTTTTTTAGTAAATTAACTCTCCTATTCAGTTTTATCTGAATTTAAATACTTTGTTTTATCCAAATAGGTTGTAGTGACAACGTCGAACCCTACTAAAGTGAACTGAATTAACATTGCATTTTGTCCCTAGTTACTTCATGAGGTGACGTCTCGGAGTGACTAGATTTTAAGGCGATTGATGACAAATTCGACTGTCATATGGCTATAGAGATGGCTATGTAACGCCCCGTAAACAACAGGAGTACAAAATGGTATATTTTATTAATAGCAGCGGAAATTACATAGCGTTACCGCCGTATTTCCCAATACAGAGAAATACAAGGCTTACATTATTTTTCAGTACAACCAAATATCTAGTAACATGTCTTATTGATAGGTCTATCTTATTATGATACATTATTCTTATTCTATTTTCTTGTGTCAACCTCACTCATGCCCTTCCCTGTTTCCTGTACCTGAAAAAGATTAATAAAATAAAGGGTCAACCAACCACAGGTTGAGTATATTTCCCATAACCTCCAACTCAAATTAATATAATTCGGGTCATTATTATTGAACAGGGCCACATTACGGAGCCGAGACTCCCTTAGGCTATGCCCTCCTCCGTGTACACAGGATAACAATCTTTTCCTTTTTTTTCTCCTTTTTCCCTTTTTTCCTTTTTTCTTTCTTTTTTATCCGGATATAACGGGGCGGAGCCAATTGCCGAGCCCCCTGCCGAGCCCACTTCAGAGCTCACATCCATGTACACGGGATAAAATAATAATGTGGTCCGGTCCCTTCCAATAATAATGTCCCAGACGATACATTGGCCAAATGTACCTCTTAGCAATGGTATTTTAACATTACTATTATCACGTGAGCATTATAACGTCAATTATTAACACAAACAGTACCACAGTCATATCTCACGTAAACCGCATTACGTAAAATATACAAGTATAACATAACTTTATCACATAAACAATAATTCGCTTACATTATAATATAAGTTGAGTAATTATAACGATAATATACTTACTCATTATATTAACTTAAGACGAAGGGGTAGGAAATATACCTTCAATATATCATCTCGTAAACTTGCCACCATTTATCTATATACCAAATTGCATTGATCCTTTTTCGTTGTGTCATGGGTATTAACTATGAACGAGGCATCCTATTTATAGTTTTCGAAAGTCGGTTAACAATTACTGGCTTTCCTACGTGGTGATTGTTTTCACCATATACAAGCAAGCCTATCTTGCCCATTCAATGTAGATATGCACGTGGTAAGTCCTTTAACCACATTTTCTTTAGTTATTTTTTTATCATTTGTTTTAACATGTGATAGAATGCCAATAAAATATTACAAACTTCTTAAAATATCTAGATATTTTACTTTATGGGTTATTTTCTTTAAGATAGGTCTAGTAAAATTCTACGGGTAAAGTTAGTATTGAGTCGGATTTCAACCGAACTATTTTATTCTTATTCTTGGGTCTTACCTATACTAGGTTACTACGTCTTTTGAATTTTATTAAGTCAATATCTCCCTCTAGGATGGATTCATTTCATTTGTGTACCTTTTTCGACTCTACTTGATAAAAATTATTTCCCTTTTCAAATAAAGAATTTACTTAAATCTACTGAATAGTAGATATTTACTCGGGGTATCACATTCTACCCCCCTTAAAATAAGCTTCGTCCTCGAAACTTGGATTATCACCTTATTGGAACAAATAAGGATATCGACTTCGCATTTCCTGTTCTGTTTCTCAAGTCGTCTCTGTGTCATCGTTATATGATCACAAAACTTTTAGCAATTCTTAGACCAGGTTGAAATCAAACAAGACGAACAAAATACAAAAGTGCGCATATTTTGTGATGCTGGAAGAATTCTTCGACCCCTTTTAGTTGTTGAAAATCTAAGGAAGATAAAGTTATTGAAAGGGGATGAATTTTCTTTTTCAAACCCTTCTGGGCAAGGGGATACTTGAATTAATTGGGTTTGAGGAAGAAGAGGACTGTCATACTGCATGGGAGATCAAGTATCTCTTTATGGGTGATAAAGGAAGAGGCCTTGAGAAGTACACTCACTGTGAGCTTGACATGTCATTTTTATTAAGTGTAAGCTGCGGAGCCATTCCATTTGCTAACCACGATCATGCTCGAAGGGTTCTTTACCAACCTTTACTAGTGGGAGAACTTTGTTACGGGGAGCGTTTTCCTTATGATCTGAATTGAAATTTGAATCGGTTTCTTTTCGTATGTTAGATCCTCTCTAACTTGCACCAAAGATATGTTAATGATGTGACTAGGCTCGGGACTATACTTCCTTAAGAGTGACACGTGAAAAACATCTTGGATTCTAAAAAGTTCTATTGGAAGGGATATTCTATAGACAAGATTTCTAACTCTATCAATTATCTCAAATGGTCCTATGTACCCAGTTTCCTCTGTTTCCCGAATCTAATAACCTTTTTTTTTTTTTTTTTTTTTTTTGTAAGTGTTTACCTTAAGAAAAAAATTGAATCACCTACTTGAAATACCACTTGTCGTCTTTAAGGATAGCTTAACTACTTTGAACAGTTCCCCTTTTCCCTTATATGATTTTCACTTTGTCTGAGGTTTCCTGGTTTGATCCAATGACCCTCTGTGACACCCCTCGATAGGGCATCAAAATTAAAGCGGAAAATACGAGATTTTTAAAACCTTTTTAAAAGCTTAAAGTGCGAAATCCACCATAAGCGATCAAACAAAAATGAAAAGAAAGATAATTAAGTTTTACAATTTAAAACAAGTACGATGGGGAAAAGATATCCCACGAATAAACACAAGTCTAACGATAGGTGAGTCTAAGCAACCTATAACTAAGGTCCAAGGGTCAACGTTCTCGCTAGCTCACACGTCTTCCCCATAATCTGCATCACAAACCTGTCATTCATGTAAACATGAACGCCACGGTCGGTGGGGAGTAACTCGGGTTCTCCCGGCCACCATATGTCAAAATGCACATAAGCAAGAACTTAATTAACATATTGATCATGCATCATACTTGAATAATATGAACAAGGGAATATAAACGATCATCGTAATGAGATAGGCATATTGCATTATATTAAACATGCATTCAAGGTAACCAAAACATGGATATGAGATTAGACATCGAATCATATGAAGAAGGTAAACAACGGATCAATTTAATAGAAAATACATGGATGGAAACCAATAGCCATTACTTTGAAAACCTCTTAACAACCATAGCACGGGACGTGGCTACTAATGTCACATTCATACTTATGGCTTACATCTCACCATAAGAACGGATGGGAACATCAATCCCGGCGATCATATCGCAACTAGGGGCTTACATCTCACCACTAGTATCCGATAGGACCAAGACACTCACAACAATCATAGAAGACGTGCACTCTCGTATATAAGAACACACCAATGACCGTAACAAGCAAGACATTTACAAAGGCTTTGACTCAAAACAAGACAAACCCCTAGACTCCAACCTCCTGGTAGGACGACGATCATAATACGGTCCTAGTCTAAATCTGGCCAGACTCTCGGGATGGACGACACCCGATTCGACATACAATCCCAAATCGTATCCAAGACTCGATCCATGACACCTAGCCGTGCCCCAAGGTCGAGTAACCCCAATCGGAACAATGGTACCTAGCCGTACCCCAAGGTCCGAAGAGGCGGAAGGAAGATAGCCCAACTCGGAAACAATGGCACCTAATCGTGACCCAATGTCCGAGGGCAAATAAATAAGGAATGTCGAGTAGTCGCACAATGTAAAACGTCACACTCCGATCACAAGTACGAGTAACAATAGTTTGCATGAACATAACATCAATAAGTCTTATATTAACCAAATACCAATAAGGGAGAAGATACATGCATAAACCATTGATCATTAGAGGTTACAAGTGAAAAGGAGCTCACGGGGGGACTCCCGGCCAATCAAGAGACCATTGCCGGTCCACCTACTGGGACAACAAGCCAAAATCGAAATTTAAATAAAACTTACAAGTGCACTCCCAGTAGGTCGGTCAGAGATGCCGCCACGATCACCCTACTGGGACTACGACAAAATTTCCAAAAACACATAAAACCTTGATGCACTCCCGGTAGGTCACCCATTGCAAGGTCACCCTACTGGGAATACACCAAATTTCAAAAAAACACTTAAAACCTTCAATGTACTCCCAGTAGGTCACCCTACTGAATACGCCAAAACTCAAAATCACCTAAAACCTTGATGTACTCCCAGTAGGTCGAGAGACCGCCGCCGGTCACCCGGCTGGGACTACTGAGCTTTCTAAAATGTGTTCAAAACTTACGGGATCTCCCAGGTAGGTCAAGAGACCGGCCATTTGGAATCCACCCTAGGAGTACATACTCACGGTTTCAATGCAATTCGACTTCCAAACCATTTGAAACCAACACAAATCGTTTCCCATCAATTGTTTACGTATCCTAGCATGATTCTAACTCGGAAAAACAACATATTTGAGACGGAAATCCAACAATTACGAATTTAAAGCAATAAAGAATGAAACTTTCAATGAAACATGTGAGAAATTCATATGAGGATACAATCCAACCAAAATTCAAGTAGAACACAACAAAAATCAGATTTCAACATTTGAAAGGTTAAATTAACAAACAAAGCACATAAATTTTAACATAAAAGTCGAGTAACCCATCACCGTTACCTTTTTGCACTTAAATCCACAAAAGACTCGTCTACCTTTCAAGAATCCACTTCCGGGTCAACTAAAACTTCTCCTAAACATAAGAAAACACAAAATAAGACTAAAAATCGAAACTAGAAAAAGGGTACCATGAAGAGGATGGCTCGACAGCCCTATTAAAGGAGGAAAGGTAGTTCTTTTCTTACCTAGAAAGAAGGAGGGCGATGAGAGGAAGAGATAGGCGCGAAAATCACTTAGTTTGGATAAGAATTGAGCAAGTTATGGTGATTTTAGGGTTGAGAGCAAAAGGGTTAACAATGGTGAAGTGTTTGTTGAGGAATTTCAGAAATTAGAATGAGGGAGATGAAGTTGTGAGGGTTTAGTTGAGGGTTTTGTGTAGAGAAAAGAGGGGAAAAAGGCCCATGAGTCAAGATAAGCCCAATAACTCCAAATGAGTCGGTCTCTACTAGAAATTACGTCTCAAGCCCATTACAACTCAAGACGGGAAATATCATTATTATTATTATTATTATCCGACCAAATATTTATCTTTGTATAAGATAAGCTTTAAAAATATAATATTTATAAAAATCATGTTTAATAATGAAATTAATGAAATTAAATAATTTAAAATATAAATAAGACAATACAACGGTTAATTAAATTATAATTGTCAAAATGGAAAATTCGCGGGTGTTACAATCACCCCAACTTTTAAAAAGTTTCGTCCTCGAAACTTGAAAATAGAAAGGAAAAGTAATATAAAAATAAAACCGAAATTTGAAATCGGTAAACAAAACATTAAAAGGTTACTTATCGTAAGAATCGAAATCCTTTCAAAAATCCCAAATAAAATTTTCCGACATAACCAAATTCTCATCAAAGGAACGAAAATGCTCTCGTTGCGCATTCAAGAACATCACATTCCAAATCGAAGATATGGTCAAAAGCAAATCATTTGTATAAATCGAAAATCAAAATACTTTCAAAAAACATTAATAAAGAATTTTCAAAAGTATAAGTCTCATTCATGGAACGAAATTGCTCTTGTCGTGCACACAAGAACGCTAACTTTCCAAGTCTAAGACAAATTTAAAACAAAAATCATTCGCCGACAAGCGTAGAACAAGTTATTAAACGTTTCAAATAACGAGTTCTAACATCCGATCAACGTGAAAATCAAAAGAAAAAGGCAATTCACTCAAATTTTCTTTTGCCAAAGTCAAATTAGAGATAAAGGTTTCACTTTTAAACTCAAAAGGAAGTCAAATTTCCGAAAATATATAATATCAAACTCTGACAAAGAAATCATAAGTAGATCAAGGTTAGTTAGAAATTGAGCAAAGTTAAAAGTAACTCGGGTTTAGCAATTAAAATCAATAAAAGGAGTTATACTTATAGAACAAAAGGAGAGCTAAATCAAATTTTCATTTTTGAACTCTTAAAATAGGTAGGGTTTAGTAAAAGTAACATAAACTTTTAACAACGAACCAAAAATGGTAGCTTGAAATGTTTAGAAATAGTACGAAATGAAGAAAACTTTGACATCACGAAAACAAAGTACGCTAAGAGGGTTCAAACTTGACTAACAAAAGAGCTATGATGAACTTCCTAGGAGAAGAGTTGAAATCGAATCTACAAGGATATCAAAGATTGAATTTCATAGGTTAACATCAAATTCTAAAGGAGGAGCAAGCATAAACGAGGAAGAGAGGTATGAACGGAAACACTTATGGTCAAAGAGGACGGGAAATTAGGCAACAAGGAAACACTAGATACTTAAATCTCGAACAACAAAGTCATCCTGAACGGTTCCGAAAACTTCCTAACCACAAAACTCATAACCACATAACTCCCAAGCATTTCCTCAAAATACCCACACTTTACTCTTAGGCTACCCCGTGGGTCAAGTAACTCCACCACAATTGTGATTCCATAACTCTCAAATATAAATCATCTATAAACGATTTCCACGAAAGATCAAACTACTAAAACAGTTACACACCTAACCAACTATCGACTACTAGGAGTTCTCACTATAGTAAAATCCTCAATCAAAGGTCAAAATCTTAAGGTCTTCATACTTTCTAACACTCCAAACCAAAATCTTATTCACACCCGAGTTCACAAGCATAGATGGTCGCATTCCCCAAATCATAAAGACCACCAACCAAAAGTAAATAGGTTTGTCATACAATTTTTCCTACCCAACTCAACTCAAGTTCCACTTATCCAATTTTGACGAAATCAAGGTTCACAAAGAATCCTCAAAGAGCATCTCACTCACTCTACAACATAGCCAACAATGCCATCACTCTACTAAAGAAACAAGAGCAATAACTAGGTCAAGAAATGGTAGGAAATTTCAAGGGATATAGGAACGTGACGAGGTGTGAGATCAAAGGAGTCAATGATAAAGGTAACTAGTTAACACCAGTAAGAGATATTAGAATTAGAGGGGTATTCAAGGCAAGGAAAAGACAAGTAAACTTTTATACATAAGAAATAAATCTAATCAAGGTATGAACGAAGGGAAGGAAGATGATTAAAGGTACGAAGGGGGATTTCAAGGCTTAACCCAAACGCTTTCTAAGACTTATGGTTCTTGCTAAAAAGGTCACGCCTATTAGAATATTGTACCATCATAACCAAATGACCAAATTCCATAACGAGGGTCAAGGCAATTCCTCTCATTCCTTGTATGCAACTCTTTCTTAAAGGATTACACCTCTATGACTGATCAAGGTAAAAATAAACGCTCGCTTAAGGGTTGATAAATTGGTTAGATTCATTGTTCAATTATCCTATCTCATATTAGGATTTCTCTAAGGTAAATCTACCACTCAAGCATAACAACATCTCTTTATCTCAAGTACTTGATACAACCTCAATGTTTTAAAAACCAAAGAAGGAATTAACAACGACTTCTCAAGGGACAACTAACATCAAATTGCATCACCAATCTATACGGAATCATTAACATCTAAAAAATGGGTTTTCTTCCAAATTCATATCCTAAACTTATCTCATGTTTACTCCTAAGGTAACGACGCTCAACCTACTAAGCTTTCAAATCCCAAACATAAACAACAAAGCCAAGTTCTATAACTTTAATCACATAGGCAACTCATTCCTAACACAAAGAATCCACCAATCAATTATACTCACTTTGTCAAGGAATTAGGTATAAGAATCACTAAGTATGTCTCATCACACTACCTAAGTCTTTCTAACATCACGACCTCTCAAAACCAGGGTTAAGGGTCAACCACAACCAAGATCTACAAAAGTCAAATTTTCCGACCAAAGTTAACATTCCATAAGGCAAAGATGAAGGTGCACAAGAGGGGTCTTATAAAGAGAAAAGGTACAAAGACAACTCCCAATATATGTGATAAGAGTTGCGAAAGGTATAGAAGCGCAAGACAAGGGGATATGACAAAGCACTCAAAGAGAGGAAGGTATCTTCGAGACGGTAGAGAAATCCTTCAAGAGAAAGAGATTCATATGCAAGATGTTATGGAAGGAGAAACAAAAACAAGGGATATGTCGGGTGGGTACCAAACTAGCTTCCAAGGTAAGGCAAAAGAGAGTTTAGAAAGGAAGGATGAGCATCACGGGATAAAAGTAAGGAAAGGTGGATCGAGGATAGAAAACACACCCATAACGGTGTCGGTAGGAACGGTGGTTCCGACTTGATTCTCGACAAGAATGACTCTTCTTGGCTCGGCTTCCGGAGCATGAGGGAGAGGAGGAGGGGTAGTCTTCTTCTCGGGGCAATTCTTGAAGAGGTGTCCGGGCTCCTTGCAATGGTAACACTTCAAGGGCATATCATAGCATCCAATCCCGGGGTGATAAGCTTGCCCACACTTGAATCACTTGCGGTTCTTCTTAAGCCTATTAGTAGATGTAGGCACTTGTCCTTTAGGCTCTTGCACTCTCGGCTCTTGTCCTCCATGGTCTTTTATTCTTTGTCCTTGGACTCTCGGCACCAACCTCTTCTTGCTAGAAGATGACGAAGATGAGGGCACAGATGGCCTCTTGCCACGGCGGTTAGGGCGAGGATTAACTTGAGCATTAGCATTCCGTTGATTCCGAAGAATTAGAGTAAGAGCTTCCATGATAGTATTCTCCACCTTGGTTGGTCGTACCATCTTCTCAAGACTCCAAAAAAAAGTCAACCATGTTAGCACCTAACAAATAGCATGCACAAAGAGACTACCAACTTAGGTCCTTAGTTCTACCCATCTCTCGTTCATTATTTGGGGTCAAGTTCAATTTAAATTCGGGGTACACGTGTGTGCGTCGGGAGCAACACATGCTCTGATACCAACTGTGACACCCCTCGATAGGGCATCAAAATTAAAGCGGAAAATACGAGATTTTTAAAACCTTTTTAAAAGCTTAAAGTGCGAAATCCACCATAAGCGATCAAACAAAAATGAAAAGAAAGATAATTAAGTTTTACAATTTAAAATAAGTACGATGGGGAAAAGATATCCCACGAATAAACACAAGTCTAACGATAGGTGAGTCTAAGCAACCTATAACTAAGGTCCAAGGGTCAACGTTCTCGCTAGCTCACACGTCTTCCCCATAATCTGCATCACAAACCTGTCATTCATGTAAACATGAACGCCACCGTCAGTGGGGAGTAACTCAGGGTTCTCCCAGCCACCATATGTCAAAATGCACATAAGCAAGAACTTAATTAACATATTGATCATGCATCATACTTGAATAATATGAACAAGGGAATATAAACGATCATCGTAATGAGATAGGCATATTGCATTATATTAAACATGCATTCAAGGTAACCAAAACATGGATATGAGATTAGACATCGAATCATATGAAGAAGGTAAACAACGGATCAATTTAATAGAAAATACATGGATGGAAACCAATAGCCATTACTTTGAAAACCTCTTAACAACCATAGCACAGGACGTGGCTACTAATGTCACATTCATACTTATGGCTTACATCTCACCATAAGAACGGATGGGAACATCAATCCCGGCGATCATATCGCAACTAGGGGCTTACATCTCACCACTAGTATCCGATAGGACCAAGACACTCACAACAATCATAGAAGACGTGCACTCTCGTATATAAGAACACACCAATGACCGTAACAAGCAAGACATTTACAAAGGCTTTGACTCAAAACAAGACAAACCCCTAGACTCCAACCTCCTGGTAGGACGACGATCATAATACGGTCCTAGTCTAAATCTGGCCAGACTCTCGGGATGGACGACACCCGATTCGACATACAATCCCAAATCGTATCCAAGACTCGATCCATGACACCTAGCCGTGCCCCAAGGTCGAGTAACCCCAATCGGAACAATGGTACCTAGCCGTACCCCAAGGTCCGAAGAGGCGGAAGGAAGATAGCCCAACTCGGAAACAATGGCACCTAATCGTGACCCAATGTCCGAGGGCAAATAAATAAGGAATGTCGAGTAGTCGCACAATGTAAAACGTCACACTCCGATCACAAGTACGAGTAACAATAGTTTGCATGAACATAACATCAATAAGTCTTATATTAACCAAATACCAATAAGGGAGAAGATACATGCATAAACCATTGATCATTAGAGGTTACAAGTGAAAAGGAGCTCACAGGGGACTCCCAAATGGTCGAGAGACATTTGCCGGCCACCTACTGGGACAACAAGCCAAAATCGAAATTTAAATAAAACTTACAGTGCACTCCCAGCCGGTCAGTAGACCGGCCGCCGGTCACCCGGCTGGGACTACAGCCAAAATTTCCAAAAACACATAAAACCTTCAGTGCACTCCCAGTAGGTCACCCATTGCACCCTACTGGGAATACACCAAATTTCAAAAAAACACTTAAAACCTTCAATGTACTCCCACCGGTCACCCGGTGCCAGGTCCACCCTACTGGGAATACGCCCAAAACTCAAAATCACCTAAAACCTTGATGTACTCCCAGTAGGTCGATGTGAGGCCAAGACGCCACGGTCACCCTACTGGGGACTACAGCTTTCTAAAATGTGTTCAAAACTTACGAGGATCTCCCAGTAGGTCGATGGAGGACTGCCGGCCACCCTACCGGAGTACATACTCACGGTTTCAATGCAATTCGACTTCCAAACCATTTGAAACCAACACAAATCGTTTCCCATCAATTGTTTACGTATCCTAGCATGATTCTAACTCGGAAAAACAACATATTTGAGACGGAAATCCAACAATTACGAATTTAAAGCAATAAAGAATGAAACTTTCAATGAAACATGTGAGAAATTCATATGAGGATACAATCCAACCAAAATTCAAGTAGAACACAACAAAAATCAGATTTCAACATTTGAAAGGTTAAATTAACAAACAAAGCACATAAATTTTAACATAAAAGTCGAGTAACCCATCACCGTTACCTTTTTGCACTTAAATCCACAAAAGACTCGTCTACCTTTCAAGAATCCACTTCCGGGTCAACTAAAACTTCTCCTAAACATAAGAAAACACAAAATAAGACTAAAAATCGAAACTAGAAAAAGGGTACCATGAAGAGGATGGCTCGACAGCCCTATTAAAGGAGGAAAGGTAGTTCTTTTCTTACCTAGAAAGAAGGAGGGCGATGAGAGGAAGAGATAGGCGCGAAAATCACTTAGTTTGGATAAGAATTGAGCAAGTTATGGTGATTTTAGGGTTGAGAGCAAAAGGGTTAACAATGGTGGAGTGTTTGTTGAGGAATTTCAGAAATTAGAATGAGGGAGATGAAGTTGTGAGGGTTTAGTTGAGGGTTTTGTGTAGAGAAAAGAGGGGAAAAAGGCCCATGAGTCAAGATAAGCCCAATAACTCCAAATGAGTCGGTCTCTACTAGAAATTACGTCTCAAGCCCATTACAACTCAAGACGGGAAATATCATTATTATTATTATTATTATCCGACCAAATATTTATCTTTGTATAAGATAAGCTTTAAAAATATAATATTTATAAAAATCATGTTTAATAATGAAATTAATTAAATTAAATAATTTAAAATATAAATAAGACAATACAACGGTTAATTAAATTATAATTGTCAAAATGGAAAATTCGCGGGTGTTACACCCTCAATTCATCAATATCACTTCAATATATTAGGGGATCTACATTTTCTCTCATATAAAACCTTGAAAGCATCCATTCCAATGCTAGAACGATAATCATTATTGTATGAAAATTCTATCAAGGGCAAATATTGTTCCCAAGACCCCTGAATTTCTAGAACACATGCTCTCAACAATTCCTCTAAAGTTTGAATTGCTATATGTGTCTGTATATCGGTTTGTGGGTGAAAAGTATTGCTATAGTTCAAATGAGTACCAATGGCATTTTGGAAACTTTACCAAAATTTCGCTAAGAAGTTTGTGTCACGATCCGATACGATGGTTTTGGAAATTGCGCATAATCTTGCAATCTCTTTTATATATTTCTTTGTTAACTATTCAGAGTTCCACGTGGTTTCGGTTGTGAAAAAGCATGTACTTTTGGTTAGTCGATCTAAGTCGTCCATATCTCATTCATTCCTTTTGGTATCAAAGGCAACATTGTCACAAAGTTACTCTTATCGACTCCCATTACCATAATGGAATGTCCAAATGCTGTAAACTTCCTCCTGGCCTTTAATGTTCATTTTCACTTGCTGACTAGTTAGACATTTTGTGACAAATTCTAACATCTCGTACCTTCCTATGATCGTATGATGTTATCACATATGTCAAATGTTTTTATACAACTAATTCCCTTAAAAGGTGTACTAATATAAGGTACATGAGTATTATTTTCTCCTTCTTTCAAAATTTCCTCTATTAGGTACACTTACTGCTCTCACGATCATAATATTCATCAACATACATAATAAGTCAAACTATTTTTTTTTCTATTCTCATATCTTTTAAAATCTTCTAAACATACAATACAAGTTAACTAAATCTAATTTCCTCTATCATCATATTGAATCCCGAATTTTCTAACTAGGGGTAGGTAAACTACAAAACAGTTACCACCAAGTGCCTCTACTACCACATATGTCCTACAAATAGGGTATTGAATACCTATATTACAATTAATGAGAAACTTCGACTATTTTACCTCGTCTCATGTGAACCTCCTTATTTTATTTTATCTATATGAAAATCTAATAGCCTTTCCTAGTTTCTCCAAGGCACAACATACTTCTGTGTAGAAGCGGTATAGCTTAACTTCTATACTTAAGAATAGACGCACTGAATATTAAGTTTAAACTCATTTCCTCTCGTTTTTCCTTTATACATTATCACTCTATATAACTTATTTTATTGAATAGATTGTCTACTTATTTACGGTTCCACCGACACTTACTGTTCACTGACGCAACAGTACCCACTGACGCTACAGTAATACAGTACCCACCGACACTTTTTTTTCTTTTTCTTTTTTTTTTTAAAAAAAAATTTCTATAAAAAACCACAAAAATTAACTATTTTATCCACCCAATTCATTTACTTCTTATCCATAATCTCATAAAAAAAATTTTCTCTCTAAATTATGGATAAATCATCCGATAATCCATCCAATAAATCACCCGACATCTCCTCCGATGAGCTTTATAATTCCGTTACGAAGTCCCTTAATGAAGTGAAGACACTCATTAGCTTGCTAATGATACTAATATGTGTATTAGTAGCGGTATTTGCAATAATTATAGTTTATATTACGAAATGAATAATTATTGCTTGTAATCCTCTCTTTGTTATTATTAATCATGTTACTAATCTAGTGATTTATATATTCTTAGAAGTTTTATTATCGCCTTAATAACTTGTTAATAAACTACACATATTAATCATGTTTAAAAAGTTAAAAAAAATAGGGTAACCTTTTTTTTTTTTTTTTTTTTGGCTTTTATTAGAAATCGAACCTCAGACGTCTTAAACGATCAGAGATTCTCGGACCACTCAGGCTCCATTCCCAAGTTGACATCTCAACTACAAAATCTTACGATATTGTCTTATGCTAATACTGTTTCAACATCGATCCTTCAAAACAGTAAATGGCCATCTCATCTTAACTGAGTCTTTCAATTTGGGTTTCATGAAATATCCAAATGTTCCCCAACTAAAACATCATAACTCTAATCCTTAATATTCCATTAATCCACAATTCCTTAGTAACCCACATTAATACTCCCTAATAAACCACTAATTCCACAAGATACCTTCACTCATGTCTACTGTGCGATCTATAGATCCATGAAATAATTAATGTAATCACATGGTATCACGATCTTATCATCTTAATCACAAGTAACTTACAAAAAGTGCATTCACTAATCTAGTACTTTCTTTGAAGCAAAACTCTATAATCCAAATTTCACCATCACCAGCATATTACCTAATTACTGTCAACAACCAAGAACTTCCAAATTTCAATCCCCAAAATCACAGTCATTCTCAAAATACAAATTAAAACAGAAAATATTTTTATCCTTTCATTTTACCTCTAAGTATCCCAATTCATGGCAATCTCATTAGCACAATCCAAACGACTTAAGTACAACTCTATTAGCCATAAATCCCTTAATAATATCATCCAAGTCCTCAATCCACAAAATCTTCAAAACTTTAATAAGACTTTAATTTGTGATGCTCACTAATGAAATCCAAAAGAATTAATCCAACATTCTCCATAACTGAAATAATTATCTGATTTAAGGTTTACAAGTCCCTAGAACTTTATACCTTCAAACCTCCAAATATTTTTTTTTTCTAACATCCTCAATATATTGGCTTGAAACCACAATATTCTGATTCACACTTTAAAATTCTCCCTCTTTCACTTCTTGCCTCTACTATATATAAATGCTTTTAAAATTCTAACTTCATAAATTTACTCAACTTAAGTTCCAACTCTCTTCTTAATTATTTTTCCCCTTTTTCCTATATATATGCCTCCAACGATAAGCTTGTCTCCAACCCGTAAATAAAATTCGCATTATTCACTTCCTTTTTATACTCTTAACGTCTTCCTCCCATTCCTCCACAATGTTAGCCTTTTTTTTCCACAACAATTATGATAAATCTCCATTTCTTCTCCTTTGCAAGTCAGAGTCACTAACTTAATTTATCTATATTCTACATATATCACACATTCTTAGTTAACACAAACTACAAAAAAATCACAATCTTCTCAAATTCGCTCGGACATAATATTTCACCATTCCTTTATTGAAAAATATCGACATTTGCTACGTCGCTGTCACTAGTAAATCTAATGCACTCTACTTTGGACTATATCCATCAAATGTTAAATACTAAAAGAAATTTGTTATACCACTATATAATATTGTATTTTTCATGGTTAGGGACTCGAAATGATTAAAATATAGTATCTCTATTTCACTCTACATTTATGGAATTAAAATCTATTTCTCACGCATCCTCTAATGTCTCTAACCTTGTGACATGACAGTAAAACAGAACCTAGTAATTCTTTATACTTTTTTTTTCTTATGTAACCTATGGTCTTAAAAGTGTGCACATATATATAGAAAGATATGTCCCCAAAGACCGTATAAATAGTGCACTAACGATAAATACTAAGAGAACACAAACAATATCCTTAAGTCAAATAAAGTATTCTTCACATAACTTAACAAGCAAATAAACAAGATAAATCCTATAAGCTAACCATGATTCCTAGGACGTCTACCCATCTCTCGGTCAATTTATATATATTTTTTTAATCCATATAATTTATTAAATAATTTTTTTTTTTCATTCTTTAGCCTAAGCTCTGATACCACTTTTGTAACGCCCCGTAAACAACAGGAGTACAAAATGGTATATTTTATTAATAGCAGCGGAAATTACAGAGCGTTACCGCCGTATTTCCCAATACAGAGAAATACAAGGCTTACATTATTTTTCAGTACAACCAAATATCTAGTAACATGTCTTATTGATAGGTCTATCTTATTATGATACATTATTCTTATTCTATTTTCTTGTGTCAACCTCACTCATGCCCTTCCCTGTTTCCTGTACCTGAAAAAGATTAATAAAATAAAGGGTCAACCAACCACAGGTTGAGTATATTTCCCATAACCTCCAACTCAAATTAATATAATTCGGGTCATTATTATTGAACAGGGCCACATTACGGAGCCGAGACTCCCTTAGGCTATGCCCTCCTCCGTGTACACAGGATAACAATCTTTTCCTTTTTTTTTCTCCTTTTTCCCTTTTTTCCTTTTTTCTTTCTTTTTTATCCGGATATAACGGGGCGGAGCCAATTGCCGAGCCCCCTGCCGAGCCCACTTCAGAGCTCACATCCATGTACACGGGATAAAATAATAATGTGGTCCGGTCCCTTCCAATAATAATGTCCCAGACGATACATTGGCCAAATGTACCTCTTAGCAATGGTATTTTAACATTACTATTATCACGTGAGCATTATAACGTCAATTATTAACACAAACAGTACCACAGTCATATCTCACGTAAACCGCATTACGTAAAATATACAAGTATAACATAACTTTATCACATAAACAATAATTCGCTTACATTATAATATAAGTTGAGTAATTATAACGATAATATACTTACTCATTATATTAACTTAAGACGAAGGGGTAGGAAATATACCTTCAATATATCATCTCGTAAACTTGCCACCATTTATCTATATACCAAATTGCATTGATCCTTTTTCGTTGTGTCATGGGTATTAACTATGAACGAGGCATCCTATTTATAGTTTTCGAAAGTCGGTTAACAATTACTGGCTTTCCTACGTGGTGATTGTTTTCACCATATACAAGCAAGCCTATCTTGCCCATTCAATGTAGATATGCACGTGGTAAGTCCTTTAACCACATTTTCTTTAGTTATTTTTTTATCATTTGTTTTAACATGTGATAGAATGCCAATAAAATATTACAAACTTCTTAAAATATCTAGATATTTTACTTTATGGGTTATTTTCTTTAAGATAGGTCTAGTAAAATTCTACGGGTAAAGTTAGTATTGAGTCGGATTTCAACCGAACTATTTTATTCTTATTCTTGGGTCTTACCTATACTAGGTTACTACGTCTTTTGAATTTTATTAAGTCAATATCTCCCTCTAGGATGGATTCATTTCATTTGTGTACCTTTTTCGACTCTACTTGATAAAAATTATTTCCCTTTTCAAATAAAGAATTTACTTAAATCTACTGAATAGTAGATATTTACTCGGGTATCACAGGCTAGTCGATTACATAGGCAGAATGTAGTGACACTCTGTTGGACAGTGACCATTTATAGAGTCCTTATGTTGCCTGGTCATGGCAAGAATTTCTAATTATTCCTTCGAGTCAATTCTTTAGACTTGCGACTATTTGTCTAAGTTGGTGCAGTTTTCCGGTGGCTTAGGTTTTTGCTCTAGGTCGCGGCGTAAAAGGAGGCCAAAGAGCATCTACTAGGTCATTGTGATCTGTATCGAACAAAGAAAATAGGTCAACAGGATTGTCCACCTATGTCATATTTTTTTTATCTCAAGGCCACTTGAGGAGAGGTGACTGGAAATGCGTGGCCACGCTCGTATAAGATCTATAGTAGATTATCCGGTTAGATTGTCATTCTCCTGATCGAGAAAACCACTTTTTGATATGATCACATGCGAGAACGACCTGAAAGACATCTGGCATTGAGTGGGAGATATTATTGGACAAGAGAATTGGTAGCGCAAACTTGTGTTGGACAAGTGGGAGATTGTTGAAGTGAGTGTCCTCCATAATAGTGCGTTTACATAATAAATCTCATACAGGGAATATCAGGGATTTATTTTATACTTTTGTCAGTTGATCAACGTTCATAGGTAACGCTCGGTTGACTAGAGTTTTACGTTACTGTCGTGTGACGGCGGTGATCAACTGATCCCTTTAGGTCACACCTATAGGATGATGCCCAAATGAAAAAACTAATTATTTGTATAAGATACAATTTAATTAATTCCTTGTATTTATTGACTTTTAATAAGTCAAGTGAATGTATTATTTGATGACGAGTTACGAACTCGGGCCAATGGTATTTATTTTTTAATTATATGATAATTAATTAATAAATATTAATTAGAATTTATTAATTACTAGTTAATTAATTAATTTTATATGGTATGTGTGTATATTGTGAGGCGGAGGTAATTAACTATTTAAATTTACAAGGGGTTGTAAAATTAGCTAATAAGGGTTCATAAGACACATTTTATTTTGATAAAATGGTCTAATAATTACTTAATAGTTAAGTGGTTATTAGTTATTAATTTGTATTATTTAAGTGTTAAATAATCAAATTAATATTTAATTATATAAGATAATTAAATATAAGATTTATAAGCATTTGTGGGACAAATGTCGAAAACCGAAATGGACTCGATTAAGGCCACTTGAACCGGTTTTAGAGTGCTCCTTTAAGACCTACACTTGTCAATGTTGTTGGTATAAAACACATGAGGACTTTCCTATGAATTGTATACATTTCCTTAACTATATATACCCCAACATATCACTCATGCAATGGATGAAATTTTGAGACAAAAATTCTCTAAAAACATCCTACTTGGCCGGTTCATAGAGAGGAAAAAAATAGACCATTTACTTCATCTTCTTCTCTTAAAACCTCTTGATCAAAGTGTTGATATTCATCAAAATAATTAACAAACATAATAATACATTATCTAATATTATTAGTGTAATAATATTACATATTACAAGGTTTATTACTATTATTATTTAGTTAGTAATTTTAATAGCAATTTGGGCTAGTCTTGGGTGCATCCAAATGAGATCACCTAGTTTGGTGATTATGGTTCAAGGAGGATCATCCATCATCATTTAGCTCAAGAACTACAATAGGACCTTTTATAGTGCCCATTTTGCCATTTTCACCAATGTAAGGACAACCTTCATCTTTTTCTTGCATGCCTGTAGGATTTAGACCACCATATAAAATTAACTAGTAATTTTAATATCATTAGAAGAGTCTAATGAGGGTCTAAATACTAACATCCACATCTGATCCGAATAATTCGGATATCCGAAAATCTGGAATCCAAAAATTCGGAAATCCATATTTCGGAAACCTGATTCGATACGGATTCAAATGTACAGTAAAAGTTTCACCGAGGCTGGTGATATTGGGCTATTGGTAGACTTAAACTAAAAGCAATTTCGGTCCATTTTGCATTTTGCAGCCCACTAGAAAATGTAACGTCTTTGATTGCATAAATTACAAGTCTTGATCGCATAAATTACAAGTCTCGATCACATAAGTTATAAGTCTTAATTGCATAAATTAAAAGTCTTTATTACAAATTTCAAAATTATTCTAAAAAGTAAAAACCGCATAAACTAAACATAAAGTTTTCCATTTTTTTTCTTTTTTATATAATTTTTTTTAAATTCGGATCGGATTCGGATATCCGATTTTAAGAAAATCATAATCCACATCCGATCCAGTTTATTCGGAAAAAAACGGATCGGATATCCAATTTAAATGGTATCCATATATTCGGAATTTTTTTTCGGATTCGGAAAAAAAATCGGATCGGATATTTTTTGCTCAACCCTAGTCATTGGTGTCTTGGAAAACTAAGAAACAGGCTACTGTCAGCAAAAGTTCTGCTGAGCCAGAATACAGGAGTCTGTCCTATACCACATCTGAATTAGTATGGTTAGCAGCCTTATTGTAGGATTTGGGTGTTATAGTTTCTCATCCCATTAGTCTTTATTGTGACAACAAAGCAGCCTTACACATCTCAGAAAATCCTGTTTTCCATGAGAGAACAAAGCATTTGAGCATTGACTGTCATTTTGTCAGAGATAAACAACAGCAATGATTTATGGTTACCAAGCACATCAGAACAGGCCTACAGCCAGCTGACATTATGACAAAGCCATTAGGAGCTGATCAACACAATTTTATCTCTTCTAAGCTTAACTTGGTCTATTATTTCAAAGCAATCTAGCTTAAGGGGGTATATTGGATATAAGGACTTATAGAGTTAGTTGCAAAGACTAGAAGCTAGTTAGAAGTTAGTTAATCTAACTAAGGTTAAGTTAATTACAGTCAATTGGTTGTTAAGTCAGTTTGAGAGTTGTTATAAATACTAACAACTCATGTAATTGGAAAGGTACAATTGATCATTGAATGAATATACAATCTCTACCAATACTTTACAGTTCTATAATCTCACAAAACATAATACATACATATATTCATAATTTTATTCGTATCTTCATCTATACATCTTCATATTTTCAAATTGTCTTCATGTCTTCATTCATTAACTACTATGTCTTCATCACCTAGTCTGGGGTTCTTCAAACTTGGTCATGGTTATTGAATGATAAGTGAACAAAATAATTAATGTGAGTGATCAAATATATCTATTAGAAACATTCTTAATATAGAAAAATAATTAAATGAATAAGACACCTAAAAAATAAATATGTAAATAATAACTGAGGCAGAGGGAGTAATCCCATATAAATTGTATGGGTATGCTATTATTTACTTTAAATTTGACTAAATAAAATTTACATGAGAGACACTTAATCATTTGTTTACATTAATAGATATATTAACAAATACATAAAACTCATGAGAAACGATCTCACGTCTCAAAGTACAAAATCAAAGAGTCATCTTAGTTACAGAAAATGGTTTGTCGACGGTCTCTCCCAAATTGCAATATAACATAAAAAATTATTCATATTCATATTAGTTAACATGTTTAATATATAATAATTTTAAAAATAACCTGTGTAAATTACACGGGATTAAAATTAGTTTTACAAAAAGAGCAAACTAGGGGGGAAAAGACGCGGTTTTGATGCTTGGAAGTGACTGATAGCGCGCCAACTCAAGTCAGAAGTAGAGAATAGTACCGTTAGATAAACACACCGCCATAGTTGAAGAAATTTCAAAACTCAGAACTACAAATCCCTAATTTCTCTAACTTTCCTTATTTCAATATTTCCATCTTATATAATCACTTAATCCTATCTCACAACTCTCATAATTCAATCATTCCTTCTCTAAATTACTCTCTTCTTCATCTCTGTTTTCGTAACCCTAGAATTATAATTTCTCTGATTTCCTCAACAATTTCACCCACAAACAATTAGTTGATTAACTTCAATCATGAGTAAGCGAAAAGAAGCCGAAACTTGTTTTGATTCCTCTCAATTTTACAACCCAGAATTCCCTCACAATATTATCCCCAATTCTCCAATTGATTGCGTCGAAAACCTTAATTTCAAGAAGCATAAAACAAGTCTCACTATGGAACCGAAACCTTATTCGAGTGATGTTGGTGTTGGTTTTGTAGTTCAATTCTTCGATGCTGAAGTCTGAACTCAACGGCGCCCCGTTCTTTGATTTCTTTGCTCAAGAAAAAATTGAGGGTTTCGTCATTCAACCGAAGAAACCAACAGTTTAATGTTTCACAAAATTCGGTTGTCTCTTACTCTGATTATGGCGGCCCTAGTAACTCTGGTGAAAGCAGTGAATGTTGTGAGGATGTTATAGAAGCGGTCCCACTAAGGATGTACCTTCCTGAGTGTGGCATCGACTGGACTGTGAGGAAAGTACTGACTGTCAGCTACTGCAATGCACAACATAGGCTTCTCATCAGAAAAGAAATAATGCAGAATCACATTATTCCTCATCTCGACGAGTGTAGTCGACTTCTAATCGACAAGCCAGATGGGCTTCGGGTGAATGTGTTTGATGTTGACGTGGGAGTTGAGTTAAAGCAAACGTTGAACAATGTTATTATACGGAGTATAAGTTACTTTGCAGTTGACTGAATGCTTATTTAAACCTTAAGTCAAGGGTTCAAGTCTCGACCCTCTTTAAATTTCTTTATCCTAAAGACGCCATTGGTCTGACTTGGCTATTATTGTGAAATTTACTTGTGTTGCCTACAACAAGTGTCTGAGTACCCTACAAAAGTGAAGAGTCGAAGTAACATAGAATCAATCTTGGAAATAACTAACTTGATCTTAACATGTCTAAAACTTGTAGTGGTTGATAATGGAGATCAACACGGAATAATTAGTATATATATGCGTCAGTGCTCATTCTCAGGACAACATGAGACCGTCCAAAATGAGATTGTGTAAATTGTAAGCATCTCTCAAGTGTTTTTCATTAAGTAGTGTCATACCTAAGTATGTTTACAAATGTGAATATGATGAACAAGGAAAGCAAAAGAGTATGATTCTCCAGCTCGGTTGCTATCATCAACCTGTTAGTCGGGGGATTTAATCTTGAATCATGCAGCTATCATCAACCTGTTAGTCGAATTATTTACTGTGATGCTTAAGCTCGACTGCGAGGAGAAAGCACACTGTTCTGGAACTTACAGAAGATGTAAATTGCTTTAGGGTATTTGGAACAATTTTTTACAAGGGAATGCAGTACTGATTGAGAAATTCGGAATGTAAGCTACAAATATTAGAATAAAAACAGTCTGAAATCGCAAAATAACATATACGAGTATAAGTGTACAACATAGTTGAATTAGTTTCGGTCAGAATACTACATGACGACGCTTACATATCTAAGAATTCAGAGCTACAAAACTAAACTCATATGGCTTCTCCTTACAAAAACCTGATAATTAACATAATACTTACGCGCAGTGCAATACTATTCTACAAAAAATAATGTGAGCAATAAAGTAAGGGGAATTATAATTTGTTGATTTGTTGAGAATAGAGTACAAACAAATCCCAACTGATAAATTATATTACAATACTACTCGCTTGTGATTCGATTTATCCAAACAAATCCCAACTTCATCTCTTGGAACAAGCCCTCTTCTATTCACAAAATCCCTCTTCCAGTTACTCGTCAGCTTCAGGACTGCACATCCTTTGTGGAACCGCCTGGATTACAGTCTCGGAACACAATCAGAGTAAGAAACAGGCAAAATTGGTGAAATATCAACCTGCACGCATCCCAGAACTGATATCACCCTGTTGCCCAAACAAATCCAAGAAAGGATATCACTTGTCAAAGTGGTAGACTTCCTATCCCTCTTGTTAAAGGAACCTGTGTTCGACTTTCATAATTGTCATATTTTTTGCCATTTAATTTTCTTTGTGGGCCTCACCTTCTTCTTTCTTTATTCAATTGTTTTTTGTTTTAATTTTATTTACTCCGTAAGTTGTTTATTTATGTAGAACTGGCTAAAATATGTATGTTGCTAGTCTCTGGAATTTTGTACTCTTATCTTTTGTCAAACTTTAAATTTCACATTTTCCCAACAACAAAATGATTTGGGGTCGGCTGACATGAATCATCCTTTAGAACCTTTCATGGGTGAGCACACACATCAAAATGCAAATAGAAAAGGAAAAATATAGAAAAAAACGATCTCACATGTAATTAAAAAATTACTCTTTCTGAAGTTGGAGACTGTTCTGACCAGAGTGTGAGGCCTGTTGAGGGGGGACCTTCTTTCCCTCGAAGGTTTATTAGCAAGATGCTTAAGAATGATAATGGGGAGGCCAGAGTGTTCACTCCCAGGGGGCTTACTTTTATGGATGCACTGACTTTATCCTTGCAAAAAGCTCGAATTGAGGGTAAGAAATTGTTAACTCCTGGTCCAGATTCTGATCATGGGTAGCTTGGGGTTCTGGAATGTAAGGGGGCTGAATAATCCAAATAAGCAACTAGAAATAAGGTGGTTTTTACACCAGAATAAGCTTGGGTTATTTGGTTTGTTAGAGACTAAAATAAAAGGTAGTAATTGGCTTAAAGTAAGGAATAATATTTGTGAAGATTGGTCAATTTGCACAAATAATAGTACTCATAAAGGGGGAAGAGTGTGGTTATTATGGGATCCTACTCTTTATCAGGTGGATATTTTGAATGTTAATGCTCAATGTATTCACTCCAAAGTGGTTGATAAATCAAGGAAGGTTGTTTTCTGGTACACTCTGGTCTATGGTTTCAATAAAAGTCAGGAGAGGGAACCTCTTTGGCAAGCTCTGAAAGGTTTTTCTGCTTTGATTTCTGGGCCTTGGCTGGTGTGTGGTGACTTTAACAGTGTCACTGAAACTAAGGATAGAATTGGTGGTTCTGAAGTGGTTTGGTCTGAAATGGCTCCTATGAGAAGTATGCTGTCTGATTGCCAATTGTATGACATGAAGGCATCTGGCTCCTATTATACTTGGAATAACAAGCATGAGAATGAGTCTAAGGTTTACAGTAGGATAGATAGAGTGCTGATGAATGATCAGTGGTTGAACACTTTCCCTGAGGCTGTTGCTACTTTCTTACCAGAGGGCTTATATGATCATTGTCCCTGCCTGATCAGGACAAATGCTGTATATGATAAGAGGAAGGCTTCTTTCAAATACTACAATATGTGGGCTTTGTCTGAGGATTTTGTTTCCACTGTGGAGAGTAGCTGGCACACTGATGTTGAGGGTACACCTATGTTTAGGGTGGTACAAAAATTGAAGAGGTTGAAACCAGTTTTACGGCAACTAAATAGAGAACAGTTTAGTGATATTGAGAACCTTACTCATGTCACTGAGTTGGCTCTCAAACATTTCCAGGAGCAGCTTAGCCTGGATCCTTTGAATGAGGTACTGTGTCATGCTGAAAAAGAGTGTGCCAATGAGTTGAAGGTTCTGATCAAGGCAAGGAACAGTTATCTTGCTCAGAAGTCCAAAGAGAATTGGGTAAAGGAAGGTGATGCTAATACTTCTTTTTTCCATTCTAGTATAAAGAAGAGAAGAATGAGAAATAGGGTTTTTAATGTTAAGGACATGGATGGGAAGGTATGCTCTACTCCTGAGGATATTAAGTCTGCCTTTGAGGATTACTATCTGAAGTTGTTGGGCACTTCTAATACTGTGCAACCTGTGTCAAAGAAAGTGGTGAAGACTGGTAAGCTTCTGACTTCAGTACACCAGGATATTCTCCTTAAACATGTGACTGATGCAGAGGTAAAAGAAGCAATGTTCTCCATCCCTGGTGGAAAAGCACCAGGCCCTGATGGTTTTAATAGTCAGTTCTTCAAGGATTCTTGGAGTATTGTGGGGAAGGAGGTGTGTCATGCTATCAGGAATGTTTTTAGGACTGGAAAAGTACTAAAGGAACTCAATACCACTGTGCTTACCCTAGTGCCCAAAACTGAAATCCCTGATAGTGTGTTACAATTTAGGCCTATTGCCTGTTGTAATGCAGTTTACAAATGTCTCACAAAAGTGTTGTGCTCTAGACTTAGCTCTATTTTACCTGATATCATCAGTCCTTCACAGGGGGCCTTTATTCAAAATAGAGATATTGTGGGTAACATCCTTATCTGCCAGGGTCTCATTAAGCTTTACAAGAGGAAGGTCTGCTCACCAAGGATTATGATGAAAGTTGACTTGCAGAAAGCCTATGACTCCATTGAATGGAGCTTTCTCAAGGATATGTTGTGTGCCTTGAATTTCCCTCCTCTTAGCATTGAGCTCATCATGAGTTGTGTGTCCTCTCCCTCCTTCTCATTAGCCCTCAATGGTGAAGTCTTTGGGTTTTTTAAGGGTCAAAGGGGCTTAAGACAGGGGGATCCCCTCTCCCCCCTGCTTTTTACTATTTGCCTTGAATACCTTAGCAGGCTCTTAGGGGTCCTTGATAGGTATAAAGGATTCAAGTATCATCCTCTATGCTCCAAACTGAAGTTGACACATTTGTGTTTTGCTGATGATCTGCTCATGTTTAGCAGAGGTGACATTCAATCTGTTACTCTTATGTTGAGGGCATTTGAGACTTTCTCTATTTCCTCTGGACTGAAGATGAATAATGGTAAGTCTAACTTCTATACAAATGGGATTAGTGAAGCTATTGTGAGTAGCATTGAATCTGCTTCTGGTATGAAAAGAGGAGGGATCCCGTTTAGATATTTAGGGGTTAAAATTGTCCCAAAGAGGCTGGGGATTCTGGACTGTCAGAGCTTGGTGGACAAGGTTACAGCTAGGATCACTAGCCTGGGTACTAAGCATCTCTCTTATGCTGGAAGAATCACACTGATTAAATCTGTCCTTAGTAACCTGCATAATTATTGGGCACGGATCTTTATTCTCCCTAAAGCTGTGCTTAATCAAATTGATGCTCTTTGTAGAGCATTTCTATGGCATGGGCAGGAAAATAAAGAGACTCCTGCTCTTGTGTCCTGGAAGCAGGTTTGTAAACCCAGGAGGAAAGGTGGGTTGGGTCTTAAGAACTTGCATCTTTGGAATATTGCCCTGATGGGTAAATACGTGTGGTGGATTGAGAAGAAGACTGACCACTTATGGGTTAAATGGGTGCATTCTGTTTACATTAAACATTCAGCTTGGATTGACTATGAACCTTCTATCTCTACTAGTTGGTCCTGGCGCAGGATTTGTGCTGTTAAAAATCAACTCAAGCCATGGATGTTTGAGGAGCAATGAAGACAGGCTCACTGTGATTATACTGTCCAGATGGGTTATACTTGGCTAGCTGATGATGGTGATGATGTCAGGTGGCACCACTGGACTAGGAACAGGTTGATTGTGCTTAAACATGCCTTCTTTATATGGTTGGTTGCGCATAAGAGAATCCTTACCCAGGATAGACTAATGAAGATGATGATTGCTGTAAGAAATAGATGCTTATTATGTGACACTGCAGAAGAGAGTATTGAACACCTTTTCTTTCAGTGCTCTTATAGTCAGAGGTGTCTATGGCTGTTGGAGGAATGGCTGCAAGTCAGCATTCCTATGAATGGAATTATTGATTGGTGGATTAGGCTCAGGGAGCGCTCACTTTTGAAGAAACAAGTGGTGGCAGCTGCTGTTGCTCATCTTATGTTGCTCATATGGTATGTAAGGAATAGATGCAGGTTATTGTATGGGCTTCCTTTCCCGGTTGTTTTGATAAAACAGGTGAAGGAGTGTTTGTTAATGAATTTGAGAGGTAGAAATCTTGTTATAGGAACTAATGTAACTAGAGAGTGGTTAACTAGTGTGTGTCCAAATTGTATTTAACTAGAGAGGTTTTGATACTCTCTAGTTAGCTCTTGTATGATGGGATCTTATTAATATATACACTTACTTTCCCCAAAAAAAAATGTTAAGAAATTAGAATTAGTATTTATATAATGAGACCGTTTCACAATGTTAGGTCGTCTTATACAATAATTACTGTCAAAGTTCACATTATATTTCGCTCAATCCATCTAATGTAAATAGATACTCTTTTCATCTCATTCATTAACAAAAGTGATACTTCAAATCTGAAATTAAATATAAAATAGGGCCTCAAAATAAAATTTGGAACAAGGCCTTCAAATTCTATTGGCGACCCCTAGTTTTTGCACAAAAACAAGAAAAGATGAAAGAGTCAATTACTAAATGACATGGGGACCAAATTGAGTCTGAATGACCAAATTGTTCATCAAATGCATTCCTAATATAGAAAGGACAACAAATGACTGAGACACCTAAAATAGAAAAGGACAACAAATGACCGAGACGGATGGAGTAATATTTTTTAAGAAACAAATGACTACTCTCTCGTTTTCGGTTATTTGTTGTCCTATTCCAATATTACAGTCAATTGTTATCCTTTTTCTTTTAGTAATGTAATTGATATACAATTTGATAACTCACCCTCAATTACTATTTCATCATTAATAAAATGCATAACAAAGTTTCTCGTACATTAGTTCTCAAACAATAAACCACTAAAATAATTACACTACGCGGTTGTAAAACTGTTTTACATTAATTTGGGAGGATTATTTTTTTTTTTTTTGGAAATAACTTATCCATGCAAGACCCCATTTACATTAATTTTTTACATAAACATGCTCTCTCTGTTCCGGTTATTTGTTTACCTATTCCATTTTAGAATCTCTCGCTCAATTGTTTACCTTTTTATTTTCGAAGTGTCTTTGATCGGCAATTTAATCTTACGCACTCAATTTGATCAACTTATCATACAATAACTGCCCCTCTTTAACGTTTAGCTTAAACTCATTTCATTTGGGTTTCTATTGTGTGTTAAAGGTATGAATCTTCATCACCAGGATTGATGTAATGATGAAGATGTACTAAGATAACTTGAAGATGATGAATGTGTGAGAGAGAAGAATTGAAAGAATTATATTTTGTATTATGTAAAATTGTGTTGTGTACAATGAGAGACCTCCTTTATATATAGGAAGATCATGTAGCTAGTCTAACAAACCCTCTAACCGACTAACTACACAACCTTGTAACAACCTCAATATAACTAACTAAGCTTCTAACTACCTTAGTTAGTTCATAACCCCCCCCCCCCCCTCAAGCTGGACTATAAGGACCCAGATTGAGCCCAAGCTTGACAGAAAGAGAATGATGAGCTGAAGCCCCCAGTGGTTTAGTCATAATGTCTACCAATTGAAGAGAACTCTTGACATGCTGAGTAAGAAGAAACCCCTCTAGCTTTTTATCCAGTACAAAATGGCAATCAACATTGAGATGTTTTGTGCGCTCATGAAATACTGAATTCCTTGCAATGTGTTGGGCTGCAGTGCTGTCACAATACAAAGGAATAAGAAGCTTGACAGGAACATGTAATTCTTGCAAAATGTTCACCAACCAGACCAGTTCAGCAGATGTGTACACTACAGGAACATGTCAGTCGCCATTTTTAGTCGCCCGAAATAGGATTTCTTGTAGTGGTATGACATACTTCTTTACTCAGCTTCTGCTGAACTTTTACTCACGGTTTTTTGTTTCTTCGTTTTCTAATTGATGAGTGAGTCTCCCAAGAACACACAATTACCACTTAAGGAACGACAAGAGAAAGCACATGTGGCCCAATCAGCATCAGTGAAAGCCTTGACATTGAAAGAGGATTGTGCAGAATAAAACAAACCAGCATTCACAGTTTGCTTAAGATATTTAAGAACATGATATGCAGCATTCAAATAAGTGTCTCTGGGTTTACTTAGAAACTGACTCAAGTGTTGAACACTATAGGACAAATCAGGCCTTGTCATGTTAAGATATAATAACTTCCCAACTAAACTCCTATAAATCTCAGGTTCAGGAAGTAGACTGCCTGCATCAGTAGAAAGTTTAAGACCTTTTTGCATTGGAAAACTTGCAGTATTACAGTTCTCCATGCCTGTATCCTTTAGAATATCAAGTATGTACTTTCTCTGATTGAGGACAATATCCTTCTCATTTCTAGCAATTTCTAAACCCACAAAATACCTGGCTGGACCAAGATCCTTAATAGTAAATTTAGAATGCAAACTATACTTTAAAGCTTGTATCTCTTCAAACGAACTACCAGAAATCAAGACACATAAATCAAGGCAATGACAAACTTATCTGAGAGAACATCGTGCTTAGTGAACAGAGAATAATCATATTTAGATTGAGTAAAACCTAAACCGACCAAAAACTTGCAGAGTTTCAGATTCCATTCTCTTGATGCATGTTTAAGGCCATACAATTACCTAATAAGCCTGCAAACAAGTCCTTTCTTAGCTTTATATCCTTGAGGAGGCTTCATATATACGTATTCTTCAATAAAACCATGTAAAAAGGTATTATTTATATCTAGTTGATGTAAGGGCCATTTTTTAATAGAAGCCACAGCAAGCAGAGTTTTAACAGTTGCAAATTTGGCAACTGGGGAGAAAGTATGCTTATAATCTTTACCCTCTACCTAGTTATACCCTTTAGCTACCAATCTAGCCTTGAACCTCTCAACAGTGCCATCAGATTTATATTTGATCTTGTAAACCCACTTACTACCTATGGCTTGTTTATTAGGTGGTAGAGTAGTGAGTTCCCAAGTCCAATTATCCTCAAGAGCTTTTAACTCCTGATCCATAGCCAAGACCCATCTAGGATCAGCAGATGCTTGTTTAAAAGAACTAGGTTCAGACTCAGTCAAAACACTACACAAAGATCTGACATATTCCTTATTAAAACCACTTATGTCATTTAAAACCTGAACATATAAAGCATTAGGATGCTGTAGTGAAGGAGGTAATGCACAATGAAATCCTTTCATTCTAGATGAAGCATATTTAGTCCTAACAGGCCTCCCTGCATCAGAATCATTGCTAGCATGATCCTGCACAACTGTTGTAGATGGAACAATCTCAGGAATATTTAATCTAGAAGATGTCAGGGGTTCATTAACTGTAACCTCTGAATGTGGAGGAGAATTAGAAACTCCAATAGAAGGATTTAAATAATTGATAGATGTAGGAATAATATTATCTTGGTTTGGACCAGATGACAATTCTGTAGCTGTATTGTTCCTTGTTGAAATAGGATCATTTAAGCCATCAGAACGCAGGTCTACTAGTGTAAAATCATTATGTTGTTGTAAATCAACATCATTTTTATAAGGAAAATAATCCTCTTTAAAGATCACATCCCTGCTTATAAATAAGATATGCTTCTCTAAATCATAAACCTTATACCCCTTTTGATTAAAAGGGTATCCTAGAAAAAACACATTTACTTGCTCTAGGTTTAAATTTATCAGTTGAGGTTCTAGTTGCAAAACAAAGTGAACTAAAAACCTTCAACTCATTATACTGTGGTGCTTCTCCAAAAATTACTTCATATGGAGATTTCCAATTAAGCAACTTAGTAGGCATTTTATTTATCAGATAAGTAGCGGTTAATAAGCATTCAGACCAAAACTTCAGAGGAACATTAGACTGAAATTTAAGAGCTCTAACTGTTTCTAGAAGATGTCTATGCTTTCTCTCTACACGACCATTTTGCTGAGGCCTACCTGCTATACTTCTCTGGTGTTTAATACCTTTAGTCTGAAAAAATTCTTCACATTGTTTCTGAAAGATTTATGTGCCATTGTCAGACCTAATAATTTTTATTTGAGATGCAAACTGATTCTCAACATATGTCACAAAACTTTTTATCAAACCAGGGATTTATGTCTTATTCTGTAAGAGGAAGACCCAAGTATTCCTAGAGTAAGCATCTAGGACAGTGAGAAATGATCTGGCTCCTGTACTAGACTGAGTCCTATATGGACCCCAAACATCCATGTGCACCAGATCAAAGCATTTCTTCGCATGGAAAACACTTCTATTAAAAGGAAGAACATGATGCTTAGCCAGAAGACAAGTCTCACAAAAAATATTGTTTATTCCATTGAGTTCAATACAAGGAACATGTTGTGGTTTTTCTAAGGAAGAATGACCAAATCTGGCATGAACTAAGGAAATATTACAATTATTCTCAGCTGAAGTATTCTTAGAAGAAAGAAATGTTGTAGATACATTTCTACTAGGTACTGAACTATGAGATACAGAGATATCAACTTTAGATTTGATATTAATCCTATAGAAATCGCCTGTTCTCTGAGCAACAGCAACAATGGACTTATTTGAAGGGTCCTAAAATAAGCATTTAGATGATAAAAAACAAACAAGCAAACCAGTTAATGACACTAGTTTACCAACAGATAACAAATTTTGCCTAAAATCAGGGATATAAAGCACATTCGGAAGCATAATACTTTCAGTAAAATACACTTGACCTGTCTTAAAAACCTTTTTTAGTGTTCCATCAGGTAAGGCCACATATATAGGTTTGATTAAGATCTTAACATTGTGTAATAAAGTATACTGAAAAGTAATATGCTCAGAAGCACCAGTGTCCACTATCCATGAACATATATGAGTACTATGAATCATAAATTTAACAGGAAAGGAACAATGATCAGAAACCATCCCTGCAAAATTGACAGCAGAGTGCAGAGAAGAATTCTCACTAGAATAAGCCTTAGAGACCTGCTGCATAGCAGAATTGATGATTCCTTGAACCATGTCAGAAGACACATTAGCTGGCATTCCAGGATAGTGAATAGGTTGGGTAAAAGGAACAATATTATCAATAGGAGAAAGATCAACATATTCTTCATCCTGATCATGATGAGAAACCAACACATTGTTGGCAGCTGGAACAGAAGACTCGTTAATCTTACCCTTCCTCTTCTTAAAAGCCTTATACTTGTAACATCTCTCAATGATATGACCCTTGATATTACAGAAAGTTCAAGTCTTGAGACGATGACAATCAGCAATGACATGACCAGGCTTAGTACAATGCTCACAAACAGCAATAGAACCAGGGACTGCAACATCTTCTTTAACCTTCTTGGAAGATTGTCCTTGAAGACTTTGATTGTTGAACCTCTTCTTAGACACAAAAGAAGCATTTTCCACAGAAAATTCATTGACAGAATCATTAATGACCTTTTGCTTCTCAATCTTTTGTAGCAAACCCAATGTCCTGTTGATTGAAGGCAAAGGATCCATGGAAAGAACAGTAGTTTGAACCTGCTCGTAGCTAGAATTCAACCCCATTAACAGCTGAATGAGTTTAGAATGTGTCTCCCTATCCAAGATCTTCTTCAGAATCTAACATGTGCATTTAGACATAACACCACAAACACACATTGGAACCGGATCCATCTGATCTATGCTTTCCCAAAGATTCTTCATCCGACTATAACACTCAATTAATGGAAAATTACCCTGCTTGGCATTGATGAAATCCTTCTTCAGTTCATACAGTTCAAGAACATTAAGTTGACCATAACGTTCAACTATCTCAGACCACGAATTCTTGGCAGAAACTGCATACTGAAGATTTTCACGAAGTGGTGGAGCAATGGAATGAAGAATCCATCGCAGAACTAAGAGATCACATCTGATATATTGATTATAGGTCTTATCATTCTTCTCAGGCATAGAGCATTCACCAGTAATGAAGTTGGACTTGTTTTAGACAACAAAGCTTGGACAACATCTCGTTGCCACTGCAAGAAGTTTGTGCCGTCAAACAGTATATCAGTAAGCTTCAAGTTGGGTTGATCATTCTGAGTAAGAAAAAGAGGATCATCAAATGGAAAGTATTGATCAGACGTTTGATCAGAAGAAGGAATTGATTCAGGCATGATGAGATTCAGGAAAAAAATTGGTAATTTGTGTAAAGAAAGGAAGGAATAAGAAGAAAATTAATGGCGCGGAAGTGAATTTGATCAATCAAGATCGTAACCTATGTGACTGATACCATATGAACCTTCATCACCAGATTGATGTAATGATGAAGATGTACTAAGACAACTTGAAGATGATGAATGTATGAGAGAGAAGAAAGAAGAATTGAAAGAATTATATTTTGTATTATGTAAAATTGTGTTGTGTACAATGAGAGACCTCCTTTATATATAGGAAGATCATGTAGCTAGTCTAACAAACCCTCTAACCGACTAACTACCTCTATAACAACCTTGTAACAACCTCAATATAACTAACTAAGCTTCTAACTACCTTAGTTAGTTCATAAAAGGGATTGAGATCCCTTTGTATTTACGTTCGCAAATGAACTATTCATATGCTTTGTATGAATTTCGAAACTCAGTTTACTTTGGTTTTTATGCCAGCGACTCCGCGGTTTTATTTTCATTGAAAAAGCTTTAAAAGGTCCATGTTTTCGTTGCGTATGTGATTTACTTATTGCTAAATCACGGGGGTCACAGTTATCGAGTAATTAGAATAGTTAAGAGACGATTTAATAAATCAACTAAGAAACTAATGAGTAAAGACATAAATAAGGTCATAGTATAAACTAATATATAGAGTTCAAGGGTATACCATAAAATTTGGGATACAATGTAAAATATCCTAAAAAATTGCATCATTCTCCTTAAATACATATAATGATATCATTATAATGTCACTACAAGAAAAATCCTTGGAAAATTCTCATTTGCACCCCTTTGGTATAAGCTAATTTCATTTATACCCCTATTTTTCAGAAAAACTCATTTGTACCCTTAAATTTCCTAGTTATTCTCACTTATATCCTTCAAGTATAAGTTAAATCTAATTTTTAGGCTTTAGCCATATTTTTAGGCTTAAGCATATTAAAGCCGTCATTGCACTGTGTGTTAATGTTGTTGTGGATCAAATCAATTGTTTTGAGTTAACGGTCAATTTTCTTAATAATGGATCCCAAACACAAAGACAATAAATAATGGACAAAAAAAACTTACAGAGACATACATGTAATGTTTTCTGGAATAGTGTGCAAAAATGGATTCAACATAAGAGGGTATCGCGAAAATAATGTTCAAAGAATTTGTATGCATTCAAGCAAGTTTATTTGTCCAACAATAGTACGTATTATTACTCACAGTTTATACACTTTTGTACTTCCAAATCAAAGAATGAGAGAATTGACTCGACGAATTAAGAAGAGCCTAAAAAACCTAAGCGAAACAACTTAATCAACTGTTAATGACCCTGCAGTTCTTTCTAATTTCACCCTCAGCACCGGTAAGCACTTCAATGGCACCCATATGAACCATGGCCCTTGCAAATTTCTTAGCCCATACTCCGCCTTGGCGATCGAAATTTCTGACCATGCTCACGGTGGTAGGTGTTGGAATAGAGAGAATTGATTTGAATGTTGTGTATTGTATTCATTCAATAGATTACATTATATATAGGTTTACAAATACAAGAAGTAGGAAAGCAATAATAGAATTACCTAAACTAAAGGAAAGAAATCAAAGAAATATAAGCTAAATAATTACATGAAAGATCTACGAAGTGACGAGCAAGAAACGTATATACGAGAAAGATATGGAAAATATAGATAGCAATTATTAATGACTAACACGCCCCCGCAAGATGGACGTCCCGGTGGACAAACCAATCTTGGAACATAGGTCAGAGAAGCGCGGACGAGGCAATGATTTCGTAAGAAGGTCAGCCAACTGATCACGGCTAGCAATATGTTGAACTCGTAGCTGCTGGGATTTAATACGTTCACGAACAAAATGAAAGGCAATAGCTACATGCTTCATACGAGAATGGAAGACAGGATTGGCTGAGTAGTGCGTGGCACTTAAGTTGTCACAATAAAGAACAGGAGGAGTAGACAAAGAAACACCAACATCAGTAAGAAGAGCATGAACCCACTCAAGGTCAACTCTAGTATTTGCGATAGCCCGAAACTCAGCTTCAGTGGTAGAGAGCGCCAACGTGCGTTGTTTGCGAGAGGACCAGATGATTGGATTTCGGCCGAGATAAATAATGTAACCAGTAGTGGAAACGTAATCGTCTTTGTACCCAGCAAAATCCGCATCATAGTAACTGTGAAGAGTGAGAGGAGAGTCACGAAAAATCTGGAGACCAACATACAGTGAACCGTGGAGATAGCGAAGCAGGCGCTTGGCGGCCAGCCAGTGCAAATCAGTGGGAGCAGACATAAACTGAGCTAATTTATTTACCGTAAAAGAGATGTCAGGACGAGTCAAGGCAAGATATAGAAGGTTGCCCACTATAGCGCGATAATCAGACGGATTGGATATGGGAGAGCCATGAGACCGTAGCAGTGGCGGATGAGAGGCAATAGGAGTTGGTAGGGGCTTGGATTTGTGCATCTTAAATCGTTCAAGAAAATCCAATTTATATTTGGACTGAGTGAGAAGAATACCTGCGGAGTTGGGCGTAACTTCAACACCTAAGAAGTACGAGAGAGGACCCAGGTCTTTGAGGGAAAAGCGTGCTGCAAGAGTGGCAATAAAAGAAGACAGGTGACTTGTAGATGGTCCTGTAACTATAATATCATCAACATAAACCAATAGAAAAATAGGAGAAGAAGAGGCATAGCAGATAAACAAGGAGGGATCTGCTGGAGAAACACGAAAACCATAAGAAAGTATAGCGGACTTGAGTTCAGTATACCAGGCGCGAGGCGCTTATTTGAGACCATAAATTGCCTTAGAGAGCAGACAATGATGAGACGGAGTAGTGGCATCAATGAAACCAGGCGGTTGCGACATATATATTGAATCTGTTAGTGAACCTTGAAGAAAAGCATTATTAACATCAAGTTGACGCAATGACCATTTATTTGAGACAGCAAGTGAGAGGAGAAGATGAACCGTAGCCGGTTTTATAACCGGACTAAATGTTTCCGAGTAATCAAGGCCCGGTCTTTGATTGAATCCTTTAGCAACGAGCCGAGCTTTGTACTTATGAATTGTGTTATCGGGATTATATTTAATCCTACACCCCCATTTACAACCAATCAAGTTTCGGCCAGATTGAGGAGGGACAAGAGACCATGTTTTATTGTTAGTGAGGGCAGTATATTCGTCTAGCATAGCATCTCGCCAGTGGGGAATGGAGAGAGCCTATTTTGCCGAGGTAGGAAGAAAATGAGGATCAGACACCGTAGCAAGTTTTGCATATTTGGGGTTAGGTTTTCGGATATTATTTTGGAGGCGAGTGGTGACTGTTCGAGGAGGAGGGGGTGGCGGTGGTGTACTACTGGAGAAGAGGGATGCAGTCAGCGAGGGAGTGGAAGAAGCAGGGGATGTGGGATTTGACACAAGTGAGGCAGGGGAGTGAGGGGAGGCACCGGACAGAGGGGAGGCAAGGGACGGTTGAGGGTCAGGGGTGAGAAGGGAAGTGGTAGATGAGGCTGAAGAATCAGTAGAGGGTAAGGTGGAGGAAGAGGTATCGGACGTGGCATTGGGTAAGGACACGGGAAGTAGAGGCAGAAGAATGTTGCACCAACGATCAGGGGAGTAGTCAGACGATGTAGTTTGCTTAGTGAGTGCAGAAAATGGGAAGGTGTCCTCGACAAATTTGACATGACGAGAAGTATAGACTCGATTAGTGATAGGATCAAGACAGTGATACGCACTTTGAGAACCGGAGTACCCTACAAAAATGCAAGGTTTGGAGCGAGTGTCAAGCTTGTGGGAGGCATAGGGACGAAGCCATGGATAACACAAACATCCAAAACTTCGAAGTTTTTCATAACTGGGTGATTTATAGAATAGTTTGAGATAAGGGGAGGAGTTGGAAAGGGTCCGTGTAGGGAGACGGTTGATTAAGTAGACAGATGTGATAAAGGCATGTGACCAATATTCAAGTGGTAAACTGGCGTGGGAGAGAAGCGATAAGCCTGTTTCAACAATGTGACGGTGACGACGCTCAGCATACCCGTTGTGTTCGGGGGTGTGAGGAGGGGATGTGAGGTGAGATATTCCAGCTAATTATAAGGAGGGCGAAAATTTTATATATTCACCTCCGTTGTCAGAGAATAGCTGTTTAATAGGTCGATTAAAAAACTTTTCTACAAGAGCTTTAAAACGATGAAAGACAATAGAGGTGTCGAATTTGTTTTTGATGGGATAAAGCCATATTTATTTAGTAAAATGATCGACAAATATAACATAGTATTTATAATTGTCATAAGAAAGAACTGGAGATGTCCAGACGTCGGAGAAAATTAATTCAAGAGGGGCAGTAGACGATAATGATGAATCGGAAAAAGCTAGTTTATGACTTTTATTAATGTCACAGGCATTACAATTCGAGAAAGTAGAAGACGGAATATTTAAATTAAAATTATTGCGTAAATAAGCTGTAATGGACTTAGGCGGATGCCCTAATTTATGATGCCATGTGACGGAAGTGCCTAAGAAGCCAAGTTTGACTTGGGGTGCGGGTGGGTACCAAAGATAAATGCCATCTTCATGTTCACCTTGAAGCAACACCTGGTTCGTTTGAATACCCTTGATAAGAAAAGAAGAAGAGGAAAATTCAATGAGCGCGTTATTATCTCGACAAAATTGAGAAACTGACATAATTTTACGAGAGATACGGGGAACATGTAAAACATTTGAAAAATTTAACGAGAAGGAAGAAGTATGAATTATGAAAGAACCTATATTGGAGATGGGTAGAGAGGTACCATCACCAATTATCACATCGTCTGAACCATCGTATGGGGAGTGCAGAGATAGATTAGCAAGGTCATTTGTGAGGTGATGGCTGGCACCACTATCAACAATCCAGGGACGAGAGGAGGTTGGTACTGTGGCAGCATCCGTGTGAGCTTGTGGTGAGGCAGAGGTGCGAGGTGCAGTTCGAGAAGGAAGAGGGAAGTCAGGGAGTTGGATTTGTGGGAAATCACGTTTGAATTTCCGACAGATGGTGAGATAGTGGCCCAGATTTTTGCAATATTGACAGCGTCCTTTGAAAGGGGGTTGGTTTTCATTTGCTGGTGTGTTGGCAGGGGTGGGAAGGAATGGTGGTGAGGAGGATTGGGTGGTGGACCGAGTGTAGGAGCGGTTGTGGGATGGACAGTGTTGAGCAGCAAGTGCCGTGACAGGAAAGGTTGAAGAAGAGGAGGGTGTCGTGTTTTTGAGAGTTAGTTCATGATTGATGAGCTTTTGATGAAGGGAGTCAAAAGATATGTGATACGTGCTTTTTATATAGTCTTTTTGTGGGTTAATATCCGTATACCACCCCTTAAAATGCAGGACTATAACGTAAAATTTACATGCAATTTATAGTCATAAAACGATAAAACAATAGAAACGATAAGTGTATAGAAATCAACCTCGGGTCCTTTTAATTGCGGCGTAAAGATCAGAAATCTAAGCAGATTCCCTCCTAATCGTTGCACCCAAGACTTTGTCCGAGATATGCCCTTGTGCTAGAACAGTGTTCTCCGATTGCCTTGCAATATAGGGAGAACTGATGTGAGTTTTATCGAGATGAGAGATCTCGGGTTTCAGAGAAAAGCTTGATCTCCAAAACCCTAGTTTTGTTGTAAATGAAATTGTCTCTGTCACAAAAGAGAGGGATGCTCTCTTTTGTTAGCTCGGCCAGCCGTGGGTTTTAGGGGGAAGTGGGCTTTCCACTTTCTCCTAATATTTTAACCTTTGGTCCGATCAATTCCGCTAAAATGTATATGACGGGTTTGATTATAAACCGTTATCGGTTATCGGAAATTAAGGCATCAGCTAATAAACCGGTTAGCTGAATTATTAATACGTGTCCGACAAAACAGTATTGTATAATTATTTTAATATACATTTAATTAAATATAAATCACGTATATTTAATTTCACGAATTAACTGGTTAATTCGCCTTAGCCCATGATATTTAATCCGTATTAAATATAATATCTCAACATCACGTATTTGACTAATTACTTAGTCAAATAACTCGACTAACCGGTTAGTCAATATTTGGCATCTACATGAAAGTATTTTCATACCGTCACATCTCTCGAACGTATCCTATAGGTGTGACTTTTAGGGACCAGTTGATCACCGCCATCTGTATGACAATAACGTCAAACTTATCTAGCAAGCCAACCGTTATTGATAAACGTGGATCAACTGATAATAATACCAAAGTATGCCCTTTGATCCTTTTAGAGGTTTACAAGTCCTTGCACTAACTGTTAAGGACACCAACCCCAACAAGCTCCCACTTGTCCGTACAAGTGTATGTGCAATGACGTTATCCGCACTAACCGGAGGACACAAGCTCCAACAAACTCCCACTTGTCCGAACAAGTGTAGGTGCGATAACCGATTCTCATATTCATTTAAAATCTCTCCCACTCAATGTAAAACAATTTGCCGATCTGGATCCACAAAGGTCGTATTTTACAATCGATCTGTATCTAGAGTGGTTTCCCCGACTAGAGAGTAACTTAACCGATAAAACGAATCCGTATCCGAGCATGGCCATGCATTTCGATTCTGACTCCTCGAGTGGCCCTGAGAAATATCGAGTACCCGATAAAGGCTGAATATTTCCTTCAACTCGACTCCTTCCGATCTAAGCACAAAGATGAAATGACCCGAAAAAAATCTACTTGGCCCCCTGTTACGGATGACCGTGAGAAAGAAACCAAAGTCACCCAAAATCTGCCGTAGTCTCAAGAGACAATCGATAGTCAAAGAATCGACTCTTAGGATCACCATGGAAGTCCTATCCACGACCGGGCAACGAATGTTATAAAACATTTAGGACTCCACGTCGATGTCACAATTGTGTCCTACGAAATATCCGTATAAATCGCCTCTGTGATTGGTCACCAACCTGTTGACTTATGGCTCGTTGAACCCACCATCAACCAACGTCACGAAATAATTGCCGAGTTATCACTCATGTGGGCAATTAAGGACTAACAAGATATGATGTTTGTTCAGTTCACTTTGTGGTGTTCAAAATTGTCGTACAATTCCACATGAAAAACAAAATATATATATAAAATATCAAAACGATGATGTCGTATAGAGTACAAAGGAGAATGAATCGATCCATAAAAGAGTACTACAACTCAAGAACACGTTTGATTCCCATGGAATTTACGTGCCCTTCATGCTTATCTTGTCGTAATGCTTTAGTGAGAGGATCTGCTATGTTATCATCTGTAGCAATCTTTTCTATCACTACTATCTTTTGCTCCACGTAATCCCGGATTAGATGAGCTTTCCGTTGTACATGTCTAGACTTGTTGCTAGACTTTGGCTCCTTAGCTTGGAAGATGGCACCACTATTGTCGCAATAGATGGTGATCGGGTCATTCGAACTAGGCACTACGGATAGTCCATGTAAGAATTGACGCATCCATATCGCTTCCTTTGTTGCTTCGACGCGACATAGTACTCGGACTCGATCGTAGAATCTGTGAATAACAGTTTGTTTCGAACTCTTCCACCGATCACAGCGCCATTAAGAGTAAAAACGAATCCAGACCGAGATTTCGAGTCATCTCGATCCGTTTGGAAGCTAGCATCTGCACAGAATCGGTTGCGCATAGCTTTTGAGAGCCTCCATAAGTCAATGCCCAATCTTTAGTCCTCCGGAGGTACTTAAGAATGTTCTTGACAGCCAACCAATGTGGTTCACCTGGTTGCTGTTGGAATCGACTTGTCATACTCAATGCATATGCTACGTCCGGACGTGTGCATATCATGGCATACATGATTGATCCTATTGCCGAAGCATAAGGAATCCGTGTCATGCGCTCTTTTCTTCCGGTGTCTCTGTGCCCGAGACTTGCTCAAATGCACCCCTGGGACATGGGAAGGAACCCCTTCTTGGAGTTAGTCATGCTTTGAATCTCTCTAGGACTTTGTCTATGTAAGACTCTGATCGAGAGATAACATCCGTCGTGATCTATCTCGATAGATACGGATGCCAAGAATTCTTTGTGCCTCACCCGGATCTTTCATCTGGAAATGGTTCTTCAACCATACTTTCACCGAGGTTAAGAGAGGTATGTCATTCCCAATCAGGAGTATGTCGTCAACATACAATATTAGAAAGACAATCTTGCTCCCACTCGACTTGATATATAGACATGGTTCCTCGACAGATCGAGTAAATCCATTGTCTTTTATCACTTGGTCGAAACGATGATTCCAACTCCTTGATGCTTGCTTAAGTCCATAAATGGAACGCTTAAGCTTGCACACTTTCTTAGGATGTACTGGATCGATGAAACCTTCGGGTTGTACCATGTACAACTCTTCCTCCAAAAAGCCGTTTAAGAAGGCGGTTTTCACATCCATTTGCCAAATTTCATAGTCATGAAAAGCGGCGATCGCTAAGATAATCCGAATGGAACGCAACATAACTACGGGTGCAAAAATCTCATCGTAGTGCAAACCTGGCACTTGGGTGAAACCTTTAGCAACTAGTCGTGCTTTGTAGATATCTTGCCGACCTTCCACAGAATGCTTTATCTTGTAAAGCCATTTGCATTGAAGGGGACGAACCTTAGCCGGTAAGTCAACAAGATCCCACACGTTGTTCTCATACATGGAGTCCATCTCGGATTGCATGGCCTCAAGCCATAGCTTTGAGTCAGAACTGGTCATGGCACCTTTATAGGTTGCGGGTTCACTACTCGTTAAGAGTAGAACGTCATCTATGTCATGTTCCTCGACCATACCGATGTATCTGTCCGGAGGAATAGAGACTCTTCCCGACCTCCTAGGTTCCTCAAGAATATTCACCGCAGCCGGGATTGAAGGAATAGGTTCCTCCAATGGTTGCTCGGTGTTTGGTTCTGGAATCTCCGACAAGTCGAAGGTTCTATCACTCTTTGCATTCTCGAGAAATTCCTTCTCTAAGAATGTCGCACTAGCCGCAACAAAAACGCGTTGTTCGGTTGGCGAATAAAAGTAATGACCACGTGATCCTTTAGGATAACCTATAAAGTATGTCTTGACCGATCGCGGGCCGAGCTTATCTTCGTGTCTCCACTTGACATAAGCCTCGCAGCCCCAAACCCGTATAAAGGACAAGTTAGGGACCGTTCCCTTCCATAGTTCATATGGAGTCTTGTCAACACTTTAGACGGACTTCGGTTAAGTATTAGAGCGGGCCGACAAAAGAGCATAACCCCATAATGAATCATGTAAAACCGTGTGACTCATCATGGATCGAACCATATCAAGTAGTGTTCGATTTCTCCGTTCGGACACACCATTCAACCGAGGTGTTCCAGTGGAGTTAACGTAGGGCAATCCCACGGTCCTTCGTGTGTTGATCAAACTCGTGAGAAAGATACTCGCCACCACGATCTGAACGCAGTGTTTTAATCTTTCTACCTAATAGGTTCTGCACCCTATTCTGGTATTCCTTAAATTTCTCAAAGGATTCACTTTTGTGCTTCATTAAGTAGAAATAGCCATATCTACTCAAATCGTCCGTGAAAGTGATGAAATATCTATAGCCTTCTCGTGCGGTGATTGACATAGGACCACATACATCCGTGTGTATGAGCCCTAATAGGTCAGCAGCGCGCATTCCAACACCTTTGAAGGAAATACGAGTCATTTTACCGATGAGACATGATTCACACGTGCCAAATGATTGAAAATCAAAGGCCGAGATAGCTCCATGTTTGATGAGCTGTTTAACGCGTTTCTCATTAATGTGTCCCATACGGCAGTGCCATAGATACGTTTGATCTTTGTCACCAACCTTTAACTTTTTATTCATTACGTGTAATATTTCATTGGTCTGATCTAAAACATAAATTCCATTCATGGAAACTGCCTTGCCGTAAATCATATCGTGTAATGAGAAAATGCAAGCATTGTTTTCTATTACAAATGAAAAACCAAGTTTATCAAGCGCAGAAACAGAAATAATGTTTTTAGAGAGACTGGGTACATAATAGCAATCATATAATGATAACTCAAATCCGCTAGGAAGTCGGATCACATATGTCCCTTTGGAGATGGCAAACTACTCTTGCTCCATTCCCAACACGCAGTCCACCTCACCCTTTACGAGGGGTTCGATGTTTCGGAGCCCCTGCACATGATTACACAGATGAGAACCACAACCAGTATCAAGTACCCAAGTTCCGTAACTTGCGTGGTTAATCTCAATCATATGAATAAAAGTAGAAGAGAGAGAAGACATACCAACAGGTTTAACACGACCTGCCTTTAAGTCCTCATGATAAACAGGACATGTGCGTCTCCAATGCCCAGTCTTGTGGCAATGATGGCATTCCATGTTTTCACTCTTGCTCTTTGTCATGCCTGATGAGTTACTCGACTCACCAGACCACTCTTCCCCGAACCCGACTTCTTGAACTTCGCCTTACCTACCGTTAGGTTTGCCGGAGCTTTGCCCTTACCTTTCCCTTTGTTTGACACAACGAGGACATCCTGTTTCGAACTCCCACCGCACTTCATGTCCTTCTCGGTCCATACGAGGAGGGAGTGTAGTTCATGGGGAGTTTTCTTCAAATCATTCATATAGTAATTCGCTCTGAATTGCGAATAACCATCGTGGAGTGAGTGAAGAATACGGTCGATAACAATATTCTCGCTGATGTTACGATTAAAGGTCTCCGGTTTCTCGACATTCTCAATCATGCTGAGAATGTGTGGGCTAACCGGTTGGCCCTTCTCGAGTCTCGCATCAAAGAAGCGAGTGGTATGCTCATAGGTCACGATTCTCGGTGCTTTCGAGAATTCCTTAGTGAGCGTGGTGAAAATCTTGTTTGCACCTTGGGCTATGAAGCGTTTATGCAAATTGGATTCCATTGCAAAAATGAGCACGTTTTTAATCGCACCCGCTTCCATGACGAAATCGTTATAAGTAGCGATCTCGTTAGCTCCACCGTGGAACTGGGTGTGGCGGCATGGGCTCAAGTAGATATTTGAGCTTTCCGTCGCCAGCGGCAGCATTCCGTAATGCCGCCTCCCGATCCGCGAAGTTGGATCCATCATTCTTCGATCGAGTAGACCGATTCATCATCGATTCATGAAGATCCTAAGCCAGGACTCACGGTCCAATGTGGCACTTGGCATTGGGTTATCACTTGAACCAGCCATTTGATGTTTAGCGATTTAAAACGTGATCTACACCGAAAAAGAAAGAAAAACAAAACGAAATAAGCAACTCATCGAGGTGATTTAAGTCTATTTTAAAATTCATTTTAAACATGTAGACTCTTGCACTTGCATAATTGATCTCCCTCAAGAATGATACAAGTGATCCCAAGACTCAATTTCAAGAAATTGATAAGCCAACTGTTTAGCTAATTCTTCCTTAAGAACTCTTGGTCGATAGATTTCCGTAAATCCTATCTATAGTCCACCATGATCACAGGATCGTACGAGTGACCATAGTGTTGAGATAAAATAGGTCAATCGGTTCCAACTTACCCGACGGAGAAGGGGTCATAGTATGCCTACCGACGAAGAAGGGACTCATTGGAGTTTGACCTATAAAGACCGTTCTCAATTTTTGTTTATACGAGGAAGATCCCATCAACTAAATTATAATTCATTTTTAAGTGAACGAATAACTAGCGTCTGTCGTGAATGAATTTATTTGGATGATGGCTTTAAATACGTGTGACATGAGAATGTCAATGAAAACTAACTCGTGACCTCTATATGTGTCGTCGTTTTCATGCAATAAATTAGGTGGTTTGGTTTTTAGGCGGAATATGATGCATATTATCGTTGCGAAAAATAAATAAATGAATGCAAAAACGTAAATAAAAAGTCCTAGTGTGGCCTATCCTAGTAAAAGAACATAATACAACTTTGGAATCCACCGTTGGACCCGAAAAGCTTGTCTTGATGTTCCATCTTGATCCAAGTAGCGGGAGTGAGCATCCGGTCTCCGTCTTTGGTCTTCTCAAAAATTACAATTAAAATTACAAATATAAACCTATTTACATTCTAATTAAAACTGTAATTACAAGTGAAAAATCCAAAACGGAGATACAAGATCTCAAAATACAACCAAGACCGTGTTCCATCATTACGGTAACACGTTCTACTAAGGCCACACTAAGTTACAATCGCTTGTAAAATTAAATACGTAATTAAAAGGCATTCACGGCATTCAACAAAACGATAAATAAAAATGCATCAACTAAAACAAATTCATTCGTGACATAATTCTGTAATTATGTTAAATTTATCCAAACCACCTTTTAATGATTAAAATTCGTGTGATAAAACCGCTTCTATCATTTAATTTTAATCTATTATAATCCGTCATTTTAAAGACACTTTAAAACAACTATATGGTACGTGAGTGAACCGATTCACTATTAAGCGAGTGTACTATATCCGGATAAAGTACATATTAAAGCCAAAGGAAAATTTAAATCAAAAGAAACAAATTTTCAAAGTCATGCTAAAGACGAAATCCCTCGATCCAGGGACATAAGTGCTCGATCGAGGGATGGGGAGCTCGATCGATCGAATCGCAAGTTGATCGAGAGGTATGCTAATCAGAGGTGCTCGATCGACAATACCGGTGGTCGATCGAGTACCTATATCAAGAAATCTACTCGATCGAGTACGAGGACAACTCGATCGAGCGGAGGGGTTTTGAAAACAGTCGATCGAGTGCAGCAAGGACTCGATCGAGCAAAAGGTTTTGAGATTGATGGTCGATCGAGTACAACAGGGACTCGATCGATCAAAAACAAGACAAAAACAAAGACTCGATCGAGTAGAAATACGCTCGATCGAATGCAAAAGTGGCTGAAAACCTCTGGAAAAACCAAAACCCTCGTGAAAACTGATTTTCGAGATAAAATCAATTAAAATTTTGATCAAAACGCATCAAAACAAATTTGATAATTGATAAAACATGACATATTGTTATAATCTCTGTATAAAACAACAACATGCATAAAACCAAAACGAGAAAGATGATAAAACCGTGTAATACATGACACGGTTTCAAACAGATTCTGCCGTGTATACTGGGCACGGGTTTTCAAGCACAAAAACATCGTTTCAAAAATCGTTTTATGAAAAACACATATAAAAATTTACGTGGCCTCGCTCTGATACCACTTGTGGGTTAATATCCGTATACCACCCCTTAAAATGCAGGACTATAACGTAAAATTTACATGCAATTTATAGTCATAAAACGATAAAACAATAGAAACGATAAGTGTATAGAAATCAACCTCGGGTCCTTTTAATTGCGGCGTAAAGATCAGAAATCTAAGCAGATTCCCTCCTAATCGTTGCACCCAAGACTTTGTCCGAGATATGCCCTTGTGCTAGAACAGTGTTCTCCGATTGCCTTGCAATATAGGGAGAACTGATGTGAGTTTTATCGAGATGAGAGATCTCGGGTTTCAGAGAAAAGCTTGATCTCCAAAACCCTAGTTTTGTTGTAAATGAAATTGTCTCTGTCACAAAAGAGAGGGATGCTCTCTTTTGTTAGCTCGGCCAGCCGTGGGTTTTAGGGGGAAGTGGGCTTTCCACTTTCTCCTAATATTTTAACCTTTGGTCCGATCAATTCCGCTAAAATGTATATGACGGGTTTGATTATAAACCGTTATCGGTTATCGGAAATTAAGGCATCAGCTAATAAACCGGTTAGCTGAATTATTAATACGTGTCCGACAAAACAGTATTGTATAATTATTTTAATATACATTTAATTAAATATAAATCACGTATATTTAATTTCACGAATTAATCAAGTTAATTCGCCTTAGCCCATGATATTTAATCCGTATTAAATATAATATCTCAACATCACGTATTTGACTAATTACTTAGTCAAATAACTCGGACTAACTGGTTAGTCAATATTTGGCATCTACATGACAGTATTTTCATACCGTCACATCTCTCGAACGTATCCTATAGGTGTGACTTTTAGGGACCAGTTGATCACCGCCATCTGTATGACAATAACGTCAAACTTATCTAGCAAGCCAACCGTTATTGATAAACGTGGATCAACTGATAATAATACCAAAGTATGCCCTTTGATCCTTTTAGAGGTTTACAAGTCCTTGCACTAACTGTTAAGGACACCAACCCCAACACTTTTTAGCCTATTTTTGCACGTATTTATATGCATTTTAATGCTATTTTTATAGTATTTTGCCCCGAATTGGCTAATTTGGTTCGTTTTGTCCATTATGTAGAAATGAACGCGAAAGTAGTGGAATCGTACCCTTTTTCGTCCTTTTTGCATGCATTTAGAGGAGACGGGATTTTTTCAGAGTGAGATACTACGTTTGGAAGCGTCGTGGCACGGATTATGAGGCATTTAGGCACGGACTTGAGCTGATTTAAAGATAAAGAACTCGATCGAGCAGTTCCACCACTCGATCGAGTGGTTTTCACGTCCCAGGGTGGTCGATGGAGTGGTTTTCCACTCGATCCTTAGCTTGCAAAAAGACCAGTTACTCGATCGAGTAACTTTCTACTCGATCGAGTAGATTTGCTGAGGTATTTGCTCGATCGAGTGGTTTTAATCCACTCGATCGAGTGGTTTCGCTGATTATGGGCTTTAATTAGCCCGTGTTATGTTTTATTTCGCAAAAAACTTAATTATTTTCTATTTAAGCAAGCTTTAGTTAGGTCATTAACATCAGATTTACTTACTACTTAGTTTTTTATAAAACTTTACTGCGTAAACCATTCTTCTTCACTGTAACCTTATTCTTGGGATTGCTTTTGCTCGGATTTTGTTCTTTACGCCGGAATTCGCTTGATTGTAATTCCTTTCTCTTCTCTTTATAATAATTAATCTTTTGTTGCTTTAATTCTTCGTTTCGTTGCATTTATTCTTCTGCCCTAATTCTCTTTTATGCCTTTTAATTGTTATTTCATTATGTTTACGGCTGGAATATTATCTGCTGTTAGTTTAATTAGCGACATGAGTAGCTAAACCCCTTTCATGTTGGGATTAGGGGATCTGCGGTAGGAAAGTGACGATGTAGTAGATGAAACAGATGAATTAATTACAAGACTCTGTCACCATAGCAATTTAATTGTATTTATTCGACTTAGTTGAGTGCACACTTCTGAGTTAACCTTTAATCTGGCTAAAATTAATCCTAGATCGAAAGATTGGACTAAATAGGCTTGCTATGAACAGTAGACTACCCTGACGAGAATGAAAGTTAAGTTAGCGGTATTTTAGGATAGAAAGTGGACCGAAAGGACCTTTCAACATCTGTCTTACATTAATTCGTCTGAGTCATTTACAGCTGAGTCACTGGACTACCGTAGTGAACCGAAATCCTAACATGTCCCTCTCTATCTGATAGTTCTATCCTTATTTCTCTGCTTTTATTGCTCTTGCCTTTATTTCTCTTTCCTTCAAAACTCGTAGTTAGATAACAAATCAAACAACCCCCCCCCCCCCCCCCCCCAATTTGTGACCAAATAGACGGACTTCTACAAATACCTTGCCTCCCTGTGGAGATCGACCTGACTTCCCTTAGCTATATAGTTAGTTTAGTTAGTTTATTTTTGACAGGTACACGACAGACGTGTCAAATTTTGGCGCCGTTGCCGGGGAGGCAATTGCCCTATTTGTTTTCGTTCCGTTTATTTTATCCATCTCAGGGAATTTCTATTCCTTGAGGCCGTTCTTATTATTTTCTTTCAGTGTTGTTTATGCCCAGGTCAGACAGGTTTGAATTAGTTTCAGCTGATTCAGAGCCAGAGAGATTATTCAGGCATAGACTCCGTCTGCAAAGGAAATCATGAAAGGAAGACTTGAGTACTTTCGAGCCAGAGCTACATCACTCTCTTTTCGAAGATAGTCCGATTTCTACAGTAAAGATGCCTAAGCTTTCCAGACATTCAGTGCCTAAAGCATCCTCTATTCCGAAGGGTTTCAATCTCCAAACTGATGATGGGAATACATTCGACATCCGTCCCTTCTTATATCAATCTGGTGGAGAGGAATATCTATAGAGGTGTGGCAGGTGAAGATCCGAGGAAGCATATGGAGACCTTTACCGATTACTGTTCTACTATCCCCGCCACTAAGGGGGTAACTCAAGATAAGATTAAGGAGGTTCTATTTCCTTTCTCTTTAGCCGATTCACCAGGAGTGGTGATCGACTGGACAAAGACACAGCTGCTGGGGCTACAGATTGGGAGTCTCTTGCTCTTGCATTTTACAAGAGATACTTCCCTCCACAACGCACCAATCTGCTGAGGGCCAAAATTACTAGTTTCAGACAGGCTCCCGATGAAAGTTTTTATGAGGCATGGTCGCGATTCAAGAAGTTGGTGAGGTCTATCCCTCACCATGGTTTTGACCCATGGTTTCTAGCTAATCAGTTCTACAATGGGTTGTATGACGACCAAAGAGTCATACTTGATGCGGCATCTAGTGGAAGATTCCAGGAGAATACATATGACGATAAGGGATGGTCTCTTATTGAAGAGATGGCTAATCACAGTGCTGAATATGGTAACCCGAGGGATGGGATTAGAACAGTTCATGTAGTTGATAAGCAGGTTTTGGCTCAGCTGGAGACCATGAATGCTAGGTTCGACAAGTTGGAATTACAAGCTTCTGGGGAGCCTCAGACGATCCATGTTCTTACTAGGGGAGAGACCGTTTCTTGTGAGAGATGTTGGAGTAATGATGGCCACACTGATGTTGGCTGTCTTGTAGAGAAGGAACAAGTCCTTGCCTTTCAGCAATATAGGCAAGGAGGAGGTTCCTATTACAATAATCAAGGGGCAGTCCATCCAAATTTGAGGTGGACCAGTCAAAATGTGCTAAATCCTACACCTCCTCCGCACCAGCAGCAGCCTTATGTTCCTCCACATAAGAATAAACAAGGCTTTCAGAAGCCTCCTTCCTTTGCTCCTCCTAACCACGGTGAATCCTCTTCTGGTGAGGTGAGTGAAATTGGCGAGCTTAAGTCTATGTTGCAAGCTTTTACAAAGCAGTTTCAGCTGAGTGATCAACAGAAAGATGCGTCCATAAAGGCACTTGAAACTCAAGTTGCCCAACTAGCCATGAATCAATCCTCAAGAAAGCAGGGTCAATTACCGACTCAAAATGAGAAGAATCCACACGAGACGGTAAACTTGATAAATCTGAGAAGCGGTCGTTCTTATGAGGGACCGGAAATGCAAAAATCAGACCCGAGGAGAGCTGTAACTGATGATGAACAGTGTTATGTCGAAGAAAGTGAGCTCACGGCAAAGCAAGTGCTCGATCGACTGGTTTCAGGTGGTCGATCGAGCAGATTTGGGCAGGAAAGTGCTCGATCGAGTGGTTTTTCCACTCGATCGAGTGATCAAGGAAATAGCATTGGTCGATCGAGTAGTTTTTCTACTCGATCGAGTGAAGAGCAAAATGGAGTTGCTCGATCGAGTGAAAATTTCACTCGATCGAGTGATATTATTGAAGATTCTACTCGATCGAGTGGGTATATTGGTCGATCGAGTAGTTTTGATGACAGGAAGCTTATTCGAGAGCCTGCTAGTGCTCGTTTAAGCGACAAATCACCGGAAATACCTCGTTCAAGAGGTAAGAAGCTTCCAAAGGATACAGAGCTTGCACCGGAAGACACATTGGAAGAGAGAAACAAGGGACTCGAGATACCTATCACGGTTCCCTTCCCGAGGCGTTTTCAGAATACTAAGGCCAATCAACAATTCGGCAAATTTGTCGAACTTCTGAAAAGCTTGGAAGTCACTGTGCCGTTCACTGAGTTGCTGACAAAGGTACCCTCTTATCTCAAGTTCATGAAAGAAATTTTATCGCGTAAGAGGAGTATTAGTGATAGTGAGACCGTAGCTTTGACAGAGGTGGGGTCAACCCTATTTCAAAATAAGTTACCTCCTAAGCAGTCGGACCCGGGTAGTTTTTCAATTCCGTGTCATATCGGCAACTATTTGATTGATAATGCGCTATGCGATTTAGGCGCTAGCGTGAGTGTCTTACCGTTGTCTCTGGCTAAGAGACTTGGTTTGACAAAGCTGAGTTACACCAATATAACAGTCCAGATGGCCGACCGTAGTATATCACGGCCACTAGGTATAGTAGAAGACGTACCTGTGAGGATCGGGAGGTTCTTTATTCCCGTTGATTTCGTTGTCTTAGACATCCCCGAAGATGCACACACCCCTATTATTTTAGGGAGACCATTTTTGTCTACTGCTCGTGCAGTTATCGACGTCGGGGGGAAGACTTTGACCTTTCAGGTAGGACATGAGGAGCTGATTTTTCATCAGTCTAAGTCCCGGAGGGCTCCCATGCAAGCTCAGCCTTGCAATGCTCTCTCTTCTATTGACCCTATTATTGACACTCCAGTTGAAAATTTGGATTATTGTGCTGCAATTCTTACCCCTCCGCCTCAGACTGAGAGCAAAAAGGAGGAAAGCTTGTCTGTTTTCCTTGCTGCAGGTACAAATGAAAGCAATGAAAGTGCTGTCAAAGGGTGTGGTGCAATCACTGTCAATCAAATTGGAGATAAGCATGCTAAATATGGTGATAGAGGAACAAGGACGAGGAAAGTTCGCGCTTATGTGGATGTGAACTACTCCCTTCCTACTGTTTCAAATGCAAGCTCATGGAAGTTGAAGAGGACAGTCAACGTTGCTGAGATGACGTCCTCCAGTCAGGAGCCCTTCAAGGGGCTACTGAAGTGCTTTGGGAATTAAACGGGGAAATGCCCCGTGTAACACTTTGTAATAGATAATTTTTTTTTTTTAATTCTCCGTTGAATTTGTTTTATTGCTTTTATTAGGACAATTAGTTTATAGACTGTTTTTAGCGTAGATTTAAGACTCTAGACTGTTTATATGCGTATTTGGTATTTTGGGATATTTTTGCACGTGTTTTTATGCAGGTTTGGGGAAATTTTACGCATTCCAAGGGAAGAAATGACGAAATTGAAGAGCTTACGCGAGAAAAGAGCTCGATCGAGTACTTTTGTACTCGATCGAGTGAAAATATGGTCGATCGAGCACTTTTTCCAGTCGATCGAGTAAAGCAATAAAGAGGATTTCTCGATCGAGTAGAATTCTACTCGATCGAGCAGCTGGATCCTCGAAGTCCTCAATCGAGTAGTTTAAAACCACTCGATCGAGTGGAATTGCAAAGGGACGCAGGGAGTTTTACTTTAAACTTCTTATTTTTGGTTTCTTTTTCATTTGTCCCTAATTTTTCGTCTAAACACCTCTAATTGCGACAAAAACTCCCCCAAATCCCCAATTTTTCTTGCCCAATCTCCAAATCCGCCACCTACAATATCTTGCTAGCCAATTAATCTCTCATAGCCCCTTATTTTCCCCTTGATTGGTGTCCATTTACACGGTTTTCAAAGAGGGTTAGGGTTTGCGGTTTTTAGCTCGAAAAATCGCTAGTTTTGCTTGTTTGATTGAAGATTAATTGCAATTGTAGGATTTCTATCATCAAGTAAGTGATTTCTACTTCCTCATTACTTTTTAATTTCGTTATTTCGAATTATTATGAGGCAAATTGTTTCTAGGGCTTCGAAAATCCATGGTTGGTCGATTTTTTTTCGACCTTCATTGTTTTTATTACCCTTGTTTATCTTGCTTGATGATCAACCCCAATTCCTCGCTGTTTGTTACATCCCTTTTCGATTTTTACATGATTTTTGCGATATGGGTTCAGGACAGTCAAAATTTTCGACTGTCATTTTGATTAGTGTTGCTGTAATTCGTCTAGTTAGCACCATTGTTGCGAAATTGCCGCTGATTGTTGACTGATATCACACCCCTATCGATGCTTAACATGCTTCAATTCGAATTTTGTGCAAAATCTCGCGATTAGGGCCGTTTAAGTCGAATTTTTTCGACTGTCAGACGGGTTATATGCTGCCTTGACTTAATTAACCTCAGTGTTGCTGTATGCTGTTGTTGTTGACTGTTGGCCGCTTTATTGCCATTTACATGCTGCTTTTCGATTTTGTTTGAGGAATTGTTAGGAATTATATGCTGTAGGTCGAATTTTTCGACTGGTAGGGGAGTATTCATGTTGTTTTTGCTGGTTTTTCGTGCTGATTTTAGCCACTATTAGCCGTTGTTTCTTATCATACCCCTTACCCTATATTTACAGGATGGATTCTAGCTCTTTACCCTCTACTAGTTCATCCTCTAGTCAGTCTCTGTCTGAGACAGTGGCCCCTGCTGCTGCCACTGTCTCCACTTTAGTGACTACCGCAGCCCCAGTGTTTCCAGTTTCAGCTACGGGTACAGTTTTTGCTCCAGCTAGCTCTTCTGCTAGCTCAGTTCAGGCTGCCACTTCCTCTATGGTCACCACCGCTGCTAGCACTGTTGCTAGTTCCTCTTCAGTGGTGGCCATAGTAACCACTACTCCTACACCAGCCACTACTTTTACTCCTATGGTGGACTCGCCAGCATCCGCAGCTGCTTTTAGAGCAGCCCTGGTCCCTCACACCATCTCTGGACGGGCTACTACTTCGGGTTCCAGAGGTCGGGGTCGTAGACAGTCTCGTTCTACGCCAGCTCCAGCCACTTCTACTTCTGCTTCAGCTGCTGCTTCTACTTCTGGCACAGTCACGGTCCGAGGGGACACTTCCCTCGACTCTCACCCAGATTATCCGCAGGTACATTTTGTTAACGTTTTACATCGTACGAAATTTTATAACCTGCTAGGCTGTGTGCATGTTCCTTCCCGTTTTCTAGAGAAAACGGCACTTGTGAGACTCGGCATTTACGAGTCAGTTTGTGACCTACTGCGGGCCACGGGGATGGCCGGGCTCATCACTATGAGCGGCCGCACTTTCCTGGATCTGAGCCTCGAATTTCTCAGCTCCTTTACCATCTCCTCAGGGGCACACGATGTTGACCCCGATAGTTCTTCAGTGCCCTTCCGGTTGTTTAACCGGACTTTTCCGATGACCTTAGGGGAGTTTGGTAGGTTACTTGGACTTACCTCTACGGGCGTGGTTGCCGCCCCTAGGACGGTCTACCGTCAGCTCTGGAGAGCCCTGGCCCACACCACTTTTCAGGAGCGAAAGCTCCAACAGGTCTACCTCCCCGCTGTTCGTTGTTTTATTAGATTGATGGGGAGCACTATTGTCGGCCGAAAGGAGCCGAACAACATCACAAACACCGAGCTCTCCATCCTGGGCGGTTACCTGAACATCGACTGTGAGGGTCCCTTTACCCTCAACATAACTTACTTGACCACCCAGTACCTTCAGAGCCAGGGGAAGAAGGAGACGGGAACCATTGCCTGCGGTGGCATAGCCACCATTCTTGCCCGTTCCCTCATTCCCGTTTGGCCTCGTGACTTGCAGTACCTCCAGGGAGTGAGGCTACTGAGTCTGGCTGCCATGCTTTCTCAGCATTGGCTTACCCCAGACTACCAGACATGGAAGATAGACGGCTTCCTGTCTGTAGACTTACCTTGTGAGACTCTCCCCCGTCTAGAGCCCCTTCCTACTGTTGCTAGGGGCGCCCGCCTGCAACCACTGCCTGACCTTCACCTTCCACGCCGACCACCTCCTGATGCACCCGCCGCCAAGCAGCGGCGTCTTGAGACCGGAGAGGGGTCTACACCTTCAGGGAGTGCTCAGCCTTCCACGGCTACTCCCGTACCGACCCCTACTCCCACTACTACTACCACTCCTACTCCCACTGCCACTGACCAGACCCAGACTCAGCCGGACCTACCGGCTACTTTCGTACCACCTCCTCCCTTTGTGGCGCCCGCGGTCCTGGACCAAGAGGGCGCCGTTTACGGTTTGTTGCTTGAGGTTGCAGAGCGTCAGGCTCGTATGGAGAGGGATTTGGCCCTTGCTTTACACCCTATGTACGAGTACCACTTGCGGCGACACCGTCCGATCCCAGAGGGTTGGCCACACCCTTCCTTCTTCCGGTACCCACCTGAGGGGTACCCGGTGTCCGAGGAGGAGGAGGACGAGGACCCAGAGGTGGCTGTTGAGAGAGCTCGCGCAGAGGAGCAGAGGAGGAGAGAGGAGGAGAGAGACCCGGAGTTCAGGGTGGAGGACGTCCGTGACAGTGACGACGACGGTGACGACGACGACGAGTAGCTATTGGTCTACTCACTTCCCCAGTTTTCTGGCTGGTTTGGGGAAGTTCGTCTTTTGTATGTATCTTTTCACTCTTTTATTTTGTCTCCTTTATATTTATTGTTTTTATTTTCTTTTGGTTGTATATTCCCATTTCCCCGTATATATCTGCTGGTGTATGCTGGAGGACAACGAGGGCGTTGTCCGTTTTGGTTTGGGGAGGGTATTGCATCCTTTTGAGTCTGCATTTGCATTTGTTTTTTGCATTCACGTTTATTTTTCAGCTTTGCATTGTTGTTTATTTCATCAAAATCAAAAATCCAAAAAAAATTGAAAAATTTCAAAAAAAAATCAAAAAATTCACGTTTACTCTTGCATATAGGTTGAGTCGGAACAGTAGATTTCCGTGATGATAATGCACTATAACTTGTCATTTTACTTGAGCCTTGCACTTCTTTTGATAGTTATTAGCTTTGTCATACGCATAGTCTGCGAGTTTCTGTTCAAATATAGCTGACTGTTTAGACTTGACCTGAAAAATTGGCAAACTACTTGGAAATTCTGAGTTTTAGAACCCATAACTGGTGACATTCATGACCAGATCATTAGGAATTGAGAGTAGTACTCTTTGCATAGCATGTTCTTTTTTGCACTTTTATGACATTCAATTTCTCGTCAAATGCACATATTCGGGTTTGTGGTTGGTGTCACATGCAGGGAGGTGCTTGCAAATTTCCATTTCTTTATATTTTTCACCCATTTAGCTCCATATAAGCCAAAACTTGCCTTTTTGACCCATTAGCTACATCCCAAACTAAGCCTGCCTAGTCAAGCTAGCTAGTATGTTCTTTTGTGGTATGTTTTTCCGTTGCATTTTGGCCCGTAATTCTTGTTTTGGAGTTGGTGTAAGTATAGAGGAAGAAGGAAAAGAAAAAAAAAAGAATTGAAAAAAACAAAAGAAAAAGAAACGTGAAAGTGGAAGAAAGAAAAAAAAAGAAAAAAAAAGAGAAAAAGCTGGACGTGAACAGGAGAAAGAAAAAGAAAGAAGTTTGAAAAAAAGAGTTGATTTGTTTCAGTTAGTTATTTCAGACGGTGTTTAAAAAAGGGAAGTTTGTGACCGTCTGACTCGTCCATTCTTATTCTATATTTTTGAGGAGATTGTGTTTGAGTTTAGTGAGCTTTGTGCTAAATGCATGGCACTTGTACTTAGTTCTTCAGTCAATTGAGATTCGGATGGTTTCATTATGGTCCTGTTAGGAACTAGCTTTACGCTTTTACCTCCACATTACTATAACATGTTTTGCCTTTTCTCACCTGAACCTCACTATTCCCATATTATTTGTAAGCCCTCGGCTGTGACGGACATTATTGGTTGGAGTGTGTGCATTAGTACTTGAATTGTCTTTCATTTTTGTTGCATGCATGCTATGTAGGTCGCAGTTAGGTGAGTGACTGTCTTTTCTTTTACATATAACATTCACCTTTTGCTTCATGAGAGAAGAGTGACCACGAGAGAGTCCGATTTTGTTGGTCTTGCAAGGTCGATAGGTTGGCTATATTTCTGAACAGCTTATAATTCGTTTGCGTATTGACTGCTTAGCTTTAACTGTTAGTTTTTGTTGCATTAAATTGGTTCAAGTAGAAAAGTTAAGCTAGCTCTGAGTTATCATTTCCGTTCCATTAGTTGCATTTTAGTTTACTCGAGGACGAGTAAAGGTTCGGTTTGGAGAGATTTGATACGTGCTTTTTATATAGTCTTTTTAGCCTATTTTTGCACGTATTTCTATGCATTTTTATGCTGTTTTTATAGTATTTTGCCCCGAATTGGCTACTTTGGTTCGTTTTGTCCATGTTGTAGAAATGAACGCGAAAGTAGTGGAATCGTACCCTTTTTCGTCCTTTTTGCATGCATTTAGAGGAGACGGGATTTTTTCAGAGTGAGATACTACGTTTGGAAGCGTCGTGGCACGGATTACGAGGCATTTAGGCGCGGACTTGAGCTGATTTGAAGATAAAGAACTCGATCGAGCAGTTCCACCACTCGATCGAGTGGTTTTCACGTCCCAGGGTGGTCGATCGAGTGGTTTTCCACTCGATCCTTAGCTTGCAGAAAGACCAGTTACTCGATCGACTAACTTTCTACTCGATCGAGTAGATTTGCTGAGGTATTTGCTCGATCGAGTGGTTTTAATCCACTCGATCGAGTGGTTTCGCTGATTATGGGCTTTAATTAGCCCGTGTTATGTTTTATTTAGCAAAAAACTTAATTATTTTCTATTTAAGCAAGCTTTAGTTAGGTCATTAGCATCAGATTTACTTACTACTTAGTTTTTTATAAAACTTTACTGCGTAAACCATTCTTCTTCACTGTAACCTTATTCTTGGGATTGCTTTTGCTCGGATTTTGTTCTTTACGCCGGAATTCGCTTGATTGTAATTCCTTTCTCTTCTCTTCATAATAATTAATCTTTTGTTGCTTTAATTCTTCGTTTCGTTGCATTTATTCTTCTGCCCTAATTCTCTTTTATGCCTTTTAATTGTTATTTCATTATGTTTACTGCTGGAATATTATCTGATGTTAGTTTAATTAGCGACATGAGTAGCTAAACCCCTTTCATGTTGGGATTAGGGGATCTGCGGTAGGAAAGTGACGATGTAGTAGATGAAACAGATGAATTAATTACAAGACTCTGTCACCATAGCAATTTAATTGTATTTATTCGACTTAGTTGAGTGCACACTTCTGAGTTAACCTTTAATCTGGCTAAAATTAATCCTAGATCGAAATATTGGACTAAATAGACCTGCTATGAACAGTAGACTACCCTGACGAGAATGAAATTTAAGTTAGCGGTATTTTAGGAAAGAAAGTGGACCGAAAGGACCTTTCAACATCTGTCTTACATTAATTCGTCTGAGTCATTTACAGCTGAGTCGCTGGACTACCGTAGTGAACCGAAATCCTGACATGTCCCTCTCTATCTGATAGTTCTATCCTTATTTCTCTACTTTTATTGCTCTTGCCTTTATTTCTCTTTCCTTCAAAACTCGTAGTTAGATAACAAATCAAACAACCCCCCCCCCCCCCAATTTGTGACCAAATAGACGGACTTCTACAAATACCTTGCCTCCCTGTGGATATCGACCTGACTTCCCTAGCTATATAGTTAGTTTAGTTAGTTTATTTTTGACAGGTACACGACAAACGTGTCAATATGGCAGTGTCACGGTTTCTGACAGCGTCGATGACTGGTTTGTATGTGTCATCAAGACCGCGAAGTACTTTGGCAACGATGTCTTCGACATCCATGGGTTTTCCTAAAGCTGCAAGTTTATCAGTGTATGTTTTGATTTGGGTCATGCAATCTGAAATAGATAGATTACCTTTAGAGACTTAATCAAGTGTGTCTTTCACTTGTAGAATATGGCCCCTAGACGGGTTTGCATAGGTGTTTGCTAAGGTTAGCCAGGCGTCTCGAGAGGTGGTGATGGTCGTGAGGAGGGAGGCGATATTATTGGGCAGTGTGCCGGTAAGAGCTCCTAGCAGTAAACGGTCTTGGCGTTGCCAAGTGTATAGGGCAGGGTTGGATTTGGAAGTTTTGGTAGTTTCATCACTGATTGTTTCAGGGGGAGCGGGATGGGTGCCGTCTACGAATTTGAGTAAATCGTAGCCGAAAAGGATATTGGAGATTTGTGTTTTCCAAGTGAAGTAGGTGAGAGGGGTGAGTTCTTTGCATTGAGAGAGGTTGACATCAATGAAGGGAGATTTTGGTTCGATAGGGTTTGGAATGACATTGTTATGTGGAGCCATGGAAAGAGGGTAGGAAGGGATTGGCCGAGAAAAAAAACTGATTGTATTTGGGAGATGGATCTTACAAGCTCGATACCATGTTGGAATAGAGAGAATTGATTTGAATGTTGTGTATTGTATTCATTCAATAGATTACATTATATATAGGTTTACAAATACAAGAAGTAGGAAAGCAATAATAGAATTACCTAAACTAAAGGAAAGAAATCAAAGAAATATAAGCTAAATAATTACATGAAAGATCTACGAAGTGACGAGCAAGAAACGTATATACGAGAAAGATATGGAAAATATAGATAGCAATTATTAATGACTAACAGTAGGACTAGTGTGGACAATGGGCCACGGGAGCGCTTGGGAACAAGTGTTTGCATTTGGGGAGTCGCCATCAATTTATTGTGGAAAATTGGAAACCGTTCGAATACCTCGTGTCATGTCAAGACACAAAGTAGTGACATGAACACCAAGAACTCGTTACCCTTAGCATTCTATGTCTAGAATGACTCTCGTGGATGCCAATGAACACGGATGTTCACAGAGATCTGGAGTAAGGGGTGAGGGTACGTATTAGGAAGCTCTTTTGATCGAACACCTAATCCCGCCCGCCTCGATAGAGGCCTCTACTAATGATTAGGGAAAATTGTCCATACTCGATATATTGTCGATTATATGCATGCAATGCAACATCCAACGTTTTAATCCTAACATGTGAGAATTAATACTAAGTCGGTAAACAATTAATTTAGCATACAATTAGGTCGAATTGGGATTTAAGCTCAAATACATGTGAAAACATACAAGCAATAAAAAGTACAATGACAATTACAATAATGAAAATTACAATAATTACATCGGGTTTAATGATTTATGTCGAAAATACACCTAAAACGGATAATTTGGAAAAGAAAGAATGAATGAATGAACGAACAGATTATTAGGTGACAATACAGATAATAGCTAATTAAATACGTAATTAATAAACTAAGTCAAGGCAACACGGGAGTTCAGAGACAGAAATCAACCAAGAACAAAGCGCATCGTAGTCGCGTCTTTTTTGGAAGAGGCGCAGCGATCAGCTGCGTCTGCCCTTGGCTCAGCCCCGTTAGTAAGCCGAATTGCAAGTCGTTAATGTTCGTTGGTGAATTTAATGATTGATTAATGATATTTACTCGGATGGAAGTGATTAATAGGTTATTTACATATGATTGACGGTCATAAAAGCGATAAACATGGACGAAACTAACTAGAACGAATTAATACAAGATTAATGAGATTAATGAGACCGAAGGTCTCTATTTATACTAATCACACGACGGAATTATGGTAAGAGTAAGATACGGAAGGAAAGATCCGGAAACAACCGACTTAGGTTAAACACGGAAACTTGAGCAAAAAGAAAACCTTGAGGAAAAGGCGCAACAGGTGTTGCGTCCCTTGTAAGAGGCGCAGCACTTGCTGCGTCCTTTCCTCAACGGGTTCCTCCTGCGCAAGAAAGCGCGTTTGACAGCCTGTCGTATTTTAGGCATAACTTTCTCTACAAGACTCGGAATAAGGTGATTTTGGTGGCGTTGGAAAGCTAAAAGAAAGATCTAGAACTTTCTGTGAAATAGACCTGACCCAAAAAAGTCATTATCATCTCGTAAAATGGGCCTAAAGTTCGGGTTGTCATTTTAACTAAATGAAATGCATATTTTGTAATGTAAACTTTAAGTTTAGCCCAAAGAAGTGACATGAGACTCAAAATGAGATATAATCTCAACATTTTATGACATCCTAACCTTAGGTAGACAAGCCCATTGCTTTGACTCGGGATTTGACGGTTTTTAGAAAATGAAGACGGTTTTAGGCCCGGACTCCAAATGTACTCTAATTACTGCCAAAATGACCGTATCGGCACGTAGATGACAATTAAGAGGTATACATAAATGTTTGAGCGATCACTTGACGATAAAATTACGAACTGTCACAAATTGTTCCGCGTACCAAACATGCGGCCCAATCATCACCGGGTGGTTTGCGGGAGGTGCAGAAATGAGGTATCTACAGAGCCCTCACTTTGACTGAGGCTTGCACAAGGCGAAAGTCAAAGTATAGCCATCAGGTCAATCGAAAATTATAACCTGACGACTATGGCGACGCGAGGCGGCTCAAGGGGTCTGAGCCAAGGACCTCTCGTCGGGAACATTTTAAAGTATGTCGACTATCGGGGAGGGTCGTTTAAAGTCCATTGGACTACGTAAGGAGGCTCACCAGCCATAAGAAGAGACCATACCTGAGATATCCCTAGATGAAACGGGACTGAAGACGCTTCGGCAAAACTCTTTGGTCTGAAGATAACTTGGTGTCTGAAGGCATTAGGGGGTTACAGGGATTCTGAAGAAACTTCTTAACATTTCTGAAGGATATCTCCAAAGGGAAGGCTGAAGGATAACTCTCTCTAAAGGGAAGGCTGAAGGATAATTCTCTGAAGGACTGAAAGGGGACTTAACTGAAAAAGGGTTATCTGAAGGTTATTGAAAGGATTATCCTGAAGTGTCTGAAGAAATAAAGGATTATCTGAAGGGAGGAAGGCTGAAGGAAGGATTATCCCAAAGGTTATCTATAGGGTTGTCTGAAAGATTAAGGTAAGTTTCTGAAAGATATGAAGGGTTTATCCTGAAAAGGGGTTACCTAAAAGATATGAAGGTTTATCCTGAAAAGGGTTACCTAAAGGGATGAAGGATCGCCTGGGGGTATCTGTTTGTCTCTGTCCTCAAGAAAAATCTCACTGGGGAATAAAACGATGATTTTGGGAGAAGACAGTAGAACACAGTCTGGAACTGCTGGGAGAAATCTGCTTGCGTTCAGCTTCAAACAAATTCCGGAAGGATTTGGGGTCGATGTTGATCTCCATATCTCGAGAGAGAATGACTGTCGGTAGTGAGCTCTCGCTGAGGGAACATGATCGGGAACTGATCTCCATGTCTCGAGAGGGAATGTCTATCCATGTACTCTCACTGGGGGAACATAATAGAGGTGTGTCGAAACACCTGTCAAAGAATATTCGCTTGTTGTGGCAAGCGAGGTCTTGATAAAGTATTGCTTATGATACTTACTTGCATGGTTAGTAGCCACACAAGAATGCAATCTAACATATGCACGTAAGAAATTATCACATGGACCTCGAATGAGGGAACACATAGGCTTGCAAAAGTCGTTTCTTTATAAAAGTTGTTTAAAACTTGTTCAAAGAAGTTTGTCATTTGTAATGCATTATGCATATTCAATGGGCTTTAGACATAGGACTTGACATGACACAAACCCTATATGGACACGACGCGAAATGTAGACGTAGGCTGGACTGACGCGACACTAACTTAGATTTGACGCGACACAAGGATGACTTTGACAGACTTTGTTTATGTATGCACAACCCCTAGCCAAGTGTGGGTGACAATGCGTATCAGTTCCAAAGGTATAAGAATTGCAAGAATGATGAAGGCATATAAAGGCAAGGCATGAGCCATGGATCATCTGTCTACTAGGACTGCCTTCACCATCGTTTGCTGTAAAAGAGACCCCTCTTGAGGCACGATGACTTGGAGAATTGATCTAAGATTTTTGTCATTGTCCGGACCGAGTACTAGCTAGACTTAGAGGAATAAAGGAAGGGTGGCATCTTGGAAGAGAAGCCCCCAGGATGAGAAGATGACTCTGTACTTTGGTAAAAAAGAGGCTGGGCGACAATAAGGAGCCCACAGTATAGAGGTGTTGGTTGTAGAAGGGATGTTAATTGAGGCTTAGAAGGTTGAAAATTATGATGGTTGATAATTAAGGTTAAAACTTGAAAGTGGGGATGGTTGATAATTGAGATTGCAAGTTGATGGTTGGGATGGTTGTGTCCTTGAGGACTGCCTACGTATTCATGTGAAGTGAAATAAAACCAGATCGTAGTTCTGAGGTTTGGTTAATTTTGTTTGGGTGTTGTGGTTGTATCTTTCTTGTGTAAGAAAGGACTGCCTACGTATCCACCTGAAAAGGTGAAATCAAACCATGCTCGTAGTTCAAGTGTGTGCCTATGCTTATGTTGTCAGGACCTTAAAGTGCATGGGTCACAAGGGTATTTTCCTTTGGTGACTCGAAGAGTCGATTTGAGACAACTCACTCTGATCATAGACCAGAGAGGTATTACTAATTTTGTAAAAATTTCCTTGTCATGTGAGCACACTTAAAAGTGGACCCTAAGGATGGATATGGGTATGTCCCGTCCTAGGTAGCAAAGTATTTGAAGACTCCGTGTTTGGGTCAAGGTGAAACTGGATTGGATATTTGGAATGTGGAGCTCGGAAATAAGAGGCTTTGATGAGCAAATCTCTGGAGCTTGATTTTGTGGAGTTAAGGCTTAATGGGGTTATGGCTTGTAATGTGGCTTAGAAATGGGGTCTCTTGGCTTGATGTAGACTGAGCACATAAAGGTAGGTTAAAATGATGTGGGATCAAGTTTCCATGTCTTGGCCCTAAAGGATGGGTATATTTGACAAGCTTGAGAGGATTCTCAAAATTCCTAACTATCTCCCCGTAATGGTCTCGAGAAGGACTTAGGGTGTGTGAAATATGAAAGGCTAAGTGGGTGGCTAGCTAACCATCTTTATTGGTGTCTTGATTCTATACAGACTTCAGCAGTATGTCATTTAGCATTTGATTTCAGGCTTGTTCTTGATTCAGACTCGGATTCTTGGTCTAGAATATGTCTTTGCTTCTTGCTCAGATTTTTGATTCGGTTTTTGAGGATAACATTGACTTTGGATATTGACTTGCTTGATTGAGCCTTCTTCTTTTGACTCTTTTGTCTTGGATATTGATCTTTGGTCATTTCTCCTGATTGAGCCTTTGTCTTTGATCATGTCTCCTTGGATGGACTTGGGTCAGACTAACACCTTTTGTGTAAAATGGGTTGGTCTTTTAGTAACACGGGTTGTTTATTGTGGGGAATGGGCTTGCCTTCCGTCATGGATTGTCAACAAGGGAGACGGTCTGGATTCGTCCTACAATCTCTTGAGATAGGCTCATCCTAAACTGAGGTTATAGCAAGGTTTCTATTGCCAGACATGGAATAGGTAAGAAAAGAACACGGAGTTTCAGGTCCTCTACAACTTGGAATGGAACATCATTTAAGTGCACTCACATCGACTGTCATGTGTTGTTGTTGTTTGTTTTTTAAAATGTCTCAAATCGATTCTTGTTGTCACAGGAAAAAGGATAAAGGATAAGATATGATAGAATATGTGGATTGAAAAGTGTGCTTTTATTGAAATGGATAATAAATGTATTTAACATAGATATGAGAAGACACGTGACTCATGGGACAGCCCCCAGGTTGTCACTAGAAATAGAAATGGACACGAAGAAAGATACTAGAAAAATTATGGGATAGAAAGCCTAAGACTCGGACTCGGGCTCGGACTTTGACTCGATCTTAGATCTAGACTCGTAATCATCGGCCCATGCTTGAACATTTTCTCTTCCAGCAACTGGCTTCGGCATCTGACTTTGAGCATTCACCCATTTGAGCACGTCGTCCTCATCATTGGGAACATTGGAAGGATAACAGTCAAGAAGAGTTTCCTGATAAGTTGCATATCCATGAGGATCGCCTAAGCTACCTTGTGGGTTAAAGGTTGAGAGGGAGAACCTCCCGCTTTTGATCATATCGACGTTTTTTAATTTGTAACATTTCTCTGTATCATGCCCTTTCCCTCTATGGTATTTGCAGTAGGCATTCTCATCCCAGAATTTAGATTTCTTCTCTGGATTAGGCGTAGGTCCTATAGGCTTCAACATTCGTTGTTCCATGAGTCTTTGAAAGGCATCGGCGTATCTAATACCAATGTTGGTAAATTTCCTAGGAGGTGTGCCCTTATTTTCGGAAGCCTTTGTAAATGACCTCGGAGGATTGTTAGGTTTCTTTGACGAAGGGTCCATGAGGTTGCCTTTGTTGATTTTGATTCCCGGATGAGAAGAACTAAGAATAGGTTGTCTGTTTGTTGCTTTCTCCTTAGGACTGTCAAATTGAGGGTTTGTCTGGACACTTTTCATTTTGAGAGGTTGGGCATCAAGCTTCTTACCCATTTTGGCGAACTGGTTTTCTATGTTGGAAAGTCGAGAGTTTAAACTATCAATAGCTCCCTCTATTTTGGAAAATTTGTTGTCGAAGGCCATGGAAAGCATGAGCATTCCATTTTGGATATCTTCGTCTTCGAGGACATTGATTTCTTTGTTGTCATAAGGATCGAGGAGATGAGAACAGTCTAGAGATGATTCTTCGTCATGTTTAATGATATTAGACCCAAGAGGGTCGATTTTCTTGGATTTCTTGGCGGAAGGTGGCACAGGAAGCCTGCCATCCTCGATCATATCTTGAATAATATGCTTTAGACAAAAGCATTCCTCTGTATCATGTCCCCTACCTCTATGGTACCGACAATATGAATTGCCCTTCCACCTCGGCAATATCTTTTCAGGGTCTGGGGTTGGACCGATTGGATGAAGTTTTCCCTGGGAAACCAGTCTTCGTAGAGCTACTTCATATGTGGTTCCGAGGTCAACGAATTCCCTATAAACTCGTCCCGGCCTTCTGGGTGGAGTTTCCAAGAGGTTGACTCCCTTGTCTTCATTGACATTCTTAGATGGGTGAGTTGTGTTGAAGCTATGACCTGGCCTTGGGGTGTGAGAAGATGGTAAAGGTTTCATGATGCTTATTTTGTTTTCCATATTGATGACACGAGCGCTCAAGTCTTCGACGGTGGCCTGGAGCTTAATGACTGCAGTACTTAGTCCCTCGATGACGACAGATAAACGTTCTTGAACACTTTCATTGGAAATTGCGGAATTCCTACCGAGAAGAAAATGATGCGCATTACGAATTGATTTGACATGGGATCACGCATACTAGAGCAACAAACAAAGGATATACGACAAGACGAGATGACTAGACTCATGACTTGTGAATCCAGGAAATGTCGTGAGTGACTTCTCGTGTTTGGACTCACGGTGCTTGACCTTGACCTTTAGACTCGAGTGTTGACTTTGAAGAGTGACATTTATATGGTTGACTTAATTGACGGGATTGGCGACACGTGTTAATTCTAATTCGTGTGTTTAAGACAGACTTGACTCGAGGTTCGGGTATGTGTGTCCCGAACGTGTCACTAGGAGAATTCAAGAGACGGATTTTGGAGTGAATCGATGTGTTAGCCTCGAGTGTGTGAGTCGAGGTGTGGAAATGTTTAGATCCTAACTGAATTGGGGTAGGGGGTCCAAAATGACGGCGTGACGCCTTAGGACTTGGCTTGAATTTTGAAAAGACCCAAAATGTAAAGGAAGACTAGTTTATGACTCGACAGAGTTCCGACTAGGATATAATCAGTTTGAACTTTGACTCTAACTTAGCCCAATTGAATTCACACATTTACATTTACATGTTGGAAAATATTTTGTTTTTTTTTTGTTTTGGATTTTTTTCGTTTTTTTGACCTTTTTTTTACACGGGTTTTGAAATGGGTATTAGGCCCGAAGTTTGACTCGACATATGGACAGAATTTGGACTTATTTTGCGCTGTTTTGAAGATGTTTACATTTTGAAAAGGATTTTATTTTACAAAATTTCGTCATGGTTTTGTTTAGAAAAGGGTGATCACGTATGGTACAAACAATATACAAGCATTATAACGGGATGCTGAGTGCATTTAAACGGGTTTTGGTTTAAAGGGTGGATTGCCATACCGAACAATCAAACCTGAAGTCTGTGGAGAGGCTCGTACCAAACAAGAGTAAGGCCGATTCCTAGTCCATTTCCTCAAGTAGTGAAAGTCCTTGATACAAACAAGAGTAAGTACCATGGTATGGATGACGTCAATCGCTATTAATCCTTAGGCCCAAATAAGAATTAGGACCGTTTAGACGGGACGATTGGTCGAATGGGTTGGGTTGGGCCTAGGAAGGCCGAATAAACGATCTAGGAAGACCGAGTTATGAAAACCGACAATTGTCTTGTACAAACTATTCCCTAACCTTGTTCAAGTTTCACCCTTTTTGCTACACGTAAGTGTATTATCCCCAGCGAAGTCGCCAAACTGTGGACAATGGGCCACGGGGGCGCTTGGGAAACAAGCGTTTGCATTTGTGGAGTCGCCACCAATTTATTGTGGAAAATTGGAAACCGTTCGAATACCTCGTGTCATGTCAAGACACAAAGTAGTGACATGAACACCAAGAACTCGTTACCCTTAGCATTCTATGTCTAGAATGACTCTCGTGGATGCCAATGAACACGGATGTTCACAGAGATCTGGAGTAAGGGGTGAGGGTACGTATTAGGAAGCTCTTTTGATCGAACACCTAATCCCGCCCGCCTCGATAGCGGCCTCTACTAATGATTAGGGAAAATTGTCCATACTCGATATATTGTCGATTATATGCATGCAATGCAACATCCAACGTTTTAATCCTAACATGTGAGAATCCCCTATTTACTAAATGAATAGGCGAAACTCCAAATTTTCCCGCCTAAACATATTTCCTAAAATAAAGTTTAGTTATTTTTAGCATATTCTATAAGTATGGTATACTATAATACACATGATCTTTCAGCTTTATATATTTATTTCATTTAGTATTTTACATGCTACACGAAATTATCTCCAATCTTTTTATGATATAAAAAGGAATTCTTTTTTTTTTGTTTAAAGTATCATACGAAAAAGTTCATTGATTTTCTACGACAAAAAGTTGCGGCTAAAAATATATTATCAGTAAAATTTTATAAAATAACACCATTAATCTCTCGGAAATGGAAAAATTTCATTGAAATACCTATTTCATGATTAATACGATTTAGACTTTGATTTTTCAAATCAAAATATGACTATGAGAAGGTAAAAAGAAAAAAATTAGCTAATTTATATTTCATACGTATAATACACTAAAAAGAGTAAAAACTATATATATACTGTGCATACATTGCACGGGAGCTAAACTAGTTAATACTAAGTCGGTAAACATTTAATTTAGCATACAATTAGGTCGAATCGGGATTTAAGTTCAATTACATGTGAAAGTATACAAGCAATAAAAAGTACAATGACAATTACAATAATGAAAATTACAATAATTACATCGGGTTTAATGATTTATGTCGAAAATACACCTAAAACGGATAATTTGGAAAAGAAAGAATAAATGAATGAACGAACAGATTATTAGGTGATAATACGGATAATAGCTAATTAAATATGTAATTAATAAACTAAGTCAAGGCAACACGGGAGTTCAGCGACAGAAATCAGCCAGGAACAGGCGCAGCAGTCGCTGCGTCTGTTCCTTGGCTCAGTTCTGGCTGTGAAGCCGGAATTGCAAGTCGTTAATGTTCGTTGGTGAATTTAATGATTGATTAATGATATTTACTCGGATGAAAGTGATTAATAGGTTATTTACATATGATTGACGGTCATAAAAGCGATAAACATGGACGAAACTAACTAGAACGAATTAATACAAGATTAATGAGACCGAAGGTCTCTATTTATACTAATCACACGACGGAATTATGGTAAGAGTAAGATACGGAAGGAAAGATCCGAAAACAACCGACTTAGGTTAAACACGGAAACTTGGGCAAAAAGAAAACCTTGAGGAAAAGGCGCAGCAGGTGCTGCGTCCCTTGTAAGAGGCGCAGTCCTTTCCTCAGCGGGTTCCTCCTGCGCAAGAAACCGCGTTTGACAGCCTGTCGTATTTTAGGCATAACTTTCTCTACAAGACTCGGAATAAGGTGATTTTGGTGGCTTTGGAAAGCTAAAAGAAAGATCTAGAACTTTATGTGAAATAGTCCCGACCCAAAAAATGTCGTTATCATCTCTTAAAATGGGCCTAAAGTTCGGGTTGTCATTTTAACTAAATGAAATGCACATTTTGTAATGTAAACTTTAAGTTTAGCCCAAAGAAGTGACATGAGACTCAAAATGAGATATAATCTCAACATTTTATGACATCCTAACCTTAGGTAGACAAGCCCATTGCTTTGACTTGGGATTTGACGGTTTTTAGAAAATGAAGACGGTTTTAGGCCCGGACTCCAAATGTACTCTAATTACTGCCAAAACGACCGTATCGGCACGTAGATGAAAATTAAGAGGTAGACATAAATGTTTGTGCGATCACTTGACGATAAACTTACGAACTGTCACAAATCATTCCGTGTACCAAACATGCGGCTCAATCATCACCGGGCGGTTTACGGGAGGTGCAGAAATGAGGTATCTACAACTAGTCATAAGGCTTTGATCGGAGCTGAACAATGTCTTGTCATTTTGTACATTTTGGTAGTATTTGTTGTCCAACTTGTTAGGTGTGAGTCTGACGAAGTCTTGTTCAATTTTTGGGTCAGCAATACTAGGGGAGATATTTGGGCACTTCGATTTTAATATGCTTGTAAAATCACAAATTGTTGTGTAAGACCATTTTCTACATAAGACTAACCTAATATGAGAAAGCCCAATAAAATTAATTGATAAATATATATTAAAATATTTTATTTTGATAACCTAATATTTTATATTGATAACTAGCATATCTAAATGCGTCGGTATTCATCATAAGATGTCGGATTATCAAAATAAAGTTAGAATATAAATAAAATAAAATTTTAATTTTGGGCTATACTCCTTTTGGGCCAGTCCTATGCTATAGGACGGTCCTATAGGAGAGTTGTTGTTGCAAAATTAAGATAAGCCTACACTTGAGGGGTATAATTGGAAATAACTAGAAAGTTAGAGGGTATAAGTGGGATTTTCTGAAAAGTAAGGGTACAAGTGGGATTAACCCTTATCAGAGGGGTACAAGTGAGAATTTCCCAAAATTCTTATATCGAGTAGTGCTTTGTCAATTTACCTATTTTTTTTCTTTTTAAAGTTTTTAAAAATTCGAATAATATTCAGATATTCGGTTTTAAAATTTCTCAATCCACATCCGATTCGGTTTAACCGGAAAAAAATGAATCGGATATCCAATTTAAATAGTATCCAGATATTTGACTTTTTTAGATTGGATTCGGATAAAAAATTCACATCGAATTTTTTTCCTCAGCTATAGTTGGGAGGGAATAATTGGTTAGGGTATTCTTCTCTATTACGGATCATTATAGTCCAACTAAGGAAATGAGGAAGATAAGATGGCTAAGCTCCATAAGGAATTAGAAAAGATAAGTTAGAAAAGGGTACAATGTCGAATTTGCAAAAACACTGGTACTACGTAGAAAATCCATCATCGTGCACTTTGATTACACTATAATAGAAGTGGCAACACACTACTGTCTCTAATTTTAATCGTCCCTTTTTGTTGTGTCGCCCAAATTTAAACAATAATGTAATCAAAGTGCACGATAATTAACGAAATGGTTAAAATTAGAGGGGAAAAAAAGGTGGATGTTGAATGAAAGAGTGGCAGAGGAACGATGGCGTTTTGGTAGGGTGGGGTTATTAGGGTGGTTATGGATGTGGTTTATGTTGTTTGATGTGAGATTGTGTAGGTATAATGTTAAGTTTAGTTATAACTTATAAGGTAATACCAGTAAAAGTTAATGATGATCAAATCAAAAGAAAAGTTAATCTAGCAGTTATATCATTATTATCGAAATAAGTTGACGGAATAAAAGTATAGGGTTACAGTGATGATTAATTACAAAAGTTAGAGATACCACATACATGTATGTTTACAAAAGTGAAGCGTATGATGTGGAAATCGAAAAAACATAGGGATACCGGGTACTATACTACTTCCTTCATTTCATTTAATTCTATACATTTGCCTTTTTGGACACTATTCATAAGTGGGGAGAATTTTCGATACAACTTAATAATATATAACATAATGTTGTGAAATATAGAGTAGAGAGAATTAGAGAGAATTGTAGAGAGGAGTTAGAGCGAAAGTAAGAGAGACAAAACTGTATATTATTCCATTGTGAAGGGGCATATATATGTTGGAGCTGTGTCCTCCAGTTAGTGCGGATAACGTTATTACACATACACTTGTACGGACAAGTGGGAGCTTGTTGGGGCTGGTGTCCTCTACAGTTAGTGCAATAACATTTAAATCTCTAAAAGGATCAAAGGGTATACTTTTGTATTACTATCAGTTGGTCCACGTTTATCAATAACGGTTGGCTTGCTAGATAAGTTTGACGTTATTGTCATACAGATGGCGGTGATCAACTGGTCCCTAAAAGTCACACCTATAGGATTCGTTTGAGAGATGTGACGGTATGAAAATACAGTCATGTTGATGCCTAATATGACTAAGCAGTTAGTCGGAGTTATTGACTAATAATTAGTCAAACGCGATGTTGAGATATTTTATTTAATACGGATTAAATAATAATGGCTAAGGCGAATTAAACAGTTAATTCGCAAATTAAATATAAACGATTATATTTGATTAATGTATATTGAATAAATTAATTATACAATATTGTCATTATCGGACATGTATTATTATATCGACTAATTCTGTTACTAGACGATATTTTAATAACCGATAACCGATGACGATTTATGATAAAATCCCGTCATATACATTTTAGCAATTACGAGTCGGATCACGAGTTAACTGAGGAGAAAGTGGAAAGCCCACTCCCTCCTCTTGAGACCCGCGGACCGAGGCAAACAAAAGGAGAGGCTCTCTCTCCTTTTGACCTAAGCATTTTCATTTTACAGAAAAATAGGTTTTGGAGGTATTCTCTCTTAAACCTAGATCTCACATCGAAAAACCTCACATAAACTCTCTCAATATTGCAAGGCAATTAGAGAGTACTTTCTAGCACAAGGGGCATAGTCTCAGACGGTCTTGGGTGCAACAATTAGGAGGAAATCTACGTTGATTTCTGTTCATTTTGCCGAATTGCACTAGGACCCGAGGTTGATTCTTTACCTTTATCGTTTCTCTTGTATTTTGTTTTATGACTATAATTCACATGTAAATTTGCGTTATAATCCTTAAAATTTAAGGGAATTTTACGGGTATTTCCCTTCAAGTGGTATCAGAGCGAGGCCACGTAAATTTTCATTGTGATTTTTCATAAATCGATTTGAAACGATTTTGTTTTTGCATAAAATCCGTGCGGCTGGTATATTTTTTTTTACACGGCTGAATTTTTGTGCATTGAAAACCGTGCCATGTGTTACACGGATGATTTGTTTTTGCATATTGTTATTTTACTCGATCATTATAGCAATATGTTAAAGTTTTGCAATTTGTTGATTTAATTTTAAACGAATTAGATCATTTTTGAAATGGTTTTGTTTCGACAAATCTGTTTTCACGAGGGTTTTAAGTTTTCAGAACTATTTTGTCTCGATCGAGTGGATTTCTTATCGATCGAGAACTTTTCTGTCATGTTTTTACTCGATCGAGTACATGTTTAACTCGATCGACTTGTTTTAAAACCCCCCACTGCTCGATCGAGAAGTCCTCGTACTCGATCGAGCAGTATTGCTAATATAAGTCCTCGATCGACCACGAGTTCTGTCGATCGAGTACTTCTTGTTTGGCAAGCCTCTCAATCGAATGGCAGCATCATTCGATCGAGCCCTTTTGGTCCTCGATCGAGAACTTTTGTCCCTGGATCGAGGGATTTCGTTTTTGGCAGCGTTAAAATTTATTTCTTTTGTTTTAAATTTTATTTTGGCCATAAAATGTAATTTATACGGATATTGTACACTCGCTTGATAGTGAAACGGTTCACTCACGTACCATATAGTTATTTTAAAGCGATTTAAAGTAACGGATTATCAAGAATTAAAATTAAGTTGATAGAAGCAGTTTTGTCACATAATTTTAATCGTTAAAAGATGGTTTGGATAAATTTAACATAATTACGGAATTATGTCACGAATAAATTTGTTTTAGTTGATGCATTTTATTTATCGTTATTGTTGAATGCTTTTAATTACGTATTTATTTTATTTACAAACGGTTGTAACTTAGTGTGGCCTTAGTAGAACGTGTTACCGTAATGATGGAACACGGTCTTGGTTGTATTTTGAGATCTCGCATCTCCGTTTTGGATTTTTCAATTGTAATTACAGTTTTTATTTAGAATGTAAATAGGTTTATATTTTGTAAATTTTAATTGTAATTTTTGAGAAGACCAAAGATGGAGATCGGATGCTCACTCCCGCTGCATGGACAAAGATGGAACATCAAGACAAGCTTCTCGGGTCCAACGGTGGATTCCAAAGTTGTATTATGTTCTTTTTATTAAGATAGGCCACACTAGGAATTTTTATTTACGTTTTGCATTCTTTTATTTATTTTATCGTAACGATAGATTGCATCATATTCCGCCTAAAAACCAAACCACCTAATAATTGCATGAAAACTGACCCATATAGAGGTCACGCGTTAGTTTTCTATGACATTCTTATGTCACACGATCAATTTTAAGCCATCACCTAAGTTAATTCATTCACGTAATGCTAGTTATTCGTTCACTTAAAATGAATTAAAACTAAGTTGATGGGATCTTCCTCGTATAACCAAAAATTGAGAATAGTCTTTATAGGTCAAACTCCAATGAATCCCTTCTTCGTCGGTAGGCATAATATGACCCCTTCTACGTCGGGTAAGTTGGAACTGATTGACTTATTTTATCTCAACAATCATGATGATCATGACTATAGCGTATTATGTGCTTATAATGCTACCTCGTTAAAAACCTTGCTAGGAAAAACCCATTGGGACAAAAATCTAGTCAAAGGTAAAAAGAGTGTAGCCATCATTCCTTAATCCTTGTCTTAAGGAGAATCAATCCGATAATTATTGAATAAATCATTCAATACCTTTGAGCTATTTTCTTTGCTAAACCACATATGTATTGATTGACATTCTCATTTTAGACTTTGACTACATTATTTTCCAATCGTTATGGTACTTCTGGACCATAAACTAATTTCACATGTTTAGCATTAAACTCATTTAAATCATTATTCTCATATGCTCAAACTTCGGGTTGAGACAATAATAATTTCCTTTAAGTAAACTCTACAAGAGTTTAAATTTTCCATTTCAGAAATAAGCACGATAACCTTTAATTTCAATCGTGTCGTAGAGGTTCATATATAATCATGAGTTCTCAAAACTCAATTGATCAAAAAATCATCATTTGATGATCATTTATAAGAGGCTGTAAAATATATTTCTCCTTTTAAACATTTATCAAACTATAACAATATAATTAATTATGTGCATGCATATGATATGTAACTAAATCTAAACAACAATAAAAACAATGCAATAATGTATAATGTATATATAATAACACTAAGATGCACGTGATAAACTTATTATCTAAAATGCACATGATGATGACTCAAAATGCAAACTATACAGTTTCTTTTCCAATAATCATAATCTGAATTGACTTCAGGTCAATGAATGGACTTCGAGTCCATGAGCTCATTCATAATCATAGATTATATGTCGACAATCAAAATGGACTTAAATATAAGATCCCCATTTTCTAGTCCATTAAACTCCGCGCGAAAATGCATATCGGTTCTTTAATTATATCGATATAATTTCAACATCTTATGATATTGTCAGTACTGAATTAGTGATATCTGAATATATTTGGTACCAATCCTTTTCCACGTAGGCCATCTATTATTATTCAGATATCTATGTCACTTCCGGGACATCCAAATTTCTTTACTCCATAGCTAGGAGTACCAACTGCCAAACTTGCCATTTTCTAGTTACTTGAAATATGTGAACCGATATGACTCTCACACTACATTTCACACGTGTGGTTATTGTTCAATTTGGCAAGTTTCTCAATTTTATTACATATATTTTCTATGATTAATGTATAACTCGCTATACCACATATAGGGCTAAACTGTTTATAATTAAATCACAGATTTTAATGTAACAAATCACAATTTGATAAGGTGATCAAACTGGTATTATAATACATCTTCATAAGCAAATGAATACCATCATTTCTAATCCCGCAAACCTCTATTTGATGTATTTTATATTGAAAACAAACCACTGAACTTCAGGTTCAGTTGGGGATAATATACTTGTTTGTTTTTACCAGCTTTTCCTTATCATTCTCCCCCTAAGGTGGTAAAAACCATAACCACCTTAGACCTTAATTTCTCATATCACCGATAAGATCAATTTATATGGGCATTTTTGTACATTAACAAAATCTTTTGGGGAGTAACATATAATGCAGTTAGATTTTAAATGTGCTGAATTACAATTCCCTTTTCGGAGACTAACGATTCCATATAATAATCAAACTGTGATCTCCAATATTAAATATACTCAGTCTTCGTGTAATGTCTTGCCTTTAACAAATTTACACGAAAGAGTTTCAGCACTTATATTTTCCTTAGGATAAACTTCAAGTTTATCAAAACGGGTATAATAAGAACCCGGATGGCCTTAATTGTCACATCTGGATAATTTCATGTCAACTTTTTTTTAGTTGCCCACAATCCAGGGCATTCTTTCATAATCTATCTGGCCAGATAAATGATGTGACATAGGACACAACAGGTGTCTCGTATATATAGGCAAGACTCATCAATGTTCTTTCAGGGAACATGACTATATTACTCTTTAAGCATTATCATAACCAACAATTATAATTGTCAGCGAATACAATAAAGCTATTGCCAAAATATTAACAAGTGTACATATGAGGAATAAAATCAACACTATTAACGCACAAATGAAGCTATCATCAAAACATTAACAAATATAAACGCTATTAATGACCACTTTGTTGTTTCTAATAAGACTAATGTGGTAATTTTTTCACATAGTTTACATATCAAACATCACAATTTTGTCTCAATTAAATAGATATGAGATGGTCTCAAATTTAATGAATGATAATCAAAAGTAATAGGGGGGGTTAATGTGCTATGCGATAGAAATTGCCGTAGGAAAAACAAATCTGACACCAAAACTCAATGAAGGGGACAAAATAAATTGTTATTAGTTGTTACCTATGCATAACTTGATCATACATGGTCATCGCATAATTTATCAATGAAACAGAAGAAAGTGTTACCTTTGTGCATGTCGTTTCACGTTTGGCAAGTGTAATATACTGAATTGCAAAAAATGTACCCAAACCTTGAATGTTCTTTTATCATAGTCATCATGTTTTCGTAAATCGATTAAACTGGATTATTGCGGCTATATATGCTAATCATATTGGACGTTTAACAAAGGAGCAAGTTGGATTTAACATAATTAGGTTATATAATACAAACTTACCTAAAAAAAATCATGTAGCCGCAAAGAAAACTTAGAACAAGAAGGGAAGAAATTAAAACATAGCTAAAAAACGAGATTACACTTACGAAAAAAAAAATTATCGCTTAATTAGTTAGAACTCGTGCTGAAAGTGGTATCATACTTTGAGCATATATGAATTTCACGTGACTTTTCATGAGATATACTTTTATGAGATACTTTCATTTCTTTCAATGAATTTGGCTCAATTAAAACCACATCTCTAAGCTCAATTAAGGCTTCTTTACAATTGGCTCGCTAAATGCCATATTATTAGGCTCAATTTAAGGCTGCAATATTAGGCTTATCATAACGCCATATTCTCAATCTCTGCTACAGAGAGTCTTTATGAGATGTCACATTCACGAATGAATTAAATTTCATATCTCATTATACTGTTCAACTTCAGGTGAACAAGAATCAATTCGCAAATAAATTTGTTTTTCATAAAGACCGCTTCAAATTCCATTGCGGTTCATAAATTCATAGACGTGGACTTCTTGCCAATAACATTTACACGTGGACTTCTGGCCACTTACACGTATACAATGTGAGTATATTGTATTGATGAGACGATGTTAAATTATACACACCTTTAAAACTTTGAACTTCAGGCCAAAGTTATAATATGGACATATTTGCTCATCTTTGTAAAATAAATCTTTGGAACTTCAGGCCCAAAATTATATGATATGTCTTTTTTTTTTCAAAACTCATATATCTCTTATCAAACAAAATAAAGTAAGTAATACTTTTTACATATATGGAAGAAATTGTGCAAAGAAAACTTACCTTAACTTACCTTATTGATATGTGATAATACAAGGTGTTTATCTTTGTGTATGGCTCGACCATCTTAATTTCATGCTCAGTTGGTTAGGGTGCCGTGCTGATAACGTGTTGTGAAATATAGAGTAGAGAGAATTAGAGAGAATTGTAGAGAGGAGTTAGAGCGAAAGTAAGAGAGACAAAACTGTATATTATTCCATTGTGAAGGGGCATATACACATACAATCAGGCTACGGTTTCCATAAAATAATACACCCTAGAATATTCTAGATACGGACATCCATATAATATTATACCATAATATTTCATAACACATAAAAGATAGTCATGTGAGATCTTGTTTAAATTGTCTTACTGGGTACATTGTGAATATTAAATTTTTATAATTTTTACTAATACTCCCTCCCATCCAAACCAAATGTAACACGACTTGCTATTTCCAACACACCATATTACTAAATCCAACACATTTTTTGCAGACTTTTCCGACTTTGTCCCTTTCATTTCTTACACAGAAACAACCCTAAAAAAAAGAGAAAGGAGTCCAAATGTTTGCACCCACTGCCAGTCACTCCTCAAGCTGCCCCATCAACTGGTCGACGACGAAGAAAGTTGAGGGTCCACAACGACGACAGACAGAAGGGAATGTAGTCGGCGACGGAGAAGGGAAGACTTTTGGATTAACGGCGTTCAATTCATAGGTCGACGAGTTCATAAGTCGATAACGGGACTAGGGTCGACGGTGCGGGGACTGTAATACCCGCCCTTTTAGGGACCCTTTGACCGATGCTGACCGACCTTGGGAGTGGAAGTAGTCTTAGGAAAGTGTGCCAAAACTTGTTTGGGCTGCGTGTTGAGAGTGGTACTCGATAGAGTAGAGGCTACTCGATCGAGTAGCTAGGGTACTCGATCGAGTAGGGGGCCACTCGATCGAGTAGGTTGGGTACTCGATCGAGTACCGCGTTTTCAGCGAGGGTTTTATATCGCGTTTTGTTAAATCCGCAAACCACTTCCGCCACTTTCTTCCTATCCTTCAGTCGCCCCTTTCCCTTCCCTTCACCTCAAAACCTCCATGGATGCCTTTTGAAGATTCTTGAGCCTTAGGAGAGCGTCTCTTGAGTCGGGTAGCGGTCTTTTCTTTGAGTTTTCCCTAATAGGTATGTCATATTCATCATCCGTGCCTTTGTTTCTATAGTTAGGGTTTTGCTTGTAGTAATAGATATTTGCATGATGGTAATAGGCTTTGCTTGTGCGCTGGATACTTTGTTTGTCGGCATGGATTGGTTGCGGATGCGTAAAGGTAGGTTCGCCTACTCAGTTTCTGTAGATGGTCTAGTGTGTCGAATATTGTGGCTGTGTTGTGTTTGGTTGTCTGCTATAATTATTGTATCGTGATGGTGGTGGTTGTTGTTGATGTTCTCGGGATGCGTTCTCGGCTGAGTGGGGTCACTTGCGGGAGTGGCTTCACGCCCTAGTTTCGCCCTTCGTGGAACCCGCCACGGAAGGGGATGTGCACATTAATGGGACAGGGTTATCGCTCGTATGATGAGCGGGGCTTAGGTGGGAACGGCTGCGGTCCCCCATCGCGCGGCTGGGTCCAAAGGACGATCGATGATGAGTTTGGTTGGATTATTGTGATTATGGTTGGGACTGTTGTCATTGTTCGTATTGTTGATTGTAGTTGCCGTTGTCTTGTCTTATCTCAGTACTGACCTTGTTTGGTTGTTTGTTTGTTATGTGTCTGCCGTGATCCCTTATGGTGAGCGGTCGGTCTTAGCAGTGTTGATGTTGTGGATAGTGGAGTCCGGCGGGGATGAGTCCTCACGGGATATGATGGTCATAGCGAGTAGTCTTTGAGTTGTACCTTGTATTGTATTTTGGTTTGAATCACTTGTAATAAAGCTTAATAGTTCTTTTATTGACGTTTGATAACTACTTTCCTCGGGTAACCGAGATGGTAACGCCCTTATATGCTAAGGAAGGCCTAGTTAAGGCTCCTCTGGATATGGGGGTGTTACAAAGTGGTATCAGAGCGACGATTTTGGAACCTGTAACAAATGAACATAACGAACGTAGAGAGTCTAATAAAATGAACCTGGTGTATGTGTAATGGGAGCCCCGGCTGATGCTAGATTTTGGGTGAGTAGGCGCCCTCATTTCAAAATTTTGGCCCCATGACACTTAAACCAGTCACATGGGATGGGAATGTGGAGTCCGTGTGTCTATGTGTGTTATGTATGTTAATTGCGCCGGAGCTACCTCCGGTTAAGTTTTGTTAGAATTAATAGAGGTGTGATAGTAATGTTTGGGCCGAGTATGGTAATTATTGATAAGACTATTGAAGCTCGTTGGATGAGTAGTGAGCTTATATGATGGTTATGAGATATGTGACGAAAATTTATGTAGCTTACATGATGGTAATTATAGTATAGTGAGTTATAATTCGAGATATAGCGTATGGTAATGCGTTGTTGCCTTATAGGATGGTCGAAATTTTTCCGCTGCGTAATATTTGATTCATGCAAGGTGAATTGCGTATGATAGAATGTAGGACATGATCGAATGAGTTGTTTAAAAGTATGCATTATGCGAGAGGTGATAGATTCATTTATTATGAAAATTATGCAATTACATGACAAATGAAAGAATGAACGAATGATAAGTTAAAAGTTTCAATTTAGTAGTAATATATAAAGTAAGCTTAAATTTAATACGATGACGTGATTATGTTTACGGGAGGTTCGGTAACAGGTAAACCGAGTAGGGTAATGGGTGTAGTGTACGTAGGATAAGCTTCATTTGTTTGGCAATATGGTAGACCTTGTTAATAATAGTAATACGTGAATGAATTTGATAATGAGTGCCGAATTCGAACTTAGTTGGAATCGACACGCGGTGTTGTTTTTTTGCGGAATCTTCAAGTTACTTCGTACTTATGATCGAGTACTTAACTATACTTGACCGAGTGCGAATGCTTACTTGACCGAGTAGACCTCACTCGATCTAGTTAGGGGGCGATAACGTCGGGATTTGGAAAATTTCCTGCAGGCACTCGACGATTTAGCCCCTACTCGATCGAGTAGGGTGGTACTCGATCGAGTACCCCAGGCACTCGATCGAGTAGGTTACTGTGCAGTAATTCCTACGGGTTTTCTTAAAACCCTCCATCTTTCTATTTCTTCTCCTTATTCCTCTATATTTCGACACACCCATCCTAAATCCTTCTCAATCCCTTATTCCCTCTCAAATCCTCTCTTTCTCTTGGGTTAGTAGTGATTCTTGGGGTTGATTTTTCTTGTTTAATTCGTTTCTTTACCTTACTAATCAATCAAGGTATGTTATTCTTCTTAATTTATGTGATTTGTTACTTTGAATGTGTTAAAATAGTGTAATAATCTGAAATTTTCGATTATAATGATCAATTTGGTGCTTTTAATTGTTGAAACATGACTCACATGCCTTTTTTCCATGTTTGTTGGTGATTAATTGCTGTAAATTAGATTAGAAATTGTAAAATTGAACCCGAAATTTCTAGGGTTTCCAAAATTGAAATCGATTTTTGGTTGTTTTACAATGATTAGATGGAAGAATTGAGCCTTAAGTATTGTTTATATCATGTTGGGGGATAGATTTTTGGTGATTTTACCTTAGAAAGTTGCCTTAAAACTCCGTCTTAAAAGTGCCTTAAGTGCAAATTCGTGATTTATAATTGAAGAATTGAGGTTGTAATTGACATATAAGCATGAGTTGAACTTCATTATGCTAATAGAATCGATGAGTGATGAATATATGCCCAAATTTTCACAGCTGTAAAGACCGTCTGCAAATTTTAGTTGAGTTGTTGAACATAACATGAAAGTGATGATGATATGCCATAAATTATTCTTTCTCTTAAAGTAGTAACATGAAATTAGCAATGTAAATGGAACGACCTTTAGAAGCATGCTAGGATATTCGAATTGCTGAGAATATGTGTTCACATGCCAAATTTTCATAATTGCGGTTTATAGGTGGCTACAAACTGAGACTATATGTTAAAATTGAGGGAACTATTGATGAAATGTGTGTACCTAGCTGAGCATCTAAGTTTAATGGCATGATTTATGTGCTTCAAATATGGAACTAGTTGATGAGTTAGTGAACTTGCTAAGTATATAGAACTCAAATCGTATGAATATATGCCTACATGTTTTATACAAATTGTTTGACCATATGCCTTAAGCAGATGCCGAGACTGAACCTTGGACTACGCCAAAGCAAACGAGGGAGGGGTAACCCACTTGAGTTAGGGGAAGGAAGTGGGCCGGTGGTACCCGCAGTCCCCGAATACCCTACAGTCGTTTTGTTGACTTTAAGCAAAGGGAGCGTTTTGTAGCCTTACAAAAACGCAAATTGAGACCTACAAAGTGTATAGACACCAGTGTATTAGAGGAGTTAGAGATAGAGACGGATGTCCGTCACATATTCGAGACCTTGGGTTTTACGGGTTTGTATAGGCTGAGGAAGCATACTTACCCTTTTCTTACCTTGGAGTTCATGAGCTCTTTTAACTATGACCCAGCGGGTCAGACTGTCGAGTTTAGATTGATGAATACCAGTTTCCTGTTGACTATGGACTTGTTTGCCTCTCACCTTGGGTTGGCCAAGCCTCCCAAGGACTCCTTTACCGACATCCCAGCTGAGTGCGGCGTCTGCCGCCTAATGCCTTGCTTGACTGGGAAGCAAGCTCCCACCTCTAGCAGCATGCTGATTAATGATGTTCAGCATATTACCTTGAGAGTCTTTCTCCGTTCTCTCTCGAACCTCCTCTATGACCGTAAGGATATCAGTAAATTGAACAACCATGAAGTCTTACTCTTGATGTCGTACCTCAACCCGGAGCGGGCCAGGAAAGTGGTCTTTAATGCTCCTTCTATAGTTTGTGCTGCTCTCACCTTGATGGCTTCTTCCTCTTCCCGGTACCTGAGTTGTGGTGCCATTGCCACTCGGTTAGCTGAAAAGCTAACCTCCTTTGAGGCTTCTCCGGCGTACGTGCCTCTAGCTACCCCAGTGCCTACCATGGATCGTGAATACTACCTCGACCTGAAATGGTTGAGGACCTTGGCTGACGGCAGCCTAGCATGGAGGGTGCATGGGATGAGTTGGATGAAAATTCCAGCTCCCGAGCACCTCCCACCCACGGAGCCCTTGGAGCCGACAGTAGTGACGGTGGACTCCGATGATGAGGAGGAGGAGGATGAGGACGTACCCCGCCAGCTGCAGACCTATCTCATCGACGATGCCATTCTCACGGAGATGCCGGAGCCGACGAAGGGTGAGAATGCGGGAGTTCAGGCGGCGGAGAGGCCTAGAGTGGTGAGGGGACCCCGTCGAGTGAGAGAGAGGGCCTCGGAAACTAGGTCACAGCCTGTAGCACCGCAGCAGCAGCAGCCTTTTCCATGCTACCCTTACCTCGACACCCCGAGACGCGATCCGATTACAGCGGAGAGAGTGTCATCTACTTTGACACTCCGGAACATGCATGAGATGGCCTACGCGCAAGGGATAGGGACAGAGGGACCGCTTCCGGTGTGGTGGAGCGGAGTCGGGGACTACACAGGGGTTTTCCATTCCTACGGGGTGGATCAGTCGACATGGGGGGCACCTCAGTCCTTCCCTTACGGTGGCTTGACCCCATGGTACGTGGGCCCGGGAGCGGAGCGGAGGTGATGCGGGAGTGGGTTCATCGAGTGCGGGCATGGCGGGAGGTGGTGGAGGTGATGATGAGGTGATGTTCGAAAGCGGCGAAGAAGAGGAGGAGGAGTGATACTCCTCGTCCTTATCTTTGTTGATAGTAGTTGATGTTAGATGGTGATATTGTTGTTAGATTTTGGTAGTTATTTCCTTTTAGTATTGAAACTTAATCGGATTTGTATGATTGGCCATAAGGCCAGAATTGCTACACTAACCTTTTGCAGGATTATTGAGAGTCGGGGCATCATCCCGACTCAATTTATGTGACAGTCATGTGTTATATGTTGGTTTACGACGGGTTATGAAAGGTACTTGACTGCAGTACTCGACAGAGTACCCCACACTCTATCGAGTAGTGCGGGAAAGGAAGAAATGAGACATTCTGATCTCGGGCTACTCGATCGAGTAGCCAAGACACTCGATCGAGTAGCATGGCACTCGATCGAGTACCGCTAGTTACTCGATCGAGTAGCACTGTTACAGGGGATTTTTGGAAATTAAAAATGTTCAACTGTTTTATATTTGCGAGTTTAATGTTTAAAGTAGTTGTAAGTGCGTAGTAACACCTTTAAACCGTTAATTCATATGTTGCAAGTTGTGGTTGAACTTTTATAAGCATAGTTGTCACGATTAGTGAAGCGGTAATCATTTTCTTGTTACTTTAATATTGCATACGCCTCATTACGATCTACTTATCGGAGTTGTAACTCCGCCTATATTTGTGCATATCATTTTAACGTGTGTTGTCAACGGTAACTAGTTATTCCGGTGACTTGTGTATGATTTTTAAATTAACAAGTATGTAGTTAGGGAGTAATGTCCACAACAAATAGTATGGTTTCCTTTAATGTTAAGATACAATACGCGTTGACATTTGGGTGGTGAACTTCGGGGACGAAGTTCCTTTTTAGAGGGGAAGAGTAATGTCGCGAAATAAAAAGGCTGTTTTTGAATAATGCTTTGCTTGTTTACAATGTTGTTGGTATTATGTTTTGCTTTAGTTACAAAAATTTCTGAGATATAACAAATTACTTTAGTTATTTAAAGTGAAGGGGTTGTATGTTTCAAGAGACGGTCATGAAAAATAGTTATAGTGTGATAAATCGTGCTCGAATCACGTTGCCAAGTAACATGGTAGCGTTGGTTGTACCATATGATAATTAATGTGAGACATGTCCTGATCGATAGTTTGATAGTCGATACTGTATATCGGTACCGTATGTCGGGTGATCGTGGATGGTGATTCGCATGACGAGCTTGATGTTTCCTAGGTATATAGAGTAACGGTTAACGGTAATAGTGCTTGCATGATAGTAGTAAAAGTCTTTAGAGATAAGTATAGACGGTGATGATGATGACATGGAGGGGGGGATGGTGTTTCCAGGGAGTAGTGGGTTGAGCGGGAGGATGAGTGAGGTGTTGTTCCCGAGTCCCAAGCGGGAGTTGGGTGAGGTGAACTTCGGGGACGAAGTTCTTTTTAAGGGGGGAAGACTGTAATACCCGCCCTTTTAGGGACCCTTTGACCGATGCTAACCGACCTTGGGAGTGGAAGTAGTCTTAGGAAAGTGTGCCAAAACTTGTTTGGGCTGCGTGTTGAGAGTGGTACTCGATAGAGTAGAGGCTACTCGATCGAGTAGCTAGGGTACTCGATCGAGTAGGGGGCCACTCGATCGAGTAGGTTGGGTACTCGATCGAGTACCGCGTTTTCAGCGAGGGTTTTATATCGCGTTTTGTTAAATCCGCAAACCACTTCCGCCACTTTCTTCCTATCCTTCATCGCCCCTTTCCTTCCCTTCACCTCAAAACCTCCATGGATGCCTTTTGAAGATTCTTGAGCCTTAGGAGAGCGTCTCTTGAGTCGGGTAGCGGTCTTTTGCTGAGTTTTCCCCTAATAGGTATGTCATATTCATCATCCGTGCCTTTGTTTCTATAGTTAGGGTTTTGCTTGTAGTAATAGATATTTGCATGATGGTAATAGGCTTTGCTTGTGCGCTGGATACTTTGTTTGTCGGCATGGATTGGTTGCGGATGCGTAAAGGTAGGTTCGCCTACTCGGTTTACGTAGATGGTCTAGTGTGTCGAATATTGTGGCTGTGTTGTGTTTGGTTGTCTGCTATAATTATTGTATCGTGATGGTGGTGGTTGTTGTTGATGTTCTCGGGATGCGTTCTCGGCTGAGTGGGGTCACTTGCGGGAGTGGCTTCACGCCCTAGTTTCGCCCTTCGTGGAACCCGCCACGGAAGGGGATGTGCACATTAATGGGACGGGGTTATCGCTCGTATGATGAGCGGGGCTTAGGTGGGAACGGCTGCGGTCCCCCATCGTGGCGGTGGTCCAGTGGACGATCGATGTGACAGAGTTTGGTTGGATTATTGTGATTATGGTTGGGACCGTTGTCATTGTTCGTATTGTTGATTGTAGTTGCTTGTTGTCTTGTCTTATCTCGATCGACCTTGTTTGGTTGTTTGTTTGTTATGTGTCCGCCGTGATCCCTTATGGTGAGCGGTCGGTCTTAGCAGTGTTGATGTTGTGGATAGGCGAGTCCCGGGCGGGGATGAGTCCTCACGGGATATGATGGTCATAGCGAGTAGTCTTTGAGTTGTACCTTGTATTGTATTTTGGTTTGAATCACTTGTAATAAAGCTTAATAGTTCTTTTATTGACGTTTGATAACTACTTTCCTCGGGTAACCGAGATGGTAACGCCCTTATATGCTAAGGAAGGCCTAGTTAAGGCTCCTCTGGATATGGGGGTGTTACAGGGACGGCGATCGCCGCTGGGGGAGGGGGTCGACGGCGTGAAGGAAGGTGGTCGGCGCCGGAGGGAATGGAGGTCGGAGCAAGGGGAAGAGGAGGGTGTGCAGGGGGTTGTCGGGGCTGGGTTTTGGGGAGTTTTTTTTTTTTTTTTTTTAATTAAAAGGGTAGTGGTGGAAAAAATAGGAAAAATGTGTAGGATATAGCAAAATGCAATTTATGGATTATACAACCAGTTGTATATGTTGTACGGTGTAGAATATGAGCTTTGTGATAAAGTATCCGAGCTTTATGTTAAATAATATGAGCTTTATTAGAAAGTATTGAACTCATTTATTTACACATTAAAAACATAAACTTTGAATTAGCTCAGGAAAAATACATATAAGCTCGGATTCTTATACCTTGGTTGTATAATGCTTATGGTACAACTGGATGTATAATCCTATTTGTGAGCAAAATGACGTGTTGGATTTAGCAATTACGTTCCTTTTTGGCACTATTCATGCTCGTAGGAAATCTTTGATATTACTCTTAATCTATAAAACAAAATATAGTCAAGTGAGATCTTGTTTGATTCGTCGTCATGAATGCTATAAGAATATCAAATTTTTATAATTTTTAACAATGTGTAACTAAATATATTCAAGTTGCAAAACGTATCTCGACAAGTGTAATAAAGCAATTGTTACCTTTGGTTTGGATGGGAGAATGGAGGAAGTACTATGTAGAAAATTCCTTATTATTTTAATAAAAAATTATGTTTGACTCAACGGATCAATCCCTTCCGATTAAATTTTGGGTCACGTGTTATTTAAGGTTTGGGTGGAACGATTTGTAGTAGAGATTTATGAGTTTGACGCTTGAAAAAACGGATCTAGACGGTGTTGTAGACTTGTAGTTAACACTGAGTAGTCATTATACCCCGTACCGTAGTGCCGTAAAGGACAGTTTAGAGTTGACACACTTGACAGCAGCAGGACTTTTGTAATCGTGCATTTAATTTCTGCTGCGTTTAATAATTGCCTTCTTCACCAATCTCGATATATATAGTAAAGCCTCATCATTTCCAAACCACCTACCAATAAAACTCCATTCCTAAGTAAAAATAAAAAATAAAAAAATGATGAGGCCAAAAATGTATCTGTTTGGAGATTCCATAACTGAAGGATCCTTCTGTGATGGAGGTTGGGGTGCTTCACTTGCTAACCATTTCGCCCGCACGGTATGCACTCACACCCAACCCTTTCTGTATTATGTTATAATCAGGATTTGAAGTTTACCTAGGCCAAACCCGTGGTACAATAGAATTGCTGCAAAACTTGTATGGGATCCAATTAGTACCTTCACTTTTGGTTGTGGAACCTTGAAACTTCTCATGACTTTTGTACCTTCACTTTTGGTTGTGACCCATTCATTCTATATTTTTAATACTCCATTTATCCAATGATTTTATATATTGGTCTATCAAGGAATTTCATGATTTATGTGTTGCAAAATTGGATATTGTCAGGCGGATATAGTGGTGAGAGGTTACAGTGGGTACAACACAAGGTGGGCACTCAAAGTGTTGGACAAAGTTTTTCCGGCCAAATATAATGAGCCGGAACCGGTTGCCGTCACCGTGTTTTTTGGAGCTAATGATGCATGTCTTCATCATAGATACGCTTCTTTTCAACACGTGCCTTTGGATGAGTACAAGAACAACCTTCTTTCCATTTACTCTTTTTTCAAGGTTAATTCACTATCAAACCATCTAACCCTCTTAACTTTTTCATCTATCAACATTCTTTTTTCTCTCTTCTTGTTTTAGTTTATACTCCTATTATTAAAGGACAATGCTAGGTCCCCCCGGGTGGTATTGAGCCTTGTTACCACCCTCTCACATGCCCTTACGTACTAACCTACGCGGCCACTTTGCACTTTCGGTTGCAGGACTAATAAGATTTAGATTGCACCACTTTTACAATTGGTTGGAGCTTTTGGAATGAATTGGAATGGATTCAGTCCATTCCAATGTTTGGTTGGAGTATTTTGGAATGGAGTTAGATAATAGATACCTGATGGATTCTAACTCCATTCCACACCCTTGGAATCTCATACCCATCTCTCCCCTCAAGTTTCCAACTCCATTTCACCCTACACATTATTATTCCCATTCCCAGATTGAATCAAACAACTTTAAACATTTAGGGGTTCTAACTCCATACCTTCTTGGAGTTAAAATTCATTTCATTCCATACCTAATGTTTGAACCAAACGACCCCTAAGTGTGGGAAGGATGATGTTCTTGTTTGGGTTAATGTTGTATAAGTATGTTATTAACTCGCAACCGTTGACATTTCTTTTCTTTTTTTCCCCTCTCTCGTAGAAATGAGGAAATTTTGCTCAAACAAAGAGGAGTCTTATATGCATTGAGAAAGATGGAACATAGCCTTTACGCTATTTTAATTGCTTTTCTCTCGCCTTCCCCTATATCCCTCCTCCCTCGAGCGAGCATCTGTACAAGAAAGTGTTGACCATGTATTCTCCCCAACATTCAAGACGAAACTATTAAGAAAAACATGGAGATTTACGGGAGGGAGATTGGATCCCTTAACCTTGACCTTAAGTGGCATGTGGCGTGCATTGTAGTTACGTTTCTCTATTGAGGGTATTTGGATATGCTACTGTAGTATTGTGTTAGGAAACATTGAACATCTGAGCTACCAAGTGACGTTGCTTTTAGACCGTATTAGAGGTTGATGGGCAATAATATGGACCATTTTTTTCCCCACAACAAATTTAAATGCTCCGGTACCTATAGTCATTTTCTCTTTTCCCGTCATGTCCTAATTGGTTAGCTAGCATCCACCCATTTAGTTTGATGGAGTCACCAAAGCAGAAAGATAATTATCTTGTTTTCAAAGGAAAATAATATAAATTTGGATGTGCCCGTTCTTCGACCGTCCAAAATTGTAAGTGCAATGTGACAGTAGTGCAACTTGTAGATCGTTGATGATTCAAGTGAAAATTGTCGATGAGTGAGCAAAGTGGGTATCGGAAGACATTAATTATTGCCACTTCTTGCTAAAACGTCATTTCTTTGGCTTCAATTATTTGCACATACTGCTGCGACATTTGGTGCATGTCATTCTCAACCTGCATTTCATTCTCACATTTTATTCAAAATACAATGCATTTGTTGACATTTCTGTCGATATCAGTTGTTTAATAATAATCGACCAATCATGCGGTTTTGGATTTTGGCTTCTAATGTTTGTTTTATGTTATGTAAAGGCTATACAATGTGCTCAATTAGAAGTGGACTGGGTGGACCGCCTTTGTCTAGAATTTTATGCATTGCTTGTATAATTGTGGGTTCCAGAAAATTGTACTTTTTGTCAAAAACGCATGTTGCTATTAAGTATAATTTTAATACTTTTAAACTGGCACCTAATCATACAAAACTTTTCCATCTTCCATTAGGTGTACCTAAAATTGATACATGCCGGTTTGCTTAGATATTAGACTTGAGAGTTGAGACGGCAATTATATAGAAATAAAGAAATTTAAGGTCTTATTTTTATTATGCCCCTGTTTAATTATAATAAGTCTACAGTTAGAGATACACATTCTCTGAAAGTTTTACTAGCTGCTTATGGTTCATAATTGAACGATGTCAAGACATGCTAACTACCTATAGAAAAAAACCGGAAACTGAAGTCTGACATTTGTACTTAGCTATGTGAACTTTGGAGTAATACATTGTTCTTCCGGCTCTTTATTTCATGTAAATCATGGCTACATTTAGAAAGGGTGTTCCAGTAGGTAACAAAAATCATTGGTTCAGCCACCCTCTGTGATAAAAAGGATTTTTCTGCATTTACATGGAAAAAATAGTAAAAAGTATTTTGAGGTAGAAAAGGTTGTTTAATCCTTTTAGTTGAAATTATTTCATGCTTAGTGGTGTATCTTTCTCACGTTTCTAAGTCAAAAGGATAGGTCATACTAAGGACAACCTTACAACAAACTTGAATTATTGTATGGATAAGTTTCATTGTTCGTTTAATTCTTTTTTCTCTATATTCCTAGCATGCAACATGGATAATCGGTAACAAATGTATTGTTGAGAAAATTACAGTCACAAGTCCTACTAGCAGCTAAGACTCAAGAGTCAAGACTACTGAGCTTCGGTGCTTTTAGTAAGGGGAAGATCAGATTTAGTGCTTGTTTGAATCTCTTACTTGGTACCTATTGGAATTCTAGCTAAAGGACGTCTGATTCGTATTATTTCCCTTTTTTTCTTCTTTTTTTCCCTTTTTGTTTTGGAATGATTAGCACTTCGAATTTTAGAGTTCCTTATGTTCTTCACTTCTATTGAAGTTGCCAGAATTCAAATTTTTTCTTGCATTTAGCCTGAAATAAACGCCGCTTATTATTTCCTTCTTTTGATGATTGGCATAGCCAAGGATGATGTGTGGTTACTCATGATGACCGTGGACAGGAAACTGCCTTGTTATTTTTTAGTGCGAATCTAGAAAAGGTGGCTCCCTTAAACACGCGGCCGTTTTCTTGCATTTAGCCTGAAATAAATGTCGCGTAATATTTCCTTTTTTTGATGATTGTCATAGTCAGCGATGATGCTTGCATACTAATGATGGCTATGGACAGAAAACTGCCTTGTTTTCAAGAATATCAAATATATTCCTCATTTTTAAATCTAAATGTATGTTTCACACTTCAACAACTACTTCACATTGAACATACAAGTAAAGTGAAACCTTGAAGGAACATGTGAATAACCAAAGCAATTTATTCTTATAGCTTTCCATATGTATTTTTACTGCTACAAACTGAACAACTTCTGAATTTTTTGAATGCAGAAAAGATGGCCAAATGCTACCATCATCTTCATCACGCCGCCTCCAATTGATGAAACTGCGCGTTTGCTGTAATTTCCCTTGCATGAGTTTCTTTTTCAACTACATTAATTTTTCAGTATTTTGATTTCATAAGACGGGCATTAAGAAATAAGAACCATATAATTCACTTAATACAATGACTCATACAGAAATCCTTATATCGAGAATCCATCTGGTCTGCCTGAGAGAACGAACGAGGCTGCAAGTGCCTATGCTAAAGCATGTATTGATGTTGCTAAGGAATGTGGGGCAGCAGTAGTGGACATCTGGACTAGGATTCAGGAATTTCCTGACTGGAAAAATTCATGTTTAAGGTACTTTTTAAATTCTTATACGTAGAAGCTGCCAGTTTGATGGTAAAGTCCCTACCCCCTATGATTTGGTCGTCAAACCCGACAGCATCCTTTTGTGGCAATATGTTAGATTGTTTTAAAGATATTCCGGGGTAAGAAATTATAATATTTTGAAAATATTGTGTCATACAATCTCAGATGACTGGGTTTCCACCTAAGACAGTTCATCCTTCCAAAAGAATGACCGGTTAAGTAAAATTCTTCAGCCTGTTGGTTATCATGGAGGACGAAGGGATTTAGTTGGTGTCTAAAATAGAAGATCTTTATCATCTAGACTCAACATGCATCTTATCTTCAACAAAGTTCAAGACTACTGTGTTTTTTTTTTTTTTTTTTTTGGTTTATCCCTCCAACTCATCAAAACGACTTAACATGCCTGCCTTTTGCCGTTGCATTACTTTTTATGCCTGAAAATGACCTAACTTCAGACGTTTGAAAATGTTGCCTACTTTACTTGGGTTTAATAGAAGTCGAACCGCAAACCCAAGTCAGAGACTTTGCATAAAGTGAGCCTTGTGGGGTTTTGACTGACTAAACCCATGCATAAAATTTGCAGTGATGGATTGCACCTTGCTCAGAGCGGCAACAGGATTGTGTTTGAGGAAGTTGTTGAGAAGCTAAAGGAAGCCGGTCTTAGTCTAGAAAAGCTTCCTGCTGAGCTTCCATACTTTTCCGACATTGATCGTAATGACCCTCTCAAAGCTTTTGAAAACTGATGCTATTAATTTCGGGGTGGCAGAACTATTTTCAGGGTGTCACTTGTGTTTATTTATAGTTCATTACCTATGAACCCACAGTATGCCATATATTTTGCATATTTGTCTGGCAGAAAAACATATATTGTTATATTTTTCAAACAATTATCCCAGTGGATAATGTTGTTACTCCCAGATTTTAAAGGTGCAACTATGGGATTTATTGTGAAACTAGACACCCCAAATGAAAAAAGGACAACAAATGACCAGGACAGTATTTTTCAAGTTTCTTAAGTTGCCAGTTTGCTACATCTTTTCCTGTCCCTTTGATGATCTTCGAAGTTGATCACCATAAGTAAGCTTCCTATTTCTTCAACTCTTCAATCAACACTATAATTTTAGTATTCAATGGCTTATATTATGCTTAATATTTGAATTATATGGAGTGAAAATGTAAGTCTATATCGATTTTGATTCGCTACTTTTCGCAAATACATATTGAATTTTGAGTTTTAAATACACGAATCAAAGGTTAACATTTCGTTCATTTTTATATGTAATTCGTGAATGAGAGAGTATTAATCCGAAAACGTATCGTTATCAATTCGCGATTCGCAGCCTTGGGGAGCGAATTAGTAACCCTGATTGGGGGACAGTCAATGATCTTTAGAACAATTAAATATATGACAGTTTCGGGTCAAAACTCGACGACGGACCATCTACAGTAATGTCCTACGCAATCCCGCCATTATGAAAGTTTTATGCTGACAGACGATCCTTTACAACAATCTCCTTCCCCTACCAAGATGTGCTGCAAGTCCTGCAACATTATCTACATAGCTACATACCAGCAAGTAAAACAGCTCCTTTATAAAGAGTAAAAGCAACAGTAATAATTCATCTTCATACGTTAACACCAGATACCAAAACGGACTTTTGCGATAATGCGCCAAGCATTATCGTGCCCTAATCTTGCTAAGGCAGCAGCGGTGATTTTTGTAAGTTTTACAAAGCAGTTGAAATGCACTGTTGCGGACATTGCTGGATGAATGAAGAAATACACCGGTCCTGGGATACCGGAAAAGTACAGATTTTCAATTTAACACCCCATACGATTTTTTCTGCTTCCGCCACTGGTTGCAGCCTTGATATAAAACCCGTGGAAGGAGCGGTAGCCGGTAACTTACCAAGATAAATAATCAACTAACCCCAACAACAGCCATTTTCTTGTACAGGAAAAGGCTTATGGAACTGAGCACAAAGAAACTTAAAGCCAAGTAACATGCCCAATGACCAATGTCTTGAAGCAAAAAAAAAATTAGGGGGCCAAGGCCTGAAGTTTTGCCCCGCAAATATAAATATTCACAAGGGATAACTACCTTCAAGCCTTGAATAGTTGAATATAACAAGCCAGGGAACTTTCAAAATGATGGATCTAAAAAAAATTGTCAAGAAAACAAGACAACTGACCTGGAGGAATCCACAGTGCCGAGCCATAGAGGTAATTTAAATATGCTTACTCGTAAAGCTTTGAAGTTCCTCGTGGGAGAATCATAGTTAATTTTGAAGCAACAGTGGCACTTTTACAAAAAGCACACAATTTAGAATTCTCATTCACTGTCAGCCAATAAACATAATTTGTAAAATATTGTAAACTCTACAAGGTTGAGCCTAGAAAAGAATGCTTGGCTAGATAACCCACTGTTTGTTTAGTTTTAAGGCATTTCAGTGTCATCGTCAACATTTTTAGGAACCTTAAAATATTTATGATTTTGCTCAAGAAATGATGGAGCTTTTTGGTAAACAACTGAAGCAGCTCGAATCAAGATACCGGCAGTTAAACCCCATATCAAGAACTTTTTGCCATCAGTTTCATAATCGAAATAATGAACTATATACTTGTGTCCAATCCATTCTCTTTCTTCCGCTCTTCGGTTTTCATCCTGAATCAAGATTCAAAAGAATTTTTGTTAAGGCAAAAAAAAATAAGTAACAGTTTCAAGGAAAACACTACTGCATTACTACCTACATCCCAAATTAACCGTCCACGGTCCACCAGTTGACTTCAGTGATCAATCGACGGCACCTTTGATCATTAAGATCTTTAAATATATAAAAAGCATGTAAAATGTGTGATGTTTAATTTATAAAAATTACGAATTTCATATACGGAGTAATAATTTTTAAACGTTGTAAGTTGCAAACTGTTAATATTTTAGGAAAACATTGATCGAAGTCAACATTGTTTAACCACTAGAGTCAAATGGGTCAAAATAAATGGGACGGAATGGAGAGGGTAATTCTGAATAACCTTGAGGAACATCTCCAAGGGTGCATCAAATACTGTTTCTACTTCTGCAGCGTTTGGCACAGGCTTGAATGCCTCCTTATCAGATAGTATCGCAATAACTGGTACTACTCTTAAGAGATGCTGCACACATGACGACCAAGATTAGATTTGGTAAAATTGACCAGATCCAAATGACTTGAAACCCGAATGGACCTAACCCGGTCCGATCTGAATGTTTCATACCCCAAACTGACCCTTGTGCCTAAATAACGAGATTACAGCACACCTGAAATAGGACCTAACTCGTGATCCAACCTGACCCTATTTGGCTCGAATGCAATATAACTCAAGTGACCCGGATTCAAGCTCGTCATGCCAAAATAAATAGTCGCCGATCGGTGTTTTTAAGACGAGGGTAAGACTGTGTACATTGACCCCCTATGATCCCGGAGGTGAAACATGGGAGCCCATCGTCAATTTATGTACAAATCAAATGCAATCTCCATGTCAGTTTTATCAAACTTCCTCACAATTTGGTCATCTATCACAAACAATTACGTTAATTCCACAAAATATGTCTACTAAAAAGTACTCTGTATTCAGGAACATTAAATTATTGGCAACAGTAATTAGAAAATCACAAATTGTTGTATAGGACACTCTCATAGCATGACAGCCTGTTACCGAATAGGACAATAAATATCCTTATACCTATAGTTTTATGTTAACAACCCGATATTCATTACAATAAACAGACTTATATCGAAGTTAACTACATTGACTTAAATATACTCCTCACAATAATAGAATTTATGGAACATATAATTAATTATATTAAAAATCAAGTATTTTTTAGGTTCTCTTTTTGGGCCACTCACATGCTATGCGACTGTCCTACAAGAGATTTACTGTTCTAGGAAAAATGTTTTATGGAAAATGACATGAATCAACATGACACACACACAACATGCAATATGAAAGCAGATAGACTCATGAGATGATGTGAGACCAACTCATTCATGGCTCACTAATATGAAAGTGCTACTTTCTTTGTAGTTGTCTGTTGTCATCCACGGGTTATTGAAATGGGTTACCAAAATTGCAAAAAAAAAAAAAAAAAAAAAAAAAAAACTCAGCGACAAGAAGCAAAATTGCACATTACCAAGCTATATAATGATTTTACAGAATACCTTGGACAAAAATGGCTCAAGTGTAGTCACAACATTCACCAAAGATGGATCTAAGCCAATCTCCTCCTTAGCTTCTCTTGTAGCCGTGTCTGCATCATCCTTATCGCCTTCCTCTGCTTTGCCTCCAGGCAATGCTACTTCCCCTGCAGAAACAAAGATTAAAGCTTACATTAACCAAATAATCAGACTTATGGAGCAAACACATCTAGTCTTATAGTCCAATTTCTTTTCTAAGATAAGTAAAATAAAAAGTGGGATCAAAAGAGCAAAAGAACTATAGTCCAAACCTATAAAGTATAAACAACCCGACTGATGAAACTCAGAGTCTGCAGTAATCAATAATGAACAGCATCATGAAAATCACACTTAATCTACATATCACAACACTAATATTAACCCAATACCTCTAGGACTCCCGCAAACGGTGGGGCAAAGGGTTCAAATGTACGCAACATTACCCTTGTGTTAACGAGAATGAGGCGCTGATTACAGATGATCCACATTGGGAACTGTGTTGAAAAATGCATCTAATGATTGCTACTCTTAGTGAGTCAACGACAACAACATTACCCAAGTGAGTCGTTTTAGATTAATTCATCATAATCCACAATCCATGGAAGTGATTGTTTAGCTCTATTGGAAATGGAAACAACGCCAAAAGCATAACTCACCTACTCGAATAATCTTGAAACCATTCAAGTAAATAACAGAAACATAAAATAATGCACTTAAAAGCTAAGAACTAAGCAGCAACATTTCTAACATTTCCAGTAGTCCATATTCCATATCAATAATAGAATTAGAAAAGAATAAAGAAATTCCAGCTCATCTCTAATGTCAATTCTGTCTAGTACAACTCTAACAATTCCAGTTCAGTTTCCGTCGAAAAGAACAGACATTACCACCCCCACAAACCCACAATCAGGGTTACCGGATTCAATCGGGCACCCGACTAATAGTGAATCGTTAAAGAGCGAATTCTATTATGTTGCTTATTGAACACACATTCTGAAAGAGCGAATCGGAATCGGAATCGGCAAGGGCTTATTCATAAAGAAATCAATCAGCAAAAGCATAAAGAAGCAATACAAGGATGAAAAATGAAGACTAACCAGAATGAGTGGAAAGCTTAGAAGACCTTTTAGTAAGAATGACTCTTAAATCGCCAACAACATCTTCAAAAAGACAAATAAGAACAGCAGCTCTTTTGGGTTTGATCCATTTATTATGAAGCTCAACTTTTTCCATATTATGAGGAATTGGGTTTGAAGATTCAGCAAAACCCAGTTGATCAACTACTTTACCTGTCTCTTTTTCAATATCATCTTCTTGATCATCATCATCATCACTGATTTCTGGAGGTGGTTTGTAGCGCCTGAGTTGTTGGGCTAAGGATGCAAGTCTTTGAGAATAAGGGGATGAATCCATTGGAAAAGAAGACAGTATTAATGGAGTTGGTTTAATGAATGTTGGTTTCTGATTCTGTAGGTGATATGGAAGTTTTCTTAGGATTGATGACAACATGGGATGGATTTACACTCTCATCGGAGTTCAACTGTATTGCTACTTTTCAGTTTGTCCAATACCTTGTATTTAATCATTAACTTTTGGTAAATTAATTTTTACAGCCTTATAAATAACAGCTTTCAAAAAGGGCCGATTTACAAATTGGATTTTCAAAAATTACTACCTTATAAAAAAAAAATTTCTAAAATTACTACCTTACCAAGCATTAGTGCATACAAATTGCTACCAATTCCCTTTTCTGATGTGTTTTTATTTTAGCTGGAAAATACCCCTTCAATTAAGTAGATTGATCCCTTCTCATACTTACTAAACACACTCCTCTTCATTTAAACATTATCTCTCCTCTTTTAGCCCACGCACTACTCTTTCTAATTTCTCCATCTTCACCAAATAATCAAATTGAGGGCTGGATTTCTTTTATAGTTTGCCGACAAAGTATATATCCCTAATTTCTTGCTATTTAATCCTTTTTTGTGCCATTAAAAATTGAGGGTATTGTGGAAGAAAATAAATAAGTAGATGAAGAAGATGGGTAAAGTAAGAACAAGAAAGGAGAGAGATGGGTAAAAGAAATAGAAATAACAAGAGGGGTAATTTGGTCAGAATTTTTAAGTTTTGGAGGGAAATTTTAAATATCGACGGAATATACTCTTTTAAGTGATCGAAAAAGGGAATTGCTAGCAATTTGTATGCACTAATGCTTAATAAGGTAGTAATTTTAGGAGTTTTTTTTTATAAGGTAGTAATTTTTGAAAACTGGAATTTATAAGGCTGTAAAAATTAATTGACGCTTAACTTTTACCTTACCATTTCTCCAAATATTTTATTGAATAGACGGTTTTATTTGTGACTTCTCATAATCTTCCCCCCACTTGCTCTCCTACTTGTTCATTGTGAGTGATCACAAATTTTTGATGGAATAATGAGAATTTGTGTTTTTTAAAATAGGAAGATAAAAGTTGAATACATATTGTATTTTGTTACACCTAGACCTGTATTCGGGTCGGGCTAGGGCCGGGTCGGGCTGGCCAGGGAGCGGGCCCGGCTCTCCTAATCAGAGTCGGGCCAGGCCAAGGGGAGGGACGGGCTTGATCGGGCCTGTGCCGGACTGGGATATGCTTGACCCGGATTAGGACCCGAGACGGGCCAGTGGCGGGCTGGGCTGGCCAGGGTTTAACGGACAAATATTGAAAGAGTTACGATCACAACAAATTGTTTGTTGTGCACTGGAATCCGTGGAAGGCTCTAAAGAAGATGATTCTTATGCAATGTTTTTCATGATTGAGTTTATTGTTTTCTAGTGAGTCAAGACTTGGAATAATAAGCTGTCTTGTTCATAAACTCTCAAGTTGTTAAGTTGTGCATTTAGTCATTTTTGGTTTAAAATTATCCTTTATATAAATGAACTTGTATTAGATTGTTAAGGTAATCCAATTCAGAAATACAAACCAAGTAACACTACAAAAAGAAATAAAACAGGCGACCGAGTTTGGCGACTGCAATCAGTCGCTAAAATCAATTTGGCGACTGATTTCAGTCGCAGACATTAGTCGTCTTATCTAATTTTGGCGACTAATGTCAGTCGCCAAATTTGGCGACTGACAAATCAGTCGCCAAATGATAAAAATAGCGACTGAAAAGGTAGTCGCTAATTTGGCGACTGATTAAAAGTAGTCGCCAATTTGGCGACTGAAATAATTTTAGTCGCCAAATTTGGGTGACTAGGCCAATATCAGTGAGTCAAATTTGGCGACTGAAATTCAGTCGCCAATTTGGCGACTACCTTTAATCAGTCGCCAAATTGGCGACTGAATTTCAGTCGCCAAATCCATTTTCAGTCGCCAAAGCCACTGTATGTTTTGGTGGGTTTTTTCGTTTTTGATGGGGCATATTCTGCACCCGCTGACCGAGTCAACATATTGAGCAAGGTCAAAGATATCCACAGCAAGTCAACATATCTGACAGCCTAACCGACGCAGCCTGTCGGCCTGTCAGATGGGTCTCGGCTAGGCAAACCATCCAGCCGGGAGACATATCCGCGTACTCACATCCAGTCCCCTCGGCATGGAGTCAACCAGGCCAGCCGACCTGCCATGGGTCCCTCGGCCGAGGGTAGAACAGTCTTTCCACCTGCTCTGCCACTTGGCCACTTGGCCACTACGTGACAAAAGGTGAAAGTCTATAAATACTCCACTTCTCTCATTGAGAAAAGGATCGACAATTCATCAGAAAAATAACCTAAACATCTCACAAATTGGTATAAACTCCCTTATCTCTCTACAATACACTTTGCCAAGTAACATACAACTTATCCCTTTTAAGTTTATTGACTTGAGCGTCGGAGTGAGTACGCTCGGTACCAAGCCGAGCCCTCAGTTTGTTCATCTTTACAGGAGAGAGCAAAAGGAAGAGACAAGCAAAGACATCATTCCACAAGCTTACGTGGTCACAAAACACTGCTCCGAAATTACACCCGGAACAATTGGCGCCGTCTGTGGGGAACCATACTAAAAGCTGGTCACCTACTTAACAAAAAAAAACAACCAAAACCAAAAAACCATTCAAAGAGCTAAGAAGATGTCAAAACAGCCAGAACTTGTGAGCGTAGAAACCGAATTCTACCAGGATGACACATTCCCTAATTCTGAGATCGGGCAATCCCCCACCGCCCGAGTGATTGAGTCGGTGAAGTACGGGATACCAAAAGAGCCAGAAACACCGCTGCCCGCCGGCCAGGTCACTGTCATGGGACATGTGGTCGATGCAGCCAAACTGAAGCTATTCCTGGACCTGATGGGTGGTACGCCGGTTACTCCTGTCACGACGACAGGGGCGGCAGCGCCTCCACTGGTGACCAGGGCCCACAAAGTAACTCCGAACAACCTGACCGGAGCAATACAAGGAGCTGGGCATGCAAGGACGCCGGCGGTGCCCGTGGTGCTAGTGGCAGACCAAAGTCCTTCCCCCACTCGCGGGAGGACAGTGTCGCCGCGGCAACAACGAGGCCACCCCCGAAGAAATGAAGAAAGAAGTCCGACTCTCCAAAGTCGGACAACAAGAAGCCCTTCCCGCCACGGGGAGAGAAGCCGGACTAGGAATGCGAGGAGTCGATCGCCACGTGTCATTCGGCACGTGGTCAGACAGCCCCTCAATGCCTATGTCCTCGAAGTCCCGGTGCCAACCAAACTGAAGCTGCCGCCCCTATCATACAAAGGGGATAGCGACCCAACCAACCATGCCGAGGCTTTCGAGTCGTACATGTCGGTATGGGAGCAACCTGATGAGGTGTGGTGCCGAGTCTTCCCAACGACCCTCCATGGCATGTCTCAGAGTTGGTACAAGGGGCTACCTAATGGCTCGGTGTACTGTTATGCCGACCTAAGGGACAATTTCATAGCCCAGTACGCTTGCAACAAGCGAAGGGCCGTGGAGACATCGGATCTTCTGACTATCCGACAGGGGGAGGACGAGTCCCTCCGGAGCTACGTCAAGAGATTCGACGCTAAGGTTCAGCAAATCCACGAGCTGAACACCGAACTTGCGGCCTTCGCACTGATGAAAGGCCTCCCTAAAGGAGAGTTCAAAAACGAGCTCATCAGGTGCGAGGACCTCAACCTCGACTCCGCCAGAAAGATGGCCGACCGAGCCATTAAGGTGGAGGACTATCACAAGACCTGGGTAGGCCACAGTGAAGCTGGCCACCCAGAAAGGAGGAGCCGCCGGGACAACCTAGACGAAGGACGCCGTGACGTTAATAGGTCACGGCGTGAAAGATTTAACAGGAAGCAGAACTTGGCGGGCGCCGGGGGGAGTTCGGGACCATACACCCCGAAGCGGTACAGCGGTCTCACCCCCTGGTCAAATCACCGGCCGAGGTCTTTGCCCTAAGCAAGAACGAGGGGCATAAATGGGCAAGGCCCCCCAAGGCGAGGGGGGACGACGACCTTAGCCAGTTCTGCGACTACCACGGCCAACCCGGCCATAAGACCGACAACTGTCGGCATCTGAGGACCGCCATCGAGGAGCTGATCCGAAAGGGGGCCATCAGCAAGTATGTAGCTGGAGGCCCAGAAACAAGCTCCGACGGAGCGAACAGAAAATCAGTATTCCAGCGGATGGGAGTGATCCAGGTTGTAATCGGAGGAAACGAGAACGGGGGTCAGCTAATAGGCACAAACGGCATTCAAATGAGCTTTACCAAGCCATTAACTTTGTGCCCACCACAGCGATCCCCGCTTCCACCGTCCCCGATATAACCATCGGAAAGAAGAACTACGAAGGCGTCGTTGCCCCGCACAGCGACCCGCTCGTAGTCCACCTAGAAATAGCCAACCACTTGGTCAAGAGGTGCCTAATTGATACAGGCGCCTACACAAACATCATGTTCAGGGAATGCTTTCTCAATCTCGGTCTGAAGATTGATGACCTGAGCCCCTGCACTAACCCGTTGTACAGCTTCTACGGGGCCGGCCTGGTACCCCTGGGGTCAATCAGACTGCCGGTGATGTTTGGCCAAGCCGATGCGGCTAAAAATGTTCTATCTGAGTTCGTGGTTATCGACGGCTCGTCTGCCTATAATGTTCTCATCGGCCGAGTCACTTTGAGTGAAGCCGATGCAGTAATTTCCATCCGGGCCCTGACATTGATGTATGTCTCGGACCGGGGGGAAGCACAAAAGCTCGTCTCAAAAGACGAGAGAGACGAAGTGGTCAATATCCAAGTATCTGCCAGGGGGTGCAACATGCAATCCCTCAAAGTGGCGAAGAAGTCAGAGAAGGGGAAGAGCCCATCCTTACAACAGGAGGGTGATCCGATGAGCACCAACAACGTCAGCATGGTCGAAGGAGCCCAGACCGAGGAAGTGGAAATTGACCCAGGGCGCACCGTAACTGTCGGTGTCGGCCTGGAGCCAAAATTCAGAGCCGATCTCCTAGACCTGCTGAGGAAGAACAAAGACGTCTTCGCGTACTCAGCCGCCGAGATGCCAGGCGTGAGCCGGGAGGTGATCGTTCACAAGCTGAACGTACTCTCCACCGCTCGCCCTATCAAGTAAAAGATGAGGAACTCCTCGACCGAAAAGGATGACGCCATCAAGGCCGAGGTAGATAAACTATTAGAGGCGGGTTTTAACATGCCTTGTACTTACCCTGAGTGGCTAGCAAATGTTGTAATAGTGAAGAAGTCATCAGGGGGGTGGAGGATGTGTGTTGATTTTACAAATCTTAATAAAGCATGCTCTAAAGATTGCTATCCCTTGCCTCGAATAGATAGTTTAATTGACGCAACGGCAGACTACACTCTGCTGAGCCTGCTCGACGCCTTCTCAGGATACCATCAGGTATTCATGGCCGAGGAAGACATGCCTAAGTGCGCATTCATCACCATACACGGCACATACATGTATAAAATGATGCCGTTCGGTTTGAAAAACGTTGGCGCAACTTACACTAGGCTAGTGGACAAAGTGTTTCAAGATCAAAAAGGGCGAAACATCGAGGCTTACGTCGACGATGCTATTGTAAAAAGCAAGTCTGACAGCGAGCACTTGGCCGACTTGAGCGAGACATTTTGTTCACTAAGAAAATATAAGATGAAGCTTAACCCAATGAAATGCAACTTCGGTGTCCGGGCCGGCAAGTTCCTCCGCGTGCTTGTCAGTGCCAGGGGAATTGATGCCAATCCAGAGAAGATCAAAGCAATACTAGACCTGCCGGAGCCGAGGAATCGAAAAGAAGTTATGATGCTAACCGGGAGAATGGCGGCTCTCGCCCGTTTCATCTCTCGGTCGGCCGACAAGAGCGCCCCATTCTTTAAAGTGTTGAAGGGGAACAAAGACTTTTGCGGGGGGGAGGAACAGAGTGCGGCTTTCAAACAACTGAAAGCCCACCTTCTAAAACTCCCGACCCTGTCCAGGCCGACGCTGGGGGAGACGCTATACCTATATCTAGCAGTTACCTCGGCCACGGTCGGTCCGTAATTGTCGAGAAGAAAACAAGCGGAACACCCAATCTACTTTATCAGCCATACACTGCCGCCCGCCGAAAGAAATTACCCATTGATTGAAAAAGCGGCCTTCGCCATCGTCGTTGCCGCAAGGAAGTTAAAACCCTACTTCGACGCACATCCCGTGACGGTCTTAACCGACCAGCCATTGGAGAAAGCCTTAGAAAAATTCGAAAAATCAGGCAGACTTATCAAATGGGCAGTAGAGCTATCCGGCTTCGGCATCCAGTACAAGCCGAGGCCCTCGATAAAGGGGCAAGCACTTGCAGACTTCCTGACCGAGTGCACATACCAAGAAGACTCACATCCCGGTGTGTGGGAAGTATACACCGACGGGTCGTCCACGGCAAACAGCTCAGGAGCCGGCATCCTTATCATCAGCCCTAACGGGGACGAGTTTGAGTACGCCTTGAAATTTACCTTCTCGGCCTCAAATAACGAATCCGAATCTGAGGCGGTGATAACTGGAGTCGAGTTAGCTAGAGCTGCCGGGGCGGAGCATGTTGTGTTGAAGACAGATTCACTCTTAGTGGCTAATCAAATCAGAGGAGAGTATGAGACTCGAGACGATGGGATGATAAGGTATCCGGAGAGGGTAAAAGCGACACCTCAAAATTGAAATCTTTCCGGATACGATGCATTCCCAGTGTCGAGAACAACCGAGCCGACGCTCTCTCTAAACTTGCCAGTTCAAGCATCAAGAATGTCAGTCGAACCGTGCTGGTGGATATCAGGAATGCTAAAAGCATCACTGAGATCGTCGGTATGGTGGGCGACATCGAAGCCGAGACGACGTGGATGACTCCGATAATGAAATTCAAACTTACAAATGAGTTGTCGGAGAACCGCAGTCTCTCGCAGAAGATAAGAAGGATCGCCGCAAGGTACTCAGTGTTCGAAGGAGAGTTATACAGAAGGTCTGTAATAAGGCCACTCTTGAAATGTGTCGGCCCAGCCGACGCGGAGCTAATACTGACAGAGATTCACGAAGGCATCTGTGGACATCACATGGGGGCAAGAATGCTAGCCCACAAAGCTCTCCGAGCCGGCTACTTCTGGCCAACCATGCTTGAGGATTCCAGAGCAAAGACCAAGAAGTGTAAGAATTGTCAGATGCATGCTCCGGTGATACATGCTCCTTCCCGAGACCTGCAACCGGTGCTTAGTCCCCTTCCATTTGCACAGTGGGGGATGGATTTACTAAGGCCATTTCCGACGGCCTCCGGAGGAAGAAAGTACCTAATTGTCGCCGTTGACTACTTCACCAAATGGGTCGAGGCTGTCGCGGTACCTGCCAAAACCACGGCGGCCGTAAGAAAGGTGATTTGGGAGAACGTCATAACTCGTTTTGGGCTACCCCAAGTCATGGTGTTTGACCACGGCCGAGAGTTTTGGAGTGACATGGTGATGAATTGGTTGGAGGAGCTCGGAATCAAATTTGCATACTCCTCCGTCTGCCACCCTCAGAGCAACGGGCAGGCGGAAGCAGCTAATAAAACAATCCTGAACGGGCTAAAAAAGAAGGTTGAAGATCTAAAGGGAAGGTGGGCTGATGAACTACCCGATGTCCTGTGGTCACTTCGAACCACGGAGAAAGAAGCAACGGGGTACAGTCCATTCCACCTAGTCTATGGGTCTGAGGCCGTCCTGCCAATTGAAGCAGCGGTGCCGACATTCAGAACGCAAACTTTTGACCCAGTCGAAAATGAGGAAGGCCTGAGAGTCTCCCTAGACCTGGTCGAAGAAAGTCGAGACACGGCACGGCTCAACTTGGCAGTATATCAAAACCGGATGAGAAGAGCATACAACCGCAGAGTCCACAAAAGGGACTTAAGAGTAGGAGATCTAGTCCTAAGAAAGTCGGCCGCCACAAACAAAGGAAACGTCCATGGTAAAATGACGGCCAACTGGGAAGGACCCTACAAGGTGGTTGAAGAAATGAGGCCGGGGACGTACCGACTGACAGACATGGAGGGTGTTCCTTTAATGAGCCACTGGAACACGGACAACTTAAGGAAATATTTTGTATAGCGGTGGAGGTGTCCGAGACCGTTGTGGGCACCCCGACGCTTGATTATACCTTATGAAGAATGATCCAAATTTTCCATCAAAGTGGTTGTCCCCTCCGCAGTCATACCAAAGCAGAAGCCACGGCCAAAGCCGGGCAGTCATGCCAAATACAGTTGATACTCGCGAAAGCGACCAACATGCTTAAGAACGTATAAGTACAGTTGAGACGCAAATCTAGCCGCCTCGGCCAACCGAAGGCCCGGCAGAGGAAGCGATCAATATGTCTATAGATACGAACGCTGTCGAGCCGTAACCTCGACTGCCTCGGCCAAAACCGGGAGTGACGGGGACACAACGACCGATACGCTAATAGGAACGTATAAGTACAGTTGAGACGCAAATCTAGCCGCCTCGGCCAACCGAAGGCCCGGCAGAGGAAGCGATCAATATGTCTACAGATACGAACGCTGTCGAGCCGTAACCTCGTTTTACCTCGGCCAAAGCCGGGGGCCACGGGGACACAACGATCGATACGCTAAACATGTTCACAACGGCAGTTGGGAAGCACAAATATGACTGCCTCGGCTAAGACCGGGGGTGGTGGAGGAAGCGACCGACATGCCAACATGTTTAAACGTTTAAGTACAATTGAGATGCGCCTTCTAACTGCCTCGGCCAAGCCGGAAGTAAAAACGAAAAAGCACTCAATATGTTGAAACGTAGGAAGACAACTGGATGAATGCAAAATAAACAAACTTTATTGAAAAAAAAAATGTTTACAGGTGAAGGCGAAACAAAGACGACGGCCGTCCCCATAGGGATAGCCTAAACACAACCTACCAAAAGTTTAACAAAAACAAAAAGTACAACAAAAGGGTACAGACATAAAGCTTTAAACGCCAAAAAGATGGCAGGGAGGAAAGGCTCAATAGTTGGCCCCCGAACAGCTGAAGCTGTCAGAAGGGCCGGGTGAATCCGGTGACGACCGCCCGTCTCCTTATGCCTGTTTCTGCTCGCCATCAGCAGCAGTAGCAGCATCACTATCATTGGGCGACCTAGAAGCCGACTTGACAGCTTCACCTGCTTTTGCCCTCTCAGCTTCCTCCCTGGCCTCCTTTACCTTTGCAGCATGGGCCGCCTTGGCGTCAGCTTCCTGAGCAGGCTTCGCCGCCTCCGCTTTCTCCGCAGCCGCCCTCTCCGCAGCATTGGCCTTCTCATCCAGAAGCCGGTCAAACTCTTGCCACGGGAAGGAGCCTTTAGGAACGAGCTTCTTAATTGCATCCCTGGTGGCCTATTCAGCCTGTTCCCGGTACTGGGCACACATCTCAGGGATGATAACGGTTTGCAGCGTCTCAATGTCCTTCTCTCTCTGAGCAAGGACAGCCTTTGTGTTCCTGTGCTCCTTCGCCTCGGTCAGATGCAGGGACTTCCATTTTTCCCTCTGCTCAACCATAGCATCATAACCGCCCTGAAGCTTCTCTATCTCCTCCCGCAGCTTAGCGGCGTCAGCCAACGCAGCCTCAACCTTGGCTCTCTCGGCTAGGACCCACTTCTCAGCTTCCTCCTTAAGCTTTCGCTGAGTGAGGAAGTTCTCCCTGGTGGCGTCGAAGTCCTTCTTCGCCTTCTCGGCCTCTTCCTTAGAAGCAGCAAGCCCAAGCCTAAGCCGTTTGAGCGCAGGAGCTGCCTCGGCCATGAGCTTTTCTTGCTCCATAATGTGAGCGCCGGCTATTTCATTCCACTTCGCCAGCTTCTTGCACAACCTTGTGCCCTCCGCCGCAATCCGAGCGGGGAAACCTTCGAGGATGAGGAGTCGACGGTGACGATTTTTTATCGCCCGTCTGCGCACAGCCGCTTCTCCAATTGCCGTTCGGTGAGAGCGACGGCAGTATTGCGGCGGTCAATCTACAAAAAATTCAGACAGAGCATCCATGTCAACATTCATTGACATGTCGAAAGTCTGTCATCGGGAATGCCTAATGAACCAGGTAAATCGAGCCATAGGTTAGATCTGTACCAGCCTTGGCCTTCTTGGTTGGAGGCCCCTTTTCTTTACCGGCCTCGAATAATGCCAAAGCAGACAGACGCACCTCTTTTCTCTTATTCGAAGAAGGAGGAGCCTCCGCAATGCTGACCTCCTCTTCAACATCAATGACCACCGCGCTTTTTGGACCACGGGGATTGAAGATCGAGCCGGAGTTGACGCCGTCGCCGCCGAGACATTGTCTTTGGTTTGCGGCGCGGCACGACGTTATCGGCAATCTGCGCTGAGCCGCCGTCACATCCAAAGTGCCTTCAATCTGCTGGTCCATGAGTTCGTTAGGAGCCGGTCTGCGATCACGTGGCTGGGCCTTAGGATGCAGCTCAACAACTCTCCCGTTCTCGTCAAGTCCCAACCTCTGGAGAACGGAGACAGACAGTTCCGGGCCAAATCGGTCTGCAAAAGAAGCAAAGCAGGAGTTAAGCAAAAGAAATAAAACAAGATTCAAGATACAGAAACATAAAAAGCAAAGATGGGCCTCACACCGACCCCACTCACCCTGGCTGAGGGTCGGTATGAGGCCAACGTGGCAGAGCAGCTCATCCTGAAGAACGATCTGCGTCGGGGGCATCCATCCCTTCGGCGTACCATCCTTCTCAGCCTCAAACAGCTGCATTGCCCGCTTTTCGTCCTCATTAAGATAGACCTTCGAGGCGTCCATCTTAAGCTTACTACGGGAGACATATCTATCATGCTCCCCCTTATTCTCACACCGCAAATTGACGCGGCTTTGGAAGGACCGGGGCAGCGAGTAGTCCTCCGGAACCTCGACGTATACCCACCGCCCCTTCCAATCCTTGCAAGATGTTATCTTCGAAACGGTAACATAACACGGCTCCGTCTGCACGCTGTACCACCCCGTGCCATCGAGCGTAGACGGCCGAAGATGATGAAGCCAGCGGAATAGGTTAACCGTTGGGGCCTCCCCCTTAAAAAGACAAAGCCACAAGAAGCTGATAATCGTCCTAATGGCCAACGGATGCAGTTGTGCCACGGCGACGTTCATAGCTTTGATTATGCATCAACGTATTCATTCAGAGGAAACCGGAGCCTATACTCCAGGTGTCTGATGTATACGCCGATACATCCGTCAGGAGGGCAACAGATCGCCTGACCATCCTGAGGGATGACAATTTTATACCCCCTGCCGAAGGAGTAATGGTCTTCAAAAAGATCAGGACCGGAACAACTGGCGAACTTATTCGTCCAAGCACGATCAGGACTGATCGAACAGGCGTCGCCGTGATCCGGGAGATGCGGCCTCCCCGAACTAGAGGGAGTCGCCTCATCATCATCCTCATCCTCAAAACCCTCCAAATACTTATCATCAATCTCAGAAGAGGGAGACTTAGGACCCCCAAACTCTATCGGGGTGACAACCAAAGCCTCATGCTCGTCAGAATGCGACGGTTCGCCCCCCGGCGCAGAGGTACTGGGTCCGGCATCAGCAGAAGACATGACAACAATTACTTAACAAATAAAAGTTGAAAAATTTTTTTTGTTTACCTTGGAAAAGTGTTACGCCGAGTAACGCTTTGAAGACTAGAGAGAAGTTTCTTCGCAGAAAGCTAGAGAGAAGAATTTTTTTTGAGAAAATGAATTTTTGGTGGCCAAAATCAGGGGCTAACTGCTCTATTTATAGAGCAAAGCCCATGAAATAGACCAATCAGGACAAAGCCCATGAAACGTCAACCAATCAACACCGAGCCACGTGTCAAGCATGCAACCACAGAATATCAATCGACGTATCTTCTTCAACACGCTCCTTGACAGAATGCCAATCGACGTATCTTCTTCAACATGCTCCTTGGTATCTACTTGCCAACGGCCAGCTGATCAACCAAGCTTGGTAGCACCGGCCGGGGGCAATCAAAAGCACACGGCCCTCAACCTTGGTCTCGTCCAGCGCCTTTTCTTTTCCACATTTGATGTCCATTACACATCCATGTGGAGGGGGGATATGGTACGGCCTGAACAGAACCAAGCCGATGAAGAAGAAGCCGGGAAAGAAGCTCAACTTGCGCAGAATACGTCAACACTCATCGAAGGTCCATACCACGGCATAGACTACGCTGGGGGCAAATTGATGGGGCATATTCTGCACCCGCTGACCGAGTCAACATATTGAGCAAGGTCAAAGATATCCACAGCAAGTCAACATATCTGACAGCCTAACCGACGCAGCCTGTCGGCCTGTCAGATGGGTCTCGGCTAGGCAAACCATCCAGCCGGGAGACATATCCGCGTACTCACATCCAGTCCCCTCGGCATGGAGTCAACCAGGCCAGCCGGCCTGCCATGGGTCCCTCGGCCGAGGGTAGAACAGTCTTTCCACCTGCTCTGCCACTTGGCCACTACGTGACAAAAGGTGAAAGTTTATAAATACTCCACTTCTCTCATTGAGAAAAGGATCGACAATTCATTAGAAAAATAACCTAAACATCTCACAAATTGGTATAAACTCCCTTATCTCTCTACAATACACTTTGCCAAGTAACATACAACTTATCCCTTTTAAGTTTATTGACTTGAGCGTCGGAGTGAGTACGCTCGGTACCAAGCCGAGCCCTCAGTTTGTTCATCTTTACAGGAGAGAGCGAAAGGAAGAGACAAGCAAAGACATCATTCCACAAGCTTACGTGGTCACAAAACACTGCTCCGAAATTACACCCGGAACAGTTTTAATTTCTAGCAAAATATTTACAACCTGCATACAAACCGAAGTTCCACAACGCCATACATCCCAAACTTCAACACACACAACACCATACATTTCAACCCAACACCACACATTTTCCCAAACTTCATTTCATATATTGAAAATGAAAGTTTTACAAGTTAACATATACTAAAGTTCAAGTCTTATTACATGCTAAAATAAACTTACTTAACTACTTGGAAGCCAACACCGGCTCCACTCCCCCCTTGTGGACCATGCGGATCAAAAGGATCGTAGTCGGGTCTAGGTTCGGGGTTACAACCTTGCCACCAAGTCTCAAACATTGCCATTTTTTCCTTCATTTGACGGAATTCTTCATCGCGTTTTCTTTCACGTTCATCACGCTCTCTTACTTGAGCTTGAAGTTGACTAATAATTCCCGGTTGATACGTGGTGCTGGGAATTGTTGAAGTCGATCTCCTACGCGTGTTCTCATAGAAAGCCGGTGTTGAACTTTCGGTACCATACACGTGCCCTTTCTTGAAGCCATTCACCAACTCAAACCATATGTCAATATCCGGTTTTTCTGGATTGGCGGCTTTTTCATGTTCAAATGCATCCTACAATATTAAACAAATGGTAGTAAGTTAATATGGTAACCAGCTTATATAAGACATTTTAAAAGAGAATAAATTAACAAAAATTAAGTGTTAGGGAAAACTTACATATAATTCCTTGTCTTTTGGCTTAGTCCAACTTCTAACCCCTTTGTGGTCAACCATGGAATGCGTGTCCAGAAACAGTTCCGGTACCGTCGCAATCGGCTTTGACTTCTTCTTTCATTTCTGAATGAAAAAAAAAACATACATGTTAGAAAATCAACAAAAAAATCTAACATAAAATAAACATGTTGCATTGAAAACCAAAAAAAGTGTGAAATAATAGACAAACTTACACCAAATACACGATCCCAGAACGATCGTGATCCCCCGTAATGAGTAGGCTCGACCACGTCATCTACCTTTCCTCCTTTTTTATTGAGAGATGCTTGCTTAGAGTTCTTCTGAAAAGCTTCACTTTTGGTATGATTTATTAAGCCTTCATACTTCTCACCTGCAATTACACATATAAAATCATAACTAATAAGTTACTGATATTATTTATAATATAAGAGAGTATATGCTAATTAATACAAATAACAAAACAAGTTAATTAAATACCTTTCATGTTGTCTGGCTCCTTCGGGCGCCTGACCATCTTCCAGATGACGTCCCGATATCGTCGAGTACCGACTTCATTGTACCTGTTACGGACATTCTGTTCTTGAGACGGTTCCCAAGCAAATGATTGCTACAAAAAAAAAGGCGACAAAATTTCATATCAGTATAAAATAAAAGTCTAACTTGGTTCTTAAAAAATTTATCAAAATTAATTATTTGGTTTCTAAAACAAAGAACTACGGAAAATATATACCCGAAAGTTATTGAATCACGCCTCTTTTTGTGCATTAGAAGCTTGTGTCCACGATGTAGGAATTGGACCCACGAAATTAGTCTTCGTGCTTTTCGTGACACCTCGTATCATGCAATCGTCCATAAACCTGCATTTATTTTGAACATGTAAAATTAGAAAAATTATTATTTTACAAAATAATAATAATAATAATAATAATAATACTAGACTAAAAAAGAATACGACTTACCATAATCCCGCCGGCTCAAGTATCATCCGATGATCCGAAGTGTACCGTATCTGCACCTGTACTGCCTCGTCGGTAGCGCCAGTCTCGTCACCTACCGTCACCGTCTGTCTGCATCAGATCCTCACGCACAAACTACTCCTCCTCCGCACGCGTACTCTGTCCAGAACCTGAGCCGCCTCCACGCTTCCTACCTCGACCTGCTCCAGCCATCTACAGTAATACAAATAAAAATTAACACAAATAATGATAAATGAAAATTATACGGACTTCTATATTTTAATTATTTACTCTTGAGGAATACAAAATTATACCAATTTAATCATACTCATCATCGTCGTCGTCCACCTCCTCATCCTCATCCTCATCATCGTCATCATCATCATCATCATCATCATAATCATCTTCATCTCCAAACCCCTCGTCCCTCCTCCTCCTTTTCTCCTCCTCCCTTCTCCTCCTCACCTCCTCTTCCCCCATCCTCTCCTCCTCTTCTTCCCTCCTCTCCTCCTCCTCCTCCTCCTCCTCATCCTCCCCCGGCAATCTCTCTTCCACATCATAATATTCTTCCTCTTCCATGTCTTCACCATCTTTATTCTCATGCTCATAGTTGATTTCATCGGGTGGAGACAAAAGTGTTTCATTTGAAACGTTTTCTTCTTGGAAAAAAGTTGTATCAACTTGTGACCGTGCGTTTGTCTTAAAGATTGCACACCACGCATTTTGATTTCTATCATTTGTTGTGCTTGGATAAGTAGCAAAATACACTTGATGAGCTTGATGTGCAAGTATAAATGGATCATACTTAGAGTATGTTCTAGTACGATTCACTTCTACAAGCTTGTATTGTTCATGTACTCTCATTCCAAACCACGACTAATTATCCTTCCAGTCAACCTTGAATAAAACAATTTTATAAGCTCGGTCACGTCCATTATAACTAATTTCAAAGATATCTTCAACTATACCATAGTATTCGTTGTCATCAAGAGAAGAAATAGTAACCCCCCAATTGCACCTAGCCTTACCTTAACCGTGGTTGAATGTTTGAAAATTAAACCCATTAACCGAGTATCGATTCCACGTTCTTACCATTTTTGAAGGACCAAAAGCCAAACTTCTTATCAAATCATCTTGAATATTCAACTCAATTACATGTTTCTGAAACCATGTTGGAAATTGGTCCTCATATTTGTCCCAAACATCATCCTTACTTATATTAGGATTCCTCTCAATGAAATCATTAACAAACTGTGTTTCGTATGACTCCAAGAGGTCACAATTAGATAGCACGTAAAAGTGGGCACGATTATACTCCTTATCATCCAAATATCTTGTTTGCCCCTTTGATGAACACCCTTCATCATCTTGAGTTTGAAAAAATTTGGGTAAATTTCTGTCTATTTCATCCGGTTTCTCAACATTCAAGTTTTTTGCTTTGGTTTCTATATGTTTTTCAAAGTAAAGAGAGCAAAAGTTTGCAATCTCTTCCGTTAAATAAGCATTGCATATAGAACCTTCCACCCTAGCTTTATTACCAATTTTTTTTCTTCAAATGATTAAGAAACCTATAAAAGTTAATGATGAGTTTTATTAATAATAAAGTTAACATATAATAAATAGATTAGTTATTATTATTCATTTTAATTTAAAAGTAGCTAGATTATCTTAATTACCTTTCAAATGGATAGATCCACCTATATTGGACGGGTCCCCCAACTTTGGCTTCATATGGAAAATGAACCGGTAGATGCTCCATGGAGTTAAAAAATGCAGGAGGAAAGATCATTTCAAGCTTACACAATATCTGTGGTATTTGCTCTTCCAGACGAATCATGTCATCAACACATATTGAAGAGGCACATAAATCTCGGAATAATTGACTAATCTCAACAACTGCATTCCAAACGTTTGTCGGCACGAGGTGTTTCAAAGCAACGGGTAATAATCGCTCCATGAATACATGACAATCATGACTTTTCAAACCTTGCAACTTCAGCTTCTTAAGATCAACACATCGACTAAAATATGATGCATACCCATCAGGAAACTTCAAATTTTGTAACCACTCACACAATACCTTTCTCTTAGCTTTGTCGAGAGTGAAAATGGATGTTGGCTTAGACCCGTCCGCCGAATGTGTAATTTGGGACGATGACAAAATTTCTGCAAATCTTTTCTAGAAGCAATGCTATCACATTTTTCACCTTCTACATCCATGATCATGACAATTAGTTGCTCAAAGAAATTCTTTTCTATGTGCATTACATCCAAATTATGTCTTATCAACATTGTCTTCCAATAAGGAAGGTCCCAAATAATGCTTCTTTTAAACCAACCGTTTTTCTGCTTTTTCAATTCTTTAAATTCTTCTTCGGTACCATCAACCGGGGATGGTAAATCACATACCGTCTTCCATATCTCATCCCCAGGCACTCGTTTCGGAGGGGCATCAAGCACCTCTTTACCTTTTCTGAAAGCTTTCTTGTTCCTCCTATGTGGATTTCCCTCTCGTAAGAAGCATCTATGACAATCAAACCAGCTTATTTTCTTGCTATTGGGAAGCCAAAATGCTTTACTTTCCCCCATGCAACAAGGACATGCTTTTTGTCCTTGTGTAGACCACCCAGATAGCATACCATAGGCGGGAAAATCATTTATTGTCCACAAAAGGGAAACTTTAAGTTGAAAATTTTGTTTTTTAGACACATCATATGTTTCCACCCCAACTTCCCACAAATATTTCAACTCCTCCACCAATGGTTGTAAATAAACATCCAAATTACGTTTCGGACTTTTTGGTCCGGGAACAATAAGTGACAAGAAAATAAATGGCCTTTTCATACATCACCAAGGTGGTAAGTTGTATGGTGTGACCATAACGGGCCAACAAGAATACTTCCTCCCAAAATTACCGAAAGGATCAAATCCATCCGTACACAAGCCATGTCGTACATTGCGGGGTTCCTTGGCAAATTCAGGATACATCTGATCAATCGTTTCCATTTTTCCCCATCACTAGGATGACTCATCTTCCCCGGAGCACGTGAGTTTTCTTGGTGCCATCTCATTTGTTCGGCAATGTTTTTGGTGGCATAGATTCTTTGAAGTCTTGATGCGGGAGGAAAGTAAAACAATTGGTTACATGCTATTGGTTTCTTACTCTTTTTGGCCCTCTTACTACCCTTGCCTTTTTTCAACACCAAAACTGTATCTCCTTCACTTGTCTCATATCTATCCGCCCCACAATCTTTGTATTTTTCAAGCAAACCATCATCTTTTCAAAATAGCATACATCCTTCAGAACATGCATCAATCTTTTCATGCGGTAATTGAAGACCTTTAACTACTTTTTCGGTAGTGTAGAAACTTCGGGTCATGATATTATCATCGGGGAAAGATTCCTCAAGGAACGAGGCAATGCCATCAACAGCAAGAAATGGCATATTAAACTCACATTTCAAGGTAACTAGCCTAGAAGCGGCTTGTAACAATGTCATTCTGCTTCCTTCATACAAGGGTTTTTCTGAGGCTTTTAACATGTCAAGAAAGGCTTTTGCTTGTGGGTATGGCGGTTGTTCTTCAGAAATGGTTGAATGGTCATCACTATTAAAAATAGTGGAATCCATAACATCAACAACCATCTCTCTATATGGGTTCTCATCATTTTGTATTTGTTGGGTGTGAGCTTGTTCATGAATTGGAGAATATGCTTCTCCATGTGAAATCCAATTGTAATAATTTGGCTTAAAACCGTTTATAATGAGATGTTCTTCTACTACAATGTCAAGCTGGTATTTCAGGTTTTTGCATTTGGCACAAGGACACCTAAGTTTTTTGTCTACCAAGTCATATTCATCTTGTTGTTTAGCAAATTCAATAAACTCGCTAACACCCTTTATAAATCTAGCGGTAGGACGTCTTTTCTTATTGGAATGGTCTAATCTTCCTTCATACATCCATGAACGTTCCAATCTCTTCATTTTAATCTAAAGAAGACCCCACAATAATTTAAACATTTTTAAAAAATAACAATAATATTACATACAAAATTTAAACATTATACTCCACATTATACAATAAACATATGAAAAAAATATATAAATATTGTCAATAAGTAATCCATCTTCGAATGGGGTCCTTATCACTCCAACCTAAACCCGTCAATGTACGTTTCAAGTCACTAGCAAACACACTTGCAATTTATTAATGAGGAAAAAATTTGGCAGCAATTCCCTTCAGTTCTCAAAATACACATCAATGTAGAATATCTAATTACTCTACATATACATGTATTCGGAGAACATTAAAGGGATCGCCACCAAACTCATTCCTCATTAATAAATCACATTTACGTGTTTACTACCTAAATGACTTGAAACGTACAAAGACAGTCCCAAAATGGGGGACTATTCAAGAATTACTCCTAATGAGTAATTCTTGAACGGGTACTAAGTCAACATCAAATCAAACTAACACTAATTTAAAGTTTAAGATAAACAACAACACACTTGGTTCTAAATTAATTAAGTCAATCAATAGCACAATTCAACCACATAATAAAGGTTTCTATCCTAAAGTCCGTAGCATAATTTGAACTAAAATTAGCAAATTTAAAAGGTAACTGGTAAGAGGAGGTTACCTAATCAAGTAAAAGCAAAAATGAAAAGAAAACAAGAAGCAACAGCTACCGCGGACGGTGGTGCTCAAAGTATGGTGACAACCCCCGAAAGGAGAAAAGAAAAACAAAAAAAACAGGGTTATTCAACCTCAATTCATCAATAACATGAATTATCAAACTAAATTTATCAAAATTAAGTCCTAAAGAAGGGTCCACCTAGCTAATAGCTAATTTCTCTTAATCCAAAAGACGGTTCCACTTAGCTAATTCCATTAATGCAAAAGACGGTTTCACTTAGCTTAATATTAATAATAATAAGACGGTTTCACTTAACTTACACTACTACAAATCCAGGCAACTACAACGCCCCTTTAACAACGATTATTCACGAAAATCACAATAGACGTTGTAGAATGTATGGCGCGAATTTTACTAAAATTAATTACAACGGGTATGGTTATAAAAACCGTTGTTATTAGTTTTAACAACGGGTCACACATGAACAACCGTTGTTAATAATTTGGCGCAAAATTGGCGCAAAGTTAGTGAAAAGTAATCACAACGGGTATTTTTTACAACCGTTGTTAAAACATATTTCACAACGGTTGTTGTTTAATAACCGTTGTCAATACCTTCCATACTATAAACCACACAAACACAAGTCTGCTGCAGCCACAAAACACAACCCTTAATACACAAACACAAACACAAACACAAACACAGCAGACAAACAAACACAAAAAACACACTTTCTCTTTCTCTCTTTCTCATCGTCGCTTTTTCTTCTCGCCGTCACTTTGTTGATTTCATCGTCTCTTACGTTCGTATTTATCGGGTAAATCTCGCCGTCATCCTTTAAATTTCATCGTCATTATTTTCTTTTTCTATTTATTTCTTTTGCATGTATGTGTTTTTATCGACCATTATGTTATTTGTTTAAGTATTGTTCGCATAATTAGTTAGTAAAACAATGAAGAAGCAAGATGAAGAAGCAAGATAAACATAATTAATATATATATATATATATATATATATATATATATATATATATATATATATATATATATATATATATAAATACATAAATTAAAAAAAAAAAAATTACATATATAAAAATGCAATTCTTATATTTTCATAGAGGATCTTATTCTGCTCTATCGTATACGTCCTCTCCTCCTTGGCTATTTGGAGGTTCCGTTCGGCCAGCTTGCTATATCGTCATATAGCCGCAATCGCTGCTCGCTCCCCGTCAAGCCATCTTCTTTGGCGTGCTTCAGTGCGGATCGAGCATCCGCAAGGTAGCTCCTGAAACTTTCCTCAATATGGAGGAACCGGCGGATGAAGCTGTTGTTGTTCTCGATCATAGTAAGAGTCTTAAGGATGAAATCATTCATTTTGTTGGAGTTTGGATTTTGTTTTGAAAGATTAAGTAGAGTTATTTATTTGGAGTTTGTTTTAGCAGTTAGGGTTTGGAGATGTATATATTGAGATAATGGAAATGTTAGTTGAGATAATGCAATGTATTTATACTAAGCAATGTGTGGGTTGAGTTGTTTTTTAATTAATATATATGTTAGTAAGTTGTGCCATAATCATCATATCTCTCAATGTTGCTTCAAATCTTATTACTAACCCTTCTCATTCCATATTGTCCGTTCATACGCACAGTGATGTCAGTAATAATGCATGCATCGGAATTCTAACGGGCCGTAATTATGCATGCATCTAGTAATATTTAATTTAATTTTTTTTTATATTTTAAGAACAAACAACGGTTATTTACAAGCAACCCGTTGTCTTTAGTTATAACAACGGTTTTGTATATTAAAACCCGTTATTATAACTTTCCCCCCAAAATTGAGTCACACTTTCCACAACGGGTTTTTATACATAAAACCGTTGTTAATAGTTTTAACAACGATTTCCTTAAGAAAACCAACCGTTGTTAAAACCTTCTACAACGGACGCTTTAACAACGTCCGCTTTTTTATATAACAACGGTTTTTGACCGTTGTTATAGCCTGTATTTGTAGTAGTGTTAGTAATAATAATAATATTAATATTAATTAAGACGGTTTCACTTAGCTTAATACTAATGATAATGAGACGGTTTCACTTAGCTACCCAACACCAAACACCACCCACGACCCACCCAAGGCCACCCCACGACCCACCCCACCCACGGCCCACCACGGCCGACAACCGCCACCCAAGGTCGACCAACCCCCACCCATAACCCTAAACCTAAATACAAACCCCTTTAATCATTCCCTTTTAATTCAAACACAAATTAAACTAAATCTAACTACAAATTAATCTAATATACTAACTACACAAATAAATATAACAAACTAACCACAAATTAATCAAACTAACAACAAATTAATCTAACAAATTAAACTAATTAAACTGAAATTAAACAAAAAAAACTAACCTAATTAAAAGAGTGGAAATGGCGGTGGAAGTGGCGGTGGAAGGGTGGTTGTGTGGTGTTGTTCGTTGCTTGTGTCGTCGCTGCTGTCGTTGCTCTTCCTTTTTTTTTCGTAAAGAGTAAAGTAGGAGAGAGGAGGGCCTGTTTCTATTAAAAATTTTGGCGACTGAATTTCAGTCGCCAAATTGGCGACTACCACTAAATCCGTCGCCAAATGTAAAAAATCAGTCGTCACTTTTGATTCCCTTTTTAAAAAAGTCAGTCGCCAGATTAGCGACTGATTTCAGTCGCTAATCTGAAAATCAGTCGCCAATTTGGCGACTACCGCTATCAGTCGCCAAATTTCGGTCGCCTGTTTTAGTTTTTCTTGTAGTGTAATCGAGATCTTTTCTCAACTTTGAACTCTTGCGAGCATTCTTGTCTTCCATGAGAAGTTGATCCCCTTGTTTCATCTTTGTTCATATGCGATCTTGGTTGAGTAGTCCTTTGTTCTCCTCCTTATTCATGTGTTGTCTTGATTGGAAAGGTTTCTTAGCTAATTCGTATCCATTTTATGTTAAATTTTCTTATGCAAATTAAACTATTTTTTTTGTTTTTTTGGCAACTGTAAATGAAGGCTTTTACAATATCATGGCCCGAGAAGCAAGGCCATGTGCCACATTATTAAGGTTCCTCGGAACGTAAGAAAAACTTAGGCAATGAAAACAAGCATAAAGACTCTTGAAATCCTGCAACATTCCTTTGATGATATGATTCACTTCCGCATAACCTGCAATTTGGCATATTAATTGTAAACAATCCGTCACCACCTCCAGATGGAGGAAGCCCTTACCAATAGCCCAGCGAAGAACCTCGGAGATACCCCACGCCTCTGCATGAAAAGCTGATTCCGCCCCTACCTTTCTGCTTCCGCTCTCAACCATAACCCCATCTCTATCATAAGCCACCCAACCTACTGCAGCGTCAAGGTTCTTTAGCCAACTGGCATCGACCTTTACACGGATCCCCCCTACACCGACCCCTCATACCAATAATGTAGACAGGATGCCCGTCCTTAATAGTCATTATGTCATGACAGCCTATTGGTCTACTTACCTGTCTGTTTACCTTTTCCTTGTACTCCTTCTCTTTTAGAATGAACCGTACAAAGATCTCAACATTGTTAGCAACCGACTGAAGTAGTAACTGTGGCACAACCCGATCACCTTTGAAAACCGCATTGTTACGTGTCGTCCAAAGGCCCCATAACGTAGCCAGGAAAAGAAGAACCCTCCGTTCACCCTCATCTAGAGTCTCCAAATACCGGATCCAGTTTATTATCCAATCTCCAAGCGGGATCATCTCAGATCCTTCAGCCCGGATTCCTAATTCCGACCCTGCCCAAACCCTAGTTGATAGTTCACAGTCCCTAAAGATATGCTCAATTGACTCACTGTAAAGTTGATCCCCTAAGCACATCCGGCATGTATGGTTCACTTCAATTTTCCGCTTTTCAAATTCTTTTCCTACCGGAAGAGTGTTTGTGACATTTTTCCAAACCAAAATCTTCTATATATTCGGTCCAGGTAAACTCCATAGACGTGTTTCACAAAAATCCTTCCCTTTCACCGTAATCCTTGTTTTATCTTTTATGGTACCTCTTTTCTCGAAATAATCCATGAAAGCGATTTCGTACCCACTTTTCACCGAATAAACCCCATCATTGGTGAGCGGCCAAAAAACTTCATCATATTGCCTTGACATACATAATGTTGTTGCTAGTATCCTAGCCGCATCCGTATCTTTAAAAAGAGAGTTCACTAGGGGAACATTCCAAGTAAAATCACTATTCCATAACTCACGTACCTGAAGGTTTCCCAGAAAAAGGAAGGTAGGGTCAAGAAAACGATCCTTTGGTTCAGGCCTTTCCCCATTTACCCACTTTACATTCCACGCGTTAAGGCAAGATTTCAATCCTGGTTTCCATCCAATCTTATCCATAATCAGCTCCAGACCATACATAATACTTTTAACCCCCCATGAGCTACCCACACCATTTTTTTGACATTTCCCCTCGACGAAAGTGTTATCCCCAAAGATCTTTCGTCGGAAGATTCTGCTAAAGTATGAGTTATCCCCCGAGACAAGTCTCCATCCATGTTTGGCAACCAGAGCCTTATTACGGCACCCGACATTTCGAATACCCAACCCTCTCTAGCTCTTTGGAAGACTTAGAAAATTCTTACTGCACCAGTGTAGTTTCTTCCCCAGATTACACCCAGCCCACCAAAATTGTGCCAACAGAGAGTTAAGCTTTGCTGCCACACTTACCGGAATTTTGAAAACCGATTGAAAGTAATTAGAGAGATTTGATAGGACTGAAGAAATAAGGGTAAGCCTACCTGCAAGCGATAAGAAAATTCCATTCCAAGAAGAAATGCGTTTTGTGACATAATCAAGAAGAGAATTGAAGATCCCCTTTTTGGACTCCTGAAATTCTGCGGGTATCCCCAAATATTTCCCTATACCGTTGCTAGTTCTTACTCGTAATACTCTCATGGTCTCTTGAGCCTTTGCTAAACACGTACTTGGACTAAAGAGAATTCCTGATTTATCCAAGTCTAATTTTGTCCTGAGGCCTCGCAGTATTCATCTATAATCCTTTTCAGGTTAGCCGCCGCTTGTCCTTTATCTTGGAAGAAAAAGAAGGAATCATCAGCAAATAATAAATGTGTGATGGGTTCCTCCTGTTGGCACAAGGTGATCCCTTTTAAAAGCCCTACCTCCTTGGCATACTCAATCTGACCTCCTAGCACTTCCATACAGAGTATAAAAAGGAAAGGGGATAACGGATCGCCCTGCCGCAAATAACAATGCGGTTGAAAACGAGGTAACGGAGATCCATTAAATAAGACCTCATAGGAGACCGTGGTGACGCAGTTCATAATGAGATGCACCAATCTTATCGGAAAGCCAAACCGAAGGAGAACCGCTTCCAAAAAATCTCATTTTATTCTATCATATGCTTTACTCATATCAGCCTTAAAGACACACCGGCCATACTTTCCCTTTTTATGGTTCAGGATACGATGGATAGTTTCATGGGCAAGTAATATGTTATCACTAATATATCGCCCAGGTACAAAGGCGTTTTGTGCTTCACTCACCAGAGACCCCATAACCTTTGCAACTCTATTCGTTATACATTTAGACACAATACGCATGAATACATTACAAAGGCTAATGGGCCTGTAGTCCGAGACACCCTCTGGGTTGTCTGTCTTAGGTATTAGACAAAACCTAACGATCTAAACATAGGGAATATTTTATTCGCATTACATTTGGTCTCCATTAGAAAAAGAAAGTCATAATACTTACTATCTAGTAACGCTCTTATCTTCGGAATTGTAGGGGCGAGCGTGTTATTAATACCCCTACAATTCCATACTAGTCCAATCATGGTGACAATGGAGGTTGTGAAGGCCCAACCTCCGCAAAGCCATCAAGCAGTCCAACTCCAGCATCAGCAGCAACTCCATTAACAGAGTAGGATGATGATTCACTTGAATCAATCATAATGACATCCTGAACACTCACCCTAAACCCAAAACGTTTCCCCTCATTTCTGCCAGTCAAGATTCCATCTCCCTCACAACTCCTCTTAGCTAATTGCCTTAGATACTCCTTAGCATTATCCAGGGATTCCTTTGCTTTCTCAGGCACAATGTAGTCCACGATCTTAGTACTGCACTTTCTTTTCCTGGCCATCCTTATTTCCTCCCTATGAGTCAATTGTAGATCAGAGACATGGTACGCATTAGCCAGACCCATGAAACCATCAGAAATATTTCCTGGCGAAACCTCAGCAATCAGCTTTGACATGGAGCCAACAACAGGGATATCAAACAACTTATTCTTGCCTTTCTTGCTTCCCTCACCAACTTCAAAAAGAGTTCTATCCATGCTACTAGCTTCCTAAAAAACCTTCTTTAATGACTGCAGTGTAGAAGACCCAACTTGCAGTTCCCTTTCCTTCCTCTCAATACCAACAGACTTCAAAGAAATAGGAGCCTTTCCATCAAATCAATTCTCATCAAAAGCTTCATTCTCTCGCTCAGTAGTAGCAACCGCACTTGCACCCCCCATAGTCACAGGATTAGCAGTCATTGCTGCCCCAGACTCCTCAGTAGATGATATCAAAATAACAGCATCATTAAACCTTTCCTCAAATAAGCCCTCATTAGACTCTAATGCAGCAGTAGGATCCTCAATCCATACATTACCAGGCGCCTCTGACATGGATGAGTCAGAATCACTGATGATAATTACCTCATTTTGGCCCAAAACCCCTTGCTCTGCCCCTTCAGCATGATTGAAACCATTCAAATTTGTCCCTTCAACCACCTGGTGGACAGACCCATCGGGATAGTGATACCTAATTGGCATTCCACTAGCGGGGGGTCAAAAAATTGGTTGTAACCCCTGAGCTCATCATCAAAACGTGCTGATACAATTCTGATGGCACTATTAATTAAATTAAATTAGTGCAGTGCCAGGGATCGAACACGGGTTTGAATTAGTGGTAGCTGATGCAATTAGGAGTAGTTAGGACGGAATAAAACTAATCAAAAGATTAGATTTCATTAGTTAGATTATTATCTTTTAGTTGTCAGATTAATTTATTGTTTTCTATTTCATTTAGGAGTCTTTTACTGTTAGCAAATTAGGGCTATTTAAGCTAGAGTTGTACGTTATTCTAAATCGATTGAAAGTTAATAAAAATTCCAGAAAAACGATCAAGGTTGATCAGAAAATTCAGATTTGAGAAAGTACAATCTTTGATTTAAGTTAAATAGGTCTTTAACTTAAGCACCCATTGTTCGAGATATAGGTCTATTTCGAGCAAATATCCCATTGACTCGAAGTCTAATCTGACTTTTAGTCAAATATCTCTACGGAATCAACTTGTCCCTCGATTATACGAGTCACGAGTTCGATCCCTAGCACAAAAATCGTCTTTTTATTTTATTCGCTTCAGCATTCGTATCACGTGCCCACTGCTCATCCCCTTCAACTCTGTTACTGATAGCTTTCTGTATCCTCATATCCCTATCAAGCACTCCACTCAAGTTACCTTCACCAGCATAAATAACATATGGATCATTTTCCTGTAATTGTACCAAAACTTCAGCAGACTGCCTATTAATACCATTCCCATGTGAGCCAAAGTCTTCCTCAGCACTATGATACATCTCATGATGTTCATCTTCCTCATTTATCCACCCCCCAGCACCCTGAATCAAACCCCCTACATTCTGGTCTGCAACATTGTGCATCTCAACATCCTGGATAGGCACAGCAGGAGCTATGACAGCTTCAGTATTAGGTGCTCTTGTCACCTCCTCCATCATCCCCTGAGCTTCACCCATCGTCCCTCTATCTCCCCTCCTGGCCTGTCCCCTCTTCATTCCCAGACACTCCTCGTCCAATCCGGAAAACAACAGGGCCAGCAAAAGATTGTGCAGTTACTGCAAACCTTATACCAGGAGTAACCCTCTCTTCAGAAGTGATCCCTAAGTCATAGTCAACATATCTCTCTGGTGATTCTCTCCTACTTCCCTGCCCATTCATTCGCCTATTATTCCCCACACTAACTCTTGGTGATAAGAATTTGGTCGTAGAAGGCATAGCCCTGAGATCCATGTTAAACATGGTATGATTACTATGCGCCTGAAAAACCTCAAAACCCTTTTCCACCGACCTATCAAGCATTTTCTTAATCCCAGACACAATAGACACCAAACTCTCCCTACATTGAGCTCCTTTATGTCCTATTTTCCCACACTTAACACAATATTTGAATACATTCTCGTACCTGAATTGAACCCAAAGCAAATGACCCGTTTCCATAGCCAAGAAAAAGCCCGGCATCAGGGGTTCATTTAGCTTAATACAAACCCTAATTCTTAGGTAGTCATTTCAGGCACGAATTGAAAGGATTCAACCTGAAATTGATGACTGAGGAGCTTACCCGCAACCTGAGCAACATGCATATTGAGGTACTCAAATGACAAGCCACAAACCCGCACCCATACTTCAGCAAATAGGAACCTAACAGTACGTGGTACAGTGTCAGGGTACCACCTCGCTAAAATACAAAAAAAATATTAATCACATTACTTACAATGAAACAAGTCCTAACCACCCATTTAACATCAGTTTGAATTGAAGTGATCACTATAGACACAGTAATAAGTACAGAAGCGTGGTGTACGAGCACACATGACTTTATTTAAAGGGAACAACAAAAGACACATACCATGTTGCAATGTCACTTTCATATACATCCGTAGATGCTGTCACTTGTAGTTCTATGTTTCCCCTCTCTTTTCCCTCCTCCTATCATGCTTCACTAATTCTCCTAGCTCCTATGAAACAAGGTTAACTTTTCATATCCGTCTTAAATTTAAAACATGTTAAATAAGTTAGATGATGCAAAAACAGAATGTCTAGAGACTGCCAAAAAACTTTGTCTCAGACTCCCATCTATGCAAGTCAGGTGGTATGTGATGATTTTAATCTTAAAACAAATATATGAGAGTGAATTCATAGAATAAGTAAAATGAAGCATTTAAAGGTAAAGATCTGTTAAGTAAGAGAATGCAGGGGAAAAAAGTTGTCATATCAAGGTGGCCCACAAAAGGAACACATTACTACTTGATTACAAAATAAAAAAATATACTTGGTAGAAACAGAAGTTTTAGTTATGTTTCAGTCAGTTATTCAGATACTTGACAACTTGATTGCATCCTCTTCAGTCTTGTCTATGTTCAATTAACTTGATTGCATTTACTTTTCCGATGAATATATAAAAACAGAATTGTTGGTCATATAACCACACGGCTCCGTAACAGTTGATATAAAAACAGAATATTGAACAGAAAGTAAGACTCTGTTGTATGCGGACAACAAATCATTGACTCGCTTCTAAAATGAGGTATATAGATAGATAACATTAGATGAGTTTGTTGTATTTGTATGCATACATCGCGCCGTGTTTTATTTGAATGATTGTTCAAGACTGATGATATGATCGTTAAGCATTTTCGCTTATTTAGTTTTTGAGTGTTAATGGATACTCCGCGATTTAAGCTAGCTATGTTACCTTGTCCAAAACATATTGTGACTTTTAAACTGCCCAACATATGAACTGATATAAGCTGTCGTTTTGTTTTTTCCAGGATTTTTGAATCAACCTGACACAATAACTATTTCTACAGGGAATCAAGCAAGAGTCTGTTGTTCTGATGCAACTTCTAAAAGTTATACAGTGGATCAAGGAGAAGCCAAAATCATGCCAATTATTGGAACACTTTATATAACAACACATAGAGCATAACTACTCTACTTCAAACCCTAACTAAATCATTTACATTCATTATTCATTTTCGTAACATTTGTGAAACTACCTGAACGCTACAGAATCAGATGGGTGCATCAGGAAAGACAGTTGACATTCTAGGCGGCCCTACCACACGCCCATCAAAGCCAAAATATCGGCCTACTAAAGTCGACACTGCCCGAGGTCCAAAAGACCGGAGGGTTCGTTTGTCACCCGACACAGCTATTCAATTCTACGATGTCCAGGATCGACTTGGCTATGAAAGTGCCAGCGACACCATTGATTGGCTTATCGACAAGTCTAAAGACTCCATTGATAAGTTATTCTACATATCTTCTCAACACTATGATTACCTTGTTCGCCCGGGTCACTCCAATGACCTCAAAATGTCTGATGAAGGAGAATTTGAGGCGGCTGTCTATGTTCAGAACATCCCCAGCTTATCTGATTATGTAAACAACTCATCAGGAAACAGTTACATGGAAAACTCTGCGGTACTTCCTCACCTTCACATGACCGAAAATTCATGCTTTCCTTCATCTTCATGTGAACCATCTGTCAGAACTCCGTTCTCTAACGAGATTTCAAAGTCGTATAATTCAACCCAAAGGCATCAATATCAGCAAGAGTTTGAGGGGTTTAATCAGGGAATATTTCCCATACCAGCATCCAACAATCATGTTGAATCAATAGCTGATATTTGAAACTTGTATGCAAGATTATAAGTTGCCTCTTTCTTAATGCAATGCCCTTGTCAGTTTTATGGTAGTTCAGTGTATGCATCCCCTATTAAGTTAGGGGTCTGTAGTGAATGTTAAATAAAAAAGACCGTCTTGCAGTGTCGCAGCATCCATGGATTATCTTTCAAAACTGCATTTTATATACATCATAAATAGTACATTCTCTTCAACATTTACAGATAGAAATGAAAATGCAAGGAAAAAGTGAAAAAAAAAATTAACGGAATTGACAACGCCAGATGAGTGCCTATATGTTTATTCAGTATCAATTAGCAAACTATACACACACCAGCAAAGTATACATAATTTAAGTAATTTGTGATAAGATTAATAATAATAGCATTTTAAAGAAAATGATTAATTGGAAGTTTAGAGCGGAATCCGTGAATCTGTATGTTTTCTCCTAAGACACCAACTTCGTTTTCTCGACAGTTGCTTCTTGTAGTTTTGTAGGAGTATCTGATTTTTTCAGAACTGGTTTCTCGGCTCCTGGGTATGACAATCTTCTGCCCTTTTCAGTTGCCTTTAAATTAAGCATGGCGGATTTGGAAGGAACTGATTTCTGAGTAGATAAAAGATAGCTGTTCTTCCCAGCCTTGATTGTCGGCTTATTTTGCACCTTCTTCGGACTGATAGATGGAGATGGCAATCGGTTTTCCCATGGCCGAGCAGCTATCCATCGTTCCTTCCAGCTCCATCCCCAATTAGCTTTCCCAAGCTCCGAAGCATAAGGGCCTTGATTTTGGTTGCAATTTGCCCTCCACTAGAAATCATGTATCGTACAAAGTCAAATACAGTAGTAAAAAGCAAGGGAAATACTTTCTTCCTTCTATTTTTAGTGCCTCCTTTAATTTTGATAGTCATCTTTGACCGCTATTTTTTTAAAAATAATTTTTAAAAATATGAAAATAATTAGTTTTGATGAGACATTAAGACCCTGTAACTTCAGAAATATTTGGCGAATTATGGTTAAAGGTTACCAACAAAGTCAAAAGAGGCAACACAAATTGTTGGAGCAAGTAAAAACTAAGCGAAATATAAACATGATTATGATTAATTGAGCTACATACTTGATGGTTGAACGCGTAAGCCATTGCTCGCTCCCTCTTCACCGCTGCCTCTTCTTTTTGATGTATTCTTGCTAGTATCTCCTCCATTGTATCAGCGCCACTATTCCACTCCACCTGTCAAAAGAGCATATACATAGTATTAAATCTCAGTTTGAGACATTTGGAATCAGTTGCTGCAGCCTACTCTCGGCCTTCCTATAACATATGTGGCAGATACTGCCTCAGAATGCAGTAGCTGGTCGCGATGCAGTGGGACGTTATCTGATACAATGGTTTCACGTTTCAATAATGCCAATGCAACGAGGGAGGGAGTTTTGGTCTCTTTGAACCTGATTGTACCTCCATCTTAATCACGAGGCCAAGATATCGTCGGCTGCATCAAAAGCTATGTGACGACATGAAGCCTCAGATCTAAGTGCATCCCTTGGAATTGCTAAAGAAGGAAAGATGCACTATAATAATCATATGAATGCAGTGAATCCATGATTTGCCACCAAAAAACTCTTCTCTTTGAAACAAGTGAAGAATGGCAGTCTAATTATAAGTTGATCTTGAGTATCATACATACCTCCAAGTCATGAAGTTTTGCCTCAAGCTTCAGTTGGCTATCTAGCTTCTTTTGGGTGCGACGTCCTTCAATAACCATACTCAGACGGCGGTTTCTAATTTCAGATTGTATCCTACTCCATGAATGCAGATGAGCTAATGTGCTCGTACATTGTTTTTTCACGGACTTAAGTTCTGTAAGTTTCTGGAATCTTATTGTACCTTTCATACGCCTTACAGTTTTCCTTGCCTACAGACAAAACAAAAAATTCATGACACATTAGAAACTGTCACCCTACCACCGTGACTATTTACATTACCAGCAAAAAGTGTCTTAGGCGTGCCTTACAGACAAGTTCTACTATGCAATTTCTACAATATTTTCTTCTAGATTGCAATATTTGTTCCATTGACATCATATTCCTTTCATTATGAGGTCGTAAACTATAAAATGTTAGGATTAGGTAAACTTAGTTTGGTACAAACAACTTGTACTTAAAAAAACATGTGCGGGGTCTTAAAACCCCTTGAGACAGAAAGTCCCTCCAGAACTGTTCATCCCATTGGAGTGCCTTGCGCCTTTCAAAGCTAAGTCAGCGGAATTATTTGTAAGTCCTGAAATCATATGGAAGAATAGCCAAGTTCATAATGTACCATGTAGGCCCTGATTGCAGTCTGTATCCTAGTAGCTGCAACATCTTCATTGAGCTTTGGAAGAGCACCATTAGATTTAGAGCTGACCTTGCCATTGCCATTGTCCTCTACATTAAGGTCTTTACTTTTCGAGCCACTTGTCTTGTTAGAACCCTGTAAATCAATGCAATGTGATATTACTATGTGATTAACATTAATCAACAAATATCTGAAGGACATGAAGCAAGTAGCTGTCTTTGTGCCTTGATTCATAATGTATTAGTTGGATAGACACGAGCAAAATAAGAATCCTACCCAGAGATACCTTCCCTTTTTGCGGTATACTTATAGATGTTATGTTAGTCTGAAAATGAGAGGTATGCGATAGATGAAGTGAATCATTGAGGCTCAAATACACTACATTTTTGAATATCAAAACAAGTTTCAACATCATGTTATAGTCTTACATAGTGAGTTTATGTATCCAGAAGATTTAGAGCTCGAAATTAACATATTTCGCATTAGTACAGAAGGAAACTGTTGTAAAACAAAATTTGACATTTTTTGTTTTTACCAATAAGCACAATTCAACATTACACAAAACATCATAAAAAATGAAGCTGCAAACCTTTGTTAGACTTGATTTGTCAACCTTCACTTTCTTCTTGCTAATAATTTTCTTGAACCAATTTCCGGATCCCATTCTGATATTCGGATATTCAGGTATGAACAGATTAACAGAGCACTCTATTCTTTATTTAATCTTATGCCTGAAAAACATTATCAAATTATGAAGTATGTCTGAAAACATTATGAAAATAAATCAAAATAAGAGTAAAAGAGTGTATTATCATCAACATATGAGCAATGTAATTTTAACATGAAGGCATACTCATCATAAATGGAAGGCAATGCATACCGGTGACAAAATATTAGTGTGTGGCAGTAAGTTTTCACACCAGTATGAAGTAGTATTCTAATAGAGATTGCATCCCAAGTTTTCAATTTAAATTTAGATGGAACTGATAGCATACAAGCATCATGATAAATAGGTATACGTATTACTAGCTATTCGACCAGTCTTGAGGACTGCATCCCCCTATATTCACACACATGGAGAAATGCTAACCTCAAAAACAACCAGCCGATCCACCTAAATTACTCCGGCCATCAAATTTAAATATTGTCCCCTCTCACAAATAGAAAAACAACTACCCCAAATTACTCTAACCGGTCAAACAAAACAAAAAACTAAGCAGCAAAATAAAGTAATTGCTGACTTAAGTATGTAGTAGTCAACACATGTGAATTTAAAGGCAATTTAGTGAATCAACTCAGGTCAAATGATAGCACAAACTGCTAATATAATGATGCATCAGAAGAGACTACTGAATTGTAAAGATGATATATTCATCAAAATAATAATATTACAGAAGGGAGAAACTGGGCACACTCACATGACAGAGCAATGCAGGTAGCCGGTAGCAAGGGGTGACACTCGCTACCCCAAAAATTAGTTTAAAGTTTATCGATTATTGCTGCCCAAATGTCCCTGAACACCAGACCTTACTATGAATATAAATCAAAAAGAGCAAATTTTAATTCTAGCTCAACCTCTGGAGCAATGCCAACTATATAGAAAGTTTGAAGACATAAAAACAAGAAAATGAACAAAGACTTGCTAACTAAAAAAACATACCGTCTCAATTATTTGTTTACCTTTTACTAAAATACTCTGTCACAATAACTATAAAAGGTAAACAAATGAATGGGAAGATCTAAAAATGGATTATAGTATGACATACCAGTGTGACAAGGAAGAGATTATTTCCTTAATTTGGTAAGTTTGGTTGAATTCTGATATTTGCAAAGTGAAGAATGAAGCATAAAAATGGTGATGACTTCAGAGTAATGACCCACCAAAGCCGCTTAATTAGAGAAGTAAGTAAAGCTGAAGCAAATGCATAATCAAAGCTAATTATGCACACTGATCAATTAATTAAGAATACAAAAGGGTTGTTGCTTTTTTTTTGGTTTAATTTAATAATGAAAATGTTATGATAACAACCAAAATCAATGATTTATTAGACTCATTTATTAATTAATTTGATTTGAGTTGGATAATCAAGAGTGGGTGAGGATTTTGTAGTGAATGTAGTTGTTGTTTTTCAAAAGGTGTTTGTTTGAACAAACATTTTATTTATACTCATAATCAACTCTTTTTTAGATGAAAGCAATGTATCAAACCTTTTTAAGTTTTTAATCAAATAGTGTAATGGTTGTGTACTTGTGTGTATTATTTGATCTTAAAGCAATATTCTTCCTATTTGAGTGGAACCATTTTTATCTATGAATATAATTTCAAAAGATCGAATTTGTTGGTGTTAAAACTTCGGACGAATTTAAAGCAAATAAACAATTTAAATGAGTACATAAATGGATGATCTTGTTTAATGGAAAGAAATTGTTGGAAATCAAATATCCTATGAATGAATAAATTTAGATTGGAAAGTGCAATTTAAATGAGTACACAATGGATGATTTTTGTTTAATTGAAAGAAATTGTTGGAAATTAAATAACCTATAAATGCAAAACAAGTTAGAATTTTTCTTTTTATGATGCAAAGAAAGTTTTCCAAATATATAGTTTTGCACAATTGGTACATTTCTCATTCCATTTTTTGGATGTTAAATATTTTCAAAGAATTAAAATCTTTTACGGTTAACTTATTACTAGTCTCATATTTCGAAAAACCAATAAAGGTTAGTCTGCTCAAACTTATGAGGAGTGTTAACATAATTTTTATCACTAGTTTTAAACCCGTGCAAATTGCACGGGTTCGCTATTATTAAAAATTATTTTGATATGATTTCTTTGTTGATACGTGTTTGATATGCTTTTTTTATAAACTCATATCAAATGTACAAAAACTCATATATAATTAAAGTTGGATACCATTTCATATACTTATAAGAAAATTGTATTGTATATTTTTGTTGACCCATGCTATTTATGAGCTTGTGAAAATATACAATTCATGGACTATACAACCAGTTGTATATGTTGTACGGGATAGAATCTGAGTTTTGTGATAAAGTATCCGAGCTTTATGTTAAATTATATGAGTTTTGTTAGAAAGTATTGAACTCATCCATTTACACATTAAAAACATGAACTTGAATTAGCTCAGAAAAAAATACATATAATCTCGGATTCTTATACCTTGGTTGTACAAATGTACAATGCTTATGGTACAACTGGATGTATAATCCTATTTGTGGAAAATATACGTTGTGAGTTATACACGATAATCCGAACATGGGCCGATATATGTTGTCACCCGTTAATAATTATTACATATTACTTTTGAGTTAGGCCATATAATTGACACATATGGTGTAAGATCCACGTATAAACTCTTGCAAAATCAGCTAGTCTTCTTTAAGACAGAAGTATCCATCTGAATATTAAAACAGGTCAAATATAACCCCACATGTGCATATTGGACAAATATTTTACTTTTCCATATGCATTATGCTTTCATCCCTTATAGACATATTTGACTCGCCTTAAATTTAAAAGATAACCCGTCTTAAATGAGAATTTACATTCTCCTTAAGACAGATATATCCGGTTCTAACATTAAAATGGGTCAAATATCATCCCACATGTGCGTTTAAGACAAATTTATAAATTTTTCTATAAATTCTACTTTTATTTATTATAACTTTTTGACCGTCTTAAACAAATATACTCGTCTAAAAAAAAAAAAAAACATTAAGTAAAAATATACCATACATTTTAATGTACCAATTTAGCCCATAAAAAAAATCACGCCTTGTTCCATAGGCCATATAAATACATCTACGGATCTACCCAATTTGTCCTAGTAAAATCCTTGTTTCATCTCAATTCTCACATTGGCCCATAATTCCATATTACGCCATTCAGCCGCTCTTTTCAATTCACTCAGAATAGAGTATAAAATATTTTATCTTCATGCATGAAGGTAGATTATAAGGATTTCAAAGAAAAATATTTATGAATCTTATTGCAGACGATTTCAGGCAATTAAAGACGATAGTCCTACATTTCTAATTGATATTTTTGTATATGTATATTTTCTGTTACCTCATTTTTTGGGGTTTTTTTTTTTCTAGGAAATTAGTTTATTTTGCTTTTTATTAAGTCTAATATTTTTTCCACTTTTTTATAATTTATCTTTTTTTTTTCATTTCATTCAAATTAACATATTTTCTTATTTTGAACTTTATATAAAAAATGATTTTTTGTTTTCCCTTAATTTTACTATTGATATTTATTGTTATCATATTAGTATTCTCAATTGATTGAATTTTTTTCCAACAGTTGATTTTTTTATTCAATATATTATGATTAATCTATATCTATATCTATCTTCTATCTATATTATTAAAGGAAACTTTTTTCGAGCGATTATAGAGAGTCCAGTTTTTGCGAATTACCTATGACCAAATTCTATCTAAAATTAATTAAAGTTATAATTAAAGTATACAACAAAAAGGTATCCTCTCATGTATTACGTATGACATAAAACTCATTATTATTATTAATATGTAATTGAATTGTTCACAAACTACTATTTTATGAGAATAACAATACTACTCAAACATAATCACCTAAATGTGTATATATAACTCCTTATTGCCTCATGATTTATCAAAACCATGATTAGTCTGCATGTTTGTTTGTTTTTCTATTCTTACTTTTTTGTTCGCTAATTGCATACGTTTGATTTTGATTTGCAGGGAATATGAACAATTGATAAAGGAATCATTATTCACAATTCTACTTTGCATTGAACATACTCCGAGAACAATACGTAGCCTTGCAAACTGATGAACGTCTTAGGTCTAATAATCAGGGTTGGTTATTATTAATTATGAGAAAGTTCAATGCAAAGCCAAAAGTTGATAACAAATTGTTACTTCTACTTCTACTTTTCACTCTATTGCCTAAAAACCCAAAAAATTAGTTAGGCCAAACATTAATATTTATTAAAAAAATATTTTTACAAAAGTTTGTCTAAACAATCAATTTTTTTACGAAAAGTAACTTGTTAATAAACTCATTTTAAAACGAAAAAGTTATTTTACATAATCAAGGCCAAACGGCACCTATAATTAGTGGGAATTGGAGGTTAGTACGCAAAATGCTCAATTCAAATGTTATCAATCTTTTTTCTACCAATCGTTTTAAGAAACACAATATAGATAACTTGGATTTGGTCAAATATAGGATTTTAATATGTAATTTCAAAAACCAACCTAATATATAAATTACATAGTTTGATCAGCAATGTAATATAGATAAACATTTTGTATTGTATAACAATTACCTACCGGGTATAATGAAATAGGAATTTAAATAGAATCCATGGCATCACATATTTCCTACGTTCCGGTCATTTTTTTTAACTTTATCTTTGACATAAAAAACCAAAGAGAAGGAAGGGGATCATTTGGGAGTATATCTTATTGCAAGTCCTTGAAGGAAACATTAATGAGAAAACATAATTCTATTAGGTTCGAGCATCGCAGCCTACTTATAAAAAGAAGAATTAATTCGAGCGATAACAAATAATTCAACAATTGCAAATTTATATTAATCTTCGAGTGGTTTCATTTAAAGTTCAAGTGATATGAGCAGTCTGATTTTTAGGAGAATTATTGTGAGAGATTACTCTTATTTAAATTCCGAATTTCAAAAGAAAATGATTTATTAGAGAAAAAAAGCAGACCGAAAGTGTGTCTCTGCCTTATTGACTTTAAAATTTGAACGTATATATATTATCTATATTTTTATTAGATAAGCATAAGAATTTGATCTTGAGGTTGAAATATTCAATCGCATTGTCAAAATGAATTAAAGTATTACAATTACAATAGACTTTACAAGATGGTCCTTGCATCGCACGGGCATTAAATCTAGTATATATTCATACACAAATTCTTGTTTACATCCATTATTATTTACAACGGAGGTATAAATCCAACCTAACCAACACCTTTTTTCGGGGTGATAGGGTGATACAACCCTCCGTTATAATTTACAACGGTTATAAGCAAGGCTAATTGATATTTATAAAAGAGACTTTTTTCGAGCGATTATAAGTTGTCCACATCATCAAAAACTAATTTAGGAAAGTATCATAAATAATATTTTTTATATAAAATAAAGTAAAAAAATCTTTTAATTATTATAATATATATTTTATAAATTATATTCAATTGATTTTGTATATAAAAAGTTTTTACATTTCATTTGAAGAAAAAAGTATCGTTAAAAAAATTATGAAAATAGTATAATTAGATTCGTGGTAAAAAAATGTTATCATTAGAGTATAGATTTCATATTATTTACACATATCAAAGATGATATACTTCTTAGTATTTTATATGTTCCACATTGATTATATATAAATAATAAAATTGTCCACATCGAAAGATTAGCATAAAGTGGGGTGATCCTATGATTATAAATAGAAGGCATCCTTGAAATTTAATTATCAACCCAAAATCTTTTGAATCTCTCTCAAGTATAATTGTCTTAGAGAGCTCTTAAGAGTTTGTATCATTACCTTCACAATTTGATATAAAAAATAATGTGAAAAATGTTTTAATTATTATCGAGTTGGATGTCGAACTAGGTGCGAAAAAGATGATGTACTTCTTAGCTAGGTAGCACGGACACTTCTCCTAATCAGCCGTCCCGTGTCCGACACCGTGTCGGACACCGACACTCCTCGGACACACGTCGAAACGTGTCGGACACCTACAAAGCCGTGTCTAACTTTCTACATTTATTCGGGCACGTGTCCGACGCGTGTCCATGGTATTTCGGCCGTGTCCGACGCGTGTCCATGACATTTGGACATCATTTGGGGTGAATGATGTTCTTTAAGCGTGAAATGAGCCGTCGAAAGAGATTGATTAAAAGATTCGTTTGGATGGTAAATGAAAACGAGTTATAATCAAGGGCAAGTTTTAGCTTCACTTATTTAAATTTAATATCAAATACTTTTATAAAAATAAAATCGAATGTTTATAATTATAAAATATATATTTTATTAAATTTAAATAACGTGTCCCGTGTCCTAAATTTCAAGAGATGCCGTGTCACGTGTCCGTGTCGTGTCCGTGTCCCGTGTCCGTGTCCGTTTTGGTGCTACCTAGCTTCTTAGTATGTTATATGTCACACTACATTGAAAAATAATGTAGATGTGTTAAACATACTACTTATAAATAGTAGAAAATATGAGGTCATCCTATTATAAATAGTAGAATTGTCTCACATCAAAAGATTAACATAAGGTGTGAGATCTTATTATTATAAATAATAGAATTGTCCAACATCGAAAGATTAACATAATGTGGGGTAATCCTATGATTATAAATATGAGTCATCCTTGGAGCTTAAATATCAACCCAAACTTTAAAAGTAACGTTACATAATGTTAATTTTTCGTGTTATTTTTTCAAGTTTTAACATTTTTTTCATCTAGAGAGTCCAACCCTTAAACACTACTTAATATTTATAAGAAAAAAATGTTAATTTTATACGTAAGAAAAACTTTGGACTTTAGATAAGATTAGTTTGTTAGCAATAAGATAAAATTGCACAAAATTCATAGAAAGTGGGAAAAGTGGGTAATGTGGTGGGGCCTTAGGTAAAGAAAATAAAAAAAATTGAACTTTCAACCACAGGCTGACACGTCAGCTCTGTGGTTGTTCGTTTAATATATAGGATTACAAATTCATAAATTTGAATTAGTTAAATTTACTAAACTAAACTAAAAGAGTTGAACCAAACTTGAATTATTGTTATCTTTTATATATATATATATATATATATATATATATATATATATATATATATATATATATATAGAAATGGGATCAAGTGAGTCCCTTAGTATAGGTGAGTCCCATGAGTCCCAATCTAAACCATTAGATTAGAACAAAATTAAGGGCCGAGATTGAATCAAAATAAAAGCCCTATATAAAACAACCAAACCCTAATTCCCTTCATTTCCCTTCCTCTTTGCTTCTCTCTCTTCCTCCCTTTCCTCTCTTCCTCCTCCTTTCTCTCCGTCCCGCCTCCCAAACCAACCCCGCCCTCTTCTCCTCCTGCCGCCGCCGCCCCCTGCTCCTCGTCTCCTTCTGCCGCCCTCGCCCCAACCTCAACCACCACGCCATTCCTCCTTCTCCTCTCGGCCGCAGCCACCACGCCTCACACCACCCGTGCCGCCTTCCTCCTCTCTCTCTCTTCTCGCTCTCCCTCGGCACCACCCGTCGCCGCCACCTTCCTTTCTCTCTTTTTTTTTTTTTTTCGCTTTGATTGTTGGTTGTGGGGTGGTGTTGTGGTGCGGCATCTGGGGTGGTTGGGGGTGGTTATGACTGCCGCCGCCTCTATCCCTCCCCCTTTCTCTCTTTTTTTTTTTTCAGTTTTCATTGGTGGTTGTCGTGGTATTTTGTTGGGTCGTGTGGGGTGTTTGTCGCGGTTCTGTTATTTTTATTTTTTTTCTTCATTTTCAGATATATGTTGGGTGTTGTTTTTGGTGTTTTTTTTTTTTTTTTTCATTTTCAGATTTACCGGCTTTGTTTTTTTTCTTTTCGTTTCAGATCTTTTTTTTTTCCTCTTCCGCGTATGGTGGCTCGTGGTGGAGGTGGTTGCAGGGTTACGTCATGGTGGTTGGTGAAAGTAGCGGTGGTTGTGGGTGGTTTTTAATATAAAGTTTTAGGGGCTTGGATTAAAGTTACAAGGCATATGGACTAAAGTTACGTTTATATGGACTGAAGTTTCGCTGATTAATTATACTTGCCATGGACCTAAATTACATAAAAAAAATGAAGTTTCAAAAATTACCACTAAAGTTACAATCGTAAAACATTAAAGTTACATTCATCAAATTATAATACCTAAATTACATAAAAAAAAATAAAGTTTCAAAAATTACGACTAAAGTTACAATCGTAAAACATTAAAGTTACATTCATCAAATTATAATATTTACATAGAATTTATAAATTAGTAAAATTTAATAAATTCAAATTTTTATATTAGAAATTGGCGAATAAAAATTAAAGTTTTAATTTTTGGCATTGAAGTTTTATTCGTAAAACATTAAAGTTATATTTAAAAATTAGTAAAATTAAATAAATTTAAATTTCTATATTAAAAATTGTTTAAAAAAATTAAAGTTTCAATTTTTAGCATTAAAGTTTCACTAGTAAAACATTAAAGTTATATTTGAAAATCAGTAAAAATAAAAAAAATCAAAGTTTAATATTTAAATTAGCTAAAAAATTAAAGTTTCAATTTTTAGCATTAAAGTTTCATTCGTAAAACATTAAAGTTTTATTTATAAATCTGTAAAATTAAATAAATTCAAATTTTAATATTAGAAATTGGCAAAAAAAATTAAAGTTTTAATTTTTAGCATTAAAATTTCATCCATAAAAGTTAAACTTATAATTGAAAAGAATTAAAGTTAAACTAATAAATTAAAGTTTCAGTTATAAAACATTAAAGTTTTCATCTTAAAATTTTAAAATCTCAACCATCCATCTTAGTTGATCAATGGCTAGGATTAGGACTTAGTGGACTCACCATTTTAGGTGGACTCATTTGAACTCCTCTCTCTCTCTCTCTCTCTCTCTCTCTCTCTCTATATATATATATATATATATATATATATATATATATATATATATATATATATATATATATATATATATATATATATATATATATATATATAAAATCAGGTTGAAACGTTGTGGATGCGACACGTGTCAACCCAAAGATTAAATACGAGTATTAATTACAAATTTGAACATTAAATATAAACATAATAAATGCAGCATAAATCTTAGTAAATATTAATTATAATTTAATAAATTTTATTATAAAATTATATTAAATAATTACATTGACTTGATTCTAAATTTATTAAAAAAAATATTTTGATAAAAATTCTAAATTATAAATAAAAACGTTCATTGCAAAAAATGCTTTCAATCGAGTATACTTTTCATTATATTTATTAACATAATTTGATATGTAGAGATGATTAAAGTGAGCATCTTACAATATTTCACATTTACGTAAAAAAACATTTTAAGAAAGTTATAAAACTTAGACCATTAATTTTATTAAGAAAAATATATTTTAAAGAGTCATTGTATATATTAAAAACAAAACTTAAAAAAAAAACTACTAAGATATAAGTTTTTATAGTGTGGGAACGAAAAAATTATATTGCTACAAAATGAATACATATGAGATTTTGAGAGGTTTAAATACTGTGATAACGAGTATGTATGTACACAGTGATCACGAATGAGTTTGAATAATTAAAAGAAAAGTAATGATTATTAAGTAATATAATATTATTAGGGTTTTCCTACGTGACACCCCGTGTTTCTTCGCATTCTACGTGATACCCTTATATTTTTGAAAATATAAGTGGTATCCCTAAATGTAGTAAAATGTTCTAAAAATACCCAATCTACTAAAAATCACGTTTAAATATGTTATATTTTGTAAAGAAAATATGTTTACAATTGAGTAGACGATGTTTATGTTAATGACATGACAAATTATTCCCAAAAAAATCAATAAAAAATGTATAAATTAAATATTCTAAAGAGGCGGATTAGAGCATTTTGGGTATTTTAAGATGTTTTTATCATGTTTAGGGGTACCACGGGTATTTTTGAAAAGCGAGGGGTATCACATAGAATTCGAATAAGTACAAGGGTATCATGTAGAAAAACCCTATTATATAAATAACATGAAAAAGTAATATACACATTAGATTTTTCTTTAATATCTTTAGTTAAATATGTATACGTCAAGAACAAAACATTATTTATGACTAACTAGATATTACTTTTATTTAAATATTTTATATGTTATCTTATAAAAATGATATTTGAGAAAATTCAACCTATTTTATTTACGGTAAACTCTTAAATATCGTTATATATAGTTGTTAAAAAAAACAAAAGGTGCAAATTTCTGATAGATATGTTTGACACATAGCACATGTAAGACACAACCAAAACATTTGAATAAGTTTAGTTTGGGCCATATATGTTTGATACATAAATATCAAACGTTATACATACAAAATTAAAAATTGCATAAAATTATATTGACATCATTTTGAATAAATTTTTTAACTGATTTGGAACATAACGTATCGTGAAATGATATAATTTGATACCTTAATGTTGATTGTTGCATTATTCGAATAAATTTTATTTTAATTAATGTGATAATTTGATCAGTCACAATTTTTTTTTGTAAAACGTTGATCATGCGTAATTAACTATAACTTAGTATTAGTTTCAATTAAAATTATATGTATTTTATTTTAAAACACTAAACTTAAACCTAAAAAAATAAAATTTGAGAAAAAAAATTAATTTATTTTTATTTATAGGTAAAAATATTAAAGGTTATATACGAATTATATTATTTTTCTTTAATTATAATAATAAAATTTTAAAACAGGCCGCGCGAAGCGCGGAATACTACCTAGTTTTATTAACGCATGTCCTCTATTTCAGTCATTAAAAATCTCATTTAATTGATTACCATGGGAAAATCACTTGTTATCGATTAATATGTACAAGAAATCTCAAGTGATTATTACCTATATGCATAGATTAAGTTATTGGAAATCAAATGGGTTTGGTGTAGTGGTTGCTCACTTCATCCCTTAACCATGAGGTCAGGGGTTCGATCTCCTGTCCATCTCCTGTCCATGGGAATGGAGCAAACTCTTTGGCCAGCCGTTTACCTCTTCGTGAGAGCACCCGCGGCGAAGGGATTATACACCGTTATCGACGGTGGACACCCCCGATTTACACCAAAAAAAAATAGATTAAGTTATTGGACATATTGGGAAATGAATAATACTCCCTCATTTGTCATGTTTCTTTCATGTACTTAATACACGGTCTCCTAGACGATATTATAACCGTTATTTTTAAAATATTGACATTCAAATATTTAAATGGGAGAAAATATACTATAAAAGAAGAGAGTATCACATTATATGAAGAGTAAATTAGATTTTACTCCCTTTTGTAATCAACTTTTTTAAAATTATTCCCTTTTAATTTTTTTTGCTAAAATTACACCTTTACGTTACATTTTTTGGTTGCTAAAATTGCTCCAAAACACCAATTTAAGTGACTTATTTCGTCTGTTTTTGAACTTATTCCGTTTGTGACTTAACCAATCTATACTTGGAAAGGTATAACTATGTAGACAAATGTATGGGGAGTTCAAAAACAGTGGAAATAAGCCACTTAAATTGTGAGTTTTGAAGCAGTTTTAGGAAAAAAAATGCAACTTAGGGCAGTAATTTTAGCAAAAAATGCAACTTAGGGGAGTAATTTTAGCAAAAAATACAACTCAAGGAAATTATTTAAAAAAAAAAATCAAAAAAGAGTAATTTTAAAAAAGTTAATTTCAAAAAATAGTAAAATCTAATTTACTCTTATATGAATTAATTAACTATGTACACAAGTACACAACCAACTCATAATTCAATGTGCATAAATATATATAGCCCACAAACATAATTCTTCAAATCAAAATGCACGGTGCAACCAAACCAAAATCACATAAAATAAAATATATAAACCACCAACAAAGTTATTCAAATTAAAGTAAACCAACACCAAAATCACATAATTATCCAAGTAAGACATAAAATTGGTGAGCAGCTAAAGCAAAGTCCCTAGTTTGTGTATGTCAATAACTCTCTCTTAAAATGGATATATTTTAAACTTAAAATTGGTTAAATTTATATCATTTGCATAAATAAAGATAAGTCTTTTGATATATTTAAGTATTTTATTTTTATCATATCTATAAAAGTAGTAGTTATTTAACCTTTTATATACTTAAATGAATAATGTCCATCTTAGATGACAATTTTTGCATGTAATATGGACCACAATTAGGGCATTAGTAATAGATGAACCTCTAAGGGGTCGTTTGGTTCAAAGTATTGGAATGGTATGGAATGGATTGTAATACTATAGACCTATAGTGGTATGGAGTTAGAACCCCATACTTGCTCATGAGTGTTTGGTTCGACCTTGGAATGGATATAGAGGTAGTATTAATATGGAATGGAGTTAGAAACTTGAGTAGAAACATGGGTATGAGATTCCAAGGGGTTGGAATGGAGTTAGAATCCATTGGGTATCTAACTCCATTCCAAAAACCTCCAACCAAACACTAGAATGGATTGAATCCATTCCAATCCATTCCAAAAGCTCCAACCAAAGAGGTTTTTCTCATGCCATATAAGTTAATTTACAAACTCATTTATCTACAAACTCCTACCAACAACAAATAAATCTCTTCAAGGTTCATATCATGATCCACTATACTTTTTCTTCTCTCACATTCTCTCTCCACAAACTTGGTTACTAATTTGTAACCCCTCTCATCCATGAACCTCAACACTCATCACCAATAATAGAAAATTTGTTGACAAACCTCTAAAATGATAGATATATCATCCTATAAATCTCTTGATGAACCTCTATTATTAATGCCCTTAGTTTCGTATCATGTCTGTCCAATGAAAGCGCTGACCCAACAACTAGGGGGGGTTAGTTTGGCAAGTGACAATTTCTTTAATGTAATTGACCAACACCAACACTATACTGCTATAATGACAAGAGACCAACCAAATGACAGAACCATTTCGGATAGATATTAGATGACCTTCCACATTTTAATTATTTATTTCATTTTGCTCTTTGTTATACTTTCATGGAAACAACATACTCCGAGTAATTGAGAGTAAAGTTGGCGAGTCTGATCTGATCTGCGTGACAAGTATTAAACTTAAGCAAACTCAATTTTACAAAATCTGAACATGTTATAAATCGAAATCGACCTGATTTAACCCGACTCATTAATGACGTGTAACACAACAAAATCCAATTGAGGTAGACCTGAAACCGAACCCGACTCTACCCGTAGCTCGAGAGTTGTTTTGATACATGTTTCGACCCAGCCTAACCCGATCAACACAGCCGCTAGCCCAACCCAATAACCCAAAAGTGACCCGAAAGCTGACATGAAAAGTTAAGGAGATAAAACTCAAGAGATGACTTGAAAAAACTAAAAAAAATGCACAAAATCTCATTATAGACGGTACATATCCGTCTATAACTAAAGACGAGCCAAATACAATACCACATTCCTAATAGGACAAGCAACAAGTGGGGTGGTGGGGGCCAAAAATGTCACCACTTTCAAGCTATTTGACCCGTCTTTAGGTATAGACGGATATATCCGTCTATAACAAGACTAGCTGAAAAAAATGTTAAAAATATTAAAATCCTCTAAAAAATCAAAACAGTCTCCTTTGTACCATCAAAGTACAATCAAAGACCTTAAAAAGTGATATTCTCTAAAAAAATAATTGAAGAACATAAACCCAATAATGAGTTGATGAGCTAAATCAGGCAAGATCGGCCCGATTAATCCTACAAATTATCGAAATGCCCCTACCTAATAATGACCTGACTCGATAATCCCCACCGAAATCCGACTCAAACCCGACCCCGCTCGACAACTCTATCTAAATGATTCGTCCAATCCCGTACTTGAACTAATAATTGACTCGACTAACCAAACCCGTAAGCGACCCGAATCTGGACCCGACACAGACGACCAGATTGTCACCTCTAGCGAGGAGCATTACATTGGTGATGAACCTAATGTATTCTAAAACATGTTGCTACCTTTGTTCCTCAAACCAACTGAAATTTTGTGCTAGGTATAAAACTTTGAGTGACAATTTCCCAAGCAACACGAATACACGATCAATTGGTAGCAGAGGCAAATGTCTTTAGTCAATTGAGTATATAGTCTTTAGTCGAATACATGAAAACAATATGCAAAAACGCACATATACGGGATACAGAATCATGATTGTGTAAAAGACGAATAGAACAAGGGCAATTTGGTCATTTCCTTATAGCAGAAAATTATCAAAAAATAGTCCCGGCGGGGCTCGAACCCGCGACCTTCGGCTCATAAGACCAACGCTCTAACCAACTGAGCTACGGGGCTTCAGTGATATAAGATTCCCTAATAATGTTCTTAATCAAATCTATGTTATTTTATTTCATTTGCTACCATATATTGTTGAGATGTGGCTCGATGGAGGATGGTCCAAAATTTATGAAGATTCAATAACGTTGAACTTATCTCTATCAAAGTTGCCTTAAAGTAGCCTACGAAACATAAATTGAACGATTTAATCAATCTAGTAAAATTCTCAAAATCATCTAACTCATTAACTTAAATCCATAATCTTCAATCGTTTTAATCTTTTAATTGATTTAATATTGACAACGAATAGGGGGAGTGTTTGGGACTTTTGGATGCTGAAAACACACATCTAAGGTTTTGAACTCCAGAAAGATTTTAGCATAATCACAACATTCCCTGCTGATATAATGGCAAGCTAGTGAAAATCTTATACTCCGACAGATGCTTTCTTGCAATGGGACTGCCGCCTTTGTATTGTAGAAGGGAGATACGCCCATAACTGGGATTGAACAAGCTACGAAAACTTGCAAATGCAAGAAATAAACGTCAATGATGAACAAATTTAATACAAAGAACCCTAAAAATATTGATAATCAAATATCTCAGGAAGAGTGTAATTGAACAAGCCTAAAAACTAAGTATCAGCTATTCCAGTTCTCTATCTCAACACAGATTTGCTATTTGCAACTAAGGGCAACTTGGGGTGTATCCCCAACTATTATTGTCCTTCACGAGTTAAGGGTCAGAATTGCCGAAAGCTTCTACCTCTACCACGTCCACCCCATCCTCTTCCTCTTCCTCCTCGGCTACCTCCTCTTCCTCTGTAACCAATGCTGTCAAAGGCCCTGCTCACAAGCTGATTCTGAGATCCTCCGGCTCCACGCCCCTTTTTGGCGGCATTGTTGTTTGAACCATTAATAGCAGTACTAGCAGGCCGCTTTCCCCTACAATGATACAATTAAATCAAATTAACTAAAAAACTGTTCATATGCCACCGTAATAAAATTTGCAGAATAACAATTGAAATCATATGTAAAGGAAGCCCCTTGAAAATAACACACTACCATTTTATACGAATGAATAAACTGATAGACCTGTTAAACAGATCATTAGGATCCACGATGGGTCATTTGGGGTGTGATGTTAACATTAGGTTCGCGTTCAGTTACTTTCAGGTGAATGGTTTACTAGCTGGGTAAATCAGATCATTCAGATCGTGGCCATAAAGGTTTTGTTTATTTTCCAAATTCATCATTTCTGGTCGCTTCATAACAGATCGGGTCATTTTTGTGCCAAGTTGTTTCAAGTAGTTCCGAATTGAGTTAATCGTGGTTTGGTCTGAGTCTGTGAGTTGTTCTTTTTCGGGTTAGGGTTGGGTCGGTCCAAGTCTATAGATTCCGGTGGGAGTTGGATTCTGAGTTGTTTCAAGTGGCTATAAATTCCTTGTTGCATTAATTTTTCCAAGTCTACTAGCCATGATCTCCAAAGCTTCTACAAGTATCAGACAGAATTAAAGGCTCTAGTGTCTTAGATGTGTGCCAGAAGTTGGCCAATACAACACATACCCAGAACCACCAGTAACTGGAGAAACAGCAGATTTAGCATCTTCTTTCCATGATAGAATGATCCGCTTGTCACCGATGAATAATGGTGAGTTTTTGTGCAATGGCTGATCAACAAAGACCAATTAAGTTTTGATCAATCCGGACACAAGATAGAAAAAAGTACATGTTCCAAAGCCGGTTAATCATACCTGTGTCATGGCCAGTATGTTATTGCAGGTTTTGAGCCCTGCTGCAGTATTCTGTTTTTCATTTTTCTTCAAGAAAGCCACAAAATTTAGTCAGATAAAGACATAATCTAGATTAAATATTTTTCATATCGACTTGATACTTGAATACCGGCACCTAATGCATAGTAATCTAGTCATCTAACACTATAACCTTTAACATGGTATTTTCGGATCATATTCCTAACTCTTCTTTTCAGTGACATAATTCCTTGAAAACACTAGAAACTTTGATGCTTTGAATATTCCCAAATCGAAAAGCATTGAAGTTTATTGGTCCAGGATATTTGACCGATAAGGGGTTTTACTTACAATCTTTTCTTTTACTTCATTTGACGCGGTTGCCATCCTCTTGTTTTGCACATTCATCCCTTGGGTTAACTTCTTCACGGTGGCCCTAGAGAGATCCTCAACACAAGTCAACCTGTCACAATCGAGACAATAACATGAGTATCCACAAAACAGTAAAAGAAGATGAAGGGCTACATTATGTTGGCAAATCAATTATGCAGAGTAAAATATGGATTTGGAACTAATTACAAGCTACAAAGAGCTAATAACATCAAATCAAACTAAAGCTCATATATCTGCTCTCCTTAGGCTATGATTGAGAGTCAAATGCAACAGGCCGTCAATTGGAAAGCTCATATAAAGAACTAATAATGCCATCAACGAATAAATTCAGCTATGTAGGTAAACCAATTGGAAAGCTTTTATGAGACGTAAACACCGTAAAAGTCAAATGGAACAGGCCGTCAAACGAACAGGTCGTCAACAAGGCACAATTATGTTATTTGAAGATACTGAATGGAATAAGCCACCAACAAGGCCACAATTATGTTGAAGCGTTATTACCCATGTTTGAGCATCTCCTTTTAAAAAAAATAAAAATTAAGTATTGACCACAAAGCTATGTTATTCAAGATACCTATTCAAATCTATGATTCAGAGTGAAGAATAGGAATCACATAACTAAGCATAGGTAAGTATTGTTATATTACTACCATGTTTCTGAGTATCTATCTCCTCTTAATACAAATTATGTATGCTAAAAGAGCATAAAATTATGTTCTTTGAAGATAACATTTTGTACCAAACAACAGTAGCCCCAGACATCATTTCCTCAAGCTATGACTAACAAAAAATTAATAAAAAAGATAATATTCTGTGACGTGGGTCATCCAGACAAACGTAGGTTGATGGAGGCATGTTTGGTACTTTACCCCTTCAAAGTAAGGAGGCTCCTAGCCTTTTACCAGCTTTTATTAGCAGTTGAGCAACCATGTTTTCCCCATAATTATCATATGCAGGCATTCACCCATGGACGGTCTAAAGGATGATTCATGTCAGCCGACCCCAAATCATTTTGGGATTAAGGCTCTGATGTTGTTGTATCATATGCAGACATTAACAGGCACGGGGATTTAATAATGGAGGTACAAAAACTCAATCTCACTCTATGAGGACTATAATGAACTAGACACACATTGTTGATTGCAAGAGAATTCATTACCTCTCTGTAAAGTCCTTAAACTGCTCAGAGAAATCCTCCCCTATTCTGTCTGATGGCTGGCCAGTAACTATCTTGTACCCACAAAGGCTGTTGGTAGCATTAGGAGTCTAAAGGCAACAAAGACAAAGATAACTCCAGTAAGTGAAAGTGTAAAAAACGCATCAATGATCATCGAGTCTCACATGATCCGACGACGACATTGTCAGCAATGAAGAAACTTCTAACCTTTGAGGCTAAATGGTGAAACGTGTACAACAGGCATTCTACATAAGTAAAGTTCATCTCTTCCCCAGTCTTCTTTTGAGGCATATACTTCTGTACGACAAAAAGACACGTCCGTTTCATGTAATGAGAAACTCTATTTTAATATAGATGAAAAAGATAGTTGTAAGAAGTTCTAAATTACAAAAAGATAGTTAAACAAGTATAGTGCTCCTTTATAAAACAGAACAAAACAAAAACAAAACAAAACAAAAAAACACACTGGATACCTTTAAAAGCTGAACAATTGAAGGAAGAATCCGACGTGCATCTTGAGGTATAGTATGTGGGGAACTTTCAGCGAGATTCTTGAGCAGATCTAGCTTACGCTCCTCTGGAAGCTGAGTATTGAAAGTACACGAGAAAAGATTTTACCATAAGACAATAAAAAATTAAATAGACCACTGAATGAAGCAAAAGAACAAAGCCTCCAATATGCACAAGTGAATACGCAAAACATAGTATCATAAGCAACAGAAAGATCATAGATACCATTGTAGCTAAGATTTAGAAAAGCTCAATATGTTCATGGAGTTTTGATGCTAATCATGGCAGGAGTGCAGGACCATAGAATTAATAACATTGTGAATGTCTGAACGAACTAAATTCAACACGCAGCTAGAACTCGACTATAGCGTCCACTTGTTTCTGTATCGATATGCATTATAGTAATGAGTAACGTCCTCAGCTCCCAGTCATTGACCAGCTTGCGTCAAAAGAGACTGTGTCATATGGTGCATGTAGTAACAATCATGGAATTAAAAGGCTCATTTAGTATCTGTTTATGATTAATGATTATTCTTAGCTTGAAGATATTTTAGTCTGATAAACACTACTATCTCCATCCTAATTTTATTATCCCTATTTAATTGATTATGCTGGTCAATTGGGATCACTTGACCGACCATTAATTTCTCCAAAAATATGTAGAAATATTATGTCTAATTTGTCACATTAGATATTAGATCATATCAAGTTAACAATTTTCGTAGTAGCATCAATTTAAAAAACTATATGCAGTGCATACTATGAGAGGAAAAAAAATGGTCAAAGTTGACATTGTTTGATCATCAACACTGAATAGAGCCAATAAAATAGGATGGTATAAGTACGATATCTTGGATTTACCAGTAACGAGAGAGTTGTTTCCCTTCAACAACATTATCAGAACTGAACAAGCTACATGACAGTTTAATCAGGTGTCTTAAGCTTTAATGGTATATTTAGCATGAAAGCTTTCAACCCTGCTTGTACCAGTTAAGGGCTAACCAATCCTTGGGCTAAAACTAGAAGTTGAAGAGTTATAGCATGGAATTACAATCTAGCAGGAATGATAAAGTTGAATTTGGGCATGTCAGAGCCAGCTAGGCTCAACTTGACTTCATCTCCAGACAAAGTTTCCAACTGCCAGTACAAAGTGGATTACAGCGCTGAAATGCCACATGACCACAAATTGCTCAAGAGAGAGAACTGTAGAAATATGAATGATTAAATGTCTCAAAAAAATTACCTTATCCAGAACAGGAACAATATGTTCACTCACATAATTGAGAAATTTGCTGTTGGATGCACCACGCTGCGCAATAGAAGAAAATAATTAAGAGCAGGAAAGAATATGAAGGAGATATAAAGTGAACCAAAGTGATAAGACAATACTTACGATGAAAAAGGGAATGGCAATATATAGGCACGAGATAAGTCTATCAATATGGTCAACATCTGAGGCCTGCAATGAAAGAAACCCTTGCATTAAAGCTTTACTAATCAAGCTCAGCACTATAAAGATAACCAATTTTTTGCTCTCAACCAATAAACATATTCGTTACAGGTTCTCTCACATGCAACCAATAGGAGTATAACAAATTAACAACTAACAACCCCCAAAAGAAAAACAGGAGAAAAAAAAAAAAAAAAAAAAAAAAAAAAAAAAAGAAGAAAAAAGAGTAAATGGGAAAGGAATAAAAGCTACATTGAACTGTGAATCTAGATCAGCTTGGCTTTCTATGATTTCCATAAGCTCTTGAACACGCTCTCGAGGAGCTTTGTCACTAAAGATGCTTAGAGTTTTTAAGAAGTCTATGAACATCTTGAATTCTCCACCAGTTACATCTCGAAGACTCTGCAACAAGTTGAAGAAAAATACAACACAGTTAATAAATTGAGAAATGATGTATTTAGGGGTGAGCAAACAAATACAATATGGTTTTGCGATATGAATGCAATACGGTGTACGGTTTAAATTGTACAGATTGTCGTATATACTACAAGGATTTAGAAAAACCGAATCATATCTGGGTCGGCCAAAAATGAAAACATTTAGCTGACCCGATTTCAATTTTTAACTAAAAAAATTGTCAAATGCTTCAAACTTTTTAGGCATAACTTGATAGAAGGTCTATCATAGACCCCTCTGCCCTTACACAGCCAACCTCAAAAATGAAACCCTTTTTACACCTAACTTTATCAATTCCTCAGTGGCCTCACCGACCCTCAACCCTCACCCTTATCCATCCTCACCAACACCTTCCAAATCTGTCAGCACCACCTCACATCCCTAATAAGCACACCCCTTGCTCGCTCGACCTAATGATAGAACCGCCGCTCACCAACGACCTCGGCCCACTGACCCCTCCGTAGATGACTCAAACACAAATGAACCACCCGCAACACCTACAACCCACCATAACCTCTATCCACCATAACTAACACCGGCGCAAGATTCAATCACTCCCACCCTTGAGTCCTGGACACACCACATCAGACACCACCAGCGCAATACTCAACCCACCACCAAAACCACCTACAAGAGTATAAGAAATTAAACCAAAAACACTGATTAATACATTGCCTGAGAGATAGGTCATGGCCCGACCGTCGATTTGATGGTGGCTACTGTTAGAGCGATTTACAGTGCGCTAAGGATGACGGTTATGGGTTAGGTGGTGGTTTGGGGGTTGTTGGTTGGATCGAGTGTTTGGTGGCGGTGATATTAGTTAAGGTAGTGATTAGATGGTAGTAGGTAGAGGATCTTGTTGGTGAGTGGTGTCAATGCCTCAATGGTATGGGTTAGGATAGCACTGATGATTAGCTGGTTCTTAATGGCGTTAATGGTACCGTGGGTCTGCTATTCTTGATCATAGATTCGAAAACTAAGGACTAAGATATCTGGTTTTTCTGGGTATCCGAAAACCATATACCCGCTAAAACCATACCGGAGATAGTATACATAAATTTATGACTTTCAAAACCATATATCCAATAGGTTTTTACAACTGTATCTGATATACGGTTTTGCTCAACCTCAGCTGTATATATGTTTTCACAGCCAGTGGAATGTGATAAAGGTGTAGTAACAGAAGCAAGATTTACTTTAGTAAAGAAATTCAAATGTAGAATCACCTTTTTTATTAAATCAGTTATGTGTCTTTCCATTTGCTCCCGTGGCTTCAGAAGTTCAGCTTTAAGAGAAAAGACCTGCAACCAACGCAATGAGCCTAGACTCTTTAAGTGCTCAAGCTTACATTAGCTATTTCCCACAGCTTCAGAGGGTAGAAAATTACCAAAAAAGGAAAGGTGAAAGATCGAGAGAAGCTATACCTTGTCTCTTATGAAGGTCAAGACCTTATCCCGGATATTTTCATCAGTACTCTCGTCTACACTTTCAACATGTTTAAATAATGCAGTCACCGATGCTGCAAAGACATCATTGCAAAATATATAAAAAGATGTAATTGAAGAATAAAAATAGAAGTGTCTAGGAGATACAAACAAACGAGATCCATCACATCTGCAAACTACTAGAACCTGTCATTTGTAATTTTGTATGTTCAACAACATTTACTTATTTCTTTTCACAAATGCTATTCTAAACGCCTTAGACTAATATTAACTTTTAAATTTAGGAGTTAACTAATTTCTTATACTGGTGGTTTTACATGTAAAGTAGTTTTACAAGAAACCTATTTCATTTGTTCTTACTCTTTTTCTTCTCCCCCTCTTTCAAGAAAAGTCAATGCTAGTTTTCAAATTTCAGTAGATTCAAAGCAGATAAAACATGCCATTACTATAGAGTCGAGCACAGACCTTAATCTCTCACTCTGATTATTCAGATTACGAACGTTTCGTTTAAAGTTCACATTAAAATAACACACCCAATAAATAGATATGTTATTTCGACACGCCAAATACATGGTGTGTTGTTTGTCAAATACACCATTTGCCTGAGACGATATGACAGAAACACTATTTATTTTAGGTCAATAGAATAAAAAAAATTCACAAAATCCCAGTGTGAGCTCAGTCTGAGCAAAATAGGTAATTACTGAATTCACGTTTCTTACAATTCCTCGCTTGCGGCTTTGTGTCTGTCAAAAGCCAATGAGCTACAGATGACAGCTTCTTTATGGTTACAGATATTTGTTCTTGTTGATGTATATTATCATCTATGACGACAGGCTTGCAACTAAATGTTTGACACAAGCCTTCTTTTTCGCTCCTCTATCTCGTAAGAGGGGAAGAAAAAGGATAACTTAAAGTGTGTTATAAGGAAAGAGACATGAAAGAGAAGGGAATTGAGAAATTAGCCACGGATAGTGCAAAAAAATATAAGAAAGTAGGAAAAGGCGTTCAAATCTCTCGATATCGGTGGATCGAATAATGCAAACTAAACTTATTTAGGGAACCAACGTATATAGCCAGGCATTGAAATTCAATTCTCCCTCAATTTCTTTGATTACGTTGACTTTTCCTTTTTGGTCCATTTCTTTGATTTTCCACTTTCTCTTTTTGGTTTTTCACTTATCCCACATACAAGTAGCCCACCTACTTTCCCCTCTCCACGCTTAAATTATTTATTGTTGTTCTTGAATAATGTGCCATTTTGGAAGTGGAAGGTATCAACGAAAGGAGGGAGTATAATAAGGAGAAATAGATAAATGACCTCAGAAAGAACATTTCCAGTTGGCACTAATCAATAATCATTAAGACATGTTGTAAATGCTACAAACCTTTCACATCCTGCCTCAACAGAGACATCAACGCTTTCTGAACTGCATCCCTTTCCACATTCTCCTCTAAACAAGATAAAATTATTTTAAAATTAGGAGCTCAGCAGAATATTTTATTGCCAATACCACATAGCACACGTTAACTTACCAGCCATGAGTAATTGAGCAAGAAGGTCAACAATCCTGGATACAAATTCTGGTGTATCTTTGCAGAAAAGAGGAAGACCCCTAATAGCTTGCACACGAACCTGGTAATCCAAACACTACCACAGTTAACTTCTCATATGGAAGACTTAATATCATAATCTCGAGAGTGCTATATAAGATCATGACAAAGTGAACACACTGTTTCGAGCAGCGAGGAATATTGATAAACAAGTAAAATCAAAAGTGAATACAAAAAACGTTTTTACTCTCATATTTATAGTAAGTGATAATGAGGAAGAGCAAGAAGATGGGTGCTAATGAGGAAGAGCAAGAAGATGGCTTTTAGCAAAACAAAACAAAATTGTTCATGAACAAAAAAAGAAAACAAAGCACCAAAAACATGCAAACAATTTAGCCACAAATCTTCAAAAGATTGAACAGTTACAATCACTCCTTTACCAATACATTACCACGTATATGCATCAGATAAAGAACAAATTGCCCTAAATACCAGCTCTATGCTTCAATATAGCTCTACAAATACAGAGTCTGATTAATGCTTAAACTAAAGGTACATTTTAAGTTAGGACTTTTAAGATAAATAACTAAAGTGCCCAAAGTACCTACTTACAAGAAACCGTCTTAATCATCTAAAATATAAGATAAATGTTTCCATAGCATTACAACAAGAACCAAACAATACTCCCTCACAAAAAACTTGCACGGTTCATTTTTTTGGCAACTTTTACAATGAATTTCTACTTTCATTTCGTTCCTTTATGGAAAATGATAAAGACGTTATGGTCGTAATAAAATTTCTAACATTACGAGATACGGAGTATGTCATTTCATTCCTTTATGGAATAGTGACCCAAACTTAGTTTGAGGAAAACCAAACCTCAAACTTTCAATTTCATGCCAAAACTAACCTTTTCACATTCCAACAATTTGTCAAATACAACATATATTATTCAGATAACCTTCTGTATTATCTATATTCTATATTCTCTTTAATTATTAATTTAAAGACCTATGATCTAGCTCAAGCAGAGAGCCTGAACAGAGTCCCGCAATAACAAAGCAAAGAACCAAACAACAACAACAACAACAACAACAACAACAGAGTCCCAAAATAAAGCAAAGTATCAGATTAATAAAAAGATAGAAAAACCATGATGATTAATTAAATCTTTGAGAAACACTAACCCCAATGTCTTCCTCTTCACATAAATCGAAATGAGCATTAGCAGCAGTATCATGAAGTTGAGGGAAATAGTGAAAGAATCTCGGAATAAGCTGAGCAGCCAGCTGTTTAGCCTTAGTAGTACCCCCTTTTGCCGCCATTATTATACCCTCGTAATCTTTCACATTCTACACATCACCAATCAATAACTCCATCAATTTGAATATTTACTAGTAACAATGCTCCATATTTGAATAATAAGAACCGCTAACTATAAACTACACCAAGTCAACAAAGGTAGGAGTGACAGAAATTTGTGCTATAAGACCGACTGAACCAAGACCTACTGAAACTGTAAACCCTAGGAGACATACAATTATATTTGAGGAATAAGAACCTGTAACAATGAAGTACACTAAGTCGGCAAAGACTCGAGTGAGAGAACTTGCTACTATACAACCCTACTAGGACACGTCCAATTATAATAATAAATTCCAATCATAAGACGGTCTGAAACAAGAGCTGCTCAAAGCTATTAAACCCTAGAAGAAGTAGATTCATAATTGAGCAATAACAGCATCTAACAACTCCCACGGGGTTTGAGTGAGATAAAATGCTACTATGAGAGTGTAAGTTATACAACTCTAGGACAAGTTCAATTATAGATTTCGAGTATAAAACGGTCGAGCTGCTCAAAACTGTGAAAACCCTAGGAGAAGTACATTTACAATTGAGCAATAACAACCTCTGACAATAAAGCACACCAACTCCGAAAGCAGTAATAATTGGTAGAATAAAACGGTCTGATAGGAGAGTTAGCGGAAACTGTGAAACCCTAAGAAGAGTAAAAGTATAGAAAAAGGAGGAGGACCTGAGACTTGTCTTTTGCTTGGCTGAGGCGGTCGCCGAAACCGTAGAGGTTTTCAATGTCTGTGGACTCCGCGGAGGTCGTGGTCGTGGTCGTGGTCGTGACGGTGGCAGCGGCAGCGGAGGACATAGTTGAGGAGGAGGTGAGAGAAAAGACGGAATTATATGCTCCGTATGAAATTTAAATGCAGAAAAAGAAGAGGGAGTTTATGAATGAATGAGAGAGATTGACACAGTTAATAGAGATGGCCGGGTGTTTAAGCAGCACAGATGTTATGTTGGAACTTGGAAACAGGGGTGGGCATAATCCGGCCTGGATCAAAAAAATGGACCAGTTCGGACCGGAATCTATATTAAAAATTTCGGTCTGATTTTTGGTTCACCATTTTCTAACATTTTGGTTCTGGTCCGGTCCGGTACTGGATCGGTATTTTTCGATTTGGACTGGAATGCCTGAAATTATTGTTATTTGTATTTTTTTTCCTTAAACTTGTATTTTTAATCCGGTCCAATGGACTGGAATTGGAAAAAGTGGGTATGTAATGACAAATTCTGGTCCAATTGATCCGGTCTTCGACCGGAATTTTTCAGGTTCGGTACCGGACCTGAATTTTTGTAATCTGGTCCGGTCCCGGTCCGTCGATTCTGGTTCCGGTCCGATCCGGTTTGAGACCAGTGCCCAGCCTTACTTGGAAGTATTTACGAGGTTAATAGGATTATAGGGGGGAATTCACTAATTCAATCAGGGATACTTAAAATGGAAACAGATACGTGATACGGATTCCAATGAAATGGAAGGCATCATATACGTTTTTTTAAATGTAATAAGCATATGTTAATAATTGTTTAGGCATAGGTTAACCCTTATTCCAACATTAATTTATTTAAATTTCCTAAATTTTCTAAATGAAAATCATTTTTTTCTTATTTTTCTCCTCTCACAATTGGGTGAGAAAATATTCTATTAAGGAAAATAAATTAATTAAGGGCATTGGTTTGAATTTAGATAAGGCTTATCATGTTAGAAATACAAATAATAATAATATTACCTTTCTTTATTTTTTATATTTTTCTTTTACATAAAGGCAATTTTATTGAGCTAAACAAAAATTACAAGATATTAGTGGGAAACCGAGATACCATTTGGGCTCTCACTCTTTTTAATAGTAAAGCCAACTCTAGTGAAGATATAAACAGTTGTGTGTGCCCCTCCTGAGATACAGAGTATTTCTCAATCCGTTTGAGCAAGGCAAAATCATCTATCTCCAACTCCCTCAGCAAAGAGAATGAAAAAGGTAAGAAACCAATTAGAAGGTTATGTCAATGCTAAATACCAACAGCTCCAGCGCACGACACGGCATGACCACCATAGATATCTCCATCAAAAACCCGAGAACAAGCAGAACACAGTCTAGGCACCAGAAACAAGGGAATACATAGTCTATAGCTAAGCACACTATGACAAGTCCTACTACTTATAGTTTGCCCCAACCCGAGAATAAGAAATGCACGCAGCCAATCAGAAGTGTGATCACCCTTGCTGAGACTTCCACAACGCCATCGCCACCTAACGAGGAGACAAAGAGAAACCGGATTCCGATGTTACAACAACCGCCGTGAAATATATACTCCCTTCGTCTCGGTCATTTGTTATCTATTCTTTTCGGCAAACACCCACTTGCCCACATCACACAACCACTTGCCCACTTTTGTAAATCTTACTAAAAGTGGAATAGATAACAAATGAGTGATACACCCAAAAATGAAAATAGATAATAATTGACCGGAACGGAGGGAGTATCTGCCAATATCTTCATAAGTTTGAGGACAGAGATCTCACTAAGATTATACAACAGGTCAAAACTCATAATCTCATTAAACACACTTAAGGCACCTTCAAAAGTAGGTCCAGGGGCTATGATACCAGAAGAACGGAAGAGCATAATGCAAAACATCTTCAGCAACTAGCATAAACACCAAGCCCTACAAAATTAAAAAGGATGGTGATCAGCCGCCATTGTCAGTTTCCAAAATCAGTCCCGGACACGGTGACAATGCGTTCCAAGCTAGAACGAAGCGTCTGGTCAAAAGAAAGTTGGGTCGACTCAAAAACATGGAGGGAACAAGTGCTTAAGGCAAAGTAGAGCTTATAAATACCAGTACATGTACAAAGTAACAACAGCTCGCACTGTGGAAAATTAATCCTAGCAACCGAATCCGTAATCTCTATGGTCCTGGTCACTTTATTAAACACAAGCTCACTAATGAAAACAGAACACACACTAACAAGACCACTAATAACTTCGACACCACGCAATAGCCTAACAATAGTGTGTGTGTGTGGGGGGGGACTTCTGCAATCTTCCTTGGGCCAAAACATCTCGGTTTTACCAACATTAAGATGATGACGTGAGCGAGGACCATCTTCCATAATCAACTCTAGAACTTTTCCCACAACTAGGGTATCACCAAAAATAGTGACATCATCCAAGTACCACGCCTACAAACACAAGTCAAAAGAGTCTCCGATCTTATAAACCAAATGATGTAACGCCAAAGCAAAAGCAAAGGTGATGCGGGAGCAATGAGTGACAACGAAGTATTGATAAGTCGAGACATTTCCATGTTTGTCGAAAGATTTAATATTGGCTCAAGTCACGTGAATATGTTAACTTGGAATGGAATCAATTAGAATGAAGATTAGTGAACACTCCCGGGAATGCTCTCTAACACCCCATTCCCTAGCCAAGATAATGGGAGGGTGTTACCATCTCGGTTTCCCGAAACGGTGTATTGGAGTTGCAATTAAGTAACAACTTAATTAAATAACAAGTTTAGTGATTACAAGTGATTAAATAAGTGAATGATAAATCTGAGCTAGACATTATACAACTTATCTACCATCTAAGTTATCTATCTATGCTACTCGACTTCACGTCTAAGGCGCTCATCCCATCTCCCGCATGACATCAAACCAACATGTACTTAATATGCTCCCCATATGATCGGAAATATCATATAGATCGACACAGGCCACCCTGGAAATAGGTGACAATTTACACACAACCCAAACCTGTCAGTTTCAATAACATAAGACACGACACAATGTATATATAAATATGCAACATGCCAATGATGTGAACAAGGCACTATTATACAATCACCGCGCCGATACCGAGGGACACGCCCACGATACCACACCTCACAAATAGGTACTCGGAACACATCCTTGATATCGGGCCCGAGAGTGACTCGCATCCCCTGCCAGACGGCATGCCTCCTAGGTAGCACGGACACTGACACGACACGGACACGGACACGCGATACGGCATCTCATGAAATTTAGGACACGGGACACGTCATTTAAATTTAATAAAATATATATTTTATATTTATTTATGTGCGATTTTATTTTTGAAAAAGTATTTGAATATTAAATTTAAATAAGTGAAGGTAAAACTTGACGTTAATTATAACTCATTCTCATTTCCAAAACCAAAAACTAACTTATAATCAACTATTTCGACATCTCATTACTAGTCTAAAGAACATCATCTACCGCTAATTCAATTTATTTCCCCACCAAATTCAACCATATAACAATTCACGCCATTTATCTTAAATTCAACTTGATTCTGTTTGAAGGTGTGTCCAAATACCATGGACATGGCTCAAAATACCATGGACACGTGTCAGACACGTGCCCAAATAAAAGATGAAAGTTAGACACGGCTTTACAAGTGTCCGACACGTTTTGACGTGTGTCCGGCGAGTGTCGAACGCCGATTAGGAGGAGTGTCCGTGCCACCTAGCATGCCTCAACCACACGAGTCCCTCCGTAACTCAAGTCATTAATGTGCACATCCCTCTTGGAGTGGGAAGCTCCAAGAGGCGACCTGATCGTGAAACGGTCTCCCAACTGCCTCACGTCTCCTCAACAACAAGTAACCAACCATAAGCCATCGTGTCCTCTAATATGCAAGACAATAAAATAAATACAAGATACCACACAATATGCCAATTACCGATTCATCATGATACACATTCCCAAATATGATATGAATATCAATTCTATATATTCAAGACAAACATATTATAATGTAATGGTCACTCAATGACGACTCACATGACCATTCAAACATATTGAAACTGAGTAGGATTAACCTACCTTTTAGCATACTCTATAAGCAATCCAATTAATAATATTCTTTCACAAAAATCGTCACCTAAATAAATATAATATATACGCATAATTACTAACTAATCTTGTAATACCTCAAGTTAATTGAAGAGGTTAAGTGATAGGCTTAAATGACTAGTGCTTAAAGGGATTAGAAGTACTACTAATATCAATAATGTGCACTTTTTTTTCTGGTTATCCATGCAAAAGAACTCTACAGTTAAGCGTGCTTGGCTGGGAGTAGTCTTAGGATGGGTGACCTCATGGGAAGGTTCCCGAGATGCACATGAGTGAGAATAAAATGTGCTGGAAAAGACCCATGTTGATTCGTGGGCCATGTACACAGTCTGGCAAACTACCGTGAGTGACCGCTCTCGACTCTAGGTTTGGCCCCGGGTGTTACATACTCTACATTGCTTACTGAATCTACAACGATGTCTTGTTTAGACGTCTTCCTACTCATTACTAGGGTTGTTCAAACATAGGCCCAGACTGGCGGACCGGACCGGTGGGGTCATACCGACCCAAACCACTTCTTATGCGGTCCGATCTTCGGGTCTATTGTTTTCTAATTTTTGGGTCTCGGTCTGGTCCGATCCAAACCGGGTATAACCCGGACATAGACCAAAGACCAATTATACGAGTGTTCGCTGATATTATATTACGTTGATATTTAAATATAAATACACATTGTGTTGGACTTGGACATTTGTGACACGTGGCGGTTGGGTAAAACCCTAGGTCACTATGAATTTGACTTTAGTTAACTCTCACACACACACACACTCTCTCTCTCTCTCTCTCTCTCTCTCTCTCTCTCTCTCTCTCTCTCTCTCTCTCTCTCTCTCTATCTCTCTCTCTCCCACATAATATACCACGAGTCTGCCTATAATCTTTAACATCATTTGCTCAATATAAGGCGTACAGTTAGATCGAGTACCAACAAGACAACAATGGCTCTGATTTGTATTTTTTTTCTTTTTATGTACAACACGATTTTTTCTATGTAATTTTTGATATTTTTGTTCCAAAATATAAAATTTATTTAAATCTCATAAGAGATTTTTATACGCTGTAACATTTTGAGCAAATTTTTCAATTTTACTGATGTAAGATCTTCAAAATTTTAATATATGTCTTTTATATATGTACACTGGAATATATTCTTCAATCATTTTATTCTTAATTTTAATTTTAAAATGAGGAAGAATAGATTATCGGTCCAATCTTGGTTTTTTTACCGTTAATCCGGTCCGAGTACGGTCTTTAATTTGACGATCCGGTCTCCGGTTTCCAGTTTTGTAGCGTTCCGGTCACCGGTCCTTACCGGTTTGGTCTAGTGCTATACCGTTGAACAACTCTACTCAATACTTCACCAACCAAGGTGAAAACATAACCTAAGCTAGACATGTTATCATCCTTGCTTGATATAAAGCTAGCATAAGTATAACCCAAGCACTGTAGGTCATTGTCTCCATAAATGAGAAATTGGTCCTTAGTCCTTCTCAATACTTAAGGATGGTTTTCACCACTTTCCACTACTTTCACTGTTCTTATGCAACGAGTATGGGAGGTGCTTAATGTGAAGGACTCGATGGATCTTATTAGCATTGGGAGTACGAATCGCAGGAAATAGGTGTTGGTTCGTTGGCTAGCTCCGCCATTTGAATGGGTTACTCTTAATATTGATGGTGCCTCGAAAGGTAATCCTGGATTATCAGGTGTAGGAAGCATTTTTCGAGACTCCTCGGGTCAGCTTCTAGTAGCATTCGCGGAAAAGTTGGGTATTGCTACAGTTACATGAGCTGAGTTAATGGCTTTGAAGCGTGGATTAACGATAGCTATGGAGCGCAAGTTTCCTAGGCTCATAATCCAGACAGACTCCCGTGTTTTGGAAGGGTTTATGAAACCTGAGGAGCTACTCCCTACAGCATATTCACACATGATACGGATTTGTGAATCCTTCATTCAAGACTTAAAATGGCAAGTGCAAATTACGCATGTTTATCGAGAGGCAAATGCTTGTGCGGACTGGTTAGCCAATCTTAGAGTTGACAAAGAGCAAAATTTACAGATTGCGGAGCATGGTAATATTCCAGGCAGCCTATTCTGTCTGCTGGAGCAAGATTCAAGAGAGGTGGCGTGGCCGCATTCAGTCCTGTTTAATGCGTAGTTGTTTGTTTTTTCTTTGTAGTTTCATGTTTTCTGTTCGTTGTTTTTCCGTTAAGGGTTAATCCCGCTTCTCTTTCACCAAAAAAAAAAAATCTTTCTCGCTTGGAATGCCTTGGTACCTACTTGCTACTCTTAGCGTGTAAGTAACATAAGATCTTGTACATGTCATGGTATCTATGAGAGCGCCACTGCGCTTGCATATAAGACTTTACTCATGAGCCCTCTTTTCTCTTGGGTTTTAGGACAATCCTTTCTAGATAAAGAAATTATCGTCCTTATTAGTAAATATCTCTTTTGGGATTTTTCATATGATATCTTTTTAAGATAATATCAATTTACATAGAATAGGAATGCCCAAGCAACTTCCTTGATCCATTTGTATAGATCTTTATTCCAAGATTATAAGCAACTTCTCCCCCCAAATCTTTCAGGGATAATTTTTTAGATAACCAAGCCTTTGTCTCTAGCATGATTAGTACATCATTTCGCATTATTAAAATGTCATCGACATATAACACCAAAAAAATGATAAAACTCCCACTAACCTTCTTGTACACACATGACTCCTCCTAAAAATACAACAAAATCGAACTTTTTAATTATCGTGTGAAAACGGATATTCTAGCTACGAGAAGATTGCATTATTCGTTAATGAATCGCTGAAACTTACATATTTTATCAGTAGCAGATGGAAATGTGAAAATTTCAGTTTGAGTTATATAGACATCTTCCTTAATTCCCCATTATGGAAAATTGTTTCACATCCATTTGCCATTTCTTATAATCTAGTATGCAGTTACAGAAAGCAGGATCCAAATAGATTTGAGCATTGCACAGAAGAAAACCGTAACACCCTAATTGAGAGGAAAGTTGTCCCATATCGGAAAAATAAGGACCTTGTGATGTCTTTATTAGAGATTCTACCCACCACTTAGTAACAAGGCCTTGTACTTTTGGGATTAAGTGATGACAAATAATGGTCCAAATGTGCACATCCCATCTTATTGGGTTCGTGTTACGACGGTGGTAGGTCAAGTTGTTATAATAACATTTCTTTATAATCAATACTTCCGTTTGATTATACCCTTTAGCAACAAGACATGCTTTATAAGTCTCAACCGTACAATGTACTTTAGTCTTTTTCATACACCTCCATTGCATCAAATAAGTTTTATGTCGTTGGAGTTATAAACCAAAGCCCATATATATATTTTTTTTATTACTGTGGATTCAATCTCAGATTCTGTAGCCTTAAACCATTTCTCATGGTCGGGACTTGCTATAGCCTATTTGAAGCACTTAGGATCATCAATAATATGAGCAATATCATAAACATAATTACGGCATAGTGCACCAACAAATTTATCCCTAACTAACCTTCTAACATGCTCTTATACTATTTGATTCTATAGTTGCTTAGGTTTATGCGTTGATTCATTAATCAACTGACTTTCCTTAACATTTGAGTTTTGAACCCTTAATGGCAACTTTAAGACATCAAATAAAGGTTGATCAATTGGCATCTAATGTTGAGGCATTGTTGCTTCACTGATATTTTTGATCTCATCAAGATCTATTTTTTCACCATAACTTCCTCCTTCAAGAAATTCCTTTTCTGAAAAAGGTTGCATTTCTGGCCACAATCACTTTGTGTTCGTTCACACGGGTGATAAAAATAGTATCCAATAGTATTTTTAGGATAATCAACAAAACTACACTTGTGAGACTTAGTTTCAAAGCCTATATGACTGCATTCGCTTAACATACATAAGGCGGATAAGCCCAAATGCCCAACTGTTTGAGGTTTGGCTTAGGTCCTTTAAATATCTCATATGAAGTATATGCCTTAGTGGAAACTTTATTTTATATATAGGGAACAAATTCCAAAGCATATCCCCATGAGAAGATAGGAAAATCGGTGAACCTCATTATAGATTTCACCATATCTAATAAGATTCGATTTCTCCTTTCTGGAGCACCATTGTGTTGTGGCGTTTCGGAAGAAGTCCACTGTGACAAGATCCATCTTGTAATACCCGCCCTTTTAGGGACCCTTTGACCATCATTGACTGTCCTTGGGAGCGGGAGTAATCTTAGGAAAGTAGGCCAAAACCATCGTGGGGTGCGGATTAAGAGTGGTACTCGATAGAGTAGAGGCTACTCGATCGAGTAGCTAGGTTACTCGATCGAGTAGGGGGCTACTCGATCGAATATGTTGGGTACTCGATCGAGTACCGGGTTTTCAGCGAGGGTTTTATATCGCGTTTTGTTAAATCCGCAAATCACTTCCGCCACTTTCCTCCTATCCTTCAGGTCGCCCCTTTCCCCTTCCCTTCACCTCAAAACCTCCATGGAAGCCTTTTTGAAGATCTTTAAACCTTGGGAGGGCGTCACTGGTGTCGGGTAGCGATCTCTTGCTGAGTTTCCCCCTAATAGGTATGTCACAATCATCATCCGTGTCTTTGTCTCTTTAGTTAGGGTTTGCTTGTTAGTAATAGATATTTGTATGGTGGTTATAGGCTTTGCTTGGTCGCTGGATGTGTTATCTGTCGGCATGGATTGGTTGCGGTTGCTTAAAGGTAGGTTCGCCTACTCAGTTTCTGTAGATGGTCTAGTGTGTCGGATATTGTGGTTGTGTTGTGTTTGGTTGTTTGATATAATGATTGTACTGTGTTTGGGGTTGTGATTGTTGTTGATGATTCTCGAGATGCGTTCTCGGCTGAGTGGGGTCACTTGCGGGAGTGGCTTCACGCCCTAGTTTCGCCCTTCGTGGAACCCGCCACGGAAGGGGATGTGCACATTAATGGACAGGGTTATCGCGCGATATGATGAGCGGGGATTTGGTGGGTACGGCTGCGGTCCCCCACTGGCGGTGGTCCGGTCCAACGATCGATGACGATTTGGTTGGATTATTGTGATTGCGGTTGGAACTGATATCATTGTTTGTATTGTTGATTGTAGTTGCCATTGTCTTATCTTGTCTCGATCATCGACCTTGTGTGGTTGTTTGTTTGTTATGTGTCTGCCGTGATCCCTTATGGTGAGCATCGGTCTTAGCAGTGTTGATGTTGTGGATAGGCTGGAGTCCGGCGGGATGAGTCTTCACGAGATTTGTTTATAGTAGCGAGTAGCTTCTGAGTTGTACCTTTTACATCGTTTGTTGTTTAAACCGCTTGTAATATAACTTAATAGTTCTTTTATTGACGTTTGATAATTACTTTCCTCGGGCAACCGAGATGGTAACGCCCTTATATGCTAAGGAAGGCCTAGTTAAGGCTCCTCTGAATACGGGGGTGTTACAAAGTGGTATCAGAGCGACGATTTTGGAACCTGTAACAAATGAATTTAATGAACGTAGCGAGTCTAATAAAATGAACCTGGTGTATGTATAATGGGAGCCCCGGCTGATGGGTGAGTAGGCGCCCTCATTTCAAAATCTTGGCCCCATGATACTTAAGCCAGTCACGTGGTATGGGAATGTGGAGTCCGTGGGTATATGTGTGATGTGTATGTTAAGTGTACCGGGGCTACCTCCGGTTAAGTTTTTGTTAGAATTAATAGAGGTGTGATAGTAATGTTTGGGCCGAGTATGGTAATTATTGATGAGATTATTGAAGCTCGTTGGATGATTAGTGAGCTTATATGATGGTTATGAGATATGTGACGAAAGTTTATGTAATTGCTATGATGATAATTATAGTATAGTGAGTTATAATTCGAGACATAGCATATGGTAAAGCGTTATTGCCTTATAGGATGGTCGAAATTTTTCCGCTGCGTAATATTTGATTCGTGCAAGGTGAATTGCTTATGATAGAATGTAAGACATGATCGAATAAGTTGTTTAAAAGTATGCATTTATGCGAGAAGTGATAGATTAATTTATTATGAAAATTATGCAATTACATGTCAAATGAAAGAATGAACTAATGTTAATTTAAATGTTTCAATTTAGTAGTAATATATAAAGTAAGCTTAAATGTAATACGATGACGTGATTATGTTTATGGAAGATTCGGTAGCAGGTAAACCGAGTAGGGTAATGGGTGTAGTGTAAGTGGAATAAACTTCATTTGTTTGACAATATGGTAGGCTTTGTTAATAATAGTAATGCGTGAATGAACTTGATAATGAGTGCCGAATTCCGAACTTAGTTGGAATCGACACGCGGTGTTGTTTTTGCAGGAATCTTCAAGTTACTTCGTACTTATGATCGAGTACTTAACTATACTTGACCGAGTGCGAGTGCTTACTTGACCGAGTAGACCTCACTCGATCTAATTAGGAAGCTATGATGTCGGGATGTGGGAAAATTCCTGCAGTTACTCGATGATTTAGCTCCTACTCGATCGAGTAGGGTGGTACTCGATCGAGTACCCTGCACTCGATCGAGTAGGTTCTTGTCTGACAAAATCCTACGGGTTTTCTTAAAACCCCTAATCTTTCTATTTCTTCTTCTTATTCCTCTATATTTCGACACACCTACACCTAAATCACTTTCAATTCCTTATTTCCTCTCCAATCCTCTCTTACTCTTGGGTTAGTAGTGATTCTTGGGGTTGATTTCTTAGTTTAATTTCGTTTCTCTACTTTGTTCATCAATCAAGGTATGCTATTCTTCCTAATGTACATGGTTTATTGCTTTGAATGTGCTAGGAAAGTAAAACAATCTGAAATTTTCGATTATAATGACCAATTTGGTGCTTTTAATTGTTGAAACATGATTCACATGCCTTCTTTCCATGTTTGTTGGTGGTTAATTGCTGTAAATGAGATTAGAAATTGCAAAGATGAACCCGAAATTTCTAGGGTTTCCAAAATTGAAATCGATTTTTGGTTGTTTTACAATGGTTAGATGGTAGAATTGAGCCTTAAGTATTGTTTATATCATGTTGGAGGATAGATTTTGGTGATTTTACCTTAGAAAGTTGCCTTAAAATTCCGTCTTAAAAGTGCCTCAAATGGAAATTCGTGATTTATAGTTGGAAAATTGATGTTGTGAATGACATTATAAGTATAAGTTAAACTTCAATATAGTAATAGAAACGATGCTTGATGAAAATATGCCAAAATTGTCTCAGCTGTAAAGACCGTCTGAAAATTTTAGTTGAGTTGTTGAACATAATATGAAAGTGATGATGATATGCCATAAATTATTCTTTCTCTTGAAGTAGTAACATGTAATTAGCAATGTAAATGGAACGACCTTTAGAAGCATGCTAGAATATTCGAATTCTTTGAGTATATGTGTTCACATGCCAAATTTTCATAATTGCGGTTTATAAGTGGCTACAAACTGAGACTATATGTTAAAATTGAGGAAACTATTGATGAAATGTGTGTACCTAGCTGAGCATCTAAGTTTAATAGCATGATTTATGTGCTTCAAATATGGAACTGGTTGATGAGTTAGTGAACTTGCTAAGTATATAGAACTCAAATTGTATGAAGTATATGCCTACATGTTTTATACAAATTGTTTGAACATATGCCTTAAGCGAGATGCCGAGATCGAACCTTGGACTCCGCCAAAGTAAGCGGGGAGGGGTAACCCACCCGAGACGGGAGAGGGGAGTGGACCTGTAGTACCCGCAGTCCTCGAATACCCTACAGTTGTTTTTGTTGACTTCAAGCAAAGGGAGCGTTTTGTAGCCTTACAAAAACGCAAAATGAGACCTACAAAGTGTATAGACACCAGTGTGTTAGAGGAGTTGGAGCTAGAGACGGATGTCCGTCACATATTCGAGACCTTGGGTTTTACGGGTTTGTATAGGCTGAGGAAGCATACTTACCCTTTTCTTACCTTGGAGTTCCTGAGCTCTTTTAACTATGATCCAGTATGGGTCGATCTGTTGAGTTTAGATTGATGAATACCAGTTTTCTGTTGACTATGGACCTGTTTTCCTCTCACCTTGGGTTGGCCAAGCCTCCCAAGGACTCCATTACCGACATTCCAGCTGAGTGCGGCGTCTGCCGCCTAATGCCTTGCTTGACTGGGAAGCAAGCTCCCACCTCGAGCAACATGCTGATTAATGATGTTCAGCATATTACCTTGAGGGTCTTTCTCCGTTCTCTCTCGAACCTCCTCTATGACCGAAAGGATATCAGTAAATTGAATAATCATGAGGTCTTACTTTTGATGTCGTACCTCAACCCGGAGCGGGCCAGGAAAGTGGTCTTTAATGCTCCTTCTATAGTTTGTGCTGCCCTCGCCTTGATGGCTTCTTCCCCTTCCCGGTACCTGAGTTGTGGTGCTATTGCCACTCGGTTAGCTGAAAAGTTAACCTCCTTTGAGGCTTCTTCGGCGTACGTGCCTCTAGCTACCCCAGTGCCTACCATGGATCGTGAATACTATCTCGACCTGAAATGGTTGAGGACCTTGGCTGACGGTATCCTAGCATGGAGGGTGTATGAGATGAGTTGGATGAAGATTCCAGCTCCTGAGCACCTCCCACCCACGGAGCCCTTGGAGCCGACAGTAGTGACGGTGGACTCCGATGACGAGGAGGAGGAGGATGATGACCGACCCCGTCAGCTACAAACCTATCTCATCGACGGCACCATCCTTGAGGAGATGCCGGAGCCGACGAAGGGCGAGAATGCGGGAGTTCAGGTGGTAGAGAGACCCAGAGTGGTGAGGGGACCCCGTCGAGTGAGGGAGAGGGCCTCGGAGACTAGGCCACGGCCCGGTAGCACCACAAAGCGACGGCGAGTCTTTTCCATGCTACCCTTACCTCGACACTCCGGAGACGCGATCCGATTACAGCGGAGAGAGTGTCATCTACCTTGACACTCCGGAACATGCACGAGATGGCGTACGCTCAGGGGATAGGGACCGAGGGACCGCATCCAGTTTGGTGGAGCGGAGTTGGGGACTACACAGGGGTTTTCCATTCCTACGGGGTGGATCAGTCGACGTGGGGGGCACCTCAGTCCTTCCCTTACGGTGGCTTGACTCCATGGTACGTGGGCCCGGGAGCAGGAGCAGAAGGTGATACGGGAGTGGGTTCATCAGGTGTGGGTATGGCTGGAGGTGGTGGTGGTGATGATGAGGTGATGTTTGAGCAGCAGCAGCAGCAGCAGGAGTGATACTCCTTGTTTCTACCTTCGTTCGTGATTGTTAGTAGTAGTTGTTGTTGGTAGCGTGGTTAGATTTTCGGTTGTTTTAGTTGAAACTTTATTTATGAACTTGTATCGTTAGGCCATAAGGCCGGATTAACTACTTTAACCGTTTGCAGGATGATTGAGAGTCGGGGCGTCACCCCGACTCAAATTATGTGACAGTCATGTTTATATGTGTTGGTCTATAACGGGTTGTGTAAGGTACTTGGCCTGCAGGTACTCGACAGAGTACCCCACACTCTATCGAGTAGCTGCAGGAAAGGAAGAAAGAAAGCATTCTGAACTCGGGCTACTCGATCGAGTAGCCAAGACACTCGATCGAGTAGCATGGCACTCGATCGAGTACCGCTACATACTCGATCGAGTAGCACACATTACGGGGTTTTCGAAAATTAAAAATGTTCAATTGTTTTATAATTGCGAGTTTAATGTTTAAAGTAGTTGTGAGTGCGTAGTAACACCCTTGAACCGTTGATTTCATATGTTACAAGTCATAATTGAAGTGTTATAAGCGTATTTGTCACAATTAGTGAAGCGGTAATAATTTCGGGTTACTTTAATATTGCATACGCCTCCTTACGATCTATTTATCGGAGTTGTAACTTCGCCTATGTTTGTGCATACCATTTTAACGTGTGTTGTCAACGGTAACTAGTTATTCCGGTGACTTGCGTATGATTTCTAACTTAACGAGTGTATAATTAGCGAGTAATGTCCACAACAAATAATATGGTTTTCTTTAATGATTAAGATGCAAATAATAAATAATATGCGTTGAAATTTGGGTGGTGAACTTCGGGGACGAAGTTCCTTTTTAGAGGGGAAGAGTAATGTCGCGAAATAAAAAGGTTGTTTTGAATAATGTTTTGCTCGTTTATAATGTTGTTGGTAGTTGGTTATAATGTTGTTGGTATCATGTGTTCATGTGTTGCTTTAAAAAATTTCTGAAGTATAACGACTTACTTTCTTTAGTTCTTTAAAAAGTGAGTGTGATCGTATTTGAATCGCGTTGCCAAGTAACATGGTGGCATTAGTTGTACCACATGAAAGTTGATATGAGACATGTTCTAGATTGATGGTTGGATAGTAATTATTGTATGTTGGGAGATCGTGAGTGACGATTCGCATTGCGAGTTGGATGCTTTATATATATATATAAAATAACGGTTGACTGTGATAAGGCTTGCATGATAGTGGCAGGAATCGATAGGTATAAATGCGGACGGTGATAATGATGACATGGGGGGGGGGGGGGGGATGGTGTTTACAAGGAGTAATGGTTTGACCGAGAAGACTGGTGAGATTGTGTTGGTTCCGAGTCATGAGCGGGAGAGGTGAGTTGAACTTCAGGGACGAAGTTCTTTTTAAGGGGGGAAGACTGTAATACCCGCCCTTTTAGGGACCCTTTGACCATCATTGACTGTCCTTGGGAGCGGGAGTAATCTTAGGAAAGTAGGCCAAAACCATCGTGGGGTGCGGATTAAGAGTGGTACTCGATAGAGTAGAGGCTACTCGATCGAGTAGCTAGGTTACTCGATCGAGTAGGGGGCTACTCGATCGAGTATGTTGGGTACTCGATCGAGTACCGGGTTTTCAGCGAGGGTTTTATATCGCGTTTTGTTAAATCCGCAAATCACTTCCGCCACTTTCCTCCTATCCTTCAGTCGCCCCTTTCCCTTCCCTTCACCTCAAAACCTCCATGGAAGCCTTTTTGAAGATCTTTAAACCTTGGGAGGGCGTCACTGGTGTCGGGTAGCGATCTCTTGCTGAGTTTCCCCCTAATAGGTATGTCACAATCATCATCCATGTCTTTGTCTCTTTAGTTAGGGTTTGCTTGTTAGTAATAGATATTTGTATGGTGGTTATATGCTTTGCTTGGTCGCTGGATGTGTTATCTGTCGGCATGGATTGGTTGCGGTTGCTTAAAGGTAGGTTCGCCTACTCAGTTTCTGTAGATGGTCTAGTGTGTCGGATATTGTGGTTGTGTTGTGTTTGGTTGTTTGATATAATGATTGTACTGTGTTTGGGGTTGTGATTGTTGTTGATGATTCTCGAGATGCGTTCTCGGCTGAGTGGGGTCACTTGCGGGAGTGGCTTCACGCCCTAGTTTCGCCCTTCGTGGAACCCGCCACGGAAGGGGATGTGCACATTAATGGACAGGGTTATCGCTCGATATGATGAGCGGGGATTTGGTGGGTACGGCTGCGGTCCCCCACTGGCAGGGCTGGTCCAGTGGACAGTCAGTGACGATTTGGTTGGATTATTGTGATTGCGGTTGGAACTGATATCATTGTTTGTATTATTGATTGTAGTTGCCATTGTCTTATCTTGTCTCAGTACTGACCTTGTGTGGTTGTTTGTTTGTTATGTGTCTGCCGTGATCCCTTATGGTGAGCAGTCGGTCTTAGCAGGTGTTGATGTTGTGGATAGGCTGGAGTCCTAGGGCGGGGATGAGTCTTCACGAGATTTGTTTATAGTAGCGAGTAGCTTCTGAGTTGTACCTTTTACATCGTTTGTTGTTTAAACCGCTTGTAATATAACTTAATAGTTCTTTTATTGACGTTTGATAATTACTTTCCTCGGGCAACCGAGATGGTAACGCCCTTATATGCTAAGGAAGGCCTAGTTAAGGCTCCTCTGAATACGGGGGTGTTACACATCTTGTCTTAAATAATCAATGAACTCATTACTGAGGTACTCACCTCCGCGACCAGATCTTAGTGTTGTTATATTCTTATCTATTTGCCTTTTAACTTCACTACACTATATTTTAAACATTTTAAAGAATTCTGATTTGTGTCTCATTGGATAAACACATCCAATATACCATTAATGAAGGTAATAAAGTAAGAATATCCACCTTTATCTTGGACTTTCACGGGCCCACATACCTAAGAATGCATGATTTTTAAAAGATCACTTCCTCCTTCTCTAATTCTAATAAAATGAACTTATTCTTGCCTTTCCACATGCTCTTAGAAGAGCTAATGACCATATTCACAAATCCAGATACTTGCAACTTTCTTGATGTAATTTTTATCCTCATTATTGATTAACATGTTCATCAATTCATGAAGATCACATTCCATCTTATTCAAGTTATAATTAACAATAAATGCCTTATAAGTACCATCAAGAGACTTCAAGGTCAAATCTTGCAACGACTCTTTACTAATTAAACACCCTTACTTCTGAAGCTGCTATATAAGACCTATTATCTTTAGAACATTGAGCCTCACTGGTTCCTTGGGTTTCAATTCAGATTTAAATAAGGACTTTGATATCTGATATCTAGTAGACCTACTTTGAGACTCAAACATCTTATTAGGATGTGTAATGACCTATGGTCTATGGAGGAGTCATACTTTCATGTTGCATCGGAATTTTTGGACTCATAGAAGCCAAAATAATACACTGTACAATAGGTACTCTTCAGAGTAGTTTGCATATGCATCCAATGCAGTTGCATTACTTTCTCTCTCTAGAGGTGCTACCTTAGCGGACTTATTGATCACATTGATTAGCTTTTATGATATAAATGGGAACAATTCACAAGTTCTGGTATCAATCATCAAAATTGTTACCATACAATTTATTACCATCAAGAATGCTTTGCAGTGAAATAGTTTCAATTTTTGAGAAATTTGAAAAGAAGAACACAATCATACATCATTATGATATGGACTTTATCAAAATGATAACAATAAACTTTAAAATATGAATGAGCCCCTTGGTATTCAAGTCGTTGCTCATACACAACTAAAGTTCTAATACATTAATAAAAGATATTTCATCATATGAAATTGAACCGGAGTCTATATCATATAATCCTTTGGTAGTTAGGTGATTAGGTCATTCCTATTAGCATAGTTGTATTCATCTACTCTTTGTGACAAAAAAAATAGTTAATCTCATACTCTCTAGATAGCATACACTAAATATTTATTGTAACCGTTGTAATAAACTAGCAGAGCTAATAGAATGACCAAGGAGAAAACGACTCAGTGTTTTTATTTTTCAACGAATTTAGTAAACCGTTTTTGTAATCCTTTTTTCACGTAGTGGTAGTTAGTTTTACAAAATTTGGATTTTAAACATTATGACAGTTCATTATAGCTATTATTACCCTTTTGTTTTGAAAAATATTACTATTATTGGTATCTACTTGTAGCGTATTATGTAATATATCCAAGTTTCCAATATTATTTTCCTAAACAGATAGTTACAACACTTGTCGGAAATCTGGGGTGCTATAATTATTTGTGAAGAGTTGTTGTGCTGTTTCTTAGAAAGAAAAAACATGAAATTTGGGTCGGGAAGGGACCTAGTCACGACTCATAGCCCAAGAAGTTAAGAACAGACACAAGAGTGCTGAGTACTGCAATTTTAAACTCGTTAAAGTTATAAAATTTGGCATATTTTTGTTGAAGGCCTTACGAAAATCATACAATTTGACTGTCACCCCAAGTTCTTCAAATTGTAGGCTATATTATTTTTGTGGTTTTCTTTTGGGTACCCCTGAACTATTGAATTTTCTAAATTGTATCCTCGCATTTTTCAATTTATCGCTTGTACCCTTAAACTCTATTACTTATCCCTAAGCGTGACCATTAATATTAAATTCGTCAAATTTAGACGTTAATTGTTGATGTGGCAAAACTAAGTTGAGTTTTCATTTGCTGAATGTGCTAATATTCACTTATACATCTCTATCAAATAAACATAATATTTGATGATACCTTTTCATTTCAAAGCCCTTCCTTCCTTCCTTTGCTTTTTTCTCCCTTCACTTGCACGCTTTAATTATTATCTCACTCTTTCCTCACCTTCCTTTACTACTGCATCCATTTCAAATCATTGATTGCAAACCCTCACAATAATACGTAACAATAAACGAGTAAATTGTAGCGGAAAACACGGGTTTTTGAAAACTTTTAAAGTTCAAACACGAAGGTTCACTAAGCATAAAGAAAAGTAATCTCAGGTTATTACAGACCAAGTCTAGCAAATGGGGGGGGGGAATATATCTCACAAATAACAAGTTTAGAAAAGTGAGTCTAAGCATAACGATAGACAAAAATCCAATGGTCAACAGTACTCGCTAGCTCACATATGTATTCACCCCACAAAGCACCAACTAATACATGTCATTCATGAAACATGAATGCCACAATCAGTGGGGAGTTACTCAAGGTTCTCCCAGCCAGATTAATTATATCAAAATGAGCATAACAATGAACGTAATCAAACAAGGAATATCAAAGCAAGATGTAATTAACTCGAATAGTGTAAACATGGGATCATACATGTTAACATAATGAGAGAAAACATGGTATAATGATAAGTGAATATATCTTAAGCATACTCAAACATGTGAGACAAAAGTAGAAGAACATAAGTACGACTAGTCATATAGAGCACGAATTCCAATGAAACGTGACATATGCAAGTATCCAAAATAATGCAAGACCTTTACTACTCTTAGAATCATTTCGTCCCGGTAGGACGACGATAATATAATACAAACCTAGTCTAAACCTGGCCAAACTCTCGGGATGAACGTTTCCCGATTCGACATGCGATAAACATTTCGCATCCAAGACTCGATCAACAGAACGGAAGTCGAGTACCTAACTCTCGACAGAACGACCAACGAGAGCGGCGGAAATAGAATAGGACAACCAAATCTCGATAGAACGACCAACGAGAGAGGCTTTAAAAGAGCAAGATGACCAACTCTCGGCAGAACGGCCAACGAGAGAGGCGTAAACTAGTCAAGTAAGAAGGTATAACGTAGTGGCATTTTCATGAGAATACGTCTCAACACAAGAAATTATTCAAGATAGACAATTCATACTTGGAATGTGATAAATAAATGAAAATGAGCAAGTTATAACTCGAATAGAAATATACTACGACATTTCATACTTTAATAACATGCAGAAACATTTTATTTCACATTTACATGTTTCTTGGATAAAGTATAAACAAATGATAACAAATGAGTTACGTTATATAAAACACGAAGTAAAACATAAATAGACCAAAACCCGAGTCATACATACATTTTAGAACCAAGGTGATGAAGCATAACCAACAAGGAACCTAAACCCCAATCCCAAACGACAAGTTTAAAACTCGACTACAATAAGGGTTGACTTAAAACGATCATAAAACAAGTTCTAGACATGAAAATGAGGTGAAATCAATTGGAAGTGATAGCTTATCTTCTTACGGTTCTAACGGTAGGTCATAAGCCCAAAACAGACATAAAACGAAGAAGTTATGACCATTTTACGAAAGTTGGTTTGGCTGAAACCGCAGCCTGCAGTTTTCTCATGGTACAAGACTGTTTGCACGACAATTTTCTGCACTTTTCCAAAGTCGATTTCTTCCAATTTGTTATCCAAAATTCCTCCAAAATATACATGTAACAACAATGATACCTAATATAAACCACAAAAATGTATTATCACACATCTTGATGGATTCAAGCACAAGATTTAATCCAAAATCAAATAATTAACTCATCCAAATATCACAACTTTTCCCAATTGAAATAAATGTAACAACATGCTTAAAACATTTTATATAAGTTTAAGACAAGTTCTCACAACAATTGTCCAAGTCAGAAATATGTATAAACATGTAAAGATACCAACTTTAAGAATAAAAAGACTAAACTTTAACAATTAAAGCAGACAAATTTGATATAAAGTCGAGTAACCTATCACCGTTACCTTTTGCAACTTCAATCCTCAAGAGAACCGTTCACAATGTAGCTATCTTCTTCCGGGTTGTCCAATCCTTCCCTAAGAAAGATTGAGAACTAAATGAGGATGAGATTGGCGCAAAAATGACTAGAATTGGTGGATAAATGAGCAAGTTATGGTGAATATAGGTTTAGAAGGGAATTGTGTAACAATGGTGTTTTTTGTTTCAGTAAATTTCAAAAATTTTAAGTGGAGAAGATGAAGTTATGAGGGTTTTTGGTGGGTGTAAAGAAGAGAAAAGAGTAGGAGAAAAGGCCCATAAGTCATACAAGGCACAATAACTCTAATTGAGTCGGATTTCACTAAAAACACGACCCAAAACTAACTACATACTTTAAATGGCCAAGATGGTCAGTATTATTACTATACTACATCTAAAGCTATATTTTATAAATATAAGTTTTAAAACATAATTAACTTAATTAAAAAGATTAAAACGTTTTAAAACCATAACTAGAAAAGCGCGAGTGTGTAGATACCCAGTATCTGTACCTTCCAAAAATCACCCGATGATGATCAGACTACAACGTGTTTTTGATATGCGTGCGTGGATTGGCTATAAATTAGACGGTTTAATGCATTACTCGGATATGAACAATGATTTCATAAATGGTTTTCTAACTTCATTTGCATTAAAACAACACTATTTAGAGTTAAAACTGTCTTTGGACCCAAAACCGACTCAGAAACCCGCAACACGAGTCAATCTGAGTCAACCCGAGTCTCGAATGTAAAAAATAATGCCATGAATGTCTTTATCATGCCATTTGCATTAAAATGACACTAATTAGAGCTAAAACTGACACTGGGCCAAAAACCGACTCAAAATTCAAATCCCGACTAAACACGGGTCAAACCCGAGTCAAGCACACAAAATACCTACACCAAGTAACACCCAAAATCATCTTATTAGATTCCCATATTATTACATGATATCTTATTTGTTTACTACAAATCAAACCAACCAAACAATGGATGGAGCAAAGGCCACGTCCAAATTGAAAGGGACAATACACCCCTTTGTATCACTAGGTGGCTCGTGCCTCTTTAGGCCTCCTCCTTAGCTTCCAAGCAAAGTCAACCGACTTACCACCCCATAATTCTCTATAAGTACCCACCTTCACACACCATAATATTCATGCGAGTGTCCACCCCCTCACATCTCCCCTAAACGTCTATACTCGACTTCTTAAATCAAAAAATCGACACGTGTTTTCGACCTACCGATAAAAAACACAAGCCTTACACATTTTGTTTGGTACCGTCGCCGTGCATTCGACCGACCCATTCGACCAACTCAACATTAATCAATATGTTTTTCAACAACATATTTTCAACATATTTTCAAAACAAAATCTTTTTTTAAGGCACTCTTTTAAACTTCTTTGATCGTGAGTAGTCGCATACGAGAAAACCGTCTCTAAAGTCGTCTACCTCGCAAATATCAAAACACTTAAGTTTGAGGGTGTAAATATTTTACTTATTTCATGTCTTCACTGTTTTTATGAGTTTATAAGCATGAATAATGCATAATACGATTCAAATATAGGTTAGATGAACCAAAACTGAGTTTTGGTCTGAGACAGAAGCTCTTTGCTATGCAAAGAGGCTCGCGCCTCTTGTGGCTTCTCGGGTCAGACTCAAACGTGTTTGAGTTCATCTTCCTTCAACACTTCCTTTTATTTTTACTTCTTTTCTATTACGGTTTTTACCATTTATTTCATTTTTATGACAAATATTTTGACCATTACCGAAATCATCCTTGGTTCCATATACCATGACGGTTTATTCCGTGACTCGATGATATTATTTGGTTAATTATATTTTAGTGGGTATTTTAACACCTTTTTCCTTTATTACCATTTTCCTCACATTTGTAAACATATTAGTCATATTCATAATCATCCTTGGTTCTTTATACCATGTCGGTTTAATCCGAGTGCGATGAGAAACTTGACTAATTACAAATAAATGAACTTAACATAGTTAGTTCAAATCAAACATTTTCCTTTCACTTTTATTTCATTTTATTTTCATCTTTGTCTTGACCATATCATATGTCACCCTTGGTTTAATAAATACCATGTCGATTTAATTCGAGTACGGTGATAAAATGGTTAACCACACGCATTTTACATTTTTATTTGTAAACTATGCTTTTCAAACTTGTAAATCCGACAAAGAATATTACTAAGAAAATAGTAATTATTCTGAGTCATGCAAATCATTTAATCACAAATACGGTTTTAAACAACCTTTTTAACAACCAGGAGACGCCCTTTGGGTCGTCGTCTGACTCGCGCCCCAAGAGGCCGTCTGTTTTCATATTAAAAACCTGGACAGGCTCTGTTCCCTCGCCTTATGGCTCGCGCCCCAATGGGGCTGCCTGGCACAATTCTGTCTCATTTTGGTACTTGTCTAGGACGATCCCGATTACGGTTAATTAATACGAATACGTGACGGATCCGATTGACGAGTTTGCATTTTATACTTTATCCTTTAAACACACCTTTTCAATCAAATGGATCGTGTTAAGCATCATAATCTGAATTTGGTAAATGGATGTTTAATTTCCGTTTTCACATGCAAATCAATATAAATCCAACTTTGACACCAATTACTTGGTACATGGATAAACAAACCAACTTAGCAAATTCTTACATGTTAGGTTAAGACTAAAGAATGCGCATTCATGCATTTACCGTTTTATCAAATTTTGCACTTAAACAACCACGATCGATCATTAGAGGACGCTAACGCGGGCGGGATTGGGTGTTCCATTAAAGAGTTTCCCAATACGTACCCTCACCCCTTACTCAGAACCTTTGGATAGTGGATGACCTTATCCAGGGCGTACTAGAGTCATTCTAGCGATATCATGCTAAAGGGGAACGAGTCCTTATCTTTAGTACCTATGGCAAGCACCGATTTTTGCCTTGATTGACTTAGGTATAAAGTGGATTCGAACGGTTTCCAGGCATCCCATAATTTCTTGGTGGCGACTCCGAACATCTTTGCATCGTTTCGAGACCTTGCCTTAGACGAAACCGACCGATCTAAAATGATCCGATCGAAAGCATTTTTACGCTGCCGAGCGTGGCTTTCAAAAGACCGCTATACGTCCACAGTTTGGCTTGGCGTATAGGTGGCCCATGTCCACAGAGTGTTACAATCATTCCTTCTTTTAAAAATTTTCATCCTAAAAACTTAAAGCAGGGGAGGATACCTCAAGTAAATAAACTCGGATGCTTGGTACGTATCGAAGCTTCTGGTTCCCACGTTTCTTCTTCCGCATTACCACACTTCTAAAAAGCATTCACTAAGGGTACAACCTTACTTCTCAACTTCTTATCCTCCTTGTCCAAGATGTGAATTGGTCTCTCCTCAAAAGATAGACTAGGCTCAAGCTCGGGAATCTCATTTCGCAACACATGACTAGGGTTGCTAATGTATTTCCTAAGTTGAGATAAATGAAAAACTTCATGAAGTTTACCCAAACTCGGGAGCAAATCCAATTTGTAAGCCACGTTACCAATTCTCTTTATAACTTCATAAGGTCCAATGTATTTTGGACTCAATTTCCCTTTGACTCCAAATATTTTCACTCCTTTCATAGGGGACACTTTCAAGAACACCTTATCACCAACTTCAAATTCCAAGGGTCAACGGCGAACATCAGCATAAGACTCTTGCCGGTCTTGAGTGGTTTTCATTCTCTCTCGAATGAGCTTTACTTGGTCAAATCGGCTAGCTTGTCGGGTCCTAGATCATGAATATCACTTGCTTGATCCCAAAAAATAGGCTATGACACTTCCTTCCATAAAAAGCTTCATAGGGAGCCATCTTGATAGAAGTATGATAACTATTGTCTATGATACTCGGACTCGCCTGTTTACTGCCCATACTCGTACACGTCCGATCCGACAGCTTGGAAAACGGACACTGCTGCAGTTCAGATCGTCGGAGAAGATTATGAGGCGGATCGGGGAGTTCGATGCGAACCATGCAAGATTATGCTCTATCCATGGAAGAAGGGATAGGCTGATAGAAGAAAAAAAAACATTGATAATGTTATGGTATTTCTTTTACTGACTGAATGAAGATGAAGTTTTTTTTTTCAAGTTTTTAAGTCTTGTATTGGGAAGATCCATGAAAGGAGGGATAGAAGAAAAAAAAAATGATAATGTTTTGGAATTTGTTTTACCGGAAGAAGATGAAGTATTTTTTTTATTTTTATTTTTTATGTTTTTAAGTCTTGTATTGGGAAGAGGATGGGTTAAAGAAGTCTTGTAATGGAAAGACAAGTTTTATTGTTTTTTTTTTGGAGAGGTGTTAAACATTTGACTTTTGAGTTTTTATAACAAAAATTTATGGATATGACGAAAATTTATGTATAGAATTATCGTGTTTCGAAATAGAAATGGATTTTTACCCTATAAATTCACAAGATATATTTAACATATTTTCATTTCACTACACCTGCCATAGTACCTTATTCTAATGCACTATAAAATCTTCATATATCATATTATAAAAAAATTAAAATTATTATTCATATAAAAATGGCTTCTACACAACCACTCTATAACGGAGTAATTAGAGGAGATGGGAAGCGTTGGACAAACAAACATTGCAATTGTAATTTCACTAGCTCGTACTCAAAAATCAAGCAACATTTTCTCGGACCTTCGAGAGGGAAAAAAAGACCATTATATATTGTAAGCATACACTAGATAATCAACTAGGATATGAAAGGATGCGGGCAATTGTTGAGCAAGCAGAACGCCGATAACGGAACTAAGGATGGGTATCCTTCTTCGTCAAATAATCTGAGTTTGTGTCAACGGAAGAATTTGAGGGATAATAGCATGTATTCTATTTACAAATTTCATATGTTATGTATCAAAATAATAAGATCGATGTACTTCTAAATGGAAATGTACTCTAATAATATTACGTTGGTAATGAAATTCAGAATATAGTGATCTTAATTTGATAAATAAGTAAGTTCATACAATTCTATTATTTTCTCGTTAATGTACGATTATGACTTTATAAGTTGCATAAATTAGTTAATGAACACGAAAAATCCCATTCACTACCACAAGTAACATCATTATTGATTGTTTCTGCTACTTACATGTCAAAATGTTTAGAGTTATCAATTATGAATAGTATGAACACAAATTAGGATCCAAAACATCATACGAGGAGGATAAAATCTCGACCCGACTCGAACTCAAAATAACCCCTTATTTTTGCATCAAACTATGACACGACTCTTTCGATCTGATGGGTCAAAGATAAAATAAGAATATTATTAAAATATTAATTTTATATGTCTTTTAAATTATTTGATAATATTTTTTTATAAATCTCATAATATAAGTATGATAGGTAATGAATATAGTTATATTAGATATGGTTTAATTCTAAAAAGTATTTTTTCGGTTGAAAATGATAAAATAAAAGACGTCGTTAACATTTTTTTACGCATATGACCTTCCCCTAGATCGTAATCGACCTAAACCATATTCTGACCCGACCCTTTCGACCCGATGGGTCAAATATAAATCAAGAATCTATTATTAAAATTTTACTTATATATATATATTTTAAATCATTTGATAATAAAATAATTTTTTAATTTTTATAAATCACTTAATATAAGTATGATAAGTAATAAATATAGTTATATTATTATTATTATTATTATTATTATTATTATTATTATTATTATTATTATTATTATTATTATTATTATTATTATTATTATTATTATTATTATTATTATTATTATTATTATTATTATTAGATATGGTTTAATTTTAGAAAGTGGGGTTTTCAATTGAAAATGGTAAAATATGGCATAAACTTTTTGTTAACACGTATGACTTACCCCGAGATCCGTACTCGATCTAAACCATATTCTGACCCGACCGTATGACCCGACTCGACACACGGTCTACTCGACCCGTATGCCCCGACTCGACATATATAATAACTACGCATTTCGAGTTATGTCATTGGTATGTATATGATAACGAGTAATCATAATTCATATATATGATACACATATAGTAATGACTCGTTTCGAGTTACGTCATTGGTATGTATATGATAACGAGTAATCATACACACATATTGTAACTACTACTATACACATATAGTAACTACTCGTTACGAGTTCTGCCAGTGGTATGTATATGATAACGAGTAATCATATATATGATACACATATAGTAACTACTCGTTACGAGATATGCCAATGGTAAGTAACTACTCGTTACGAGATATACTAATGGTATGTATATGATAACGAGTAATCATATATATATGATACATATATAGTAACTGCTCGTTATGAGATATGCCAATGGTATGTATATTATAACGAGTAATCATATATATGATACACATATAGTAACTACTCGTTACGAGTTCTGTCAGTGGTATGTATATTATAACGTGTAATCATATATATGATACACATATAGTAACTACTCGTTATGAGTTTTGTCAGTGGTATGTATATTATAATGTGTAATCATATATATGATACATATATAGTAACTACTCGTTACGAGATATGCCAATGGTATGTATATGATAACGAGTAATCATATATATGATACACATATAGTAACTACTCGTTACGAGTTCTGTCGATCAGTGGTATGTATATTATAATATGTAATCATATATATGATACATATACAGTAACTACTCGTTACGAGATATGCCAATGGTATGTATATGATAACGAGTAATCATATATATGATACACATATAGTAACTACTCGTTACGAGTTCTGCCAATGGTATATATATGATAACGAGTAATCATATATATGATACACATATATTAACTACTTGTTACGAGCTCTATCAATGGTATGTATATGATAACCAGTAATCATATATATGATACACATATAGTAACTACTCGTTACGAGTTATGTAAGTGGTATGTATATGATAACGTATATTTCGTTTGTCTTTTATATATTTCTTAATTTCTTATTGTTTGTCTTTTATATATTTCTTAATTCTTTATCGTTATACTCCGTATTATATATTGTATCTAAATTATTACTTTAATAATATTATATTATTATTACCAAATAAAAAACATTAGTGTACGTACATCAGAAGAATAGGAGTATTATATTTTTTTTACAGAGTCCTAGGTGACTCTGAAATCTTCATCTTTACTTTAGCCTGTCCCCAAATTAATTAATTTGTACTAATTCATAAACCTAACTCGAGAAGGCAAAACTCTTCGTCTTTCCAAAATTAATCTCCCCAAATTGAATTTTGCCCTATAAAAACCCAGAAATGACTCACCTAATCGACATTATTCACTCTTATTACTACAATCAAATACAATCAAATTCAAAACTCTACAACAATGGCTTCTCAACTACCCTTAGCAACAAATCAACGGCCTAATGTTAATCAACCTGATCAATTTGATGCAAAACCGTTATGGAATCATGTCAAAATACTTGTGATGTGAACATTATTTGCGCACATTTAGTCCCCTAATTGAGCCTATTTTGCATACTATTATAACATTTTATGGCCATTTTATCCGTCAAAACCTTCCTATTTGCTTTTCTATCGCATTTCATATGTTTTGTAGAAAAGGAGAGAATAAGGCGGAAATTCCCGTCTTTCGTGCATATTTGGAAGCTTATTGATGATATTAGATGGACTAGTATGAAGAGGAGGCAAGAATGATGGCCAAGTATGTAGGAATAAAGAGTATATAGAAAGGTCATAAGGTTTAAAGCAAGGAGGAAAAGCAAGGAAGCCATTCATGAAGAAAATTGCTCGGAACGCAAATCAAGGGCTGCTCCTTTGGCTCTGAAAGTATGCTAGTTGGAACGGCGTCGAAAAAACAAGTGATCTAGGCTTTTGAATCACTCCAATAGGAGTCCGGATGAGAAAATGACGTCCGTTTTACAATCCGAGGTCAAACAAAGAAGCTGTTCGGGAATCCGCGCGTCTCGAGAAGAAGACGCCCGTCTTCCCCACAAGACGCCCATCTTCTGGCTGGGAAAAACAAGAAAATTCACTGGAGGAGAATCCGCCCGTCTTCTCCCAAATCCGCCCGGATTGCATCTTTAGAATCCGCCCGTCTTCTCCCAAATCCGCCCGGATTGCATCTTTAGAATCCGCCCGTCTTCTCCCAAATCCGCCCGGATTGCATCTTCAGAATCCGCCCGTCCCGACTCCAATACGCACGGATTCCTGCACAGCACAATTTCGTCTTCTCCAAGCTACAAAGAAAGAAGCCCTTCCTCCGAAAAATACCGGCTCCTCCCTGCTCTAAACTCAAAAGTGTAATTACTAAATTAGCCTTAGTTAACCCTAAATGCATCCACCTAATTTCCACTATAAATACCCCATTTGTAATAATCAAAAGACACATCTTTTTAGCTAGAGAAATCCTTCCTTAGATTAGATTAGGAGTAGATTAGCATAGAATGCTCTTTAATCTTTCCACAAATTACACATTAATCTCTCTTTAATTATTGTTCAAGTTTATCATTCAAGTTTATTATTGGTTAATTGAAGATTATTGGGTTATTATTGGGAGATTGACAACCTTCCATCAATCATCAAGTTTCTTCTATTATTCTTTGCTTTATTATTTGGATCATCTCAAGTTTGGTATAATTCCTTTACTCTTTAATCTTTATTGTTCATTTCTTCATTCTATTATCATGTTTATACTTGTTGTGATAATTGACACCATTCTATTATCATTTCTTTAATCATGTCAAAATACTTGTAAAACCCAAACAAGGTGGATTAGGAAATGGTCTTGCAACTATTGCAACAAAATTGTCACGGGATCATACACAAAGGTTAAGAGCCATTTAATGAAGTTACCTAATCATAATGTCGAAAAATGCTTAGTTATTTCGAATGAAGTATTAACAGAACTCCCCCAGAAGCACAACCTAACCGAGTCAAGGAGAAACAGAGAGAACGAAGAAGCAAAGAAAAGGCAAGCGTATGTCACCCTGCCTTCTGGTTCTGATCTAGTTCAACCAAATAAAATAAAGGGGACACTGATGGAATGTTTCAATATGGCCGTAAGAGATGATGCTGACAAAGAGTGTGCTCGAGTGATCTACGCTTGTTCGTTGTCGTTTTCTCTAGTTTTAAATCCTCATTTCAAGCGATTTGTCGGCAAATTAGGAGGGTACAAGTTACCTAGTTATGTTCCGCCATCATACAATAGGCTCAGAACCATCCTACTAGCACAAGAAAAGACACACATAAATGTTCTACTTCAGCCTTTTCGAGACTCAGGGAAAAAGAAGGGTCTCTCACTTTGCTCAGATGGCTGGACTGATAGGCAACGTCACCCTTTGATTAACATGATGGCTGCTTCTGGAGGAGGCGTTATGTTCTTGAAAGCCTATGATACAAGGGGAAAAACAAAGGATGCTGAGTATGTTGCTAGTCTCTTCCTGGAAACAATTGAGAAAGTAGGAGCTAACAATGTTGTTCAAATTATCACTGATAACGCTGCAAATTTCAAGGCTGTTATAATTCTTATAGAGGTTAAATACCCTCACATTTTTTTGGACTCCTTGCATCATACATTCTTAGAATTTAGCTCTTAGGTCTATATGTGATCCTACTGAAAATTCCAGTCATTATGATCAGTGTAAGTGGATCCCGACCTTGCTTGAAGCGTGCCAAAGTATCTGGCAGTTTGTTATGCAACATACAAACTTTAACTACTTTTAATAAATATACCAAGCTTACTTTGTTAACCATAGCCGAAACAAGATTTGCTTCACATATCATAATGTGCCAACGTTTGTTGGAAGTAAAAGACGCACTTGTTAGAATGATACTTGATGATGAATGGAAGTCATTTAGGAAAACTTCATATGAGAAGAAAGCGGACTTTGTGAAAGAATTTGTATTATTTGATACATGGTGGGATAAAGTAGAGTACTTTTTGAAATTTACAGCCCCTCTGAACGAATTCCTTAGGTTTACCGATACCGATACTCCGTGTTTACATATGGTTTATGACATGTGGGACTCGATGATTGAGGATGTCAGATCAATTATCCTCAAACATGAGGAGAAAGACTTGATAAGTAGAAAGTCTGCATTTTTTTGATGTGATACAAATTGTGTTCGAGACCTGTTGGAACAAAAGTAATACACCCATTCACTGTTTGGCTCACTCATTGGTTCCGAAATATTATTGTCAAAATTGGCTGGAAGGAGTTTAACGCCGAGGGTTGCCCCAAACGAAGACCAGGAGGTTTCACAGAATAGAAACTTGTGTTTTAAGAGTTTGTTTCCAAACCCGGATGACTTGAAAAATGTCTATACCGAGTATGGTCACTTTGCTATGGGATTGGAAAATTTCAGTGAAAATTACATACTGGATGCGAGGTCAACTGAGGAGCCCTTGAGTTGGTGGGCAAATTATGGAGCATCGACACCTATGCTTCAGTCTCTCGCATTTAAACTCTTATCTCAGCCCGCTTCATCGTCGTGTTGCGAACGGAATTGGAGCATATTTTCTCTAGTACAAAGGATAAAACGGTCAAGGTTATCCCCTCAAATGATGTATGATTTAATGTTTGTCCATCGTAATCTGTGTATTCTTGAGCGCAAGCGGGAGGAGGTGCCTTAACTTCGCACGACGAATAACAACACATGTAACATGTTTATTGTTTACTACTTTACTGCATGATAGCTAATGTTTTTTCTTAATGTTAAATTAATTATTTTTTATGTTATCATATATAGAAGAAGATGAAGCTCGAGTGAGGTCAATGCTGATGATTTTGTTGATTTGGACGTTTATTTCGATGATGAAGCGGCCAGGCAGTTTTGTTGGCGAAAATCTGGAACATGATGATGCTTAGATTCGTGTAACTGAATGAAATTGATTCTAACATTGTGTTTTAGTGTTTTTAAGTTAAAATGTATCAATGAACATCCGGCTTTATTTCATGGTTTTATTATCTATTTATAAAGTTCGGATTTCTCAAGTCACTTATATATATATATATATATATATATATATATATATATATATATATATATATATATATATATATATATATATATATATATATATATATTACAATCTCGCATTCGGACACGGTCAAGAACTCAAGTATCCAATTGGATACAAGTTGATCGTGTCTAATATGATAATTGGATACTTCAGTTCTTGACCGTGTCCAAATGTGATATTGGATACAAGTTGACCGTGTCCAATTATGAATATTGGATACTTTGACCATGTCCAAAAATAGTCATATCCGCTTTTTATTCGTATCCTCGTATCCTTGGTTTTAGGGCTTCAAGTGTCCGACACAAGGATTCATACCCGTATCCATACTTCGTACCCGAGTCCGAGAACCATAGACTATTGTTATAAAAGAATTCCACAAAAGGTAAGCTCTTCTCCCAACTAGTTTGAAAGTCAAGGACACAAGCACGCAACAAAATTTCAAGAGTTTGAATAGTTCTTTCGGTTTGTCCATCGGCAGCGACATGAAAAGTGGTACTCATCAACAACTTACTACCCATTGCATCTTGTAAAGCTTTCTGAAATCTTGAGCAAAACTTAGGGTCACGATCCGAAACAATTTCTTTTGGAGCACCATGGTAACGGACAATTTCCTCAACATAGGTACTAGCAAGTCGATCCAAATTCCATGTCTTTTTAATAGGAATGAACCTAGCACATTTTGTCAATCTATCCACAATTACCCAAACGACATCTTTTCCACCAATGGTCTTAGCTAGTGTCATAACAAAATCCATGGAGATGGATTCCCACTTTCACAAAGGGACATCCAAAGGTTGTAGCTGATATGCATTTATTTGGTCGTAATTTTCCCTTCTTTTCTATGCATGTTGTTCATTTTTGAGACGGTTTTTAGTCCTATTACTTGCATTTTGTCTCCCTATTTCTCATTCTATGATTTTGTGTCTCATGTTGTAGGATTTGAGACGGATGGAAGAAATGGGAGCAAGTTAGGTAGTTTGAAAATCGCATAGGAAAGAAGAGGAGAAGAGCCTCCCAGCCGGTAGCCGGTCCAACGGTTGGGCATCCACCCAATGAGCCAAGGACGAAGAAAAGGAAGAAATTTTCCAGGAGATTCCCAGCCGGGTGGGCCACCGGCTATGCATATCTGATGATCTTGGAAATTTATTTTCCAAGGAAGAAATCTCAAGAGATTCCCAGCCGGCATGGGCACCGGCAGCCGACATCTCGGCTAGGCGTACCCGACATCTCCAAAATATGAAGAAAACTTCCAGGGAACTCCCAGTCGGGCAGCCCACCGACGGCCGGTCCACTGGTTGAGACCCTTTCTCCGCATTTTGAAGTCCTTGTAATTTTTGACCTAATTTGTAAAACCTATAAATACCCCCTCCCTAATTTCATTTGACGCATTACCATAGATTTGAATTTACTCCTAATTTATGCAATCTTTCCTTAATTAAAGTAATAATCTTTCCTTAATTATAGTCTAATTACTCTTTAGTTTATGTTAGATCTACTATTTCTAATAGTTTACATCTAGTTATTGGATTGTAATTTGAAAACTTGAAGAGATTCATCTTCCTTATATCAATCCAAGTTTCCTCCTTTAATTAGTATTGGTATAATTCTCATCTTTGTTTCATTTCCTTTCAACTGTTTACATGTTTATGTTTGTTTAATTTCTTATTGGCTAAACATGTTTTTCTTTGTTTGTCTTATGCTAAAGTCTTCACCTTTTATATCTATTGTTACAATTATGTGCGAGTAGTGCCATACTAGGGTAGAGGGGGAGCTTATGTAGGTTCTTTATGGTTTGATTGTTGGTTTTGATACAAAAGGGGAGTCTTTGAGTAAACCCTTTGTTTTTATGCACACCAAGTGTTTGTTGGAAGGCTTGAATGAGAATTTAAGTTCCTTCATCTTCTATTGCATGTTTAGGCGAGAGCTTAGGCTTGTGTTTAGTTTGTGTGTGGCAATAGCATGTTTATGGAGGGTTAGAGCGAGAGTTTAACCGGACCTAGCCTAGTGGACTGTCTTACACCGAGGGGTGTAGATCTTTCTTGACCTTGCTCTTAGACTACCCTAGTTGTAACCATAAGTCAACCATACCCTTAACTAGTGAACCCAAACACCCTAGCTAGTCTCATAATATTTTGAATTTAATCTTGTCTTTTACTTGCTTGTTTTTGTTTTCCTTGCCTTAGTCGTAATTCATCTTTAGTTACCAACCAAGTTGCTTTTGGCTAGAAATAAACTAGGATTAACTAAACCGTCATAGAACCATAACTTATCGTCCCTTGGGTTCGACCCTCACATCTACAACGATCACTCATTATACTTGCGAGGTTACAAATATAAACATATCGGTAGGAAACCTCTGAGTCTCTTATGCTCAATCTTCACTTGTTGACAAGTGAGATACCTTCCAACATATGTCACAATGTCATTCTTCATGTTAGGCCACCAAAATTGAAGTTTCAAATCCTTATACATATTGTCTCCTCCGGGTGAATCGAATAGGGGGATAGATGAGCTTCATCAAGTACTCTCTTTCTCAAATCAACGGCGTCGGGAATGTACATGCGGCCTTGGTAATGAATATATCAATAAGCATCAATCTCACAATCCTTAGCTTTTCCTTCAAGAATCTTAACTTGAAACCCCTTAAAATTAGAATCATCCACAAGGTTATCACGGATCTCACGGTGAAGAACGGGCTCGGCAACCATAGCACCAAGATGATCAAAACCTCTTTCCACAAATCGGATGCTCAATTTACGGATCTCGGCACAAAGTTCGTCGGGGAGCACTCAGATAACACTCAAAAAAATGAGTCAAATTTCTACTAAGGGCATCGACAACCACATTTGCCTTTCCTTCATGATATAAAACCTCCACATCATAGTCATTCAACAACTCCAACCATCGTCGTTGTCTCATATTCAACTCTTTTTGGGTGAAGATATACCTTAAACTCTTATATATGATCGGTGTAGATATGACAATGAACTCCAATGAGGTAATGTCTCCACATCTTTAAGGCATGAACAACGTCAGCTAACTCAAGGTCATGAGTAGGATATTTCACCTCATGAACTCTCAATTGTCGCGAAGCATAGGCAACAACTATCCTATTTTGCATGAGTACATAACCAAAACCCATCTAATTAGAATCATCACAAAACACATCAAAATAAACTCCATCTTCGGGCAAGGTCAAAACGAGAGTGGTAGTCAACCTTCTTTTCAACTCTTGGAACACTTCTTCACAAGTTTCGGTCCATAAAAACTTGGTCTCATTATAAACGAGTAAAATGTAGCGGAAACCACGAGTTTTTGAAAACGTTTAAAGTTAAAACAAGGTTCACTAAGCATAAAGAAAAGTAATTTCAGGTTATTACATGCCAAGTCTAGCAAATAGGGGGGAAAGATATCCCAAGAATAAGAAGTTTAAAAAGGCGAGTCTGAGCATAACGATAAACAAAAATCCAATGGTCAACGGTACTCGCTAGCTCACACATGTCTTCACCCCACAAAGCACTAACTAATACCTGTCATTTATGAAACATGAATGCCACAGTCAGTGAGGAGTAACTCAAGGTTCTCCCAACCACATCATATCAAAATGAGCATAACAAAAAACGTAATCAAACAAGGCATATCAAAGCAAGCGGTAATTAACTTTGTAGATACCTCATTTCTGCACCTCTCGCAAACCACCCGGTGATGATTGGGCCGCATGTTTGGTACGCGGAAAGATTTGTGACAGTTCGTAAGTTTATCGTCAAACGATTGCTCAAACATTAATGTCTACCTCTTAATTGTCATCTACGTGCCGATACGGTCGTTTTGACAGTAATTAGAGTACATTTGGAGTCCGGGCCTAAAACCGTCTTCATTTTCTGATAACCGTTAAATCCCGAGTCAGAATGTTCTAGAATGTTCCGGATATTTCTATTCCATATTTTATAAATATTTCACAATCTTTATCCTTTGGTAAACAATTTCCCGTAATATTCATACAAAATATTAAGGAAAACCAAAATATTTCGTCCTACCATAACTTAAACACGGAAATCTTTCTTCCGCAGGAGGAAACCACTTGGGAACAGACGCAGTAGGTGCTGCGCCTCTTCGAAGAGACGCAGTGGCTGCTGCGCCTCTTCCCAGGTCTTTTTCTGCGTAATTTTCGTATCTTTTTTATATCTTTCCGAGATTCACTTCCAAAGACTCTCCGAAACCCTAATTCCTTCACGTAATTAGTATAAATAGGAGCCTTCGCTCCTCATATTTCTCACGCGAGTGTCCGCCCTTCTTTTCTCCCTTTGCATTCTAGACCTTTGTTCTTAATTTTTGGCGTCTACGTGCTTGAACATTCGACCACGTAAGCTCGGATCCTTCTGAGTACCAGCCTCGTTTGCGTGACCGACCAATTTGACCAACTCCACAATCAATCAACTTAATTAATCTAATCGTTTTCCACTTACGAGGGCACTTTCATATTTGCATTATAGTTCGAGTCGAGCATCGCTAATCGATAACTTAGTCCTTCTCGTTTCGTCAAACATGTAAGTCTGAGGGTGTAAATCCTTGTTTTATTTATTGTTCTTTACTTTTGTATCATCATTAATGTAAGGTTTATGTCGAAAACACCTCTTAAAACTGATTTCTAAAACCGTACTTTAAAATCTCTTTTTTTTGCGGATTTCCAGAAGACAAATCGTCGAGAAAGGACACAGCAACTACTGCGCCTCTTCGAAGGAGCGCAGTGCCTGCTGCGCCTCTTCGTGAGGCTGCCCCAGTTCCTGCTTCCTTTCTTCTTCCTTCGTCCTCTGTAATTCGTTTGTGTTTATTTGTTTCGTTTGTTTCTTGTTAATTCTTTGACATAATAGCTTATCATCTCACATGTATATTAATCATCATCATTAGCATGTTTGATTCGTCGCTAAATTCAACTTAAATCCCTTATAATCCAGTATTTGCGGATTTTCGTCATTAAATTCAATCCGGGTTGTAGGAATTCGATTTGTTCATATCGGGTTTCTGGAATTCGATCCTTGATATACTCTCCACCTGTTATTCATGATATTCGTCATTAATTCATCATGTTTAGTCTATTTTGTTCACCTATGTCACTAATCAATCATTCTTCCATGTAAATAATCCGTCTTTAATCCGTCTCATCCATGTTTTGTTGCTTTTATAACCATCAATCATATGTAAATAACCTGATAATCACTTTCATCCGAGTAAATATCGTAATTAATCATTAAAATTAGCCAATTAATATTAATGATTTGCAGTTCCGGCTTCACAGCCAGAACTCACCCTTGGAACAGACGCAGCGCCTGCTGCGCCTCTTCCAAAGGGCGCAGTCCTGCTGCGCCTGTTCCAGGTTGAGTTCTGTCTTTGAACTCCGTTGTTGCTTGACCTAGTTTAATTAGCTCACATATAATTGACTATTAATCGTATTATCACCTTCTGATTTGTTCGTTATTTCTTTCTATTATTCTTTTTCTCAAATCATCCGTTTTAAAGGTATTTCGACATAAATCGCTTAATCCATTGTAATCATTGTAATTTTCATTATTGTAATTTTATTTATTGTATTTATCATGTTTCTTGTATCATTTGTATGTCTTCACATGTAATTGAGCATTAAATCCTACTTCGACATTAATTGTATGTTAAATTACGTGTCCACCGACATAGTATTAATTCTCACATGTTAGGATTAAAACTTGGATGTTGCATTGCATGCATATAATAGACGATATATCGAGTATAGATGATGTCCCTAATCATTAGTAGAGGCCGCTATCGAGGCGGGCGGGATTAGGTGTTCGATCAAAAGAGCTTCCTAATACGTACCCTCACCCCTTACTCCAGATCTCTGTGAACATCCGTGTTCATTGGCATCCACGAGAGTCATTCTAGACATAGAATGCTAAGGGTAACGATTGCTTAGTGTTCATGTCTCTACTTTGTGTCTTGACATGGCACGAGGTATTCAAACGGTTCCAATTTCCCATAAAAATTGGTGGCGACTCCAACAAAATGCAAACGCTTGTTCTCTTCCTCCCAAGCGCCCCCGTGGGCCCCCGCTGTCCACAGTTTGGCGACTCCGCTGGGGATAATACACTTACGTGTAGCCAAGGGTGAAACTTGAACAAGGTTAGAGAATAGTTTGTACAAGACAATTGTTGGTTTTCATAACTCGGTCTTCCTAGACCGTTTATTCGGCCTTCCTAGGCCCAACCCAACCCATTCGACCAATCGTCCCGTCTAAACGGTCCTAATTCTTATTTGGGCCTAAGGATGGATAGCGATTGACGTCATCCATACCATGGTGCTTACTCTTGTTTGTATCAAGGACTTTCACTACTTGAGGAAATGGACTAGGAATCGGCCTTACTCTTGTTTGGTACGAGCCTCTCCACAGACCCCGGGTTTGATTGTTCGGTATGGCAACCCACCCTTTAAACCAAAACCCTTTTAAATGCACTCAGCATACCGTTATAATGCTTGTATATATGTTTGTATCATATGTGATCACCATTTTGTAAACAAAACCATTTTGTAAAATAAAATCCTTTTCAAAATATAAACATTTTCAAAATAGTGCAAAACAAAGCCGAAACTCTGTCCAAATATCGACTCAAAATTCGGGCCTCAAACCCATTTCAAAATCCGTGTAAAAACAAAAAAAGTAAAAAAAAAAACAAAAAAAAAGTCCGAAAAAAAAAAAACCAAAAACATTTTTTAAATCAAAGGATTTTCAATCCATGTAAATGCGAATATGTAAATTCAATTGGGCTAAGTTAGAGTCAAAGTTCAAACCGACTATGTCCTAGTCAAAACTCTGTCGAGTCGTAAACCCGTCTCCCTTTACATTTTGGGTCTTTTCAAAATTCAAGTCAAGTCCTAAGGCGTCACGCCGTCATTTTGGACCCCCTACCCCAATTCAGTTAGGATCTAAACATTTCCACACCTCGACTAACACACTCGAGGCTAACACATCGAGTCATTCCCATGTCCGTTTCTTGAATTCTCCTAGTACACGTTTGGGACACACATACCCGAACCTCGAGCCAAGTCTGTCTTAAACACACGAATTAGAATTAACACGTGTCATCAATCCCGTCAATAAGGTCAATCATAAATGTCACTCCATCAAAGTCAACACTCGAGTCTAAAATTATAGTCAAGCACCGTGAATTCAAACACGAGAAGTCGCTCACGACATTTCACGAAATCACAAGTCAAGTCTAGATTTGTCATCTTGTCCCTTCCTTTGTTTGTTGCCTTAGTATGCGTGATCCCATGTCGAATCGAGTTGTAATGCGCGTCATTTCTGTCGAGTAGGAATCCGGCGAGTTCCGTCAGTCATTAAAGTCACGAGGCAGATCAAGCCACAATCACCGTGTCTCTCCAAGACGTTTATGCCATGGTCCTAGGAGTTCAAGCTACAGTGGAAAATTTGAGCATTCGCGTCTTCACCCTTGAAAATGGAATGGTGGAAAAGAACATGCCAACTAGGGAAACCTCTAGTCTAGGTCATCCAAAGCTTACCTCTTGCAATAACCATCGTCCTAGAAAGCCGAAAACAGCTGAAAGGAAACCTGGGAGGCATCAAAGGGTGCTTACCGATTTAGGCATGTCTTATGCCGATGCTTTGAAGAGACTCTCTGCCCAAGGCAAGCTACATCCAATAGGACCAACTCCGGATCCACCTTTAGAGAAACAGGTGAACCTCTGGAAGGGCAACAAATACTGCTTATATCACCAAGGTAGAGGTCATGATATTGAAGAGTGTTTTCTCTTGAAACACACCATCCAAGATATGATCGAAGAAGGCAAGCTTCCTAAGCCACCTTCTGTCGGAAAATCCAAGAAAATCGACCCTTTTGGGTCTAATATCATTAAGCATGATGAAGAACCATCTCTAGATTGTTCTCATTTCCTCGATCATCATGATGATAAAGAAATCAATGTCCTCGAAGATGAAGATATCCAAAATGGAATGCTCATGCTTTCCATTACCTTCAACAATAAATTCTCCAAAATAGAAGGAGCCATTGATAATCTAAACTTCCGACTTTCGAACATGGAGAACAGTTTGCTGAAATGAGTAAGAAGCTTGATGCCCGACCTCTCAAAATGAAAAGTGTCCAGATAAACCCTCAGCTTGACAGTCTTAAGGAGAAAGCAACAGGTGGACAATCTATTCCTAGTTCTTCTCATCCAAGAATCAAAATCAACAAAGGCAACCTCATGGAGCCTTCGGGGCCATTTACAAAGGCTTCCGAAAATAAGGGCACACCTCCTAGGAAATTTACCAACATTGGTATTACATACACCGATGCCCTTCAGAGACTCATGGAGCGACGAATGTTGAAGCCTATAGGACCTACACCTAACCCAGAGAAGAAATCCAAGTTCTGGGATGAGAATGCCTACTGCAAATACCATAGAGGCAAAGGGCATGATACAGAGAAATGTTACAAATTAAAAAACGACATTCAGGATATGATTGAAAACGGGAAGTTGTCCCTCTCAACTTTTAACCCACATGGCAGGTTAGGCAATCCTTATGGATATACCACTTATCAAGAAACTTTTCTTGACTATTATCCTTCTAATGTTCCCAATGATGAGGACGAGGTGCTCAAATGGGTGAATGCTCAAAGCCAGATGCCGAAGCCAGTTGTTGGAAGAGTAAACGTTCAAGCGTGGGCCGATGATTACGAGTCTAGATCTGAAATCGAGTCAAAGTCCGAGTCCGAGTCTTAGGCTTTCTATCCCATAATTTTGTCATAGTATCTTTCTTTGTGTCCATTTCCATTCCTAGTGATAACCTGGGGGCTGTCCCATGAGTCACGTGTCTTCCCATATCTATGTTAAATACATTTATTATCCATTTCAATAAAAGCACACTTTTCAATCCACATATTCTATCATATCTCTTCCTCTACCCTTTTCCTGTGACAACAAGAATTGGTTTGAGACATTTTTAAAAAAAAAATGAGCATTTAACAACACATGTCAGTCGATGTGAGTGCACTTATATGATGTTCCGTTCAAAGTTGTAGAGGACCTGAAACTCCGTGTTCTTTTCTTACCTATTCCATGTCTGGCAATAGAAACCACAATATAACCCTAGTCTAGGACGAGCCTATCTTAAGAGATTCTAGGACGAATCCAGACCGTCTCCCTTGTTGACAATCCATGACGGAAGGCAAGCCCATTCCCCACAATAAGCAACCCGTGTTACTAAAAATCAACCCATTTCACACCAAACGTTCTAGTCTAACCCAAATCCATGGTAACAAGCAAATCCAAGACGATACGAGCCATGATCAAAGACAAAGGCTCAATCAAGAGAAATGAACCAAGATCAATATCCAACACAAAAGAGTCAAAAGAATAAGGCTCAATCAAGTAAGTCATTGTCAATATCCAAAGTTAATGTTATCTTCAAAAAACCCGAATCAACAATCTGAGCAAAAATCCGAGATATATTCTAGACCAAGAATCTGAGTCTGAATCAAGAACAATGCTAAATGGAATACTGCTGAAGTTTATATAGAATCAAGACATCAATGAAGATGGTCATCTAGCACCCTCACTTAGCCTTTCATACACATCACACACCCTAAGTCCTTCTCGAGACCGTTATAAGGAGATAGTTAGGAATTTTGAGAATCCTCTCAAACTCGTCAAGTATACCCATCCTTTAGGGCCAAGACATGGAAACTTGAACCTACGTCAATTAACCTACGCTTTATGTGCTCAGGCTACATCAAGCCAAGAGACTTCATTTCCAAGCCATATTATAAGACAAACCCCATCAAGCCTTAACTCCACAAAATCAAGCTCCAGAGATTTGTTTCATCAAAGCCTCTTATTTCCGAGCTCCACATTCCAAATATCCAATCCAGTTTCACCTTGATCCAGACACGGAGTCTTTAAATACTTTGATACCTAGGACGGGACATACCCATATCATCCTTAGAGTCCACTTTTAGGTCTGCTCACATAACAAGGAAATTTTTACAAGCTTAATCATACCTCTTTGGTCTATGATCAGAGGGAGTTATCTCAAATCGATTCTTCGAGTCACCAAAGAAATATTACCCTTGTGACCCATACACTTTAAGGTCCTAACAACATAGCTTAGGCATACACCTGAACTACGAGCATGGTTTGATTTCACCTTTTCAGGTGGATACGTAGGCAGTCCTTTCTTACACAAGAAGGACACAACCACAACACTCAAACAAAATTAACCAAACCTCAGAACTACGATCTGGTTTGATTTCACTTCACGTGAATACGTAGGCAGTCCTCAAGGACACAACCATCCCCACATCCAAACTTCCACCTCAATTATCAACCATCCCAATTTTCAACCTTCCAACCTCAATTAACATCCCTTCCACAACCAACACCTCTATGCTGGGGGGCTCTTATTGTCGCCCAGCCTCTTTTTACCAAAGTCCAGAGTCATCTTCTCATCCTGGGGGCTTCTCTTCCAAGATGCCACCCTTCCTTTATTCCTCTCTTATTTGAAGTCTAGCTAGTACTCGGTCCGGGCGATGACAAAGATCTTAGATCAATTCTCCATGTCATCAAGAGGGGTCTCTTTTACAGCAAACGATAAAGACGTCCTAGTAGACAGCTGATCTATGGCTCATGTCCTGCCTTTATATGGCATCATCATTCTTGCAATTCTTCTACCTTTGGAATTGATACGCGTTATCACCCACATTTGGCTAGGGGTTGCGCATACTTAAACAAAGTCTGTCAGAGTCATCCCTGTGTCGCGTCAGTCCAAGCTAAGTCTATTTTTTCACACCCGCATAAGGTCTACGTTGCGTCAGTCACGTGTCTAAAGCCCATTGAATATGCATAACGCATTACAAACGACAAATTACTTAAACGACTTTTAAAAAGAAATGACTTTTGCAAAGCCTATGTGTTTCCTTATTCGAGGTCCATGTGATAATTGCTTACGTGCATATATTAGATTGCATTCTTGTGTGGCTACTAACCATGCAGGTAAGTATCGAAGCGATTTTTATCAAGACCTCGCTTGCCACAACGAGCGAATACTCTTTGACAGGTGTTTCGACACACCTCTATTCTGTTCCCTCAACGAGAGTACACGGACAGACATTCCCTTTCGAGACATGGAGATCAGTTCCCAAGATTTATTCCCCAACGAGAGTTTGCTTGAGGACAAAAACATGCAGATTCCCTAGAGTAATCACCCAAATAGAGTTTGCTTGAGGACAGAAACATGCAGATTCCCTAGAGTAATCACCCAACGAGAGTTTGCTTGAGGACAGAAACATGCAGATTCCCTAAATTCATCGTTTTATTCCCCAGTGAGAGTTTGCTTGAGGACAGAGAGAGGCAGATACCCCCAGGTGATCCTTCATATATTTAGGTAACCCTTTTCAGGTAACCCTTTTTTAGGATAAACCCTTCAGATCTTTCAGAAACTTACCTTCATATCCTTCAGACAACCCTTTAGATAACCTTTGGGATAATCCTTCCTTGAGCCTTCCTCCCTTCAGATAATCCTTTATTTCTTCAGACACTTCAGGATAATCCTTTCGAACCTTCGATAACTCCTTTTCAGTTAAGTCCCCTTTCAGTCCTTTAGAGAGAGTTATCCTTCAGCCTTTCCTTTAGTGAGAGATAACCTTCAGAGTTAGCCTTCGGAAGTGTTAAGAAGTTTCTTCAGAATCCCTGTGACCCCTAGATTCTTAGATCCCAAATTGGCTTCCCATAGGTTCATAAGCCTTTAAGCTCCCATACCAACGACCTTAGGTTCCTAAACCCATAAAATCCTTTTGGAGTTCTCATACCTCAGAAAGCTTAAGCGCACGTGTTTAAAACAAGAATTAGTAACCCAGCAGTTCCTAAACTTAACCTTAGGATCCCCATTCCTTTAGGTTCACAAGCTTTTAAGTTCCCATACCAGCCGTCTTTTTAGGTTCATATACCCAGGTTCGCACACCTAGCTTCTTTTAAGTTCCCAAACTCCCTAGAGTTCATACACTTCTACCCTTAGGATCATATTCCTTAGGATCACCTTATACCCTTTAGGATTATATTCCTTTAGAATCACCCTTAAGTTGAACTTATATTTGACCTCCTTCCCGACGATGCTTTCCTTTAGGGCCCCACACCTTAGCACAATCCTTATATATCTTTTAGGTCTTAACCTTAGCTCATATGCTTACCCTTAGCTCCTACGCAACTCCGGAAACATCTCGAGAAAGAAGTTTCAGGTATGGTCTCTTCTTATGGCTGGCGAGCTTCCTTACGTAGTCTAATGGACTTTAAACGACCCTCCCCGATAGTCGACAGACTCTAAAATGTTCCCGACGACAGGTCCTTGGCTCAGACCCCTTGAGCCGACTCGCGTCGCCATAGTCGCCAGGTTGTAATCTTCGATTGACCTGATGGCTATACTTTGACTTTCGCCTTGTCCAAGCCTCAGTCAAAGTGGGAGCTCTGTAGATACTTCATTTCTGCACCTCTCGCAAACCACCCAGTGATGATTGGGCCGCATGTTTGGTACGCGGAACGATTTGTGACAGTTCGTAAGTTTATCGTCAAACGATTGCTCAAACATTAATGTCTACCTCTTAGTTGTCATCTACGTGCCGATACGGTCGTTTTGACTGTAATTAGAGTACATTTGGAGTCCGGGCCTAAAACCGTCTTCATTTTCTGATAACCGTTAAATCCCGAGTCAGAATGTTCTGGAATGTTCCGGATATTTCTATTCCATATTTTATAAATATTTCACAATCTTTATCCTTTGGTAAACAATTTCCCGTAATATTCACACAAAATATTAAGGAAAACCAAAATATTTCGTCCTACCATAACTTAAACACGGAAATCTTTCTTCCGCAAGAGGAAACCACTTGGGAACAGACGCAGCAGGTACCGCGCCTCTTCCAAGAGACGCAGTGGCTGCTGCGCCTTTTCCCAGGTCTTTTTCTGCGTAATTTTCGTATCTTTTTTATATCTTTCCGAGATTCACTTCCAAAGACTCTCCGAAACCCTAATTGCTTCACGTGATTAGTATAAATAGGAGCCTTCGCTCCTCATATTTCTCACGCGAGTGTCCGCCCTTCTTTTCTCCCTTTGCATTCTAGACCTTTGTTCTTACTTTTTGGCGTCTACGTGCTTGAACATTCGACCACGTAAGCTGGGATCCTTCTGAGTACTAGCCTCGTTTGCATGACCGACCAATTTGACCAACTCCACAATCAATCAACTTAATTAATCTAATCGTTTTCCTCTTACGAGGGCACTTTCATATTTGCATTATAGTTCGAGTCGAGCATCGCTAATCGATAACTTAGTCCTTCTCGTTTCGTCAAACATGTAAGTCTGAGGGTGTAAATACTTCTTTTATTTATTGTTCTTTACTTTTGTATCATCATTAATGTAAGGTTTATGTCGAAAACACCTCTTAAAACTGATTTCTAAAACCGTACTTTAAAATCTTTTTTTTTGAGGATTTCCAGAAGACAAATCGTCGAGAAAGGACGCAGCAACTGCTGCGCCTCTTCGAAGGAGCGCAGTGCCTGCTGCGCCTCTTCGTGAGGCTGCCGCAGTTCCTGCTTCCTTTCTTCTTCATTCGTCTTTTGTTCGTCTGTGGGAACAAATTACCACATGAGTGGATGGGTCTGTGAGAAAATTGGCCAAAGATGGCGAGAAAAGAGCGATTTTGGAGTTTCAAAAACTCGAAAATCCCCTAATTAAGGCTTGTCGTCACTTGACGCGGCCTAAATTCACTTTAATTTTGCAGGTGATGAGGCTTCTACATCAGCTAGAGCTCCCATGGACGTGGACACAACTCTTGACCCTTCTCGTACGCTTGAGGAGACGTTAGAGCAGGCTTTCACTGCTGTAGTGGCAGCTGCTGAGGACGAGGTCGTCGAGGAGGAGGTTGTTGAGGAGGAAGAGGCCTCGAGGCGGGCCAATGTCGAACGAGGTGGTCACCAGCTGAGGGGAGCGCCAGAGTGGGCTGAGAGCTGGGACATCAGACATCTCATCTGGGCTGCAGAGGGTCACCTGTCCTACAGGACGGTGAAGAGCTTGGTAACTTGAACTCATCACTCTTTCATTCATCTTCTTTCATTTCTATTTGCTATTCCTTTTCCCTTTCATTCAAACTAAAGATAGCTCTCGCTTCGAATCAAAATAGGAGACCGGGAACATCAGATCGTTCTCGGGTTACACGACGATGATGAGGGCCTACGAGAGACTGTCAGCAGAGGAGCGAGCCATCATCGAGCGAAGAGCGTTTGGTTCCTTGGTACAGGCTTGGAGAGATATCACGAGGAAGAATATTCGGGCTAACCTTAGCCTGGTTCGAGCCTTTCTGGATCGGTTCTGGGACACGACCTCTACCTTTCACATGCCTTTCGGTGAGGTTGGGGTCACGTTGGAGGACTACGACATAATTTCTGGCTTGCCGTGCGGGACTGAGGCTGTGGTGTGGCCGGAGACAGCTATGAGGGTAGACTCGGCTGAGGCTAGGAGATTGATCGGCTGGAACTTGATGCCGACGGCTGCTGCGGTTCCTGGGTTGGTGCCTAGTTCCTATGTTCGGGATTACTTTTATGGGAAGAGACCGGCGATGGTGGTGATCGATGGGAGGGAGATGGCTCCACCTCCTTGCACTGCCGAGCAGAGAGCTCGTTTGTGGTTCTGGTGGTTCCTGTCTTCGATCTAACTCGGAGACAAGAGAGAGAGGCTGTCGACGAAGCTTCTTCCCTTCCTTTTTGACCTGGGTGACCTAGGCCGTTGGGACTGGGTCACTGCTGGCTTTGCAGTCCTCATTCGCTATATGAGGGCCATGGTTCGTCCGGAGTTGATAGAGAAGGGGACTTCTCCTGCCACTGTTGGCCCTGGACTGTTGCTGGAGGTATGAACCTCCATTTATTTTCATGAAAGATCATTTCTTTATCGAATCACGAAATATCGTTATTGACTATCTTGTTTTACAGGCGTGGGTGTACTCCTACTTTTCGAGTCTCGCGCCCAAGAGGACGGAGCCAGGGGAGAGAGCTTATCCCGTCGTGAGGGATTTGGTGATGTGTCGCACGAAGAGCCAGCGTTCCTTCCACGACGCCTGTTTGTTTGTTCACTTTGTCATTGCTCCCTTTCGGAACTGATCATATGAATGACCTCTTGTTTGCTTTTTTATAGTGGGTGCCCAGGCCTTGGGCGGACTACACTGGCGCTCCTCCTTTTGTGGCTGAGGTCCTTCGACCTAGGAGCTCGAGCCGATTGCTTTTGAGGACGTCGATGGGTCCTGTGTGGTACTTGGGCGAGTGCTTGGCTCGTCAGTGCTCCCGAGATGTCTTGCGGTTCCCATCGATCCTCCTCGAACGATGTTTAGGGAGCCTTCCGATGCTGAGAGGGAGGTTGACTTGGCTGGCGTCGGTGGCGGCATCCTCCTTCTTCCTGGTGAGGACTACTGGGCGTTCCTTTACGGAAGGTTGGCGTACTGGCCAGTCGTGGTAAGTGCTTTATTCTTTTTCGATTGACATGATAACATGATGAATGATCATCAATTAATGAAAACCATTTGAATTTTGCAGGAGGTTGAGGTGGCGGGCATCAAGCCCCCAGCGTACCCCGAGACCCTCGAGTATACTGATGCGACGGGGATGACGACGATCTCCGAGCTTTGCGACTTTGATGCGGTAGTGAGAGATGCTGGTTTAGACGAGTGGCAGCATCTGATTCGGAGGGTATGCTCCCCAATTTAATCAGCTTTCGTATAAGAATACACTTGTTTAAACTTATCAAATTATTGAGGATCCTTGAAATGTAGGTTGCGCTATCCCGGTTCGTGGCTTTGTGGAGGGTAGCCAACCGGCTGCGGGCTACTGTCATCAAGGCACTTGCTGGCGGTCGAGGACGTCAGGTATGAACCTTCCGTTTACTTCATTTTTGAAATTTCTAACTTCCTTTATGTTTGAAACGATTGACATGAGCCAATTCTTGTCGTTTGCAGAGGGAGCGTGACTTGGAGCGAGAGCTTACCCAGTCCCGGGAGGAGACAACTCACCTGCTGAGGGAGCTAGAGGTCCGCGACGCCGAGATTGCTGCTCTCGAGGCGAGAGTTGCTGAGCTAGGCGGCAACCAGCTGTAGTTTGTTGCTCTTTGTCGTTTTTGTTGTTGGCCGTACTTCACAGACTTTTGTACATTTTGGAACCTTCATTTTGCACTTTATACACTTTGTTTCGGGCTCGAGCCCCTAGTTTGGTGTACATATTCCCTTTTTGGTTGTATATATGATGACCTGAGTGCCTTTGCTGTTGGGTTGCTTTGTTTGTACATGCAGGTTAGCTTTGAACAGGTTTGGTAGATAACGGTTTATGCCGTCATGCTGCCGAAAAAAATTGCACATAAAACACATATTTGTACACATGGCCTAAATTAGCGCAAGAAAAAGACTCAAAAAGAAAAAATTACTGACTGAAAATGACCGGACGGTAGGGAGGGTTACCCCCTAAAAAAAAAGAAAAAATAGAAACATATAAGTTTGAAATGTGAAATGGAATGGGAGTGAAATAATTCCCCAAAAAAGAAAATTAAAATAAAATGTGTATGTTTGAAAATGAATATCTAAATTGGTGAAATGATTCCCCAAAAAAGAAAATTAAAAAGAAATGTATAAGTATGCTGAAATGACGAAAATGCCGATATTGCCTCGAAATACGTGCTCGTGGAATTTAGGAAACGCGCAACATGGTAATTTGACGAATTTACCAAAATAATAACCCGTATGAATAGGAAATTATTCTTGGAGGAATTAGGAAAGATCCAACACGGAAAATCACAGGAAGAAGGCTTAGGAAGAGGCGCAACAGGAGCTGCGTCCCTTTGAAGAGGCGCAACAGGAGTTGCGTCCCTTTGAAGAGGCGCAGCAGGTGCTGCGCCTGTTCCCCGGTGTGTCTGTCCTGACAGATTTTAGGAAATAACTTTTAATATAAATGTAGACATCAAGGGAGGTTTTATTCACATAATTCTTCCGTCTTTCTCTCGTCTTATTACATAAAAGCTCTCTAATTTAGCATACATCATGAATACTCTTGAAATCCGTCTGAAAGAGTGGACAAATGAGTTCTCTAATGTGGAGAAACACGACATGGGCGCCTATAATTTTGGATCGATGTTGAGTTTGAAGCTGATCAAGGTAGTCAAACCGTTCCTAGATGCTTGTCTTGATTATTGGGACCCGAATTATCACGTATTTGCCTTTCCTGGAGGCGATATTTGCCCATTTCCCGAAGAAATTGCTGCGATCGGTGGTTGGGACCCGGAACATGTGCCTGCTATACCCTCTACTTCTCAAGGGTATAAGAATAAGTTCAGAGATTTGCTTGGGTTGACAACAGCTGAGGTTGACCGTCTTGTGACCTCAAAAAAAGTGCGAATGTTGGACTTCATCGATCGATCCATAAACAGGGCAGATCCTACCATTTCCTATGTTGCAAGGCGAAGGGCATTCGGATTTTGCCTACTGCATGTATATGTCCTTCAAGGGCATGTTGATGAGGATTTGAGAGGTGACCCTCATTACTTGAGCTTAATCGAGCAAATGGAGCTGCGGAGGAGCCCAGCTTGCCTGTGTTTAGGAGAGATCCTGTTGGGGTTAGATAACAGGAAAGCCAACCGCGACCTTTCTTATTTGGGAAGTCCCATCATATTGCAGGTAACAAAACAAAGCTTTTTTTTTTCTAATACCCGCGTTTTGGTAGGTCTGGCTATGGAGCGTCTTCGATTGATCGAGCCCCCAGTTAATGTTCCTGCTTATCATGCTCGCTCAATTGCAATGAGGACTAGACTTTACATGGTGGACTTCACTCGAGTCTGCAACTATTGGGAGAAAAAACTGAAGAGTGATGATGGTCCTCTGATTAGATGGATCGTACCATGGTGGCATCTCAAATCTATCACTGGAGTATCGTCCTTGGATCCTACTCGATCGGTGCGCATTCCTGGCTTGGAGTTTATGATATGCATCTTCCCGGAGAGGTTGATGAGGCAAGTTGGATTGAAGCAGATGATTCTGAAGCTTGATACCATCCCGCAGACCGCTATGGCCCTTACCACTGAGAGCCGAAGAGAATGGGCCATCAAATGGGCTTAAAGAAATGTGTGGTTCTTGAATTCTTCTGTTAGTGCTCTATGGGTGTCTGATTCCTATATGCGGTGGAGGAAAGCTACTACTCCGGAGGAGCGCGAGAGATTGAAGGAGCGCGAGCCTGTTGACTACAAGGTTCGTGAAGTAGAAAAGGAGAAAGAGAAGCATCTGACTGAGGGAGAGGAAGAAGCCGGGTTTCGAGTTGTTCATCCTTCAAAGAAACCGAAGACTTCTCCTGCCATGGAAAAGGTGGTTGACAAGAATGACAAGGCAAGACCACGAGAGAGACCGTTGGTGATTAGGTCTGAAGTGGCGCAAGAGCGTCCGGCTCGAGGTCGAGACAAGAAATATGATAAAAATGAGAAAGGCAAAGGGAAAATAGAAGAATTGCCTGAGTCTTTATTATTATTATTATTATTATTATTATTATTATTATTATTATTATTATTATTATTATTATTATTATTATTATTATTATTATTATTATTATTATTATTATTATTATTATTATTATTATTATTATTATTATTATTATTATTATTATTATTATTATTATTATTATTATTATTATTATTATTATTATTATTATTATTATTATTATTATTATTATTATTATTATTATTATTATTATTATTATTATTATTATTGTTTGTAATAAGAAGGTGGGGTTTTTAGAATCCTAGCCTATTTTTTTTAGCTTTATTTCTATTATGTAGCGTATTATTATGAAATAAAAGAGGTTGGTTGGTTATGAAACCATTGGGATTTTCTATTATTATTCTTGTCGAATTCCAAATGCATATGCAAATGTCCTTCTATACATTTAAAATAATGGGTTGTATCCTGTGAAGGATTGCCTACGTATTAAAAAAAAAAATGAAATCAAACCCTTGCGTGTAGTTCAGGTAAATGTAAAAGAATAATTGTTCTAAGCAAGAGCTTGTAGTGAACTAGAAAATAAGCATGAGCTTTTTACTTACTCCTAAAGTGCGATTCAATTTATTTGATGATATGAGGATGACAAATTGTCAAAATGCAAGAGCAAGGTGACGTTAGCTTTATTTAGCTTGGCCAGGGGCCGTTTATATTCCGTGCCACAGGAGTGACACATGAGGTTACGCGAGGTGCGTTTTATTCCTATTCTAGGCATAGTAACGTTTCAATTGATCGAGGTTTGTCGGGTTGGCAATTTCATTCCCATCTAAGTCTGTGATCCTAACCGCACCCCCTGGAAGTATGGACTTGACTAGAAATGGTCCGGCCCAGTTGGGTTTAAACTTTCCTCGTGGATCGACAGGTAAAAGAGCTCTAATTGATTTGAGGAGCAAGTCTCCTTCTTTGATGTTCCTTGGCTTAACCCTTTTGTTGAAGGCTCGTTTGATACGTGCCTGATATGTTTGCACATTATGTAATGCGCGCAATCTTTGTTCATCCAGGAGGATGAGTTCTTCATACTTATCCCTCTTCCAATCGGCCTCCGGGATTTGACTTTCGAGTAAAATACGCAAGGATGGTATTTCGAGCTCGACTGGTTGCACGACTTCCATGCCGTAGGTCAAATAGAAAGGGGTGGCCCCAGTGGGCGTCCTAACAGATGTGCGATATCCCCATAAGGCAAATGGTATCTTACTTGGCCAATCTCGATAGTTGTCAATCATTTTCTTGAGGATTGTGACAACGTTCTTGTTTGCCGCCTCTACCGCGCCATTAGTTTGTGGTCTATATGGCGAGGAGTGGTGATACTTGATTTTGTACTTGGCTAGCAATTGCTCAGTCTCAGCCTGAAAATGTGACCCATTGTCACTAATGATCTCATGTGGGCAACCATATCGACAGATGATGTTGGTTTGTATGAACTTTGCCACGTTCTTGGCTGTGAGACTAGTGTAGGAAGCCGCTTCTACCCATTTGGTGAAATAGTCGATAGCCACCAAAATGAAACAGTGACCTCCTGTTTCGGCTGGGGTGATCTTTCCGATGATGTCAATTCCTCAAGCATAAAAAGGCCAAGGAGATGTCATGGTGTAGAGTAATGAAGGAGGGACATGTTGCACATTCCCGAAAATTTGGCAGTTATGACAATGTCTGACATACTTGATGCAATCGGATTCCATTGTGGTCCAATAGTATCCTAAACACGTGATTTTCTTTGCCATCATTGGTCCACTCATGTGAGGGCCACATTCTCTATTATGGACTTCTTCCATCACTTTCTGTGCCTGTGAATGATCAAGGCAGCGCAGGATTACACCAAGAGGCGTTCTTTTATATAATTCTCCTTGCATGAGGACGTATTGGGAAGCTAGTAAGCGTATAACGCGTTGTCCCCTCTTGTCCATATCTGATGGATAGGTGCCATTGAATTTGAAGTTCAGGATTGCTTGAAACCAAGGTTCCTCTGTAATTTCTTCTTCATCTATGATTTGGTGCACGTAAGCCGGTTCTGACCGTCGTTCGATGCATAAAGGCATTTCTACCATATTATCCGGCATGTTAATCAAAGATGCAAGTTTTGCAAGAGCATCTGCAAATTGATTTTCCTCTTGAGGTAGATATAGGTATGTTACTTGATCGAAGAATTGGGCTACTTGGTCTATTCTGGCTTGATAAGGTGTTAGGCTTTCACTTCGAATTTTCCAAGATCCCGTAATTTGGTTGATGATCAAAGATGAATCTCCATGTACGCGAAGATTCTTGATGCCTAAACCTACTGCTGCTTGTAATCTGATGAGACAAGCTTCATATTCTACCGCGTTATTTGTCACCTCGAAGTCGAGTTTGACAGATATTGGTGTATGCCCGCCTTCAGGATAAATGAGCAACACTCCTATTCCAAATCCTCTCAAGTTCGATGCCCCATCAAAATAAAGGTCCCAGGAGTCTACATCGGTTTGGAGTATATCTTCATCCGGAAATGACCAGGTGTCTATTGTTTGTGCATCATTGATGGGATTTTCTATGAAAAACTCGGCAACGGCGCGCCCTTTTATAACTTTCAGAGGTACATACTTGAGATCGAATTCTAAGAGCATCAAGGTCCATCTTATTAGGCGTTCATTGAAAACGGGTTTCTCGAAGAGGTATTTGACAGGATCCATTTTGGAGTATACTTTGACGGAAGAGCTAAGCATGTAATGGCGTATCTTCTTCGTTGCCCACACAAGAGCGAGGCATGTCTTCTCGAGTGGTGTGTATTTGCACTCGTACTCTAAGAACTTCTTACTAAGGTAGTAGATAACTCTTTCTTCTTTTCCTACGGTTTGGGCTAGTATGGCGCCCATGGCTGTTTCAGTTACCGTGAGATATAAACCAAGAGGTTGAGCTCGTTGAGGTGGCATGAGCACTGGTGGCTTGGCTAGTATCTCCTTGATTCGGTCGAATGCCTTCTGACAGTCATCATCCCACATGGTGTGATCTATTTTCTTTAGCTTTTTGAAGATAGGTTCACAGATCATGGTGAGTTTCGATATGAATCGACTTATGTACTGCACCTTACCCAAGAATCCTCTAACTTCCTTCTCTGTTTTAGGTTGCGGCATTTCAATTAGGGTTTTGATCTTGGAAGGGTCTATTTCTATTCCTCGTTGGCTAACAACGTATCCCAGAAGTTTACCAGATGTTACCCCGAATGCACATTTATGAGGGTTGAGTCTCATGTTGTACTTTCGTAGCCTTGAGAAGAATTTGCGAAGGTTCGCAATGTGCCCCTCTCTATCCTTGGACTTGACAATCATATCATTTACGTATACCTCAACTTATTTATGCATCATGTCATGTAAGAGCGTAGTTGCGGTGTGTTGATATGTAGCTCCGACATTGATTAATCTAAATGGCATAACCGTGTAGCAATAGGTGCCCCATTGGGTGACGAAGGCGGTCTTATGCATATCTTCTATGGCCATCTTGATCTGGTTATATCCTGCGTATCCATCCATGAAGGACAATAGAGTGTGATCTGCTGTGTTATCCACCAATATGTCGATATGTGGTAGAGGAAAGTCATCCTTGGGACTTGCTTTATTTAGGTCTCTGAAACCCACACAAACCCGGATTCTCCCATCGTTTTTGGGTACGGGTACTATGTTAGCTACCCAGTCTGAGTACTCGGAAACTTTGATGAACCCGGCTTTGAATTGTTTGTCGACTTCTTCTTTGATCTTAAGAGCCCATTCTGTCCTCATTCGTCGAAGCTTTTGTTTTACGGGTTTGAAACCTGGTTTAATCGGGATTCTGTGTTCTGCAATGTCCCTGTCGATCCCTGGCATGTCTTTGTAGGACCAAGCAAAAACGTCTTTGAATTCGTGTAGGAGGTCTATGAAACTGGCCCTCTCGGCGGGGCTCAAAGTCGTCCCTATCCTAAGTTCTTGGGGTTCTAGTTCGGTTCCTACATTGATGGGTTCAATATCTTCTATTACTGGTCCCCCTTCCCCCTCTTGTAGTATTTCTTTGGCTATGTAGGGAGGTATTTCTATTGAGTCTGGGTCTGGGTCATCCTCATTATCATCGTAAACAGAATTGCATTCAGAATAACATATAAAGAGTAAGCAGAACCTGATTTATTCATATTAAGATTTGAGAAAAGTTGAAACAAAGAAGCCACCTGTTCTGTAGTCAGTGGCGGTAAAGGGACAACTGTTGGGACATTTATCGAACTACTGTTACTATTTAATGCTAAGCTAGGAGAAACAAGGGGAGATGGAGTGACGACAGGAGGAGACTCTCTAGGGACTTCTCTAGACTCCGACTCTGACTCCGACTTTGACTCGAACTCATCGTCTTCTGGTTCTCTTTTGAACATCTCTCCTTCTCCCGTAGTGAGCTTGAAGAGTATTCCTTGGTTGTTTGTCTACTTGATCGACTTTCTCCATCCTTTCTGCTGATTTGAGTTGGTTTCTGTGATCAATGCGGTAGGGTTGAAATGATCGTCTTGAAGTATCATGGTAATGTTCTCATCCTGTGCGGCTCTAATAAATCGATCTTCCCCAAATAGTAGGCTAACAGCTTGTTCGTCAAAGCAAGGTGCTTGACGAGTTTTGACGGTAGGAACCGTTTCTGGAGGAATGAAGTAGCAATCGTGAAAGATCTCGATTCCGGCTAACTTCCTTTTGAGATAGTGCCAAGGTTCGGGGAATCCATGAAAGAGTTCTTGACTTCCTTCCCTAACGAAGTATCCATTTAGGGTATGGAGATAGGGCCGCATTTGGATTCCCACATTCTTACGGGTTTGAACTTGGGCGAGCATCTCGAGAGCTTCCTCTTTAGTGGGTTTGTACCCTAATCCAAGTGGTATCCTTTGTGAGTTGCCTTCTTTGTAGGGTGAAAAGGTGTTCCTTCGGGTAGGATTCAAAGGCATTCTTGGGAAGTATCCCTGAGATTTGAGTATGTGGTTGACCACCAAATTAGAGTAGGGATTGAAGTATAAAGGTGCCAACTCGCTTTCTATGACGTTTATGCTATGGAAGCCCCCAAGTTCATGTACTGGATCCGTGAGTACTTGGTTACTCAATCTCTTTTCTATTACTGCCTTGATGGGTGATGAAGTGATTGTCACCACTTTACCATCTAGTGGGATCTTGATCTTCTGGTGGAGGGTGGATGTCACCGCTTTGGATGCGTGAATCCAAGGTCTTCCCAGAAGTATGTTGAAGGATGCTTCAATGTCTACTATTTGGAAGTTGACTTTTCGTTCGATCGGCCCTGTGGCTATGCTCAGGTTAACAAGCCCTACCACTTTTCGTCGTGTACCATCATATGCGCGAACACCTTGGTTGGCAGGGGTCCAATCCGACTCTTTCATGCCCAGTTTGTATACTGTTTTCAAAGGTATAACGTTAACTGCCGAGCCATCATCTACCAAAGTCATTGGCACATTCTTCTTCAAGCAAATGACAGTTATGTAAAAATTTAAGTTGTGATTAGCGCTAAAAGGTGGTAAATCTTCATCCGAGAAAGTAACGGGGTTACTTAGCTTAGGTGATTCTTGGAAGACCAAGTTGACTATGTCATCGGGTGTGGAATTATGTGCCACATTTAGTTTGGCCAAGGCTTACAGTAAAGCCTGGCGATGTGGGAATGAACTTGCAACTAGTTGCCAGACTGAAAGATCAGCCTTTGTCTTCTGTAGTTGCTTTAGCAAATGGTCAGTAGATGTATCTTTGTTATCATTTGGTGTGACAACGTTTTTTGGACCATTCGCTATGGGACCATTTTGAGAATTGTTTTGGTATGGACGCCCTGAACGAGTAAGGTGGTCTACATCTTGATCCTCACTATTTTGGACTATTTTCTCACTGACTTTGACTAGGTAGTGTTCAGTGAGATACCCATCTTCACCACGGCTACTACGTCTTGCATTGTAGTATTTCAAGAGAAACTTAGTGGCGCACGTTCTTTGGGTGTTGCATTGGGATCGCGTAGGGTTGCCACTACGCTTTCTAGTTCCGAGACTTGCCTATTCACACTCGTTGCCCATGCGATGAAATGGGTGATGGTATGGGAAATGGTAGAGTAGTTCCCTTCTTATTCTATTGCATAGATCTCATTTTCGACTGGAGAAATGAGGTGTGAACAATCTAAGGTAGATTCTTCACTTGTAATCACCAGAATTCCAAGAGGATTCTGAGTGTTGTTGGGCTTGCCTCCAGGCGGTATTGGTAGGCGACCATCTTCAATCATGTCTTGAAGCACATTCTTTAGCTTGTAGCATTTTTCTGTATCATGTCCCTTGCCTTTATGATATTCGCAATACGAATTCTCGTTCCAGAACTTGGATTTCTTTTCTGGTTCGGGCGTAGGGCCTATGGGTTGAAGCTTACCCTGTTTCATCAGTCTCTTTAGAGCATTAGAGTATGTGTCCCCAATATTTATGAATTTTCTTGGTGGGGTACTCTTCTTAGATGGCTCGAGAAGGTTAACTTCATCAGTCTTGCTAGTAGAGCCGTAAGAACGACTTTTTGAGCCTTGATATCCACGATCTACCGTTTTGGACAAGAGCCCTTTACGGATGTCATCCTCGATCCTTGTTCCTAGTACAATTAAGTCCTTGAAGGTCTTAATGTTTTGGTACCTCAAATGACTCGCATAGATGGGCTTTAAATTGTCCACGAATTTCTCCACGAGGGTAGCTTCATCTGGACGTTCAAAAAGTTGGGTAGTAGTCTTCCTCCACCTACTTAGGAAGTCGGTGAAACCTTCTTTGTCATTTTGGGTAAGAACCTCTAAAGTGCGCATGTTGACTTGGATTTCGGCATTATCCGCATATTGCTTAGCGAACTCAATTGCGGCGTCGTCCAAGGTAGTAATCTTCTTGTGCTCTAGAGAATAGAACCATTGTCTCGGGATAGTGTCAAGAGATGAAAGAAAGATCCTTAAGAACATCTCGGGTTTAATGCCTTTTATAGACATGTAATTCTTGAAAGCACGGATATGGTTCAAAGGGTTTTCACGCCCCTTGAATTTAGGGATATCCGTCATGTTGAAGTTGGTTGGCAATTTGGGGCTCACGGCCTCATATTTGCGATTATTTTCCCTATAGATATCATCCCCTTTAAGATACATCAATTGTTCCTCCAAGTATTGGAGTCGTTTCTCAGCTGCAGTCATACCTACAGGAGGGTTAATGTAATACCCGGTATTTTAATATGATATTATATTAGGCCGAGTTACCAGCTGGGTCGTGCAGTGTATTGTGACTCGGGTAATTATGTGACTCGGGTTTTAATTAATCTAACTAGGCTAGGCCCGTATCGTCTTAATAGCACCTATCCTATATTATAACTCATCTAACCAAACCCTAATCTCCCTATCACCATATTCACTTTAACCATGAGAAAAGAGAGAAAAGAGAGAAGAGGGAGCCGTGTGTGAAGGGAGCCGCGTGAGGCATTGCGAGGCGATTTCTCAGCCTATTCTCATCCTATTTCGTAAGTAGACTATCCTATTACCTCTTTATTCAATTATTAGCGTAATTATAGTAGTAGTGGAATAATTTTTGTAACCCTAGAAATTGGTTTGGGAGTTTTGATTATAAATTGTATGAGATAAATGAATAGAATAGTTACAGCAATTTACAGATTCGTTGGTCTGTGTTGTTTGAGTGTTTTACCTGTCTTAAAGTCGTGGGATGCAAAAAGTTAAAGAAGAGACTCATGTTTATTCCAAGCCTAGTTTATGCCTGTGAAAATTGGTAGTATTTCACCATGTAGTGTTTCCTCAAGAAATTATTTGTGAACGTCTATCTAAAAAGTCCGCGAATCAGTAGAGGCTGAAAGATTACTTCTAAAACATAATTTAGGTATTGAATTGGTGCTGGGTCTTTTTCATATATTTAATTTAAAGAGTTTAGATGAGTTAGGCGTTGGTTTTACTTAAGAATCATTTGTCAAACTCGTTTTATGAATCAATACTTTTTATACGACGGTTTCTGTCAGTTTTTGGAAATCAGTCTGAAAACCCTTGATAAGTTTGGAATTTGAGAAAAACACGTTAGATATAATTTGTAGATAAGACTCATGGGGTTCCAATTCAATTGGCCTTGCATCAATTCGAATTTTCTGGAATTAGTTATTCATTTTATACCGAGTCTGCCATGTGCAGGAAAATCAGGGAAAGTTGTATTTGTTCCTTAAGTTGATATTCCTATTAAATTACGATGAGTCTAGGTTATGTGAATGATTAATTGACTGAGTAGGTGGTAATTATACATAATTATGTTATGTAGGTGATGGATATGGGAAGGATCATAATTGATTGCTTGTGCGTGCTTGGATTGCGAAAAGGTAGGAAAATACACTTGACTTATTATCGTTGTTGTTGAATGGTGTTGATTTGTTGTGTTTCGTATGACCAAGTTGTGAACGTTGACTTGTTTCGTGGTTGTTGCTTTATGCTATGACTCATATACTGGATTGTGATTGATCGAGTTGATCGTATTGAGTATGCTATCACAACATTTTGTAGCTGGCATGATTTTATAATTGATCAGTTCAATGGTATACATATTGCATTGCATTGTTTACTGTTAAGCATTTCATGTGCATTGGAGTTGGAGGATAGTGTGGTGGTGACGAGGTTGTGATACGTTGTGATGTTGTGATAAGGCCCAGGCGGGTTCTGCAGAACCTGCCCTGGATAACCTCATTGCGAGTTTGGTATATCGACGACGGTCGATTGATAGTCTGCCGGGGATCGGTATGGCTGGGCGTTCCGGGTTATGAGATATGAGTTGAGATGGAGGTGGAGGTGACGGAGAAGCATGCATATCATATTTTGTTGTTTCATTGTATTTCCTACTCAACCTCGTGGTTGACCCTGTGTATTCGTGAACACCTGTGACGATCCAAATATTGGGGAGCAGACTTGACAGGTTTATAAGATAGGATGGGAGCTTGATGGGCGTGAAACACTGGATCAGAAGACTTAGTAGCTAGATCATCATTTAGAAGACTTTCACTTTTATTTATGTTAGTTCTTTGTAATTTGATGTAAATGAGGTTTTGTAAAAAGGTTAAGTTAAAGAAATTATGTAATTTGCCTTGGAGTTTAATTTGTTATTCACTACCTCGGGAAACCGAGATGGTAACAGTCCGGTTTATTAGGGAATGTCTTGCTAGAGGCTCCTTTATAAATCGGGGTGTTACAGTTAACCTCATGTGCTCCCATAGGAGGATTTTCATTCCCGAAGTTATTCACAAATTCATCAAACACTTCACTTTCTCGAGGAGGCAACCTTGTTTCCACAGTATATATTCGGCCCTCGATTGTGTCGAGGCGATCATACACTTGGTCTTGAGTGACTTGGAGACGAGCTAGCGCGGCTAAGATTTGATCATTACCATTCAGGGTTTGGTTGTTGCTCAGGTCGCTTGTTTCAGGCATCTTGGAAACTGAACAATAGATCGACGACGAATCAAAACACGATCGACCATTCTAGCACACTTACTTGGAAAAAATGTTTTGACTTGTAGAGTGTGAGTGTGCCACTCGTGTTAAGTGAGTTTTTGAAGAAATGACAAAGTTTTGAAAATGTTGGTCCTAGTCAACTGTAGTGTAGTTGTAGGAGTGGACTCGAAGTAAGGTTTTGAAATGGGCTTTGAGGCTCGAATTTTGACTCGACAATTGGATAGAGTTTTGACTGGTTTTGCGCTAATATTGGGATTATGTTCGAAATTTTTACATTTTGAAAGAAATTTTGATTCTTACAAAAATTGTCATGGTTTTGTTTAGAAATGGTGATCACATATGGTACAAGCATTTATACAGGCATTATAACGGGATGCTGAGTGCATTTAAAAGGGTTTTGGTTTAAAGGGTGGGTTGCCATACTGAACAATCAAACCCGGGGTCTGTGGAGAGGCTCGTACCAAACAAGAGTAAGGCCGATTCCTAGTCCATTTCCTCGAGTAGTGAAAGCCCTTGATACAAACATGAGTAAGCATCATGGTATGGTTGACGTCAATCGCTATCCATCCTTAGGCCCAGAAAAGAATTTGGACCGTCCAGACGGGATGATTGGTCGAATGGGTTGGGTTGGGCCTAGGAAGGCCGAATAAAATGACCTAAGAAGGTCGAGTAATGAAAACCGACAACTGTCTCATATAAACTATTCCCTAACCTTGTTTAAGTTTCACCCTTGGCAACACGTAAGTGTATTAATCCCCAGCGGAGTCGCCAAACTGTGGACGCGGGCCCACCGGGGTGAAAAGCGAGCAAGCTTTTCTTGTTCATTTGTGGAGTCGCCACCAATTTTTATGGGAAATTGGAACCGTTCGAATACCTCGTGCCATGTCAAGACACAAAGTAGTGACATGAACACCAAGAACTCGTTACCCTTAGCATTCTATGTCTAGAATGACTCTCGTGGATGCCAATGAACACGGATGTTCACAGAGATCTGGAGTAAGGGGTGAGGGTACGTATTAGGAAGCTCTTTTGATCGAACACCTAATCCCGCCCGCCTCGATAGCGGCCTCTACTAATGATTAGGAAAATTTTCTATACTCGATATGTTGTCGATTTATATGCATGCAATGCAACATCCATTAGATTAATCCTAGCATGTGAGAATTAATACTAAGTCGGTTATCACGTAATTTAACATGCAATTGAGTCGAAGTAGAAATTTAAGATCAATTACATGTGAGAGCATACAAGCAATACGATAAAAGAAATACAATGAAAATACAATGAAGAAAATTACAATAAACACATTGGATTAATTGATTTATGTCGAAAATACATCTAAAACGGATAATTTTAGAAAAGAAAGAATAAATAAATAAACGAACAGAAATTAGGTGATAATACGATTAATAGTAAATTAAATACGTAAACTAATAAACTAGGTCAAGGCAGAAACGGGAGTTCAGAGACAGAACTCAACCAGGAACAGGCGCAGCAGACGCTGCGTCTGTTCCCAAGCTCAGTTCTGGCTGTGAAGCCGGAATTGCAAATCGTTAATATTCATTGGTGATTTTAATGCTTGATTATATTATTCGACTCGAATGGAAGTGGTTTAACAGATTATTTACATGTGATTGAGGTCATAAAACGATAAAACATGGATAAAAACTAATTAGGACGAATTATTTACAAGATTAATAAGGTCAATAACAAATACAAATTAAACAAACTAAACAAATTAATTATTAAACAGGTTATTAATGACGAACTAATGATGGTGACGATGAATAACGAACGAAAATATATCAAAGATGAGTTCCAGAGACTCAATATGGATGAATCGAACCTCTAATAACCCGAATTGATTTAAATGACGAAAACCCGCAAATATGGATTATAAGGGATTTAAGTCGGGATGTTAATGATGATAAGTTATTAATGAACTACAGGTTAAAATTATCATATTAGAATTATTGTGTTGAAAGAAACATGAACAATTGAAAGCAAAATAAACATACGTATTTAACAAAAACGAAGGAAGAAGAAAGGAAGCGAGAATCTGCGCGGCCCTCGGAAGAGGCGCAGCAGGTGTTGCGTCCCTTCGAAGAGGCGCAATAGTTGCTGCGTCCTTTCTCGACGTTTGTCTCCTGATAATCCATAAAAAAGGTTTGAAATAAGGTTTTACAAATCGGTTTTAAACATATTTTCGACATAAATCTTACAATAATGATTACAAAAAATAAAGAACAATAATTAAAAGAAAGATTTACACCCTCAGACTTACATGTTTGACGAAACGAGATTGACTAAGTTAACATTTAGTGATGCTCGACTCGAATGTACGACGAAAGTGCCCTCTTAGAGGAATTAAATAGATTGATTAAGTTGATTGATTGTGGAGTTGGTCAAATTGGTCGGTCATGCAAAACGAGGCTGGTACTCAGAAGGATCCGAGCTTACGTTGTCGAAAGTTCAAGCACGTAGACGCCAAAAAGTAAGAACGTGGTCTAGAATGAAAAGGGAGAAGAGAAAGGCGGACACTCGCGTGAGAAATATGTGAGACTGAAGGTCTATATTTATACTAATCACACGACGGAAATTAGGGTTTTCGGAGAAACTTTGGAAGTGAATCTCGAAAAGATACGAAAAATACGCAGAAAAGGACTGAGGAAGAGGCGCAGCAAGCACTGCGTCTCTTGGAAGAGGCGCAGCACCTGCTGCGTCTTTTCCTCAGTGGTTTCCTCCTGCGGAAGAAAGATTTCCGTGTTTTAATTATGGATAGCGGATTAATCTTATTTCCTTAATATCTTATATGATAATTTCGGGATATATTTTACCAAAGATTAAAAGGTTGGAAAATATGGAATAGAAGTATCCGGAACATTCCAGAAGATTCTGACTCGGCATTTTAAACGGTTATTAGAAAATGAAGACGATTTTTGACCCGGACTCCAAATGTACTCTAATTACTGCCAAAACGACCGTATCGGCGCGTAAATGACGACTATGAGGTAGACACAAGTGTTTGAGCGATTACTTGACGATAAACTTATGAACCGTCACAAATCGTTTCGTGTACCAAACATGCGGCCCAATCATCACCGGGTGGCTTGCGGGAGGTGCAGAAATGAGGTATCTACACTTCGATCTTGCAGGTGACATTCCTTCTACGCCGGGGAGGGCTCCCATGGACGTTAACTTTGACCCTTCTCGTACTCTTGAGGAGGTGTTCGAGGAGGTTGTCGAGGAGGTCCCGAGGAGGGCCAACGTCGGACGAGGTGGTCGCCAGCTAGCGGGAGTACCTGAGTGGGCGGAGAAATGGGATGGTCGACATCTCATTTGGGCAGAGGAGAGCCACCTGTCTTATAAGACAGCGAGAAGTTTGGTAGACTTCAGACTTGTCATCTCTTTGCTAATTTCCTCTTTGTTCACTTATAAGTCCATTTCTCATTTGCTTTGTACTAAAGATCGCATTTTCTTGAATCGATACAGGAGGCCGGGAACTTGAGGTCCTTCTCTGGTTACACGACGATGATGGAGGCCTACGAAAAGCTGACGGAGGAGGATAAGGCCATCATCGAGCTGGGAGCCTTCAGAGCCTAGGTGGGAGCGTAGAGGGCGATCAAGGAAAGAAAGCTTCGGGCTAACCTTTGCCTGATTCGGGCCTTCCTCGATCGGTACTGGGATACGACCTCGACCTTTCACATGACTTTTGGGGAGGTCGGGGTGACTTTGAAGGACTACGACATGATTTCTGGTCTGCCGTGTGGTGAGGAGGCTATGGTGTGGCCGTCGACGGCCATGAGGGTGGACTCGGCTGAGGCCAAGAGGTTGATCGGCTGGAACCTGGCACAGGGTGCTGCCAGCGTTCCCGGGTTGGTAGCGAGTACTTACGTCAGGGACTACTTTGCAGGTAGGACCCCGGCATTGGTAACGATGGATGGGAGGAGGGTGGCTCCTCCTGCTTGTACTGCAGAGCAGAGGGCTCGTTCGTGGCTCTGGTGGTTCTTGTCTTCGCTTTACCTTGGAGACAAGGGGGAGAGGCTGTCGATGAAGCTTCTTCCGTTCCTTGCTGATTTGAGTGACCTAGGTCGTTGGGACTGGGTTACTCCTAGTTTTGCGGTCGTCACTCGCAATATGAGGGCCATGGTTCGTCCTGAGCTGCTGGAGAAGGGGACTTCTCCTGCCACGGTTGGTCCTGGGCTGCTGCTGGAGGTATGAAACTTTGTTTTGCATTATGAAAGATCATTACTTCTTCATATATTTCTCTTATTCCCATCGAATCATAAAAGATCATCATCGATTGTCATGCTTTGCAGACATGGGTATACTCCTACTTTTCGAGCTTCGCGCCCAAGAGGACAGGGCCTGAGCCGAGGGCGTACCCAGTTGTGAGGGACTGGGTGGTGTGTCATAGGAAGAGCCAGCGTTCTTCTTACGATGTTTGTCGACGGGGCGTGAATGCCCTAAAGTTGAGTGACGTAAGTATCTTCAATCATTGTTCCTTTTATTCATTTTATTGCTATTAGAAATGATCATAAGAATGACCCCTTCGTTTACAGCCGATCATTGGAATGACCCTTTGTTTGCCTATTTTAGTGGGTGCCCAGACCTTGGGTGGACTACCCTGGCGCTCCGGCCTTCGTGGCTGAGGTCCTTCGACCTAGGAGCTCGAGCCGGTTGCTGCTGAGGACGTCTATGAGACCAGTGTGGTACCTGGGCGAGCGTTTGACTCGTCAGTGCTCTCGTGAAGCTTTCACGGTTCCCGTCGATCCTCCATGGACGGTGTTTAGGGAGCCTTCTGATGCTGAGAGGGAGGCAGACTTGGCGGGCGTTGGCGGTGACGCTCTTCTCCTTCATGGTGAGGAGTACTCTTTATTTGTCCGCCAGAGACTGGCGTACTGGCCGATCGTGGTAAGTATTTTTCCTTTCTTTTTTGAATTGACTTGACAAACTGACGAATGATAGTCGAATAAAGAATTCATTTGAACTTTCCAGGAGATCGAGGTGGCGGGCGTCGAGCCCCCAGCGTACCCAGAGACGCTTGAGTATATAGACGCGGCGGGGATGACGATGATCTCCGAGCTCCGTGACTTCGGCGAGGAGGTCAGAGATGCTGGCCTGGAGGAGTGGAAACATTTGGTTAGGAGGGTAAGCCCTTGGCTTCGGTTGACTTCTGCTATTGTATAAGAATACACTTGTTCATTTTATTGAAAATCTTTTGTTTATTGAACTGCAGGTGGCGCCATCTCAGCATGTGGCGCTGTGGAGGGTGGCCAACCGGCTACGGGCCACGGCCATCGAGGCACTTGCAGGTGGCCGAGGATGACAGGTATGAACCTCTCATTCTTTTTATCTGAATTTTGTTGCAATTTTTCGCATTTGTTTGAAATGGTTGAATGAAATGATTGAAATGAGGCATTTCTTTATCACTTGCAGAGGGAGCGAGACTTGGAGCACGAGCTGGCACAGTCCCAGGAGGAGACAGCTCGCCAGTTGAGGGAGTTGGAGGTCCGGGATGCTGAGATCGCTGCTCTCGAGGCGACCGTAGTTGAGCTGAGTAGCGACCAAGAGTAGATGTCTTTGCTTGCTTCTTTTGTTGTTGGTTGTCTTGTATATACTTGTACATTTTGGACCTCGTTTTGTACTTTTTGGCGAGAGCCCCCAGTTTGATGTACATATTGTGTTTTGGTTGTACATATGGCGGCCTGAGTGCCTTTGCTGCTGGGTTGTGTGTTGTTCCTGCAGGTTAGCTTAAAAACAGGTTTGGTAGATGACGGTTTTATAAGTCTCTACAGTTGACGGTTCAGCAGTTTTTAACGACTTCATAACTCGTTTGCATGATTCACATTACTAATTGATTGTTGATTTGTAGCATTAAATTGGTTTAGGCTTTACATGTTGCATTTCGCTCTGAGATTGAACTCGTTCCATTAGGTTTTAGGATCGAGTCTAGTTCTTGCTTGGGGACAAGCAAGGGTTTGGTTTGGGGAAGTTTGATGCGTGTTTAATATATGATGTTTTGCACCTCATTTCACACGCATTTCAGAGCTCAATTGAGTAGTTTATGCTACTATTTTCCTTGTTTCGTGTATTTCTTCCTTTTCTTGTGATTTTGTAGGAATATGAAGATTCCAGCGGAAATCGAGCCAAATCCGTCCCTAAGTATTTAGCATTGCATTTTACATGGAGTAGTGACTCGAGAGATAAACTTGGTGCGCGTTTCGAGGCCCGAAAGACAAATTTACGAGAGCTTCAGAAGCGAATTACCAGCTATAGCAGTCTATAGACTGACCTACATGGTCTATAGACTGTCAGAATGCTTCTCGACATTGCAGGCTGCTTCAGATGGCTATATCTCAAGTTCTAGAGCAGATAATCGAGTGATTCCAATTGGAGGTGAAAGCTTATCCTCTTAGCTTTCCAACGCCGCATAGAATGCATGATTAGACCAAGTAACAAAGAAATGGCAGCTGTTTTAAGATCGGTGCGCGCTGCAGGAATCGTCAGAATGCAATTCTGTACAGCGCCTGTGGTCGATCGACTGACCTCAGTGGTCGATCAATCACCACGCGAGCTGATACGCAAATTAAAATACGAGGAAGCCCATATTGTAATTAGGTTTTGGTTTAGGTTACGTTATTCTTCTATATAACGTAACTCTTCCTGTTTCTTTAGGCATCTATTCATTAGCTTAGTTTCATCTAGTTTTCAGATTACTTTACTTTAGGTTTTCATTCACATTCAATTTATCAATAAAGTTCTCATTGCTTTCGGATCTATTCTTCGCTCGTTCCAATTTCGGTAACCCTTGTTCTTATTCTTCAGTTTGTTTACTGTTTTATTAGTTTAGAAATTGTTAGCGTAGATATCCCGAAACCATTATTTACGTTTTATGCACTTTAATTATTTTAGTATTTCAATTATGAATTCTTATGCTTTAATCGCAAATTTCATTGTTGTTTTTATCAATAATATGTCTAGCTAAATCACCCTTGCTAGGATGTAGGCGAATTATAGCGTAGATGGCATTAGAATAGGTTACCTCGCATTAGGGCTTGGTCGATCGACTGGCTTAACTAGTCGGTCGACTGAGCCAGTTGGTCGATCGAATGGGGTAGCTGGTTGATCGGCTGACTTCGTGTTTGATTAGCATTGTTTGATTCGTTAAGTGCAATATTTAGCACTGAGACCGAGAGGAGACTTGTTAGATGCTTAGTTTTGACCAACCCGTAGATCGAAAGATAAGGAAGGGCATTAATTAACGAATTAAGACGACTAAATTGCTGGATCGAAAGATAATGTAATTTAGGCTTTAGGAATCACTAATCGGGGCGAGAGCTAGTATTAGTGAGACTTAGGGACTGGTAGCATAGGCCGAAAGGAGCTACTAGTTATCTTGGACCGAGAGGACATGTTTTACCCATCACCCACGACCGTATTTCGAGACCTACCTAGACTTATGTGCCATCGAAGCTGTAGTGATCCGATCATCCTAGCTCTTTTTTTGTCATTAGTTTAAATTTATTTTTATTATTTGCTCATTTATTTTCGCATTTAGACTTAGACATAATCCAATCAACCCCCCCTTATTTGTTACCTTGGACTGAAATATAAAGCGACTATTATCTCCCTACCTCCCTGTGGATCAACCCTTACTACCACTTGCTAGTTGTAGTTGGGAATTTATAAATATTATTTTTGGTACTCACTTCGACAGGTATCAAATTTTGGCGCCGTTGCCGGGGAGGCAGCGCTAGTTTTAGTTGTTTTTTATTTTAGTCTGTGTTTCGCCTCAAGGGAAGACTGAGTACCTTGAGGCAGTTCTTATCTTCTTCTTTAGTGTTGTTTATTTGCAGTATTTCAGAGAGTCCACTCATGTTCCATTCTCGGGAGCAAAGCAGTCTTTTTTTGTGGGAGATGCGGCGGAGCAGACACACATCCGAGTCATGCAGGCACCCTAAAGAGAAGATGTTTGCTTTTCATCAACTTCAGCTCGACAATTCGTATAATTACGCTCCTACTTCACCGCATCAACCATATGTGCCTCCTTATGAAGCCCCACCACCATCCACTCCATCACAAAGAAGAGTTGAAAAACGAAGTTGCGAGTTGACGAGTCTAGTGCAGTTGCTTATGGGGAGGTACAAAAAAGCAATGCGGCGAATCGGCCTTAATCACGGTTTGATATCTCAAATTGCTACATTAGACAAGAATGCAAACAGAGATACCGAGTCAATTTCACTCTCTGAATCAGCGTATTGAGACCGTACATGCAATGACGCCGAGGAGCGGGTCTACTCTTGATGGACCCGAGAAAGTCAAAAAAAGGGAAGAAGAAAAAGGGTGAGAAAAAGACGATCGGCGGTAATCACGGTCGATCAACCACATCATCCAATCGATCGACCATCCGCGAAATGACATAGCTTCGGTATCTGTTGAAACCGATCGATCGATCGACCAACATGGTCGATCGACTGAGGAAGCAGCTGATGACGAACCATTCCATCCTCCAATGCCAGACAACTTGAGGGATCACTTATTTCGGGGTACGACAACTCCGAAAATATTGAGGCAAGACCCGGGTGCTGATGGGTCACTCCCGGTTCCGAAATATGACCCGATGACGATTAATGGTTCATTTTTGAGACGGTCTGAAGAGGGGTCAAGCTACAACAAGGAGAAGGTAGTGGATTTTCAGCCTAAGTCCACTGATGCCGGTATGAGAGACCTAGAGGAGAGGGCAAAGCTACTTTTGACAGCCCCTTATCCAGAAAGACTAGTGCCGACCAAAGATGAGGTAACATTCGATAAATTTAAAGATGTCGTGCGTAGTCTTAACGTGCAAATTCCTTTCTTAGAGCTAGTTAATCAAATACTTGCATGTATGAAGTTTATGAGACAATTGCTAGCTAAGAAAAGGTCTTTGAATGTTGTGGAGTCAGTGCATTTAACTGAAGAGTCTAGTTCGTACTTAACTCACACTGCTACTCATAAACTGTCTGACCCAGGTAGTTTCTTTGTCCCCTGCAATATTGGTACCTTCTCAATCGAGAAGGCATTATGTGATTTAGGGGCTAGTGTCAGTGTTATGCCTTTGAGTCTGGCTAAGAAGTTGGGATTGACTAGATTTGCCATTACAGACATGACTGTGCAAATGGCTGACCGTTCTGCAGTTCAGCCAGTATGGGTTTTAGAGAATGTGCCTGTTCAAATTGAAAAGTTCTTTTTTCCTGTTGACTTTGTTGTTTTGGATATTCCTGAAGATGTCAACACCCCAATTATTTTGGGAAGACCGTTTTTGCACACTGCTGGTGCAATAATTGATGTAGGGGAAAGAACTTTGAGATTTAAGGTAGGGAAGCACTCTATTATGTTTGCCCAGTCCCCTAGGAAGAAAGACCCCATGTGGCCCATGACCTGTAATATGATTTCTGAAAAGAAATCATATTTTGTGCTTTCTGACATTCCCGTTTCCTTACCTGTACCTATTCCTGTTATGACACCTCCGCCCCAGATTGGGAGCAATATGGAGGACAATTCTCTTGTTTTGAATGTTGCAGGAACCGGTTTGGGGAAGGAAGAGCCGCTCATCGCTCCAGTTGTGAAGGAGCCCATTGTTCAGAGAGGCGGTCTAGGATGTCTTAGTTATGACACGGATGAGGAGCCAGATGAGGAGCCCAAGAAGAAGGAGCCAGTCAAAATTTCGGAGTCGGATCTTGAGTGTGAGGAGCTAGGAGATGATGACCATGCTTGGGAAGATGCTAGGGATGATCCATTGAGTATTCCAGTCGGAGTAGAGTGGAGTCCAGCTTCTGAGATGAGCACTGCGGAAGCTACATCATGTAGACAGAAGCCTTGGTCGGAGATTTTCCGTAGTTTCCGCTGATCTATTCGTTTCTTAGACCTTTTAAAGACCATTTTATTGCTTTTGTTAGACTCTATTTATTGCTTTGGTTTGCGCGAGACTTCGCTTTAATAAGTTTGCTTAGTATTTAGACTATAGACTGTTACTTTGGATTTTGCGCAATTTTTGGGCGCGTTATTATGTGTATTTGCAGGTTTATAGACCTTATTAGCTCTCTTTATTGAGCTAATTCGAAGAAATCGAAGTTACAAGCGACTATTGCGATCGATCGATCGCCTCCTATGGTCGATCGACTGAGCTGCGCATCTCAGGAGTTTCTGTTCCTGTTCACTTTGGTCGATCGACTGCCTGCTATGGTCGATCGACCGTTGTCCGCTGTTGTACCTGTTTTCGATCATTCCCCTGCTGTGTTTGGTCGATTTGCGGAGTCAAGGGAGTATTCCCTTCGCTTTATTCTCCGCTTAATTTATGATTTCTTCTGTTTCTCTTATTTTGCACATAATTTTACCGTCCCAATTTTGTTTTCTCGGTTTTATGCGTGGTATTTTCTGTCTTTTCAGGTACCTATGGTAGCACTGTTGGCTACTGAAACCTCCTAGCTTACGCTGGTTTGGGGAGGTTTCTTTTTGCTGCGCTTAAAGTCTTGTGAGTTTCTGAGTCCTTATTTCATGTCATATTCATTTATTTATCGCAAAATTCCCGTTTCCCTTTTAATTCATTATATGATTTTTCACAATGGGGACATTGTGTGATTTGGTTTGGGGAAGGGTTTTACGTTGCATTCATTCTGTTTTGCATTCACGTTTATTTTAGTTTGCATTGTTTTTTTCATCCCATATATATATATATATATCAAAATTCAAAAAAATTTCAAAAAATGCATGTTTATTTTAGCATATAGGTTGAGTCGGAACGGTAGTATTTCAATGATGTCATTGCATTTTCATCTGTTTACGCCTAAGCCTTGCTAATTGACATGTTATTAGTAGAATCAAATATGCATAATCTACGAGTTTTCGTTAAATTTCTTGCTGAACTTGAGACTTGACTTAGATTTTTGGCAAACTACATTATATTCCGAGATTTAGAGCTTATAACTGGTGACATTTATGACCAGTTTATTTAGAATGTGAGTAGTTACTCCTTATAAGACATGTTACATCAATATGCATAAATATGAACTTACTCTGCTTAATACCCGTATGCATTCGGTTTGTGGTTTGTTGACACATGTGGTAGAGGTCCCCTTTTCTCATTTTACCCATAAGCCTCACATAGCCAAATTTGCCTTTTCGTCCCATAAGCTACACACCATTATTTAGCCTACCCTATCCGAGCTAGTATTGGTAATTGTCGGAATGTGTTTATTGCATCTTGGTTATATTGCTCTGTATGAGAAGGTTGGTGGAATGTTGAAAGGAGGAAAGAAAGAAAAAGGTTTGAAAAGAAAGATAAAAAAAAAAAAAAAGAGAAACAAGTTCGATACATGGTCGATCGACTGGACTCATTGGTCGATCGACTGCATCCCGAGAAAAAGAAAGTTCGAAAAAATCACATGTTTCAATTATTATGATATGGCGATTTTTGCTCCCATGTTGCATTTGTATCTTATGGGGAGTTGACTATTTATGGAATTTGTGAGATTTGTGCTAATCATTAGCACCGGGTTTATTGTTGTTGATTTTGAGTAAGGAAGTGGATGTTGTCATATGGTTTTATTTGGGTACTAGCTTGGCCGCCTATACCTCCACATTTCCATAATTGTTTTGCCCTTCTTACCCATTACCTCATATATCCATATTTACCTCGGCATGTGTCTGTTGGGGCTGGTGTCCTTTACAGTTAGTGCAAGGACTTATAAATCTCTAAAAGGATCAAAGGGTATACTTTTGTATTATAATCAGTTGGTCCACGTTTATCAATAACGGTTGGCTTGCTAGATAAGTTTGACGTTATTGTCATACAGATGGCGGTGATCAACTGGTCCCTAAAAGTCACACCTATAGGATACGTTTGAGAGATGTGACGGTATGAAAATACAGTCATGTTGATGCCAGAAAATTGACTAAGCAGTTAGTCCGAGTTATTTGACTAGTAATTAGTCAAAATGCGATGTTGAGATATTTTATTTAATACGGATTAAATAAAACGGGCTAAGGCGAATTAAACAGTTAATTCGTAAATTAAATATAAACGATTATATTTAATTAATGTATATGGAATTAATTATGCAATATTGTCTTTGTCGGACATGTATTAATATTTCAACTAATCCGAGTTATTAGTTGATGTTTTAATAAACGATAACCGATGACGATTTATAATAAAACCGCGTCATATACATTCAGCATTTTACTAACCGGACCACGAGTTAAAATTAAAAGGAAGTGGAAGCCCACTTCCCAAGAGGGCTCACGGTTTGGCCGAGTAGAGCAAACAAAAGGAGAGCCTCTCCTCATTTGCAACCTAATCATTTTCATTTGTAAAATTATTAGGGTTTTGGGAGAACATTTCCTCTCTAAACCTAAATCTCACATCTAGCAAAAACTCACAACAATTCTCTCAATATTGCAAGGCAATTAGAGAATACATTTCTAGCAAAAGGGCATAGTTTCAGACGGTCTTGGGTGCAACGATTAGGAGGAAATCTCTGTTGATTTCTGTTCTTAGGCCGCATCTCAAAGGACCCGAGGTTATTTCTATTGCTTTATCGTTTTTCTCATGTTTTTCGCTTTATGACAATAATCGCATATTAAATTTACGTTATAGTCCTATAATTTAAGGGTTTTATACGGATATTACCCTACAAGTGGTATCAGAGCGAGGCCACGTAAATTTTTCTATGTGTTTTTCATCAAACGAATTGAATCGATAAATTTTTGTTGAAAAAAAAAAAAACACACGGCTGATTTTTTTTTGCACGGCTGAATTTTTTTTTTTTGCACGGCTGTTTTCTTGAAATCCGTGCCATGTCTTTTTGTTATTGTTTTTGTAAACCGTGCTAATCAGACGATGTTTGGTATTCGATTTGTTCTTTGCATATTGTTCTTGTAATCGATATTCATAACAATATGTTAAAGATTCATCAATTGTAGTTTCAATTCTATACGGATTAGGTTAAATTGCAATTGGTTTTTAACAAATCGTTTTTGTTTTGCTTGTTGAGGCTCACGTTTTTTTTGGTACCGCTGTTTTTTTTTGCTTTTGAGCTCTCGGCATTTCAGCTCCAAAATAAAAAAAAAAAAATTTTGGGTACTGTTCACGGCTGACGTGAAGAAAAAAAAAAAAAAATTGTGTTTTTTTTTTTTTTTGGCCTTAACATGTGCATAATACGGATTTTATGCATTCGCTTGATAGTGAAACGGTTCACTCACGTACCATTTAGTTATTTTAAAACGATTTAAAGTAACGGATTATCACGGATTAAAATTAAGTTGATTAAAGCGGTTTTGTCACATAATTTTAATCATTAAAGGTGGTTTGGATAAATTTTAACATAATTACGGAATTATGTCACGAATAAATTTGTTTTAGTTGATGCATTTTATTTATCGTTATTTTGAATGTTTTGAATGCTTTTATTACGTATTTATTTATTTTTTTTACAAACGGTTGTAACTTAGTGTGGCCTTAGTAGAACGTGTTACCGTAATGATGGAACACGGTCTTGGTTGTATTTTGAGATCTCGAATCTCCATTTCATTTTGTTTTTCTTTTATAATTACAGTTTTTATTTAGAATGTAAATAGGTTTATATTTTGTAAATTTTAATTGTAATTTTGAGAAGACCAAAGATGGAGACCGGATGCTCACTCCCGCTGCAAGAAAAAGATGGAACATCAAGACAAGCTTCTCGGGTCCAACGGTGGATTCCAAAGTTGTATCATGTTCTTTTTACTAGGATAGGCCACACTAGGAATTTTTATTTACGTTTTGCATTCTTTTATTTATTTCATCGTAACGATAGATTGCATCATATTCCGCCTAAAACCAAACCACCTAATAATTGCATGAAAACTGACTCATATAGAGGTCACGCGTTAGTTTTCTATGACATTCTCATGTCACACGATCAATTTTAAGCCATCACCTAAGTTAATTAATTCACGTAATGCTAGTTATTCGTTCACTTAAAATGAATTAAAACTAAGTTGATGGGATCTTCCTAGTATAACCAAAAATTGAGAATAGTCTTTATAGGTCAAACTCCAATGAATCCCTTCTTCGTCGGTAGGCATAATATGACCCCTTCTACGTCGGGTAAGTTGGAACTGATTGACTTATTTTATCTCAACACCATGGTCACTCGTACGATCCTGTGATTATGGTGGACTATAGATAGGATTTACGGAAATCTATCGACCAAGAGTTCTTACGGAAGAACTAGCTAAACAGTTGGCTTATCAATTTACGGAAATTGAGTCTTGGGATCACTTGTATTATTCTTGAGGGAGATCAATTATGCAAGTGCTATGAGTCTACACGATTAAAATGAATTTTAAATAGACTTAAATCACCTCGATGAGTTGCTTATTTCGTTTTTGTTTTTCTTTCTTTTTCAGCGTAGATCACGTTTTTTTAAACTGCTAATAACATAATGGCTGGCATCCTCGATGACCCAATGCCAAGTGCCACATTGGAATGTGAGTCCTGGCTTCGGATCTTCATGAATCAGATGAATCAGTCTACTAGACTGAAGAATGATGGATCAAACTTCGCGGAATGGGAGGCGGCATTACGGAATGCGCCGCCATCGCGACGGAAGCTCAAGTACTTGACTGAGCCCCTCCCGCCAGCCCCAAGCCCCACGGCTCGAGTTAACGAGGTCTCCACGTATAGCGACTTCGTCATGGAAGCGGGTGCGATTAAAAACGTACTCATTTTTGCAATGGAATCCAATTTGCAGAAACGCTTCATAGCCCAAGGTGCAAACAAGATTTTCACCACGCTCACTAAGGAATTCTCGAAAGCACCGAGAATCGTGACCTATGAGCATACCACTCGCTTCTTTGATGCGAGACTCCGAAAAAGGGCCAACCGGTTAGCCCACAAATTCTCAAAGATGATTGAGAATGTCGAGAGACCGGAGGCGCTTGATTGTAAAATCAGCGAGAACATTGTGATTGACCGCATGCTTCATTCACTCCACGATGGTTTTGCCCTCTTTAGAGCCAATTACTATATGAATGATTTGAAGAAAAGTCCCCATGAACTGCACTCCCTTCTCGTACAGACCGAGAAGGACATGAAGTTCAGTGGGAGCATGAAACAAGATGTTCTCGTTGTGACAAACAAGGGCAAGGGTAAGGGCAAAGCTCAAGCAGACCTAGCAGTAGGCAAACCGAAGTTCAAGAAGTCAGGGTCAGGTAAGAGTGGGCCTGGTGAGGCAAGTAACTCATCAGGCGCGACAAAGAGCAAGACCGAAAACATGGAATGCCATCATTGCCACAAGACTGGGCATTGGAGGCGTACATGTCCTGTTTACCATGAGGACATAAAAGCAGGTCGCGTTAAACCTGTTGGTATGTCTTCTTCCTCTTCTACTTTTATTCATATGATTGAAATTAACCACGCAAGTTACGGAACTTGGGTACTAGATACTGGTTGTGGTTCTCATCTGTGTAATCATGTGCAGGGGCTCCGAAACATCGAACCCCTCGTAAAGGGTGAGGTGGACCTGCGTGTCGGGAATGGAGCACGAGTGGCTGCCGTCTCGAGGGGAACATACGTGATCCAGCTTCCTAGCGGATTTGAGTTATTTTTATATAACTGCTATTATGTACCCAGTCTTTCGAAAAATATTATTTCAGTTTCTGCACTTGACAAACTTGGTTTTTCATTTGTAATAGAGAACAATTCTTGCATTTTCTCATTACACGATATGATTTATGGCAAGGCAGTCTCCATGAACGGAATTTATGTTTTAGATCAGACCACCAAAATATTACATGTAATGAATAAAAAGTTAAAGGTTGGTGACAAAGATCAAACGTATCTATGGCACTGCCGTATGGGACACATTAATGAGAAACGCGTAAAACAGCTCATAAAGAATGGAGCTATCTCGGCCTTTAATTTTCAATCATTTGGCACGTGTGAATCATGTCTCATCGGTAAGATGACTCGAATTTCCTTCAAAGGTGTTGGAATGCGCGGCTGACCCTATTAGGACTCATACATACGGATGTATGTGGGCCTATGTCAATCACCGCACGAGAAGGCTATAGGTATTTCATCACTTTCACGGACGATTTAAGTAGATATGGCTATGTCTACTTAATGAAGCACAAAAGTGAATCCTTTGAGAAATTCAAAGAATACCAGAATAGGGTACAGAACCTACTGGGTAGAAAGATTAAAACACTACGTTCAGATCGTGGTGGCGAGTATCTTTCTCACGAGTTTGATCGACACCTTAAAGACTGTGGGATTGCCTTACAGTTAACTCCACCTGGAACACCTCAGTTGAATGGTGTGTCCGAACGGAGAAATCGAACTCTACTTGATATGGTTCGATCCATGATGAGTCACACCATGTTGCCTGACTCATTGTGGGGTTATGCTCTTCTGTCAGCTGCTCTAATACTTAACCGAAGTCCGTCTAAAGCTGTTGACAAGACTCCATATGAATTATGGAAGGGAACGATCCCTAACTTTTCCTTTATACGGGTTTGGGGCTGCGAGGCTTATGTCAAGTGGAGACACGAGGATAAGCTCGGCCCGCGATTGGTCAAGACATACTTTATAGGTTATCCTAAAGGAACACTTGGTCATTACTTCTATTCGCCAACCGAACAACGTGTATTTGTTGCGGCTAGTGCGACATTCTTAGAGAAGGAATTTCTCGAGAATGCAAAGAGTGATAGAACCTTCGAGTGCTCGGAGGTTCCAACCAAATACCGAGCAACCACTGGAGGAACCAATTCCTACAATCCCGGCTGCGGTAAATATTCCTGAGGAACCTAGGAGGTCGGGAAGAGTCTCTATTCCTCCGGACAGATACATTGGTATGGTCGAGGAACATGACATAGATGACATTCTACTCTTAACAAGTAGTGAACCCGCAACCTATAAAGGTGCCATGACTAGTTCTGACTCAAAGCTATGGCTTGAGGCCATGCAATCCGAGATGGACTCTATGTATGAGAACAACGTATGGGATCTTGTTGACTTACCTGCTAAGGTTCGTCCCCTTCAATGCAAATGGCTTTACAAGATAAAGCATTCTGTGGAAGGTCAACAAGATATCTATAAAGCACGACTAGTTGCTAAAGGTTTCACCCAAGTGCCAGGTTTGCACTACGATGAAATTTTTGCACCCGTAGTCATGTTGCGTTCCATTCGGATTATCTTAGCGATTGCCGCTTTTCATGACTATGAAATTTGGCGGATGGATGTGAAAACCGCCTTCTTAAACGGCTTTTTAGAGGAAGAGTTGTACATGGTACAACCCGAAGGTTTCATCGATCCTGAACATCCTAAGAAAGTATGCAAGCTTAAGCGTTCCATTTATGGACTTAAGCAAGCATCTCGGAGTTGGAATCATCGCTTCGACCAAGTGATTAAAGAAAATGGATTTACTCGATCGGTCGAGGAACCATGTCTTTATATCAAGTCGAGTGGGAGCAAGATTATCTTCCTAATATTGTATGTCGATGACATACTCCCGATTGGGAATGACATACCTCTCTTAACTTCGGTGAAAGTATGGTTGAAAAACCATTTCCAGATGAAAGATCTGGGTGAGGCACAAAGAATTTTGGGCATCCGTATCTATCGAGATAGATCACGTCGGATGTTATCTCTCAGTCAGGAGTCTTACATAGACAAAATCCTAGAGAGATTCAGCATGACTAACTCCAAAAAGGGGTTTCTTCCTATGGCTCCAGGGGTGCATTTGAGCAAGTCTCAGGCACCAGAGACACCGGAAGAGAAAGAGCGCATGACACGGATTCCTTATGCCTCGGCTATAGGATCAATCATGTATGCCATGATATGCACACGTCCGGACGTGGCATATGCATTGAGTATGACAAGTCGATTCCAACAAAGATCCAGGTGAATCACATTGGATGTCTGTCAAGAACATTCTTAAGTACCTACGGAGGACTAAAGATTGGGCATTGACTTATGGAGGCGATCAAAAGCTATGCGCAACCTGTTCGCAGATGCTAGCTTCCAAACGGATCGAGATGACTCCAAATCTCGATCCGGATTCGTTTTTACTCTTAATGGCGCTGCAGATCACCGGAAGAGTTCCAAACAAAGTGTTACAAAGAGATTCTACGACGAGTCCGAGTACAATGCCGCGTCTGAAGCTGCAAAG